>NC_044324.1:137512311-138116953 GCF_007399415.2 Gopherus evgoodei
TGGGAAAGACGCTTAAAGAAATGGAGGCTCAGGTGATCTTCAGTGGAATTCTACTTGTCCCTAGAGGAGGAGAATGAAAGTGAGACAAGATTATGAAGATCAACAGATAGTTCAGGCTGTGGTGCTACAAGCAGGGCTTTGGGATGTTTGACCACTGGGAGGCATTGATGAACAGAGCAGTTTTCATGGAGTGGACTCCCCCTGAGTAGGGAGAGAAACAGACTCCTGGGATGGAGGTTGGCACAACTGATTAAAAGAGCTTTAAACTAGGAAATCAGGGGAGAGGCTCATATAATCTCCAAGCCTGATTCTAACATTAAGCAGGAAGAAAATCAAGGAAGAAAGATACAGCAATGGTGAAAGGAATAGCAATGGGTAGAGGAATGGACATTAAAAGGAAAAATAGTGGCAATACCTGTCATAAACAGATAGCTAAGGGTTAATGTCTCTTTCACCTGAAACACCTGACCAGAGGACCAATCAGGAAACAGGATTTTTTCACTCTGGGTGGAAGGAAGTTTGTGTCTGAGTTCTTTGTCTTCTGCCTGAATCTCTCTCAGCTATGAGAAGGATTTTTCTATTTCCTGCTTTCTAATCTTCTGTTTCCAAGTTGTGAGTACAAAAATGGTTTGTTGTTTTGTATTTACATTTCTATAGTGGCTGGAGTGCTTTGAATTGTATTCTTTTTGAATAAGGCTGTTTATTCAATATTTCTTTTAAGCAATTGACCCTGTATTTGTCACCTTAATACAGAGAGACCATTTGTATGTATTTTTTCTTTCTTTTTTTATATAAAGCTTTCTTTTAAGACCTGTTGGAGTTTTTCTTTAGTGGGGAACTTCAGGGAAATTGAGTCTGTACTCACCAGGGAATTGGTGGGAGGAAGAAGTCAGGGGGAAATCTGGGTGTGTTAGATTTACTAGCCTGATTTTGCATTCCCTCTGGGTGAAGAGGGAAGTGCTTTTTGTTCCAGGACTGGAATTAGGGAGGGTGGTGTAGCTAACAGTCAGGTAGGCAATACTTGCAGTAGAATGAACGTACCCAGTTGAGTGAGGACTCTGGGCAAAACCAAGTAGAAACAACTAAGATGTTTGTACACCAATGCAAGGAGACTGGGTAACAAAATGGAGGAATTAGAACTACTGGTGCAGAACAGTGAAACCGGATATTATAGAGATAACAGCAACAAGGAATCAAGAAATTAAATACTTCTCTGAGACAATAACACCTCATAACTAGGCTTCACCCTGCAAAGTGTTCGGCTATGTTACCCAAGTAAGGTTTCCAGCTATCTTGGAATAATTTCTCTTAATGACACTCAAATTGAGTGGCTTGTGAGAAGATTTCGGGAAATGGTAATAGGAACAACATCTCTGTAAAGAACAAATGAGAAAAATGAGGCTGACGATCAGCATAAATATGAATGATGCCAGATCACTTGGAAGAGGGAGTTGTTACTGAACAGAGGGAATCTGAGCTAGAGCTTTACTGTAAACCATTCCCAATGCAGAGATTATTGATTAGTAGAATCTGACTGCAGACACTCAAATAATAACAAAACTGTGATTTAAAGCAGTCCAGACCTCTAATCCTGGAAATAGAACCAATAGCAGTGGCTTTCTGTCACCATCAAAAGTTAGACGAAAATGTTAAACAGGTTAGGAAAAGTGTCAGAGAGGTAGCCATGTTAGTCTGGATCTGTAAAAAATGAAAGAATCCTGTGGCACCTTATAGACTAACAGCTGAATTGGAGCATAAGCTTTCGTGGGTGAATACCAACCCGTCTATTCCTGTTTTTTAGATTGGTTGTTTTCTCATTATATAATATTTAATTGTGAAGGCCTTGCCTAATCTGAGCCCAGTTCCTTGGCTGCAATTTATTATTACTATCCAGATGCTGATAGTTGGTTCATAGAAGTTTTTTTTTTTTACAGTTTAGCTAAACATTTTAAAAGATGATTAGTATATTATAAATATTACAAAAAATGGTGAGTAAAACAGAAGTAATAGAAAATTGCATGTCAATTTGTATTTAAATGTACTTTGAACTCCTCATTTCACTGGGGACAGAGAGCCCTTAAATACTGGAAGATTATCAAAATTTTCCATATTAATCAAACATAAGCTAAATACAAAAAAAAATTTCTTTCTTCTCTGGAGTCATAAGCGTGGTCAAATCTATAAGAGGACCAGGTCAACCACCTTAAATATATCTCTCCATAACAAAACAACACACATACCTGGAACCTTGGGCCAGTAGCTCCAAACTCACATGCCTTTACTGCATGTGCTAAAGGAAGATCATGATTGCCTATAGAAAATGCCTTTATGTTCTTTCTAACCTGTACTCATTCACTATAGGGCAACATGCTCACCTAATTCCACTAAAGTTAATGGCAAAAGTTCCCACTGGCATCAGCTGAGTAGGCTTGGGCTCAGAACTCCCATTCAATTCAATGGGAACAATGATTGGGCCCAAAACTAACTACAAAAAAAAGCATAGTTTTGCTTACAACTAATTTTCTTCAAATGGAGTTGACATATGATGTTTTCAGAGAGATTTAATAATATAAAAAGTTTGGAGGGTAATTAACAAGCCAAATTTGAGCTAAAGGGACCCAAAAATACTTTAAAGTTGAGGTTTCATATCTGAGTAATTATACAAAATCCTGCAACTCACACACTATTTGAATTTTCTTCAAACTTTCTGGAAACTTTTTCCTTTGCCTTTAGAGGAAATATGGCAATTTTCAGGCAAATCAAGTTTCCCCAGCCATAGTTACAGAGTTTTACAATGGAAGATGGCTACTATCATAAGCTCTAATCCTACAGTTGGTAGTACATTGGGAAACCGCCACAGCCAACACAAAGATCTATTACTTCCAGATGGGCACAGCAATCTTTTTTGCATGCTATGAACTGAAAGATCAGAACCTTAAAAGGATCCCCAAGTGCTAAGCTAGTTCCTTAAACAGTGGTCTCAATTCAGTTCCAGTGTGCACAGGTGTCCTTGTGCATGGCATTACCCTTAGCAGCAGTCTTAGCAGAGTTACAAGGATTGACTGGGCCATGGAGGCTGACCACATCTTGTAACTCAAAGGGACTACGTGTAGGGCTGGTGCAACCATTTAGGCGACCACTAGGATTTGGGGGGCAGCATTTTCTTCAGCAGCGACTACGGTGGCCGGATCTTCGGCCGCCCTAGTTGCCACCGGCATTTAGGCGGAGGGAGCTGGGGCAGAGGAGTGCGGGGAGGGCCGCCTGCAGCAAGTAACGGTGGGGGGGGGGGCAGGGCTGGCACGCAGGGAAACTCTAGGCCCCAGCTCACCCCTGCTCCACCTCCTCCCCGAGCACGCCGTTGCTGCTTCACTTCTCCTGCCTCCCAGGTTTGCGGCGCCAATCAGGGTGGAGGCGGAGCAGGGGTGAGCTGGGGTGGGGGGGATGCCTCAGGGCAAAGGGTGGGGAGCTGCCCTGGGGGGGGCACCTGAGGGTGGGAGCTCAGGGATGGGGAAGGGAGCAAGGTGGAAGTTTTGCCTGGGGCGCAAAACATTCTTGCACCGGCCCTGACTACGTGCATGCATTGAGAACACATGTGAGGGCCGCAGACCTGATCCAACACCCATTGGAAATTAGTGGAAAACCTTACTTCAGTGGGTGCTAGTCAGAATAAAATCTAGCTCCCTCTCACAATGCTGAATTAGTCCTTGGTGTTCACAAGAGTAAAAAGTAGTAAAAATGCTTTTTAGTCAAAAAATCAATGGAAAGGAGAACTCTGGAGGAACAGATCTGGTTTGGTAAGAAGTTTTTTTTTCTATAATCACATTTCTGACCAGACATGCACTTTGAAGAATTTTAATTCAGTTCATCACAAAAGCTAATAAGTAGGGGGGTTTTTGTTTGTTGTTTTTTTGTTTTGTTTTGTTTTTTTAAAAAGCTGGTATTTCAGCAGAAAACTGCCTTCATCAGATAATAGTGAACATATTATGTTATTTTACAATGATACGTTCTGTCATCCTACATCCAATTTCAATCAATGATTTTTACTGTAATGAGAAATTGTAAGACAGGCATTAGTTTTTCAGAATAATAAGGAAGCTATAGTTTTTTTTTTTCAAGTATCCAGTAAAATAATCTTTGTATAATGCTAAATATCTGTAATTTAAGCACAGGTACATTCTCACTCTCTGAGTGACTGTAAAGAGTCTGCATTAGTCTTGTATATTGAATGCTTAATCACCACCTCATGTTCAAAATGACAGTGGGTTATCAGAATGTGCAGAATATATCAGACTAAAAACTATTACCTGTCTTACTGATTTGCAAACCTGGAGGGACTGTGTAATCTGAATTAAAAGTATGCTATTTGTATTTTCAAATATATGTATATTTGGCTGAATCTGTCACATGAGGAATTATATCAAACTGCCATTGCATGAAAACTTCCTACCTCTGTCCCTTTCCAGTGGAAGACAACTGGAAAGCAGGAGCTCAGATCACCAGCCTCAGAGGACTAGATCCACAAAGGGGATTTATACTCAGCACCACAGCATTTAACTTTTAGATGCCCTGACCCCTGGTGGAATCTGCAGCCCTGAGTTAGGTGCTCAGGCACCCTATAAAATAGATGGGGAGAGTCAGGTCCCCAAGGGAAGGATTCACAAAAGCCAGCATGCTGAGCAGGGAGCCAACTAAGCTAGCCAATAGGAAATGCTAAGGAGAAGGGTTGGTCCTAAGCCCTGATCCTCAAAAGGAGCTAGGTGCCTAACAGGAGGTGCCTACCTCCATTTAGGATCCTCAGTTGTGAGACTTCTCCTGGAGTTCAGCACCTAAGCCAGATCAGTCCTTTTCTGAAGGAAAAAAGGGAGGTGTCAGTGTCTCCTTTATGCTCACTAGCTAGAGCACCCACTCAAGATGGGGAAGACTCAGGTTCAAATCCACCTGAGTTGAAGCAGGTACTGGCAACCCAGGTATACTATCTCCCAGATGATTGCTCTAACCACTGGGATATAAGATAGCTGGGGAAAATTTCTCTTGTTGAAGCTATTCCACTTTGTATAAAATATTTGTTGGAGCAGGACCTGGAAGCTGGGTCTCTTAGCTGAGTGCCCTGATCACTGGCCTATAGAGTCTCTCTCACTCACTAGTCAGGGATTTTATAAAAAGTGGAACAACTTCAACAGAAGAGATTGAGAGAGCCACACCCATGAACTCTTTCAGTGGTTAGGGTTCTTATGTAGGAGGTAGGTATAAGAGACCTAAGTTCAAGCCCTGCTCCAACTCAAACAGAGTGAGGTTTTTAACCTGGGTTTCCTACAGCCTGAGTGAATGTCCTAAGCACTCATCTATTTGGTGTGAGGTTTGGGTGCAGTGGCACCACCACCATTGTTTTGTGCTGGTCCTGTTCTGGTAGGAGTGCTCCAAGAACCCCAACCAGATTGGGCCCTGCAGACAAGAAAAGCAGGAAAATGTCTAGTTTGAGGATCCCACCAGGGCTTAGGTGTAAGGTGCATGTCAGGACAGAGCTGGCTTTTTGCCCACCAGCAGACATTTTGGAACCAGTGGATTTTACCAGTGGAACTTAAGTACCTATATAGTTAGGCAGCACCTGAGCAGGAGTCTTGAGGATTTAAATTTTGGATTTAAGCACCTTGAGTGGCAGTTAGGTGGTATAATTGTTTAGTTTGGATGTCCTCAGTAGGAGTACCATTTGAATTGTCTCCTGCCCCCATCTGCTTTTCCTATTTTTTTTCCTATTAATTTTTGGAGATGCTGATGATGTTACTAGTGATCTTGTCAGGAGACTTGTGAATCAGTAAGATGCCCCACAACAAACCACTGCCATCAGTCAGCATTCTTTAGCTGCAGTCTTTAGAACACGAGGAAAACACAAAGGATTAAGAATCATTAATGGGCGCACATGCCTTCCTCTGAATTTCAAGGGATCCAGTTGTCAGGCTCTCTCAGAACGTCACTGCTAAGGAACATGCACTAGTTTGAAAGACTGTGTGAAATTTTTTCGCACTTGACTTGATTGAAGAATTTGGTTTTCTGAAGTCATTATAGATAATGAAGTGGGTTTAATGGAAAACAAAACTACATACAGTAGAACCTCAGAGTTACGAACACCAGAGTTACGAACTGACCAGTCAACCATACACCTCCTTTGAACTGGAAGTATGCAATCAGGCAGCAGCAGAGATTCAAAAAATAACAAATACCATACAGTACTGTGTTAAACGTAAACTACTGAAAAAATAAAGGGAAAGCAGCATTTTTCTTCTGAACAGTAAAGTTTCAAAGTGGTATTAAGTCAATGTTCAACTGTAAACTTTTGAAAGAACAACCATGTTTTCTTCAAATTTACAAACATTTCACAGTTACGAACAACCTCCTGCTCCCGAGGTGTTGGTAACTCTGAGGTTCTACTGTATTTGAAATTACAGGGTATTTGTATTCAGGGACAGTGGGTCCCCAAGATCCTGAATTTGGTTCCATAATGGCTGAGACAGATGTTGACTCCTCTAGAACTTAAAGAATGAAATCTATGAGAATTTCTCAGAAGGTTAAGAACAAACAAAAAGCAGCAAGAACCATTATTTACATAAAAGTGAAGCTTGTGCCCAGAAACTGTGAGTTTTTTTAAAATTGTTATTATTGTCATAATAATTTCAAAGTATATAAGCACCCAATGGACCACAATGCTGTTTCCCACATGAGGTAACAAAACAAGTGATCACACTATTAATCAACCTACCTGATAGCCAACAAATCTTGCAAAACTGTTTGCCTCCATCATCTGGTAAGTATCTAAAATAAAAGGATTTGCAACACAACTTGGATGTTGTCAAACTCTAGCTTTGATTATCCCACAGAAAGTGATTTCAGGGCCAGAGTCCATCTACTGAGACTGCTCTAACAGTAGCCTCCAAGAATCTAGTCCTGGGGGACTGACAGCAAAAGCTTTCTGGGCAAACACAACTTCTATGATGGTTATAACCTGTGCAACTCTCCCAACATGGGAAAGAACCTATAACACTTTAACCTGTGGAAGAGTCTTTGGGTTAAAGTGAGACTTCACCCAGACAATACTGCCACATAGGTCAAGAAGAGGAAGTTTTATGCCTGTGATGGAAATATGTAACAGTTTCTCTCAGTATAGAAGCTGGTGATGGCAACTTTAATAATTATTTGGCAGAGTAGCTGATCTGATAGAAGCTGTCTATTGGAATAGCTCAGACATGTTTATGAAGTTTGTAATCATTATAGTATAACTGATGAGCTTTTAGCTCTTGCTGATTCTGTTCTGGCCTATCTTGTCTGATTTACGTAAGCTCTTGGTACAAATGACAATTGTTGGCACTAGCCGCCTGTTTTCTACAAAGTGTGGTTCTACTCTGAAAAGTGAGTTTATACAAACAACATCATAGAATTACTTTACATTATCTTTTTCTCAGCATTTTTCATATCAAATTTGCTCAGTTTACAGGTAAAAGGGGAGTTAACTGTCAGCCCTGCAAATGGAATCTTGTTTTTCACAGTCAAAGCTGTGGGGGGCGGTTTCTGCTTTATGTATCGTTAAAGCTCATGTCACCAGTTACATAGGAATTACCACACCCCATCAGTCCTGCGGTCTCCTGTCTCTGACACTGACCAGTACCAGATGTTTCAGAGGAAGATACAAGAGCTCTGCAGCAGGCAAGATGTAGGGAAATCTGCCCACGCCACACATTAGGTCTCATCCTTGTCTCTGCTAGTTAGAGACTGATTTAAGCCTTGAAATGTTTGATATTAATTATAACAACTCGATATTCTTGTTATGAGGGTAAGTGTCCAAACCCTTTAAGAATCTTGTTAAATTCTTGGCCTGAACAACTTTCCATGCAATGATATTGTGGTGCTATTACACAATCCTCCAGGTTCTTTTTTTTAGCTTGAGAGGAAGTTTTAACTTTTGATAAAACATGTGGTGGTGTTAGCTTTGGATTATGCAAGGCTGTCCATAGAAGCAGCTTTGGGAGAGAGGAAGCTGTGCAAAAGCAGGAGAGTTGCTTTCTAACTCTAATCAGCATTCAAAGCCATTCCTGAGGTAGAGTTGCACCATGAGATCTGGACATTGGCACTGGGCTGAGATTCTTGGATGAAGGGCTTGCCCTGCATGCTGTCTGACCATCTCATTTCTGGACTGTTGCTTCTGTGGAAATAAAGCAAGTTACACAAGGTAAAACCAGACTCAGCATCACTCATCTTTCTTCCCTACTTGGAAACTAACCTGCAAGGCCTTGAACATCTACCGCTCAGCAGAGGGGCACCACCGATGTCCAAACAGGCCACTGGTGTCAGAATGGGCAACAGCATCATTATTAGTAATAAAAATTCTGCATACCAGCTTCAATGAGGTGACACAGATGGAACTAACCACATAATTTTAAATCAGTGAGGTAGCACAGGTGATCTTGCTATTTGAATTGAGTTGATTTTCTTGATGATGCATGAGCCAGAAAAGAATCTAGCTCACTCTCCTGAAGCTGTATTGGCTCTGCAAGGCTGATGGTAGATTTTTTTTTTTTTTAAAGAATGCAGACATGACTGAGGATGGAGGTGGTGTATTCTCTTTAGAAAGGTAATTGCCAGGGAAAACAGAAAGAAGCATAAACCTTGGTAAGTCAAGTATAATTAGGCAGGCCACAAAAGTATTTGAAGAGCGGCTAGCAAAAGACACTAACTGCAAATATTTTTTTACATACATCAGAAACAGGAAGCCTGCTAGGGAGCCTCGTCGGTGCAGTTGGTCTGCAGCAGGCAGCCTGATTAGCCACACAATCTGGTTGGCTGCAGAGGCCAGCAGGCTGGTTCTTAAGACAGCAGCTACTCATGCCTACCACTGTGCCTGCTCCTGTGTTACTTTGATCCTGCTTCTCCTCCCTTGCACCCAGCCTTGCCTCTGTCCTGCCTCTGCCTTGAGCCCTTTCTTGCCCACTAGTATGCTCGCTCCAGTTCTTGCCCTCTGGTTTGACCCTTGGCTTTGGCTCCTGACTATGGACTCCAGCTCAATCCTTGGCTCTGGCACCCAGTTTCTGCCTCCCAGTTTTACTTGTGGCTTTGTCTCCTAACAACTGACTCTGGCTTGGACTCCAGCCACTAGGTCTGCTGCCTGCTCCAGCCACTAGGCTTGCCTGCCCTCATCACCATTGGCTGACAGAAACAAAGTTTGCAGACAATACAAAATTACTCAAACTAGTTAAGTCCAAAGTTGACTGCAGAGAATTACAAAGGGATCTCATAAAACTGGAAGACTGGACAAGAAAATGGCAGATGAAAATCAATATTAAGTGCAAAGTAATGCACACTGGCAAACATAATTCAAACTTTATATACATAACGATGGGATCTAAATTAGCTGTTACCACTAAAGAAAGAGACCTTGGAGTCACTCTGGATAGTTTTCTGAAAACTTCTGCTCAAAGTGCAGCTGAAGTCAAAAAAGCTAATAGAATGTTAGGACTCATGAGGAAAGGGATAGATAATAAGACAGAAAATATCACATCACAAAATAAATCCATGGTACACACACACCTTGAATACTGCATGCCATTTTGGTCAACCCATCTCAAGAAAGATATATCAGAATTGGAAAAAGTACAGAGAAGGGCAACAAAAAATGATTGAGGATATGAAACAGCTCCCTGATTAAAATGACAGACTATTCACCTTAGAAAAGAGACAACTGATGGGGGATATGATGGAGGTCTATAAAGTCGTGAATGGTGTGGAGGAAAAAGTGTTATTTACCTTTTCATATAACACAAGAATCAGGAGTTCACTCAATGAAATTAATAGGCAGCAGGTTTAAAACAAACATAAGTAAATACTTCTTCACGCAACGCACACTCAACCAGTGGAGCTCATGCCAGGAGATGTTGTGAAGGCCAAAAGTATAACAGGGTTCAAAAAAAAATTAGATAGATTTATGAAGACTACATCCATCAATGACTATTAGCCAAGGTGGTCAGAGATGCAACCCCATGTTCTAGGTGTCCCTAAACCTCTGATTGGTAGAAGCTGGCTCTACATGATAGGGGATGGATCACTCAGTAAGTTACCCTGTTCTATTCTCTTCATCTGAAGCATGTAGCACCTGCCTCTATCAAAAGACAGGATACTGGGATAGATGGACCATTGGTCTGACTCAGTATGGCTGTTCTTATGTTCTTAAGTGTTAAGATATCTGTGGATAAATTGAGAGAGCTTGTCAGATGTTGGCCCAGACTTAAGTATATCCTGTACTACACCTGGATTTTTGTAATGTTTTGGATTGTAGAGTGAGCAACAAAGACCTCAATATTAAGGTTGCCTTATGCTTTCCAATACAAACATTCTGACTATTTATGAAGAATCCTCATACCTCCAAGGCTTGCAGCAGGACTTTGAAATTAAGCAGGTAGTTTAGTCCAAAACCAAGGTACTATACTTAACAGCTGTAGGGTTTTGTTAAGCTGTTAGTGACAAAGCAAATTCAAAGTATTTTTTTAATATGAGATACGTAAGTGTGGCCGAAGTGTAACGGAACCCAAAATCTTGGAGGGGATCTCTAAGGTAAATGCATGTGCCCAGAACAGGACTTCAGCGTGTGTTTGGTATTTAATTTCCTGTATTGACTCATGATTATTTTTAATTTTTTTATATTCAATAGCAGGCTTCTACTTAGCACGATGCTATCTCTGCTATCTTTCTCCTTCAGTTATGTAGTTTTTTAAATGAAAAGTCTCACATTTGTGATAAGGTATGGAATATATTTCTCACAGTAATGGGAAGCTTGTACACTAGCATAGCAAGTGCTTGTCAACACAAGCTCTCCTCTGTTACATTAGTTGCAATTATTCCTCTCTGTTGGCAATGTGCTTTGTTCTTCCCAGTTTGTCTGTCTTCACTAGTTCTGTATTTGGGAAGAGTTGGCTTTATCTATGTATATTTCACTTTGGCAAGGTTATCTGATAGCCTGTAAAAGCAGCAAAGAGTCCTGTGGCACCTTATAGACTAACAGACGTTTTGGAGCATGAGCTTTTGTGGGTGACATGCATCTGACGAAGTGGATATTCACCCACGAAAGCTCATGCTCCCAAACGTCTGTTAGTCTATAAGGTACCACAGGACTCTTTGCTGCTTTTACAGATTCAGACTAACATGGCTACCCCTCTGAAACCTGATAGCCTGTCACATCTAGACAATTGGTTTCTTGTTTCCCTGCATTTAAAGTACATATTTGCACTCTTGGTTGTTTCGCCTAGATTTTATTAAAACTGGTTTGAATTAGAGATTTCTAGTCTTTACAGGGAATTGCTATAGGTATTAACATTACCCCGCCCCCCCCACTTTTGTTTGGCATTATACATAAAGATATTTTTCTTAGCAGCATCCTGTGATACAGGAAAAGAAGAAGAAAGCTGAACTCTATGTTATTGATTTAAACGTCCACTAAACAATCTGTACAACATGAACCAACAACTCTATTGACACTTCTCAATTCTGAGAAACCTTCCTGGCTGTTGACAGCCAGGTATCAGTATGACTGAGAAAAAGTTGCAGAAGTTCAGCCAAACAACAACTGATAACTGTACAGTACAGCATTTGGCATTTGCTGGTATGATTTTTTCCATGCTGTATCTACTTTTGTTAACATTAAACAAAGGCCTGCAGAAAATGTAGGCTCCAAGGAAGCCATATTTATTGTCAAGTCTCGAGCATTCTATTTTCTTTTAGCTGGGTTAATGACAGAGTTGAGTTAATAATAAAACTTGGAAGTGATAGAAAATGTTAAACTATATCTCCATGAGAGATTCTGGGGAGACTGCAGCTATTGAATCATGTCATTGTTTTCTCTCCAATAAAAAGGTTAACAATGATACTTAGATGTAGTATCTTGAAAGTTCTTGGGGCAATGGAGAACGCAGATCAGGTACCCTTTTAGCCAACTCCCAATTAATAAGCATTTTCTACACCTAGCAAAAGTGACTCTTAAGGCTTGTCTACACTGGGAAATAGCTTGGAATAGCTATTCAGCAATAGTTCCCTGTGTAGGCACGCTTATTCCACACTAAACATACCTTTTGTGCACTTTGATTAACCTAAAGTGGATTAGCCTAAACCACAAAAAGGTACCCTTAGTGCAGAATAAGAGTGTCCACATGGGGATTTAGCATGGAATAGTTATTGCACGTTAAGTTCACACTCTAGTTTATTTTGCAATAGCTTCCACATGTAATCAAGCTCTTATTCTACAACTTACGTGTTTTTCAAAAAGACTTTCAAAAGGCCAGTTAAACTCCATCATTATATCCTGAATTATGAATGAAAGCTGCTGATTGTAGCTTTGATAATGGACAGTATTACAAAATGTCAAAACTGGGCCAATAACTTTCCAATAGCAGAATAAAATGAAGGCAGTTTAAAAAGGTACCCTAGAGTACTTATTGCTGAAGCCTTTGAGGTGTACACTAACTTAAAAACAGTAGCTTTAGACTTTCAAGTGCCCAAGTTATAACTGAAGTGGGAGGGCTTATCAGTGTTGCCAACTCCTATGATTATATCATGAGTCTCACTACAAGTGGTATTTAAGCCCTGGCTCCTAGATTCGTGTTATGTGAGAATCACAGCTTTCACTGAAGAAGAAATGTTTCCAGCCCTCATGGGTCTGTAGGAAAGCTTGAACACAGAGCCTGACGGATGCAGCTCTAGAAAACAAATAAAAAGAACCCAGCTGACTGATTCATGGGTTTCTTTTTTAAATCCCTGGGGTTGGCAATAGCACTTGTTGTTCATACTGGGATGAAATCTACCCTGCGTAAGGGACCAGCGCAAAGCTTATGCACCGCTGACAGGGGCGGCTCCAGGCCCTAGCATGCTAAGCGCGTGCTTGGGGCGGCAAGCCACGGAGGGCGCTTTGCTGGTGCCGTGAGGGCGGCAGTCAGGCTGCTTCCAGCGGCTTGCCTGCAGAGGGTCCGCTGGTCCCGCAGCTTCGGTGGACCTCCCGTAGGCATGCCTGCGGAGGGTCCGCTGAAGCCGCGGGACCAGCGGACCCTCCGCAGGCAAACCGCCGGAGGCAGCCTGCCTGCCGTGCTCGGGGTGACAAAATCCCTAGAGCCGCCCCTGACCACTGAAGCCCTATTTTGCACATAGGCTTTGTGCTGGTTTTCTGCACAGAACAGAATTTCACCCAGCAGGGATTAATTTTCTGCCTGTCTCCCTACCTGTCAAAGATAGCTCTCCATAATTAGAAGAAAAAAGCCATATTAATGGTTTCAGAAAGCAAGTATGTTCTCGTTATTTCATGCATTTTAGGTAAGTCTCAACTGTTACGATTGCTTGGAAAATTCTGGCATGGACTGAGGAAAACTTAAGGACCTAAAATGGAATGTTAATGAGCATTCTGCATGTAGTGCAAGCTTTTAGGATGAAGGTTCGTTTCACTTTGAGTTTCGTGCACTTCACACAGTACTGTAGTTTGGATTCACAACTTTACAGGAAATCATTAGTCAGCAAACATATTTGTTCAGTTTCATGCAAACATTTCCATCAGGCTTTTGAAAATGTATTTTCCAAAAGCCTGATGTAAAATTAACTTTGGGCAAGGCCGGCCCACATCATTTTGGCACCTGAGGCGGGGAGCTCAAATAACGTCCCCCTGTCCCTTTGCTTGGGCCAAAACTTTGAAAGATCTCAATTCTGCCTTCTTCCTGTTCTACTCTCTCATGGTACTGTTCTGCTACCTACCCCAATAAAGGAGAACTAATAACTTAAAATGCCTTGTTCAAAAATTTTAAGTGGATGGAAACTTCTATTTTCATTGTCTTTGGGGAATATGAAGTTTTTCACTTGCTGTGGCCCATGTAATGCAAGGAAGTTCCTCAGGCTACTGCTCAAGTCCACAGTCCTGGATCATCTAGACTTAAGGAACTAAACTCAGCAGCAGCTGTTTCTTGTGCCTCCACCACACTCTTCTCTGATCTACACTTTTCTTCAAGAATGTGCATGGTTACATTCATTTGAGTTGGAGATATGGATGCTGCAGTAGCTGACAGGTCACCTGCACTCTGACTAGCTAGAAGATCAGGTATCTCCTCAGCACTCATCCTCACTGGGGCCGGAAGGCTCACTGTGAACATTTCTGTCTATATATTTCAGGAGAGCTCCTGCCTGCTTAGATAGAAAAGCTTCCTTTGCTTGCTTTCTTTTTCTGAATGCTGCCCTAGAGGGGCATTTTCTTCTTTCACTCATGACTGTTGTTCTGTGCCAGCTATAGTGGCTCTCAACACTCAGTTGAAGGGGACAAATAAGGAGGCTGGTGGCAGGGCCTGAGTGAGGGAAGATATCAGCGTATTAAGGGCCTAGCTGGCTCCTACTACTTCAGTTGACTGCCTATTCTCCTCAAGTGGGTTCAGGGAAGCAGCAGGAAACAGGAAGCTTCCTGAGAAGCTGGTGTTAATCAGTCCAGGATCCTGGGAGTGCTAGAGAGGTAGATAAGAGGCTCCTCCTTCTCTCTCTCTCTGCAGCTCCTGCTGCTTTCTGTTATCCCCACTCACCTTTTCTCCTGCCTGCCTGTTAAGTCTCCTTTGCCCTCCTTCCTCCAGCACAGCACTCCACCATCTCTGTGCATCTCGAGCAGAGAGAATACATATCACCAACAGCAGAGACAATTTTCTACACTCTGGGTCCTAGTGGCACCCCCATCCCACCCCACAGTCTGGCATCTGAGGCAGCCACCTCAGTTCACCTTACGGTAAGGCCAGCCCTGACTTTGGGTCTTACCACTAGCAGGCCATGTCCCTGTAACTCTTTACTGTGTATTGAGAAGTTCCTCAGGCTACTGGTATTGGTTGGTGCTATTCAACAATACCAACACAGTTCTACTGAAAATCATTGCATTAAGGAATCCTGCACTAGCACTCACCATTACAAACAGATGTGTTACTGGACAAACATACATACTGAAATTTTAAAAGATTCCAAAACAAAGATTTCCTCTTATTACTGATCATTTCATACCTTGTTCATTACTAAATCAGTCCTGATGAAAGAACTATGAATGCTCACAGCATTAGCAGAAGACAAAGTACCATCCCTGAAAGTTTCACTGACTATCTCTGGATTCAGTCCAAAGTAATACTGATAAGCAGTGAATTATTTCTGATCTTTAAGCCAATCTGTGCTCTTTCATATACATGCAAAAGTCCCACAGAACTCAGCTGGAGTCACCACCTACAAAATGAAGAACAGAATTTGTTTCTTAATATTTATTAGTAAAATTCAATAGTGTATTCAGTCATCCCACACAGGAATCACTGAAACGTATCAAACCACATAATACCAGCATCCTTTGAAGTCAGTTTGCTTTGCAATATTAAAGTGTTACTTTAAAGTGTTAATGTGATTTATTCTTTATTGATGCAACAATGCAAAAAGTCCTGGCCCTTTAAAATTCCTCATATGAGATATATGGATCACTTGATGATTACCTGTTCTGTTCATTCCTCTGAAGCACCTGGCATTGGCCACTGTTGGAAGACAGTATCTGGTCTAGATGGACCTTTGGTCTGACCCAGTATGGCTGTTCTTATGTTCCTGACCTATCAAGTCAAGTTCTATTGAACATCACTTAAAAAAAAAATAACATGAAATTTGAGGAGGAAAGGGGTGAATCCCTTCCTGTAGGACAAGAGGAATTTTAATGGCTCAAGTCTATACATTAATACTTCACATTAGTAAGTTCCCTCTTTCATAATGAAAAGAAAATACAGAATCCAGGAAGCTCTTGCTAGCAGGAAAAGGAATTAAACAGATCATGGAATGTACTTATCTGCATGGTTTATTAATATTTCCTTTATTTGAATAAGTTCTATGGTATTCTGAAGTAATTGCCCAATTACCATGGCATTTTGAATGTTATTGTAGTGGGCTTTTTAAAATATGGGATGGCACAAAGGAGCGAGACAGAGGAAAACCAAATAAACCATTTAAATTTACTCAACCTGATTCTAAGAGGAAATGTTAATTTTACTTACTAATGTGAAAGTTACTGGTAGCCCCCCTTAACAGCTTACAAGCAGCCAGTAGGGGGAAGCAGAAGCCTCACGTACACAGTACCCTGAACTTTTGAACTGTCTTTTCTCTTCTGCCTTAAAGCAGAAGAAACTCGCTCCAAACCAGTTTTTACTAACCAGATAACAGAAGTGCAGGGTTTGACACCTACCAATCAAGTGTTAACACGCAAGGGTCTTTGTCTGAAAGTGTATAAAAAGTTGGTGAAATTTGTGTGAGGGAGAGTCTTTGTACCAAGGTGCAAGGCTCTCCTTTCTTCTGCAGAATAAAGCATCTTTTCCTTATCCCTGTCAGGCTGTTATTGGCTCTCAGCTAGGCAAACCCGATATTTTGGTAACACTAATATAGTATTTCATGTTTCTACAGTAATTTTCCCCTACAGTCAGAAGACACTGTACTGCATTCTGCTGAATTACATCTGAAGAGGTGCAAGTCCACCTGTATAATTTCCCAGACCACACATTCCTTCAAAAGCAACTTAAAACATGAGCACCAAAATACTTCTCTGTGTTAGATGCAATACATACTTGGGACTCAAATGAAAAACCTTAACCTTATTGCATGTTATATAATTAAAATTTGATAGCTATGCATGCTGCCAACTCTTGCATTTTTTTATTGCAAATCTCACAATATTTGGTGTTTTTTCTTGAAGTCTCAGCTCCTGGAGTCATGTGATTACTTGAGAATTTCAGTTTTCATTTAAAAAAATGTTCTAGCCATTGTGGAGAAAAGCTTGGACTTATGAACCTTAACTCAAGCTAGAAGAGAGCAAATAAACAGAATTCAATTTTTTAATCTTGATTTTTTTAAGGGCCTGTCTCATTCAGGTTTTCAAACATTTGGGCTTGGTGTTATCAGATATGTCAGAAGAATATGGAGTCATTCAGGCTAGCAGTTTCAGAACTAGCTACTGATTATGGGTGTCTCCATTTTTGGCTGCCAGTCAGCCATCTTGTCATAAACAGATGGTTAAGGGTTAATGTCTCTTTTACCTGTAAAGGGTTAACTAGCTCAGTAAACCTGGAACACCTGACCAGAGGACCAATCAGGAGACAAGGTACTTTTAAATCTCGGTGGAGGGAAGCCTTTGTTTGTGCTTTTTGTGTTTTTCTTTGTTCTCTCTGGGGTCTGGGAGGGACCAGACATGTATACAGACTCTCCAATCTTCTGAAAAAGTCTCTTCTATTCAAATAGTAAGTAATAGGTAGAAAGTGGATTAGATTTATGTTTGTTTTCTTTATTTGCAAATGTGTATTTTGCTGGAAGGATTGTATCTCTGTTTGCTGCAACTTGTATTTGTGCTGGGGGGAGGCTTCTCTCTAGTGTCTATAAGCTGAAAGACCCTGTAACATTTTCCATCGTGATTTTACAGAGATAATTTTTACTTTTTTTTCTTTCTTTAATTAAAAGCTTTTCCTTTTTATGAATCTGATTGTTTTTTTAATTCTTGTGTGAGACCCAAGGGGAGGGGGTCTGCACTCACCAGGGAATTGGTGGGAGGAAGGAGAGAAGGGGGGGAGGAAAAGCCTGATTCCTCTCTGTGTTAAGATTCAAGGAATTTGAATCACAGTGATCTCCCAGTGTAACCCAGGGCGGGGAGAATCTGGGAGGAAGAAAGGACAAGGGAATGGTTTATTTCCCTTTGTTGTGAGACCCAAGGGGTTTTGGGTCTTGGGGTCCCCAGGGAAGGGTTTGGGGGCCAGAAAGTGTCCCAAAACACTATATTTTTGGGTGGTGGCAGCTCTATCATTCCTAAGCTAGTAATTAAGCTTAGAGGGGTTCATGCAGGTACCCTATCTTTTGGATGCTAAGGTTCAGAGTGGGGAATCATACCTTGATACATCTTGCGTGTAATTTTCAGACTAGCCAAGCACTCACAACTCAGACCAATGGGAAATACAGATGCTCACAACCTGGAGGGGAGGGAAATCTAGGCATCTTGAAAAGGGCAGCCAAAAACTGGGGCACCAAAAACATCAGTGGTCACTGGTCATATTTGGAAGTTTGCATCTTAGCTTTTCATTCACCAAACAAGACAACACAAAGATAACAAGCCCAGTCCTGCGAGATAACAATTACACACAATGCTCAATGACTTAAATGGATCTAAAAGGGGCTTAACACCACATAGGTCAGGGCCTCTATCCAGCACTCCCAGGCAAAATTCTTATTGAAGCCAATCAGCGTTTTGCTTCAATAAGGAACTCTGAACAAGACCCTTAGTTATCATGTCTGAATAAGTTTTTCTCCCAAGAAACTCTGAGAAATAAGAATCTTTTTATAGTGGTCTGAGGGATTAATTCATGCTCTGTTTGCAATTCCAAAAAACAAACAAACAAACAAACAAAAAGAATGCCCAGATAAAGAATTGGAATTTAATGCAATTCTGAACATTGAGACATCATTTTTCTTTTAAACAGTGTTTCCTACTGTAAAAAACACAATCAGATTCCAACCTTAGTTAAACTAGTGCAATTGCGGTAGATTTCCAGCTATGTAACTGACATTAGAATCTGGTCCATTGCCTCATAAAAACAAAAGAATCACCTTATACTTATAGCACTTCAAACATTAATCCCCACAACACTGCTGTGAGGTAGGCGAGCATAGTATCACTTACTCAAAACAGCTTTTTCCATTGCTTTGCAAAGTATCTCATTTTAAAAAGGTATGTTACCGAGTATTTCAAGTTCTAGAAGCTTCAGTTGTAAAACTGAACCTGTGCAGGGTAATACGTCAGGGTATCATTACAGACAGACAACTCCTCAGGTCCAAAATGCCAGTTGTTTGGCATTACATAGGATTCAGCCTCTGAGTTTGTACAGTTTCTCAGTTCCAACTCTTTGGTGAAACAGAATTCAATTTGACCAATTGTTTGCACTTCTTCACCCTAGAAACAGTAAAAATGAGATACTCAGCTTTTAAAGGCACTTACAGAGGCTTCTTGTTGTAGAGGAGACAATAAGCTAATCCTCTAGCTATAGAATGCTTGTTCTTATGGTATATTGAAGATATATGCCACTGTAAAGGTACAGAAGGATGATGTTTCTAGAAGTATCTACTGCATGCAGTTCATAGTATAGACTCCTTGTTCCCCTTATGCAATTCACAAAGGGTGAAGGTAAATGAATCCATTTGGGTACCTAGGATATTGGCTATCATTTTATAAGATTCTTACTAGAAGGAAGGTCTAATTTACACAGATAAAGAGTTTTCTTGCCATTGTAGTATTTGGGCACCCTGCAAAATGAAGAAATATATTGGAATTTTTTTTTAATGAAGTAAATGCATACACACCTGGTGTATGTCATAAATCAAGGATCCAATCTGGTAAACACTCCTGATCCTAGTGCTTACTACCAGAAGAAGCCCCACTGACTTCAGTAGGATAACTTACAGTGGCAAGCATTATCAGGGCCGGCTCTAGGTTTTATGCGGCCCCAAGCAAAAAAAAATTTAGCTGCCTCTCACTCCAGCCCTGGGCTCTCACCTGCCCCCCATCAGTGCCCTCCCACACCCATACCCCCTGCCGCCCCAGCTCTGAGCTCTCTCTTCCCCCCACAATCCCCTTCCTCCACAGCACTGGGCTCTCCCCACTCCCCCACCCACACCCCCTGCCACCCCAGCCCTGGGCTCTCTCTTCCCCCACCACCCCATGCTGCCCCAGCCCTGGGCTCTCTCTTCTCCCAACCCATCTGCATCCCTTGCCGCTCCAGCCCTGGGCTCTCTCTTCCCACCCCCCCACCTGTACCCCTTGCCGCCCCAGCCCTGGGCTCCCCCCCACCAATGCTCACTCCGCCCACTCCCCCCTTGCCTCCAGCTGGTCCGGCGCTGGCAGGGTTGGGGTAAGCAGTTGGCTTCCTGAGCCATGTCTCAGTCCAGGGTCCCTCCAGCCAGGGCTCTGGCCTCCAGGACCCGGGGACGGCCCCAGCAGGAGGCTGAGGAGCCAGGGCAGGGCAGCCCCAGAGGGACCGGAGCCCTGGAGAGCGGGATGTGGCCCCTCATGGCAGCGCCCCGCCCTCTATGACCCCGCTGCTGCTTCTGGCCGCCCTGCCGCAGTCCCTGGGTGGCTCGGGCCACTTTGCCCAGCCCCAGCTGCGGCACTTGGCGGGGGGAGCGGCTGCCCTGCGGCACCTGCAGGCGGCTCCATGTGCCCTGCAGGGCAGCCCCCAGCCTGAGTGTCCCCTGCTCGGAGCCTGCTTGGCACAGACACAAGGTGCGGGCACTGTTCCCCCATGGTGCTCCAGAGTACTTTCCACGCATGATATGCTGCTGCTGCCAGGGCTGGCTCTAGGCTTTTGCCACTCAAAGTGCCCCCTCCCCCCCCTCCAAAAAAAAAAGATGGCTGGAATGCCTCCCCCCTGAAAATATGCTTCCCCAAGCACATGCTTGGTTTGCTGGTGCTTAGAGCTGGCCCTGAGCATTATTGGATAGTAAGTGTTTGCAGACTGGGTCCCAATGTTGTTGCAACTATTATTGCTGTCTTAATCATACGCCTTCAACCCAGTCATTGCCAGCAATCCCACACTTCTGTATCTGTGCCCTCTCGCATACACAATAAGAAACTGTTATAACTCAGACCCAAGGTAATTCTGAAATAGAGTTAGAAGCCTGAGGAGACTCTAGTAAAAATCTTTTTCTTAATTAAGCCACTACCTAAATATTGTGCAGGAGCAAATTTCACAGCTTGATTACATGCTTTATAAGGATGTATTTCCCTTTATCATTTTTTATTTCATCTAATATCCGCTTGTTGCTCTGTTATTAGACCATAAGCTCTTTGAGGCAGGGAACATATTTCTGCATACATTTGCACAGTGCCTAGTACAATGGGGCACCAGTCATGACTGGGACCTTTGGACACTGTTGCATTACAAATATAAGAGTGATAGCAGCATCTGAGCAGTCTCCATGACAGCAATCACTGTTTGCACCACTGTCATTGTCTCTCCTAATACTCCTTTTCAGAATAGAGATAACCAGTCTTTAACCCATTCCCACATACAGCCTCCCTTGATTAAAAGCACTGGAGCAACTTCCTGTTCCCATTGAAATTGATAGCAAAACTCCAATTTTCATTTGTTGTTTAAAAAAACATTAAAAGAGAGGCAACTGTTTTTGATAGTTGGTGGGTCTTGCCCACATGCTCAGGATCTAATTGATCGTCATATTTGGGATCAGGAAGGAATGTTCCCTTGGGTAAGATTGGCAGAGACCCTGGGGTTTTTTTTTGCCTTCCTCTGCAGCATGAGGCACAGGTCACTTGCAGATTTAATTTAGTGTAAATGGTGGATTCTTTGTAACTTGAAGTCTTTAAATCATGATTTGATGACATCAGTGACTCAGACATAGGTTATGGGTTTATTACAGGAGTGGGCAGGTGAGGTTCTATGGCCTGCAATGTGCAGGAGGTCTGACTAGATGAGCATGATGGTCCCTTCTGACCTTAGAGTCTATGGGTATGGCTACACTTGAAATTTCAGAGCGCTGCCGTGGCAGTGCTTTGAAGTGTGAGTGTAGTCGGAGCGCCAGCGCTGGGAGAGAGCTCTCCCAGCGCTGCACGTAAACCACATCCCTTACGGGTGTAGCTTGCAGCGCTGATTACACTGAGGCTTTACAGCGCTGTATCTTGCAGAGCTCAGGGGGGTGTTTTTTCACATCCCTGAGCGCGAAAGTTGCAGTGCTGTAAAGTGCCAGTGTAGCCATGGCCTATGATTTAGTGGGTTTAAATGTGAGAAAGGAGAGGCTGAACACAAAGACTCAGAATATTGCTAAAGCATATCACCTTGTCAACACAAAAGATATTCAACTCTAAAAGCAATTTTAACTTGGAAAGGTTTTCATGAAATAGCTTTCTGCATGTGTGGGCTAACTCCGCCAAATGTTTTCCAGCAAAACAGCTTTATTAAACTCTGATAAAGGGAGTCTAGTGATTATTAGTGCTGTTCTGTGACCTTTTTAGGAAAGGTCACATCACAAAGTGATAGTTAAAAGGGAGGGGGAAATCACAGCTATATAGCTAACTAAACACAATGTCATGTGAATTGTTTTGTAGCTTAAATATATAGCTTATTTTACTTTGGTACAGATCGGTAGAATTATATTTGTGCTATAATGTAATGATTGTGAACACTAAATTCTCTACTGCATGCAAACTTACAGATCAGTTGTTGGCATTGAAAGGGAAAATAGAACCAGATTTTAGGCAGCATTGGCTGAAGAAGGCAGACCATTTAGCCCTGTCTTTCTGAATCATAGGAAAAGCCATAAAACTTTATTTAAACTTATCCGAACAAGAATTCTTTGGGGACACCGAGTAAGCCTCTCAATTTGCCTGATCCACATGTGATACCAGGTGCAGTCTTTTTATTTTGAATAGAACAGAGCTAAAATCTGGCCTTAGCTGAGTACTGTATGCTTTGAAGTAAACATATTTCAGGGGATACTTGGAATGTCCCAACATAGAAGCAAAAGAGAGAGGAAAATCATCAAAAGTTAATAAATTTAGTTTCATTCAGGTAAACTTTTGTTTACTACTTCAATCAATAAGGGAAATAATAAAAGAAAGTTTTACCTCTTCTGGAGGAAGGCACTGAACCTTTGGTGTTACTCCATAAACACTTGTAAGGGCTTCTTTTATGGCTCTCATCTGAAGATTTAAAAGCCAGAGAGAGTTGAAAGGCATATAGCATCACTTCAACAAATTCCATATTTGTATAGTCACAAAAAGCCTTTTGCATGAAAAACAACTGTAAACACCTATACAATTAGAAGAGATTGCTTATCTGCAGCAGGTTTGAAGCTACTCACTCCTAGCAGCAGTACATTAAAATGACTTTATAAGTATGACAGTTTCTTACCTGGTAATAGGTACTGCTTGGCTTTATCCCAACTTTCAGGAGACAACTGAAATGAATACAAAATACTTTTTGTGAGTAATACGTCTTACATTTCATGGGAGTCATTGCATGTAGATATACTACAGCTAATCAATGGGTAAACAGAAAATCCTAGTGAGGGAGCTAGACAGACAGATTAAAGCAAGGAGAATGGGAGAAGCTCAACTTCCCCTCTTTTCCTGAGCTTGGGTAACTAGCATTTCCCTTACCCCTTGGCTGGTGCAGTGAGAACTCCCTCCTCTCCTGCTTGAACTGACTTTAACTTGGAGCCAGATTCACAGTTGCAGTTGGGAGAGGGGCCCCGGCATTCTCTGCACTCCCCAAATCCATGGGCTATGGTGTGCCAGTCACCTGATACAGGTTAGAGCAGCAGGTCACATCTCTTTTCCCTCAGCTGACCAGAGGGAGGGAGAGGAGAAGGAGTTGTTATGGTCACTGTATGCTACTGGAAATCCCCGTACATGGGGAGATTTGCTAAGTTTAAGGTCACTTTGTACCAGTGGCAGAGCACAAAGCAGCTGGAGTGTGGCTCACTATTCCGGACCATTGTCACCTGAGAATAATCAAACTAGTTTTCCAGTTAATTTAATATTAAAAGTATATTTTTTAAATTATAAGTTATTCAATAAAGCTAAGCAGGACAGGTGGGATGAGCCAAAGTACTTTAGTGGATCCCTGCTTTAGACATCTGAGGTCATGTTTTAGGCACCTAAGTCCCAAGTTTGCCTCCACTGAGATCCTCAATACTCCCACTGAATGCTGTAGGAACCCATGTTCACTCAGCACCTAAGTTTTTCATAGTAAAAGTTCTGCAGGTACCTATGTTCCTGCCTCTGTGCATGTTCACTGCTGCCTTCCTCTAGGTGTTCTGATACCTGTTTCCTGCCTAAGTCTGAGTGATCCATGAATCAGGGGAAGATAGTCCTTAGCCCACCTAAGTAGAAGCGGTGCCCAATCCAGCAGGTGTGCTTAAAAGGTCCCATTCAAAATTCTGCCAGAGGAGGATGAGGTGGTGGTGCCGTTGCCCACCTTACAACTTTTGGCGCAGTGACTAAAGCACTTGAGAGGTGGGAGACCCCACGTTCAATTTCTGTGAAAGGGGGAGGAAGGATTTAAAACAGAGGTCTCCCACCTTTCAGGATAGTGCTCAAACCACTGAGCTAGGGTATTCCTATGTGGGGTTCTTTCAAGCTTTCCTGATGAAGCAGTTCCACTGTGGATAAATAATGAAATATTGGTTGGAGCAGGTGGACTGGACCCGGGGTCTCCCAGCTGGGTGCCCTACCCAACAGATTACAGACTCATTCTCTCTCCTCCAATGACTGTTCCACTGTGTATAAATACTTAAAATGTCATTGGACCAGAGAAAGTGAGAGAATGACTCTGTAGTACAGTGGTAAGAGCACCCATTTGGGAGGTGGGAGACCCCAGCGACCAATACTCCAGCTCTAACCTTTCATTTATCCACAGTTTCAACAGGAGAGACTGAGTGAACCCCACATCTACGTATCCCCGTCATGGTTCAAGGCAATTTCACTTGTATTTCTCCCTTGTGCTCCAGCAAGCGCACTCACTCTCAGGCTTCCCGCTCCCCTGCCATCACCCCTCTTGCCTTCTGATCAGAGTATTTCCAGGGAGCACAGTCCCCTGCCTACACTGTGAATTCCCCAGCAAGGCAGATTGCCTAAGCAGGCCTGCTTTGCTTTTTTCCTCAGAGGTTATAAACAGCATAATTGCCTACAGGTATAAGTTACTACATACCCCTTTCTAAGCAAGCACATTTATTTTTAAGGTGAAAGCATTACAGAGAAAATATTACAAACAATAACAGAACCTGCATACGCTAATAAGCTTATCAGAGATTCCCTCCCTGTGCTCCCCCACCCCAATCTCCAAAAAGGGCTCTGATCCATGTCAGTCCTTTGAAACCTTTCCTAAGGATTGGGGCCCCCTTTGGACCAGACATCTTGTCTTTGCTGGATCAGAATGAAGACTCTGAGTCAGTTTAAACTCAGGGTATTAACCAAAAGTCCTTTCTTTGTCCGCTGGCCTCTGCAGAATGCTGCTTGAACTAGCATAACTGAGCCTATTTAGGAGGTGGTGCCTCCCTGGAGGCATTACGATTTGAGTGAATTTGCCTAATCACCGCCCACTGTTCTTAGCTCCTGGAGGGGCTGCGGTTACCCTCCCCAATGGAACTACATACAGTCCCTGGCCCACAGTGATACACACACTTAATAAATAAGCTGTGCCAAAGATACTGCAGGAAATTGGAATATCTGTCACAACCCCACAGGTCAGTGGTTAAAGCCTTCTCCTGAGAGATGGGAGACCCCTCTTAAAATCCCTTCTCCTCCTCTAGCAGAGAAGGGGGAATTGAATCTGGGTTTCCAAATCCCATGTAAATGCTCTAACCAGTGGGCTAAAAGTTACATGGTGAGTAGCATCCACTCCTCCTTAGGGTATTTTGTGTGGAAAGAGGCAGGCACCCAACTCATTTCTGCCTAAGCCATCCAACTCTAGGAAGCAGGTGTTCTTAGGCACCTCTCTGCAACCTGGACTTAGGTGCCTATCCTCAAGAAAGCTTAATACAGCCCCCTTGGATTATCTTAGGCAGCTCCCCATCTATCATGTTGGCTGTTGTGGATTCTTAGGCACCTCTCTCTCCCTATTCATTGTATAGGGGCCCTAGATGCCTAACTTAGCATTGTTACTGTTTTTTCTGGGGGCCTAAAAGTTAGGTGCCATGGACTCAGCATTGCGATGCCTAGTCCCTTTGTGGATTTCAGCCTCCAGAACCTGAAGTTGGTGTACCTCATTCCTCTAGGCTTGATCCTATGAGGAGCTCAATAATTCAGTTGCTAAGGAAATCAATGGGCCATATCCCAACAATAGGAGTTCAAGAGGAATTGTAAATGTTCAGCGGCTCTCAGGGTTTAGTCAAATGAAAGCTGATTGGGCTCAGCACCTGGCAAGATCAGGTCCTGTACAAACCAGTTTTAATCAAATTGACTGAAGGCATCTTCCCAATAAGTGACTGTCTAACTCAGTCATTTGAGATTTTTGCAGGTTGATAATCAGAAAGATACAATATTATTCTTACAACAGCCTGGAGTTGTTACCTCAAAGAAAATAATTTAAAAAAACCAAAACAACGTGTACCTTTATCCAGAGGTTGAAAGAAGAGTAATTCAAAGAAGAAATCTTTTAGCAATTATAACTGTAAATTTTCCTGTTGGACTTTGTGAATCAGTGCAATAAGAATGTTTAATATTCATTGGAAGAATAATGAAGAATGTTAATGCTCTTTTTTTTAAGCGATAAGAAAAAACCCACTAGCTGTTAACTTCAAAATTTTTCAGGCTCCGTTCTTTGAGTGAATGTTGTGCTGTGAAACAAAGTTCTACTGTCGGTCACCATTCCATCTGCAACTCATTCCTTAGTCCCATTGTAAAAGCTACCCAGGACAATAGAATGCAGGCAATCGACATATTTAAACTTATTTTAATATTACATTTGAAATGCTCGAGACTTAGGTCTAGAAAAAATCTATATGACTGGATATTAGAAGGCAGCTACACAGACTGGAGGGGATGAAAATCACTATTTCATATTGTTCTGTGTATGTAAAGGGAGTAAGAGACTTTGGTAAGGAGCTGTTTGAATTAAGACAGCAACAACAAAACTAATTTTTAAAAAAAAGATAATTTAGGTTAAGTACTGAAGGATTTTTTCCCTTCTCTTAGAAGGCTGTCTTGTTATAGAGGATATCTTGATTGTCGGATATGAGGCCATGAAGGCATTTTCCCCATCCAGTGAACAGGCAGGGACATAGGATTGTTCCTTTTGCCTTTCTCTGTAGCAGCACTGGACCAATCAGAAAACTGAGAAAAAGTAAGAGTAAAGTACTGTGACAGGGTGGCTGGCCCTGAAGTAGGTCCAGCTTCGCTGTGCCAGAACAGTTGCTCTCAATTTGGCCAATTCAGACAGCAGGGCAGCACCTTGGGCTGGGGGGTTAGAGAACCTCAGAGAATCTGAGAGGAGCAAAACCTGATCAGATAGACTCTGCATGAGGGCTGTTTAGGAGGAGAAGATTGGCAGGAGATAAGGGTTGCCAGACACAGAAGGTGTTTCCTGGGGGAAGGCTGAAGGCAAGGAGAATAGAGGAGTATGCTGGCTGACCTCCCTGAGCCAGGGCCAGAGGGCTGAAGGGGAAAAGAGGAGTAGAAGCAGAAGGAAGTGCCTGGTGGCCTAGTTGGAAACTAACAGCTGGAGATGGCTGAAGGCAGGGAAAAGTAGAGGGGCTCATCAGCTGACATCTCCATGCTGGAGAGCTGGATCCGGGGGAACAAAGAGAGGTCCAGAGGGAGGGAAGGCTGCTCCCCTGGCAAGAACGACTTTGGATGTGCAGTATGGCCCCAGAGAAAGATGTTCTTAAGGCAAGAGAGCTGTTGTAGAGTTAGTGGGGGATTTGAAGAGGCAGGCGTATTGAGGCAGGCATGCCAGTTGTGCCATGGCCTGCTGCAGGAGGGTGCGCTAGGCAGGACCTCACTATGACAGATAATTTTACAGGGAGAGCAACTAAAATGATAAAAGGTTCAGAAAAAACTTGACATATAAGGAAAGGTTTAAAACACTGGGCATATTTAGTCTTGAGAAAAGAAGACTGAGGAGAGACCTGATAAGTCTTCAAATATGCTAGAGGCTGTTATAAAGAGGACAATGATTAATTTTTCTCCGTGTCCATTGAAAGTAGGACACAAAGTAATGGGCTTAATCTGCAACAAGGGAGATCTAGGTCAGATATTAGGAAAACCTTTCTAACCATAAGAGCAGCTATGCTCTGGTACAGGCTTCCAACTGAGGTTGTGGAATCCCCATCACTGGTGGCTTTTAAGAACAGGCTGGATGTCAGGATGGTCTAGGTTTACTTGATCCTGCCTCGGTGCAGGGAGCAGGATTTGATGACATTGTCCTACATTTCTATGATTCTACCATTCTTGAATGCCAAAACAGGACACAGCCCTGGTTGCACCAGTGCCACATACTGAGGTAAAATAATCTTTCTACTCCTATGCGAGATTTCTATTCATGCATCCAAGGATCATGTTAGTCCTTTTGGCCACAGTGTTTCACTAGTATCTCATGTTTAGCTGATTATCCACCATGACCATGACATCTTTTTCACAGTCACTGCTTGGCAGGATAGAGTCCTCCACAGTATAAATAAAGTCTTCATTCTTTGTTCCTAGATGTATACATTGACATTTAGCTCCCAGCTTACCAGTGATCCACATCCATAATAATGACCCATCCTCCTCATTATTTACCACTCCGCCAATTTTTGTGTCATCTGCAAACTTTATCAGCGATTACTTTGTTTTCTTCGAGATCATTGATAAAAACATTAAAATACATAGAGGTAAGAACCAATCCCTGTAGGACCCCTACTAGAAAAACAGCCGCTACAGTTACAACATGAGACCCACTAGTTTCCATGTTTTAATCTATTAAATGTGTACCATGTTAATTTTATATAATTCTTGGTTTTTAATCAAAATATTGTGCAGTAACAAACAGCTTATGGAAGTCTAAGTATATTACAGCAAGGCTAGTACCTTTATCAACCAACCTTATGATCTCATCAAAATAAGATATCGAGGTAAATTGATAGGATCTATTTTCTATAAACCCATGTTGATTATATTACCCTCCTTTAATTTTTTATTGAGTCCCTTATCTGCCGCTCCATTACCTTATCCAGGACTGATGTCAGACGTAATTCCCTGGGTCATCCTATTTCTCTTCTTTAAATATTGGCAATCAGTTCCCAGGCTGATAATTTCATGTAAGTTACATACAGGACATCTGTATGCTGCAAATTTGCACATTCAGGCAGGGAACTGAAAAGCTGAACAACCTGCTAGTCACTACACAGAGGGGAATTCTAAAAAGTGCGCCTAATTAATGTATATCTAAGGAGCTAGGACAAGTTGTTATATCCCATCTAAAATGTGAATGTGTAGCCACCAGTGTGTTGGAGCAGTGAGAAGGGATCATCCAATAGGAATAGGAAGACATAACACACTGTTAATTGCTGATGAGTGCATGGTGGGGGCTTTGGCATTGGTTGACGTTGGTCTTTCAGGCTGTACTCTGTTTCTATTGGATCCTTCCTCTTATAGTCCCTAAATCCTAGTCTATTATTTTCTCTCTCAGAAGCTGAACAAGAGTTCTGCCCTTGACTTGTCCTCTTCCTCTAAGAGAAACGATGCATGCATTTTATTTTCTGAATTTTTTAAAATTGGCACTACTATTGTAAAATTTAGTTTCTCAACCACTATGTTGTATATAGGTTTTTAAAAATCTACAATAATGTTTCTGGTTACATTACAGCACTTCTAAAAGGTATAGTAGCCAAAACTTGACTCTCAATTTGACTGTCTATTATAACACCATGCAAATATCTCAGGCCCTGATACTGCAAATGCCTTTGCACATGTTTAACTCTACTGCCGTGGGTAATCCCATAAAAATTAGTAGGGCTACTCATAGAAGTAAAGTTGAGCACATGTGTAAGTGTGTGCAGGATTAAGATTTCAGTAAACAAATGGCAGCCTATGGTATCTAAAAATGAATCTACCTCAAGGGCCAATCCTGCCATTCCCACTGCAGTCAATGGGAGTTTTACCTGAAAAGGATGGCAAAATTGAACTCATTAGAGACAATGAAGACACTTACTGACTGAAATGGAAGTTGGACTGGTGCCTAGTATCATGTCATGAGAAAAGGAGACTGCACTACAACTTAAAATGGTAACAGAATAAACCTTGCTCTGGCTCTAGAGTACGGTATTAAAGAGAACTGGCATCAACAGTCATTTTTCCACTGCAGAGTTAAATTTTTAGGGTTTTTTCTTTGTTGTTAAGTGTACATCAAAGCCTTTTGCACCACTAAACTAATAAACCGACAAAAGGGGTATATTTCCATACCTGTTGAGGTCAAGTTTCTGGTAGAGATCCAATGTTCTACCAAAATATTTCTTTTGAGAATTAAGAGGCTCCACTGTGGCTGCACAGGTCCCATGTTTCTCCCACTCATGCTTCCTATGGGAACAAAGCTAAATTCAGTTTTTAAGAGACATGGAATCTGCCCAGGTATACTCAGAATGCTAAGAGAATGTCTCTTTAAGGTAAAAAGTTCTTATCCAAATATTAGCATAAGAACAAGCATCTGACAGATGAAGTTCATAACTGAAACAGGAGAAAATCATCACATCTCTGTAAACAACCGCACATACAATCAGCTAGTGTAGGCAAAAATCCCAGTCCAAACCCCCAAATCCTCTCCCTGTATCGCCCTGCACCTCAATACAAGTCAGCAGAGATACTGATTACTACAAATACATCTTGTTCACTCTGCCATAGGTGCCAGGTGCAAAAAATGAGAAGCCTTCCATTCCCGGTGCCAGCATCTCAGACTGAGACTCGATTAGATGAGATAAGGCAGAGAACCCTAGCATGTAGTTAAGCAGACAACACAAAGAGAAATCATTGCTGTAGGATGGCAGATTTTCACAGCTCTATTAGTGCAAATTGCTAAGGAAATATCAGGATGAGGCAATCATTTGATCAAAAGAAGAGAGGTGCTAACTTGCCCACTGAGACCCTAAATGTAAGCCAGTGGCAGAACTAGGAACAGCTACATCAGGGGTCGGCAACCTTTCAGAAGTGGTGCGTCGAGTCTTCATTTATTCACTCTAATTTAAGGTTTCACGTGCCAGTAATACATTTTAATGTTTTTAGAAGGTCTCTTTCTATAAGTCTATAAGTCTATAATATATATATTATATATAATATATATATATATAAACTATTGTTGTATGTAAAGTAAATAAAGTTTTTTAAATGTTTAAGAAGCTTCATTTAAAATTAAATTAAAATGCAGAGCCCCCCAGACCAGTGGCCAGGACCTGGGCAGTGTGAGTGCCACTGAAAATCAGCTTGCGTGCCGCCTTCGGCATACATGCCATAGGTTGCCTACCTGAGCTACATTTTACATATTGTGCTCCATGGTTTTGTGGATTTTGAAACAAGACTTATGAAGCCATCCAGTGACAGGATGCATTTTTCAAGTCTGATAATTTTGTGCCACATACAGTAGAATATACAATACAAAAGCCCTGCCTCCATGAGATTTTATTATTTAGTACAGAAACAGAGTTCTATCTGGCTGGTGAACTGGGAACATTTATTTCAGTAACACTGCATGAGAGAGTTTCAGACTGTCCTATAAACTATACAAGAGAGAAAAAGAGGAGGTCCATTGATTAAGGTACTATTCCGGGACTGGGATATGTGTGTTCAATTCCCTACCCTGCAACAGACATACTGTATGACCCTGGCAAATAGATTAGTCTCTCTGTGGCTCAGTTTTCTACCTGTAAATTAGGAATAAGTAATACTTTCCTATCTCACAGAGCACAGTAAGGCTAAAGAGGGGAGGGATAGCTCAGTGGTTTGAGTATTGACCTGCTAAACCCAGGGTTGTGAGCTCAGTCCTTGAGGGAGCCACTTAGGGATCTGGGGCAAAATCAGTACTTGGTCCTGCTAGTGAAGGCAGGGGGCTGGACTCATTGACCTTTCAAGGTTCTTTCTGGTTCTAGAAGATAGGTATATCTCCACTATATTATATTAAAGATTGTGATGTGCCCAGGAACTATGGTGATGGTGGCCCATATAAATAGTTTACACAAATACAGAAAACCATCTAAAAAATATGTATTGTGGGCTAACTTAGATGAGCAGAACATACTCAAGTTAGTTAGGGCTTGACAAAATTTAGTCATACTGGTGTGATAAAAAATGTTGTATTATAAGAAATGAGTCATGTTCAGAAAGTTAAACTGTGAGAATTTGCCTCAAGTGTTAACATTTCTAAATTTCTTTTAGTATAAACTTTAGTGAGGTCTTGTATACTATGGTAGCAGGCCAGGCATCAAATTGAATTTTAAAAACAATGAAGATGTCCTAAAACTTGGCTCCTTACTATAATGTCACGCCTATCAGTATCTAAGAATGCAAATAAATAAATACATAAAAGCCAGACTCTGCTTTGTCAGTGGACTAACACATAAAAAGCAGGAGATTCAGCTATATCTCAAGGCATATTTATTGTGAAAGATGCAGGTGTGGAATCTGTAGCGTTGTTTCTTTAGAGTTAATACAAATGTGACAGATCAGAGTATACCTGTATGTATCCATATCAAACTACAAACCGGAGGAGCTGCAGCTTTGGTGGAAGTTTAGGAGCATGCAGCAGCTGCTTGGGAGAACTGCTGATAGTTTTAGGGCCTGTAGTGTCTCCACTGCCAAGAGGCCCAGAGCTCTGCCCAGCCAAGTGAGAACTCATGCCACCCAAAGTTTGGGTTCACTACAGCCTGGTGAGTGTCCAGGAGGGGGTGCTCCCCCAGCTTTTAACAATAAAATTAAGATAACCCTTTCTAAAGAGAAGCTACCTGTTTTGCACAGCACAACCACATGAAAGACGAGAAAAGATGTAGAAATAATTCATTATTTCTAACTGTTGGGTATAGGAATGTGGCATTTTACCTTCACTCCTTCCACTTAACACAAAACATAACTAAGAAAACTATGGAAACTGCAGAAATTCCTAGTGAAAAATAAAAGACCAATTTCTTTCTTGTCTAATGCTCAGAAAGGCCTTGATTTTTCAAAGTGCTTGTGTGGCAAACAGCAAGAAAGGCAAGGTCACCGCACTTGAGCATGAGCTCAAGTTTGTGACGAATATGGATGCAAGACAGTCCTCAGTATGGGCAGAAAGGAGTAAATAAACAAACAAACAACAAACTTCTTGTGGATCTATCTGACCCTCAGCAGCATGGGGGAAAAACAGAGGCAAGGCATTAGTGCACAACAGGTGTGTCTGAGGAGATATGAGCTCAAATTCTCAGCATTCAATGGGAGTGCACAGTTAGGCACAGTTAGTTTCCATCTCCTAATGGGCATGCAGGAGCACTCACTTATGCAACCTGCCCTGCTACATCACTTTTGACCTTGGGCTGACATGAGTAATTCTGCCTCTGCACTACGCAGAGCTGCAGAATGCCCACAATGCAGCAAAAATTGTTGTGCTCACCATTGTAGAGGGAAGATGGTGTGTCACTTTCTCCCAATCAGCATTGCAGAGCTCTGTTCCACTTTGCAGGAGCACTGAAGCCGGAGTGTGTGTGATGGACAAAGCTAGAGTCGTATCAGGTGGGTCAGAGAACTAAACAAATGCAGTGGCTCACTGGCATATGGATATTGTGGAGGAATAATGAGGAGCGGCAACCCACAACTGTCCATAACTTGCAGTACTCGAAGGGGATTAGATGCAGATAGTTGCCAGGTCTGTTGATTCTTTCTTCTGTGCTGTACACATTTGGGTTCAGACTACAACCTTATGGGTTTGGGATGAACAATCTTTTCAAGAATTTCCTCCTAAACAATTACTCCACAAGGGACACTTTCAATTTAAAAATCATAAATTGTAGAATACATACATTTCTCTTTCCTATGATACTAAGATCTTAGATTCTTAAGTGGAGGTATTTTTAAAAATCATTTACTTGTCACTTTGTATGCTCTTTAATATAATTTTTTCATTTAGCTTTCAACAATGAAAATCTATGTAGTCCGTTTCACTTTTAGGTTCTTCATGCTGAACTTTCAAGGTTTTATACTCTAAAAAGGAATATTTACAAGGACTGCTTATTTATTTCATAAGAACTATTTTAACTGAAGTAAAAAATGTTGAAGCATTTCAGCAGTGTTAGGTTTGCTAAAAGCTTGTAGGTTCATAAAATCTGTAATTAGAGCCACATTTAAGGCAACACTGGCCCTTATTAAACAGCTCCCAGTATTAAAGGGAAGCATTTCTCACAGTCAACAAATACTGGTCACAGAAAAAAAATAAAACATACCTAAACCAACTGCCATATTGCTTTTATACTGCTGGTAACTCCAGGTTATTTCAACTTCTGGCAAGACTGCTATTGGCTAGCCTTTGAGTCAGGAATGCTAAATGGAATCAACAGTCATGATGATATATGGACTAGAGTAGATTCAAAGTTTTCAAGGATTTTTTTTTTCATTTTGATCAGTCTTTTTTTTTAGCAACAAACTCGTATGAAAATATTTCACTTGTGTTTATCAAGATCTGTTGTCCACTACCATGACATCATATCTTGACTTTCCCCCTCAGGAAAAAAACAGAAGCTCCTATATACATTCTTCAGACCAAAAGCTCCCAACTGTTTAGATGAGCAAAGCAGAGTAAAGAGCAGCTGATCAGGGTATAGGAAGTGCCTGTTCTGTGACATGTTTCTCTCACCCTGGGATTATGCGGGGATTGGGCTCTGTGTAGGGAGAAGGCAGGGTCAAAAGGACAGCCATTCTCCCTCCCTGCTTTATGATACTGCCCCAGAGAATCTTCAGTCCTCTAGGTGGAGATAACCCACTCAATTCTAATGAAAAGCACCTCAGAAACAAAGTCAGTGAAACAATGAGGAGTTCGGTGACACCTTAAAGACTAACAGATTTATTTGGGCATAAGCTTTCGTGGGTAAAAAATCCACTTCTTCAGGTGCATGGAGTCTCCTGAAGAAGTGGGTTTTTTACCCACAAAAGCTTATGCCCCAATAAATCTGTTAGTCTTTAAGGTGCCACCAGACTCCTCATTATTTTTGTGGATACAGACTAACACAGCTACCCCTCTGATACTAAGTCAGTGAAGGATTTTAACTCAGCAGTTGGGAGAATCTAATAAAATACTGAATGAGTTCATCAACTTTTTGGGTTGAGGTTTTGGGCAGGAAAGACTCTTCATTCACAGGCATGCTCTGTCTCCTTTTCACATCTATATAAGGAACCCATTGTGTGAGACAGACTTACAATTTCTCTAGTGAGTCAGAACTTCAAGCATATATCAAGCAGATATGAGGAATTAATACATTTGCAATGGGACAAAAAAAGAAAACAGTTTTTATCTTCCCTTCTTTGACTGAACACAGAGGAGACATGGAAACCATGGTAACAAGCTTAACCTACTGCAAACACCAAAGACCTTGCAGAATACCATACACAGTAAGAATCATGTTTATCCTGTTACTAATATTGGACCCCACACTGCAGTCCTGCTTTCCAAAACACAGTCTTCCATCCTATAAATGTGACCTACAGTCTTGATTCTCAGAGGTATGCCCTTCTGTTTAGCTGTACTAAAATGCATGTTGTTAAGTGAGAACAGTTTACAATAAATTCTACAGAGGAATCTGGATCAAATCTATCTTTATCATTATTTATTGCTTCACCAATTTGTGGGCCATCTGTAAATCTTAGCAGCACTGATTTTATATTTATTTCCAGATTATTGATAAAGATAATGAATAGTGCTCGGGAAAGAACAGGTCCCTGTGGGACACCACTAGAAACATCAATGTTGGATGATGACTCCCATTTACATTTTCTTTCTTTTTTTTTTTTCAAGATCTATCAGTTAACCAGTTTTTAAATCAATCCAATATGGGCTGCACTGATTTTTGTATAGTGCCTTTAAGAAAAAAAACAAACAAAAACCTCAGGATATTGTGTGGTGCTACATCAAAATGCCTTAGAGAAGTATATGTATACGATATCAACACGATTGCCTTTGTCAACCAAATTTGTAATCTCAAAGAACAATATCAAGTTTGTTTGACAAGAAATCATGGGTTCTTGATTGGTAGCTCTCTGCACCTTCATATACTTCTTGTATGAGGAACTTCAATCTCTCCTTCCCTCTCTAAATGTGTGCCATTTTACCAGTCCTATAGGAATGTGTGATACATCTACAAGAGATCTGTATATGACACTTATTAGGTCTAGATGATTGCACTGAGTCTCACTGTAGTCCTTGGTACACACAATGGTGGTGTAAGGATCTACACAGGTAATCCTTTGGAAGGCTGAGGCCAGAGATCCTGCTTCCATGTAAATATTAATATTGATGAAGCATAAGAAACACAGAATGAAAATGCAGAATCATTTCTAAAGTTGTTATTCCAAGGTTTCTGATGCAACTCCAGCAAGCATCTAAAGCCTGGTACCAAATGCTCCTTCAGATAGTCATTTAGAAAGACTATAAGATACATCCAAAATGATTTTCCATTGTAGCTTGAACTCACCAGAACTGGGTGCGATTAGGAGATGAATGGAGTACATCAGGCCAGTAGTGTCTCATGTCTGGCAAGAGATCCTAGAAATTAAAAATATGTATCTACCCTGTGAAGCTGAAAAGCAATTTCATACTCAATATACATAAATTGATACATTTTCAAAACATTGCCAGTCTTCTTGGAGATTCTTGGCTGAAACCTATTATATAGGTGAAAAAAAATTATTGCTAGCTGAGTAAGAGGTTTTGTGCCCTGATATGGTGAAAATGTATCCTTATGGCTATTTCAGATGCAAATGTACAATTAGATTTTGAAACACTACAAAAATATTTCCTTTTTTTGAAATCCGATACATTTCTGTAACTGTTTAATTAACTGATTAATTTCTGCAACCCTACAAAAATCCTCTTAAATTGTACAGTTCCTGTCTTACTCATCCCCAGTCTTTAATCCCCCAGCAATGTTTGACTGATAAATGGACTCTTCCATTCTTTATGGTTTGAAAGAAGTCAAATTCATCATAGAGCTTACTGTTCAGCTCTCCTTAATTTGCATTCCTTGCACCCCTGCCTGCAGATGCACCTCACTTCCTGGAAAGGACAGGCTGCAGCCACCACTGCTTTCACTTCCCTTATTGGTTCCATCAGGGGAACAGCTTTAAATAAAAGATGATGCTCAACAGGAGTCCTACTACTGGACGCTGTGTGAAAAATGCACTCCCAGGTGCCGGGCTGACCAGCAGCACAGAAGTTGCAAGGGGTGCACTAGTTGTACCCTCCCTAGGGTGACCAGATATCCCAATTTTATAGGGACAGTCCCGATCTTTGGGTCTTTTTCTTATATAGGATCCTATTACCCCCCACCCCCGTCCCAAATTTTCACACTTGTTGTCTGGTCACGCTAACCCTCCCCTCCAGAAAGACTTTTTGCCCCGGGAGGCCCAGAGCCGGTTCTATCAGTTTCTACTTGAAAAGACTAGGGAATGACTCGAGCCATGTGTGTATACAAAACCATTGGTGATTTGAAGGAGATGTTGAACTCCATAGAGGCCTGGTCTACACTATACGTTTATACCGATTTTAGCAGCGTTAAACCAATTTAATGCTGCATTCGTCCACACAACAAGGCCCTTTATATCGATATAAAGAGCTCTTTAAACCGATTTCTGTACTCCTCCCCAACGACAGGAGTAGCACTGAAATCGGTATTACCATATCGGATTAGGGTTAGTGTGGCGGCAAATCAACGATATTGGCCTCTGGGCGGTATCCCACAGTACACCACTGTGACTGCTCTGGAAAGCAATCTGAAGTCAGATGCACTGGCCAGGTAGACAGGAAAAGCCCCGCGAACTTTTGAATTGCATTTCCTGTTTGCCCAGCGTGGAGCTCTGATCAGCACAGGTGGTGATGCAATCCCAAATCCAAAAAGAGCTCCAGCATGGATCATATGGGAGTTACTGGATTTGATCGCTGTATGGGGAGACAAATCTGTTCTATCAGAGCTCCGTTACAGAAGATGAAATGCCAAAGCATTTGAAAAAAATCTCCAGGCTATGGTACAGAGTCCACAGCACAGTGCTGTGTGACAAGCGTAACGGAAAGCCAAAGAATCAAATGGACGCTCTGGAGGAAGGGAGGGGGGACTGAGGACTCCATCTATCCCACAGTCCCCGAAAAGTATTTGCATTCTTGGCTGAGCTCCCAATGCCTGTAGGGTCAAACACATTGTCCACAGTGGTTCAGGGTATATCTCGTCAATTTACTCCCCCTCTCCCCACCCTGTGAAAGAAAAGGGAAAAAAATAGTTTCTTGACTTTTTTCAATATCACCATATGTCTACTGCATGCTGCTGGTAGACACGGTGCTGGGGAAATGAACAGCAGCATCCTCTCCCCTCCCTTCCCCAGTGGCAGACGGTACAGTGCAGTAGGACTGGTAGCCATCCTCGTCATCAGCCCACGAGTGCTCCTGGCTGGCCTCAGGTGAGGTCGGCCGGGGGCTCCTGGGTAAAAATAGGAATGACTCCCGGTTATTCCCAGCAGATAGTACAGAATGGCTGGTAACTGTCCTCATCATAGCAACTGGGGGCTGAACTCCATCAGCCCCCCCCTTTCATATCTAAAGAAAAGATTCTGTACTGCCTGGACTATCATAGCAGCAGGATGCTGCGCTCCTCTCTCCTCCACCATTTAATGTCCTGCCTGGACTATCATAGCAGCTGGAGGCTGCCTCCCCGTCATTTTATCTCACTAAAAAGTCAGTGCTTCTTATTCCTGCATTCTTTATTACTTCATCACACAAATGGGAGGACTCTGCAACAGTAGCCCAGGAGGGTTGGGGGGGGAGGGAAACAACGGGTGGGTAGGAGAGAAACAACGGGTGGGGTTGTTGCAGGGACATCCCCTAGAATGGCATGCAGACATCATTTCTGTGGGATCTGACACGGAGCGGCTGTGCTCTCTGGTTCTCTGATACACTGCTTTTCTAGTACACTTGCCCCATATTCTAGGCAGGACTGACTCTATTTTTAGATACAACATAAAGGAGGGAATGACCCGGGGAGTCATTCCCATTTTTGTCTTTGCACCCCCAGCTGACCTCAGCCAAGGTCAGCCAGGAGCACCCATGACAGCAGCAGACGGTACAGAACGACTGATAACCGTCATCTCATTGCCAATTTACAATGGCACAGCAGACGGTACAGAACGACTGGTAACCGTCTCTGCTACCTTGCAAAGGCAAACGAATGCTGCTGTGTAGCACTGCAGTACCGCATCTGTCAGCGGCATCCAGTACACATACGGTGACAGTGACAAAAGGCAAAACGGGCTCCATGGTTGCCATGCTATGGCATCTGCCAGTGCAATCCAGGGAAAAAGGGCGCGAAATGATTGTCTGCCGTTGCTTTCACGGAGGAAGGAATGAGTGACGACATTTACCCAGAATCACCCGCGACACTGTTTTTGCACCATCATGCATTGGGATCTCAACCCAGAATTCCAATGGGCGGGGGCGACTGCGGGAACTATGGGATAGCTATTGCAACGCTCCAGAAATCGACGCTAGCCTTGGTACATGGACGCACACCATCGAATTATTGCGCTTTGTGTGGCCGCGTGCACTCGACTTTATACACTGTTTTACAAAACCGGTTTATGTAAAATCGGAATAATCCTGTAGTGTAGACGTACCCAGAGATGTAGAATAAGGGAATAAAGCACCTAATGAATGTTGGAATGGGAATTTTTAAAAGCATAACCATCTCAGATTTCAAATTAAATTAGAAGTGATATGCTATGAAGTTATATATATTTGGGATTTGAAAAGGCAATTGTGTTCAATCCTGCTCATAATTAACATTTTAATTTAAATAAATTAAATTACCTTAATCTCAGTCACATTGAAGTGCCATGTTCTATTACATTCGTCTACTTTATCGGGCCTAGTGAAGAAATATACAAATGAAAACAGAATGCCCACTATTAGGTACTGGGTGGAAAAAAAGTCATGTCACGGAGCTACATTTCAAAGTTACAAGATTATAGCTTTGAAATTTGAGTTTAAAAATCCAAGGAACTCAAGTCAATCTCTACAGCATTTTAACCATCACAAACGCATTAAAATTCATTACGTGCTAATTGTGGCTGAACTCTTCTAAATGCAGAGGACCCTGTCGTGCCCTTCACACCACTTTAGCTATGCATAAAGTGCCTGAGTGGTGTGGAGGACTTTGTCTGGGCTCTCTCCAGTGAAGTCAATTCCACCCTAACTGAGTCACTCAATTTACGATTCCCCAGACCCATACAAATTCCAACTCCCTTGGAACCTAGTTGTAATGCTGTTGACAGTTTTAGAGAGGATGGGCTACCAGTTACTTATTTTTTTAATGAAAAGTCTCTACATCTTCACATAGATTTCAGCAAGTTGTTTTCTTTGAAACACGGTTTTCACAAGTTTCTATGAGTTTTTTGTAACATGTTTAGACTCCTGAGGCCACATTCAGTCATGAGACACTAACAAGTACTCTGAACTCAGAAAAAGAGGAAGTTGTACCTTTACATTAACAACTTTGGAAATAGACTTTTTTTAAAAAGCTTATTCTGCAATTTGATTTGTGTGCCCGCACATGATCACCAAGCATGTGAGATCATAAGTCAGCAGTGTATTGAACTATACAACTTTGGTCTCTGGCTAGAGCAGAGTTCTTATATTTCAATACGCTACACATTCATAAGACAGAGCAGATCAGTGGAGCACCCACCAGCACAAAAACTAAAAATCCTAGTAAGTTAGAGGTCTGACTTGAATCTGCAAAGGCACAGATTCAGTGATAAATGGGATTTTGCTCTGAAAACTGCCTGTGGAAAACATGATAATTTCTCCCTCCTCAGATCTGCTCCCTGTGTGTATTCAAAGTCAGATCAGCAGACAAAAGTATCATTTATTATTATTGTGTCTAGCTCTACAGAGCCAACAGAACTAAGAAGAGAGAATGAACTGAAGTCTTCCTTTTGGATGCATCATCATCAGCATTGTATACTAAGACCTGTGGGACTTTTATTATTGGAGAAGGAAAACACCTATCTTGACTTTCAGTGCCTGATTCTCATGTTGCACTGGTTTTACACTCATGTAAATCCATTGACTTGAGCTGATTTACATGAGTAGACAATCAGGCCTTCAGAACGCAAGTGAATTTGTAGGGCTGATAGAAAACAACATTCATACTTGTAAAATGAGCACATTTAATAAAGAAATTGTTTGGACACAACAAACTTGTAACCCTCAATCCCGTGTTAACAAAGTCATTTCTCAGATTAGAAACACTTCAGAAGTTTCTCATAATTTCCTTTCCATAGGTAAATGGAAAAGAGGAAAACATATCTTAAATTGATGTGTCTTTATTATCAAAATTTGAAGTCATATGTCATGCTATTAAACCTCTGTGACCTATGCTACTGAAAATGCCTACATAAAACTATAAGATCAAGCAACTCAAGGAGAAACACACTATAATTAGGCATTTTAATATGCATATTACTGGGTAAATTTGCAATGAAAGCAGAAATAAAACTGATAAGACAAATTTTAGAGAAGTTACATTCTGTATCAAGTCTGGTGATTTTTTTAGTTGGATTACAGACCATAGTTTGGAGCTGTTTACAGTTGCTGAAAGTCTGCATATTAATCCTTATGACACATGTACGGGGAGACTTTGGCAAACCAGTAAAGTGCCTGAAACCACTATAGCTTACTGTTAAAGACAGCCTAGTCAGCAAGCTGTTAAAAGCAAGTCTCAGCTTGACCAAGGCAGGAGAGGAGGAGAGTTTAGGGTGCCACCGAAAGGGCAGCTTGACCCCCGTCCTTCCTGATAAGAATTGTGTTAAAGTTGCTGATACATGCATTTGAAAAGAGCAGGACGCACCCTCAGGAATGTCTACTGGGGTCTCAAGGCTGCAGGCTCTGGAAAGACCCACACCTGGCTAATCAATAATCAGAAGGAACTTCTTGCTCGATCATTAAAACTGCTTACTTAATAAGGTTTCTTTAATTACCAATGTATAAATAAGGGGAAAAAGTTTGAGATGGGGGGACTCGTTTTGGGACTGGCCTCTCCCTCTGGATGCATCTTGTGTTTTCCAGTGGCAGAAGGGCTGCCGTTGTATCACTCGAAAGCCACACTCAGCTTTGGTAATTATCAAGAGTTGAGGGTGTTTTACTAACTTGTTGTGGAAGTGTGGAAGTGCTTGAGACTGGTAAGGTTTAGCTTTAACTGAAAGCACTCTTGTGTTGCCCTGTTTGTGCCAGCCATCTATCCATCGGACGACCGTGTCTCCCCTGATTTATTTCCTGACACCTCCTTGCACAGAGTAAAGTTACCAAAAGCTTTGGGTTGAAAGAACCCCGGGTAACATAATATGAATATTGTCTTCTTCAAAGTCTTGGCTAGAATCAAATAACTAATCCCTGCCATGCCTAAATACTATCATCCCCATTCTACAGATTAAAAATAAAATTATTGAGTTATTTACCCAAAACTACTGCAGGAGTCAATGCCAGAGATAGGATTAGAGCCCACACTGGCTTCCAGTCCTGTGATGAAATCACACACCATGGGTGAAATCCTGTTCCACTGAAGTCAATGGGAGTTTTGCCATAAGCTTCTATGGATCCAGAATTTTGCCCCACAGCTCTTTCAGACTTAAAATCCCATAGCAGAGAAGCACAATTGTGTCCTTTTTTATAAGGATATAGACAAGATTCAGAGCTCCTTTAAGTGGATACAGATCCATTGACCCCCCCTTCCCAAGTCTAAGAGCCTGATTCTTCTCTCTCTCAAACTCATTTTACAGCACTGCCTCCAATGAAGTTATTTCTGATTTACACTGGTGTAAACAGGAGGAGAATCAGGCCCTTACAATTGAAGTCAATGAAGCTGTACCCGCTTATACCAGCACTGAATTTAGATCGACATGGCAATCTTCTCTCATTTGAAATTAAAAGGATTTGTTTTAAATTCTTACCATAGTCCATGAATTGTCCAGTACTGGGGGGGATCATTGCAGTCATTTTCACTCATCTAAAGAAAGCAAAAGTCGATAACATTTATTAAATACATTACTTAGTCAGAGATCACCTAATCCATTTTGGGTTTTAAAACATTAGAACATGCTAAGGGATTTACCACAAACATGCTGAATGAGCAGCACGAATACATGAAAGATCAAGGGCAGATTCTCAGTTAGTGTAAATCAGCATAGTTGCATTCACTTAGATGGTGCTAAGTCTTACTTACATTTAATGAGGATTTGGCCTGTGGTTACCAGCAGTTTTCTGTTTAAGAGATTAGCAGACTCTTTCAATGGGTTCAGAGTTCCCAAAACAAAGAGATTTTAAATGCTGTGAGAAGCCTCAATGGTGTGTTACTGAAATCAACCAGGGCCAGTTTTAGGGGCAGACCAGGAGGGCGGTTACCCTGGAGCCAGCTTCCTGGGGCGCACCACTCCACTGTGCCATTTTTTCCCCACTCCACTGGTTAGCCAGCTAAGCTACTCTCGGGAGCACAAAAGTGTTCTCCGGCCCTGATGCCAACAATAGTTTGTACATATCCATGAGCAATTCTACTACTGGTATACAAGTAGACATACAATGATTAAGAGAGAGAACCACACCAGCATTCACAGCATTCTTTAGCAAAAAATTAACTGCTAAAGAAAGGGGAGAACAGTAGATACAGGAACTTTACAGGAGCTCAGAAAATATAATATGGAGGCCCAGTCTTGCAAATCCTCAAACTAATCCCGCTGATTTCAGTTTAACTACTTGCTTGAGTACGGACTATTACTATTATATAAGGGTTGGGGCTCCTCGCCTGAAAGGAAGCAGAGCCCTCGATTACACAGGGAGAGCAGAGCACTCTGTGCATAAAATGTTGTTTTTAATGTAGGTTATATGCTTCTGATCAGTCACTAAACTTGATGCTCAGACTGTCAGACTCAGTGTTATTTTTGTACTTTCCCCAATATTCTGCCTGGTGACCACCAAATAGTTTAATGTAAATATTGATTACAAAACAAAAACTCCCTATAGTTTTTCTTTTAATCTCTACATGTTCCTTCCTGCCATAATTAGCGTGATTCACTTGGTCAGAGCTACTGCTCTGACACTGCAGAAGGGCAGAATAAGACCTGTAACCTCACTAATTGTCCAAGCTTCTACAGTCCTATGCCATGCATAAAGCAGCACACTTAATTTTTCACGTTTTCTTTCCATGTGTGCCAGTTTCCTTCCTCCCTGATCTTGCCACCTACATAGTCCAGTGACTAGACAGCAATTAAACCCAGTGTATGTTTTATTCCAGAAGGGAAATCAGACAAACAACATTGCTCCTCAAAGGAGACCGGCATTGTGAAATCAAAACACTTCAGATAGCCAAACCAGAAACACAGTCAATTAACAACTATCCAGCAAGTTACATCTTCCCTTGAACACTGTCTTACACCTAAATAGCTCGGACCACTACATTTGCTAATCACTTGGGGCCAACTCCAGCTCCCATCAGAGTAAATGGAAAAACTTCCACTAACTTCAGTGCAAGCTGGATCAAGACCTTGCTTTGAAATTCCTAGGAAGTCAAACATCAAAGGCTGACAGTCCTTAAAATTGAAGTCCTTCTAAGACTGGTGGGAACATGGATTAAACTCACCAGGCTTGAAATTCAATTGGTTTGCACTTTATGTAATCGTTTGAAACCTATGCAAACTGAGTGCAATGAGTGATGAATTCTGATCCGGTAGCATCTTACACCAAACAAGCGTAAATGGACAAGGTGCAAGTTACCAGAGAATCAGACCCACCACTCTGAACTGGCTGGCATAGTACCTTTTACAGATTTCGCTTTCTCTATATTATCCTCCAGATTTGCGTGTCACAATTAAGACAGAACAGTTACTTACCTTATAGTATCTGCGGTTCTTTAAGATGTTGTAGTTGATGTGGAAGAAGAGGAACAATCTGGTTTTGAACATTTTGAGAATCATTTGGCAATCAGACTGTACTAGGATGACCAGACGTCCCGATATTTACTAGTTTGTCCCGCGTCCCAATGGATGTTCGGTCGGGACGCGAATTGTCCCGATATTTTGCCCTCCGGCACACAGACGGAGGGGGCTCACGCCCACCCATCCCAACTCCATCCCGGCCCCTCCCCAACTCCGCCCCTCTATCCCCCATTGGATCCCTCCCCAAATCCCCACCCTGGTCCTGTCTCTTCCCCAAACACGCCGCATTCCTCCTCCTTATCCCTCCCTCCTAGGCTTGCGCTAATCACCTGTATGGCAACGCAAGCGCTGGAGGGATGGGGGGAAACGTAGGATGCAGCAGCCAGCTCCGGGGAGGTGGAGGCAGAGCGAGGGCGAGCTGGTGTGGGGGGGTGGGGCTTGGAGCTGCCGGTGGGTGCTCAGCCCCCATCAATTTTTCCTATGCTCCGGTGGCTCTTTTTCTTTTTCTTTGTTTTTGCTTTTGTTTTTTTCCTCCGCTGTCAGCTCTTGGGTGTTTTTTCTGTTTGTTTGTTTTTGTTTTTTCTGTTGCTCTGCCGGCACTCCCTCCCCAGCCCAATATTTCACGTCTCTCATATGGTCACCCTAGACAGTACAGCACAGTCCAATTTGGTATGATAAGCCATCTTTCAAACTGTATTTGTAAAACCAGAATGCAAATGCAAGCCACCAGAGGGCCTATCTATCACTTCTTAAATTGAAAGGAAGGATGGTGTGTTGGTTAGAGGCCTATCCTTGGGAGACCTGGGTTCATTCCCAGTTCTGCCACATACTTCCTGTGTGATCTTGGACAAGTCATCTCTGTGGATCAGCTCTCTGTCTGTAAAATGAGGACAATAGCACTGCTCTACTTAATAAGGTGTTGTGAGGATACATACATTAAAGACTGTGAGGTGCTCAGAGACCACTGAAATGGGGGCCATATAAGTACCTGTGATAAATAGATCTAGGTTAAATGAAAATTTGTTTCATTTATATAGATCCTACAAAAATAATTTCATCCAGGATGAACACCAAAGCAACAGTGAAAATGGAAACCAGAGGCTGGCTTCTGTAGTTACGATATAAGCTGGTTGTTTATGGGGAACACATGGGACAAGAGCTGTCCCTCACAAATACCTAGCAGAGGCCTCTTGCAAGTAAACACTTGCTGGAAGTACTTACAGATGTGTAGAACTATAACACAATTGCTCCGACGTAACCTGGTTTTAGAATAAGCTCATTCAGAAGAATACATTTTACCCTAAGCACTAATATATTGTATCTGTAGTGGAACATGTCTCGTGGGTAACACCAGCACAAATACGAGATTATCCAGTTCAGAGAAGGAACATATTGTAAAGGCGACTGTACAGTTAAATAATTTTGAAAATGTGAAAGGCATAACTGACACAAAATTGCAGGCCATCAGGCCAACTAATTTTTAGAAACAGCAACATTTGCATATGACTAACAGAAGAAGAAAGCAACAACTTTATTTGGTGTCCATAAGCAAGGACTTTTTGGTCTAATGACAGATCAAATAAAATAAAGTTATAGTAGTTATGCAATCAGAGGGATTATGGTGAACCACTGCTATTTTGATGTATCTCTTTTTCCTTGTAACCTTTAATATACAGTCACAACTAAAACCCTGCAGCTAGGAACATCTTTGATCGTATCAGTGTTAATAAATCTATTATTGAAAACTGGTTTCATTCTTAAATGAAATGTGTGATGCTAGCAGACCAGGCATCAGCTCATGCCAAGGTCCCCGGGTCTCAAGTGGACACTGATAAATACATAGCTGGAATCTGTCTGGCTCACTTGTGGGTTAATATTGATAAAATAATTGTGACACAAATATGGAGAGTGATACATAGAAGAAAGTGAAATTGTCAGAATTTCAAGAAACTGTTTAGATTATTGAATGCTTGGGAGTTGCTGCATGCATTAATCTTATTTGTAATATCTGTGTTCCAAATTGTAATGTAACACTTGAGCAGTTGTATTGTGAGCCTCTGTGACTGCATATAGAAGACAGACATTAATTATTGTGAAGAGATGCTCTTCTACAGAAATTGTTACATCCCTCCTGAAAGCGGCGGAGACCTATTGATACCAGGTGGGTTACAGTTGGATCTTACAACTGGAAACTCCCTACATCTGGAATGAGAAAGAGTCAACAGGACTAAAGATATTTGTTGTTTGTTCTCCTCCTCATGAAGATCAGTCATACAAGCAGACTCCTTCCATCAGCTGAGTTTGCAGCTGAGAACATATGGCAGGAGGGGGATAAAAACCCCAAACCAAAGGAATTAAGGATCTCTATGTTGCTTGGACTCTGTGGGGCAAGGTGTTTCTAGGTATAAGCAAGAGATCCATACATGCTTAGCCTGGATTAGCCCTGAAGGACAAACAGAGCTTGTTGATTATAGAAGCCTATATTACCTTTTGAAATCTAGGACTAACTCATTTGTGTGTATGTGGATATGTCTACACTGCAATTAAAAACCTACCACAATTAATTAATTTACATCACAATTAAACAGCCCCTTAGCCTGAGTCAGCGCTGTTTAACTGTGGTGTTAATTAATTAATTAATTGTGGTGGGAGAGTCCCAGAGCCTGGACTCCAGCCCAAGCCCAAACATCTGCACCACAATTAACAGCCAAACGAGCCTGAGTCAGCTGGTATGAACCAGCCATGGGTGTCCAACTGCAATGTAAACAGAGCCTATATTTGCTTGCTTTATCCTTGTAAATAACTCCTTTCCCTATTTAGTTTACAAATGTTGTCTTTGGTGTGAGAACTAAGCACGATTGACCTGGGGTAAGTGACTGATCCATTGGGATTAGGAGTAACCCGATTATTGCTGTGATTCTCAGCATAAGGGACCATCTATCACAGAGATTGACTCAGCTGGGTGTCAAGACAGATGGAATACCCAAGGACTGTCTGTGACTCCATGTTAAGACTGTTAAAGTACCTGAGGAGTTTGCACTTGGTGCAGTTAGTTGGTAAAATTTACGATTAAAACTCTCAACCAATTAGGGGTTTGTGCCCTGGTTTTTAGCAGTCTGCCCTGGAATTGGTATTGGTGGTATTGCGGCACTCTGTTTATGCATTCTGTTTAACAGTCAGCCGTATTTCCTTTCTCCTAGGTGGCTCTCTCATTTGTTCAATTGCTATGGGTGGTAAAAAGCAGATTTAAGCAGAGCTGAGGATGTGGCCTTTATCTTCCTTCCTGTTCTCCCCTTGCTCACTAAGGCCATGGCTACACTTACAGTTCTGCAGCGCTGGTAGTTACAGCTGTGTTCGTACAGCTGTGTAGGGCCAGCGCTGCAGTGTGGCCACACTGACAGCTACCAGCGCTGCAGTGTGGCCACATTTGCAGCACTTGCAGCGCTGTTGGGAGTGGTGCATTGTGGGCAGCTATCCCAGCATTCAAGTGGCTGCAACGTGCTTTTCAAAAGAGGGGGGTGGGGTGGAATGTGACAGGGAGCGGGGAGGAGACAGACAGAATGGATTTTTGGAGTTGACACTGTTCTCAGCTCCCTGCCTTGCAAGTTCTAAGGACTGGAAGACACACAGTGCCTACCTTCAATCATTTTAAAAGTTCTAACTCCCTTCCCCCACTGCTCTCTCATTCACTAAATGCAAATTATGTACTTTTAAATACCCGTTAGACCAGATAAGCAACTGCTCAACACGGACTTCCCCCTCCCCCTCTGCCGTGTGAGCGTGCTGTTTCTCTCTTCAAGCAAACAGCTGTGAACATTCCAAAGTAATTCCCCTGCCTGCCTCCGCTCGCTCAGCAAACAGGAGCTGTGTTTGTTTTTTAAATAAGCAGTTTGGCTGAACTCCGAGCTCTCCCTTTCTTCTGGTTTGTTGTGGACAGGAATTCTGGGATACCTCCTTATACCCCGGAGGTCAATAAAAGCGCTGGTGGGCATCCACACTTGCTGACCAGCGCTGGATCACCAGCGCTGGAATCCCTACACCTGAGGCTCAACCGGGTGTACAGCCAGCGCTGCAACCAGGGAGTTGCAGCGCTGGCCGTGCTTTGCAAGTGTGGCCACATCCTAAGTTGCAGCGCTGTAACCCCCTCACCAGCGCTGCAACTCTCTAGTGTAGCCATGGCCTAAGACAGAGACTGGATGACCAAACTCTTGCAACAGATTTCCTCTCTCCACAGGCCTCCATATTCCCAATGAATGGCAGGGCAGCTACCGCTACTGTGTGCCAAAATAAGTATCTCCAGAGCAGGAAGCACTTAAAATAGACCCTCTGCCTTAATCAACTCCAAGAAAGAAAGGCACAGTACCTTAGCCTAAGTTCCCCAGCTGGGGGTGGGGTGGGGGGGGAGGAAACAACCTTTCCTATTTAACTGTTCCCATTCCCATCTAACAGGGTTCATAATCCCCTAGAATTGAACAGTCCTCTAACTCCTACAGAATCATAAAGAAACTGTTAGCTCACCATCACTGAAGCCACAATGACGAGTCAAATGTAACAGCAGACCCCTCCTTTAAAGAGTTCTCAAGCACAGCTTTTAAGTAGTTTATAATGTTATCTCTGTATTAGAAATAGCAGTGAAAGCGTCAAAGTGACTCAAAGGCTAAGTAATGGGAAGTTGACATTAGAAAAAAATTAATTGCACAAAATGCTACATTTATGGGAGGTTGATTAATCATCGGAACAATTTATTAATGGAAGCGGTAAATTCATCATCACTCAGAGTCATTAAATTGAGATAGGATGCCTTTCTAAAAGAGATGGTCTAGTTCACCCACAAGTTACTGGGCTCAATAATGTTCACTTACGGAGGAGGAGGAACAATTTTCTCCACTGTAGGAATCACTAGGTGAAATTCTAAAGCCTGTGTTATGCAGGAGGTCAGACTAGTTGATCCTAATGGTCCCTTCTGGCCTTAATCTATTAACACAAAACCTAAACATACAATGTCCTATCTAACCAAGTCAGAGAAAAAATGTACTCAAAAGTTACCATACACAAAGTAATAGCTTAAAATGTATAAATATCTAAGGTACATATGCTCTCTGTTTCTAGCATGTACACTCTACTTAAGGGATTTCATAGTGATCATTAAGCAGATTTCATTTTAATTTACTAAAGAAAGATTTGCAGTTTTCTGAAAATCTTTTCTGTATACACAAACAACTACAGCCGATAGGAATAAAGATGAAAGTCATCTGCATGCCAAGCAAGAGTTTAACCTCCTGGAGACAGCCCTGAATGTAAGCAAAGTAGCTGACTGACTTACTGACACACCCACCCACTGCACCCCTTCAGGAAATATAACCTAATAAATAATAATCATTTGCGTGGAGTATTCCATCATCAAAGCACTTTACAAAAATGAATGATAGAATCCGTGTTGCAATCTTCTGTATCCAGTCATTTTTTAAAAGTCTTTAGAGAAAAAAGAAGGCACAATGCTAGCGATATTTTCTTCCTGAAATTAATATGTAAATCATTTGAAAGACACTTAAGAAACAGATTGTTTTGCAGCTTAAAAGACTCTATATTTTTTTGAACCAACTACAGTTGCATTCTGGAACCCTACCTTCCATATATTACATGATGTTAACAGGAAGAAATCTGTAAGTTTTGAAAGCATAGGAGGTGGAACTGAAGTTAAGATTCTTGTAACCACTCAAGGGTGTGAAATGGTGCAAAAAGTCACCTAATAATTATATTCTTTCAGAGTTTCTCTAGTCCATTAGATACACTTATATCCATTTTGATTCCTCTCTCTACATGAGACACTTTATGGATTACTGTTAAAAGAGCCTGCCTTTTTGGTAGCTTGCAAGTCTTCAGTTATCCTGCTTGCAGCTTCTCCATTTTAGCTCACAGGGTTATATGACTTTTTAGCCAAAATCAGAGTTCTAGAATTAAAAGCAGCAGCCAGGGTGCATGTATAGTAATAAAATATTTTACTTTGATAGTCTGCATGTCTCATTCATTTAACCAAAGATTTGCAAGGCCCTTGATTTTGGGTTGCCTCTGTTTGAATGCTTTGAATGTCGCCAAATTTTCAAAGTGCACACTAGCAGAAGTACACCTAAAGTAACTGTGAATTGTATGCACCCAACAGCACTGAAAATCAGACCTAATATGCCTCAAATTGGACACCCAAAATCAGCCATCATGTTTGAAAAATTGGCTAAGTTCTCCACTATCACTGCCCCACCAATTTATAATACTGTAGAGCCCAACTCCTGCTCCCTCAGAAGAGTTTAACACTGTATATGTTTTACTGTTGCTGCTTTTCTCCCTAATTTGACTCCTGAAACAGGGCTGAGAAGCCTAAAAGGCCGCCCTTAAACAAGAGAGAGTGCCCCCAAATGCTACAGTTACAGGTATAAACGTATCTCTCTCAGAATTGCCATTTCAGATGTGTAGCAGTACACTTGCCCTAGCTGAGGCTTCTCTTTATTATTGCCTCGGCCCAATCTGATTGAGAACACCCAAAAAATTAAGCTTAAATTTGAAGTCAGCGGCCAAAAAAGCAGATCTCTGTTGTGTCTCCTTCCTTGGCAAAAAAAAAACCCCACTTAACAGAATTTAATGTCATTGAGACTGAAAGGAAGTACATTATTTGCTAAGCACTTACAAACATACCTGGAAACTCTGTGTTCTATAATTCCTGCCAGAATTCCTGGACATATCAGTGATAGATATTGATTTTTTTTCAGTTTAACCCATATTTAACTACAGCACTAAAACAATAGAGCCAATATTGTGACGCTTAATCAAATTGGTAGACAGTTATTCTTATGTCTAGTCCAATTGACTTCAGTGAAACCATTCATGTGAGTAACTGCCCACTAACCTGAACTAGGGTTACATAGCTGTATGAGCCTAAGACTGTGAGGAGCCATTGCTCATTGTACGTTTTATTATTAAGGCTTATATGCTACCTCTTAGGGCTATAGACTGTTATGGATACGGCACCCGCCACTTGTTCTTACTGTTGCTCTCGAGCCACTGAAAGATGTGACAAACAACAGATATTAACCAATACTCAGAGAAGTGAGAGTATCAAAATGCAAGTAGGTTTAAATATTTCAGGGATTTTACTATAATACTGGGTTCATCTATTTTCAGCCATATACTGCATGATCTACACAGTTCCATTCACAATGATATATTTTAAAAAACAAAAACAAAACAAAGCTCACCTTGCATACGGTCACAGGCCAGTGATGAACAAGGAACAGCTTTTTCCAAGTGTGAGGATGGTGCTCACTGGAGAGGAAGAGATGAAACATTATTTTCCGCACGCATTTCAAAAAGCAAAACTCCTCCAACTAATGACACATTGCTAAGTAGTGTAACACACATTGATTTTAATCAATTATTATTTATTCTTTTTGCAGCTCTGCCTAAGGAACCCAAACAAGGAGTAGTGACTTGCCATATAAGGCAGTGCACAAAGAAATATCGGATTTTGATTGTTATTAATATTTTACTTATTGCTAATTTCACTGATGGCAGCTCATCTCTCTACAGATTTCTATTTAATATAGAGAGAATAGTAATAAGTTTATTAGATTCAGAAGAGCACTTACTTGGACACTTTTTCTTATTATAATAAAAAGCTCATTTAGAGGGTGCCAGGAATCTCCTAATTTTTCTTCATGTCTGTGTTACTTGAAAAGGGTGTGGACAGCATTCTTGAAATGGTTAAGTGTTCTTCTAAAACAATCACTATGATCACACAGGAGTGGTGAAAATGACATAACTGTAAGGGCAATGCACTTACACAACAGATTCATATTGACGAGTAAAGCCAGGTTAACAATTTGGGATGGGATAGGAAAAGAGTGGAATAAGGAGACTGGATAGCTGCAGATGTGTTGAGAAAATGGAGTGGAGAATGGGGAGGGGGAAAAGGGCCTGTCATGTATAATAGTAGTTATTAAATAAAGCATATGTTAAAAACCTTACAAAACCTCAGTTGGCTCAATACACAGAATGACCTGCAGAACTGACAGAAATAAATGCTGCTAACCCTTTTGAACTGCCAATTTGTCATATGCCCTTTGCTAGAACAAATGTGAAAAGAGAAAAGGAAATAAAACAATTATTTGAGAAGGTTAATTTTCCTCAAGCAGGGAGAAGCAGGAAAACATATTTATGGTTTTAAGTTGTCATGAAGTTATCCTCAATTCTGAATCTGTCCACATGTGGTTTTGGCACTATTAAGAGATAAAATGTTGCCAACTAACAGACAGTCAGATTTATGTTTGGTTTTTAATTCATTATACTCAATGGCTGTGGAACAAATCAGGCCATAGCCACAATAATAACTATCAACATTTTTCCTACTGAGATCATTACTGGCCCTATATTACACAGTTATTGTTTGGATCTTCTAATATTTTGCAACAGTGAAAGATGTCCTTGTGCTATGTGAGTTCTAAATAAAAAAATAACCCCCAACACAACAAAACTCTCTTTTTTTGGATTTGAAAATTGTAGAAGTTCCACTACTATACCAATCATTCCAAAACTAAACATTAACCCCTTATACACACACTCAAAACTTTATTAACTTAGGGGCCAGATCCAAACGGATTTAGGTGCTTAAAGCCCAGGCATGACAACATACACACACACACACACCCCATCTGTTGTCTAACCCTGTGATAACTAAACTCACTTGGCACCTACATGGCTCCCATTGTGGAGAACTATCAACCTACTTCTCAGAGAAAATGTCATGAATTTGAGTATCCTCTCCAGAAATATCAGAAACCAAACATTGTTAACACAATACCTTCCCTCTCTGAAGTGTGACCCATTCACACAGCAGATAATTCTAGAATACTGCAGAAAAACTGAGCCATTACCTGCCACTTTGAGCTATGCTTCTCTTAGCCTGGTCTGCACTAGAAATGGATATTGGTAAGCTAAGTAACTCAGGGGTGTGAAAAATTTGCAACTGAGAGATGTAGTTTTACTGACCTATTCCCTGGTGTAGCCAGCACTAGGTCCATGGAAGAATTCTTCCATGGACCTAGCTACTATCTCTCAGGAAGATGGATTACCTATGCTGATGGGAGAATCTCTCCTGTCAGTGTAGGTAGTGCCTTCACTGAAGTGATACAATGGTGTACCCTGCATTGCTGTAGCATTTTAAGTATAGATATACCCTTAGCTAGTGAGCCAAAGCACCTAGGACCTTTACTAACTGAAATATGACATAGCTTTTAAAGAAGAACATCTACCATCACCTCTAACTCAGCAAAAATGGTCTGTCTTAGGCCTAATAACATTTTCATTACACACTTTACTTTGTCACAGTGGTCATGCTTAAAACTTGTCAGTTTCATTAGCTATCTAAATTGACACAACATTGAGCAGGTTTTCTGTTTATTATTTATAGGCACTGCCTAAAACAAATACAAGATTAATATTAATTATGAAGCAAAAGTGTAATGTTTTGTAACTGAAACAAGTTTCCTCCCTTCTTCTTCTGCCATATTAAACATTTTTTCTTAGGCATAAAAAAGCAACTTCATTCATACAGTATCATTATGCTAACTATGCAGACGGAGATAAAAATATAGTGCATCAAAAATAGCACAAGATAAAACAAAAATTTCCCATTGATAAAAACCCAACCATATTCCAGAAGTTTAAGTTCTGCTTTAAAAACAAATAAACTAATTTGGTAAGATATTAGAAACTTTCCAACTGATAACTTACCTTTCCAGGAATTATATGAAGTACACCCAGAATAGAAAGCTAGACAAAAACAACCCAGAATCAAATAATGTCCTGTAGCCGCTTCATTTTATTTAATATATATCTATAAAGAGAAAAAGAAATCTGTAAAAATTACCAGACAGAGGTTTAACTGTTTTAGGTATTAGAAATAAACGACCTGCAGACACTACAGAAAAAACAGAATGCTAATGTGAAATTTAAAACAAACAACACAACTTATTTTAACACATGAATAATGCATTATCTTTTGAAAAGTTGTACATGATTTTTTGTCTGAAGTGTTAAATTTCATATTTCTCTAGAATCAGGGCTGAAACCACTGTCTTTTGTCTTACTTGTACAGCTATTATACCATTGGAAAGCTGGCCCCTGACATAATTGAGCTGAACCATATAGTCATGTGTAATAAGCTTTATGTTGCATAACTTACATTACTGTTTGAGTTCAAATGCACAACGTGAATTAATTTAGGAAACCTCAAATTTAACACTATTATTCGGTTTTGGCCCATCCAAGCGAACCTTCATGAAAGCTCATTGGGACCAAAATATCATTTCTTTTCTGCAGTTGAAATTCCCACCAATGCAGAAGGGGCAGCGGAAGGCCTATGTTCTACTTATATAGTTACACTTCAGCCCTCATAATAAGGTTTAAGTGGCATTTAAGTGTTTGTAATCTTTGTGCTGGCCCTTTGCACAGTGTGAGTTTCACCTTGAGTGCTTATTAAGGGGACACCACCAAGTTAGAACTCACATCTATCTGAAAGTGAGATTGTACAAGTAACACCCAAGATAACCAGAACATAAAACCTTCCGCACACAGTTCAGGTAGGATCAAAGGCATAGGGAGGGGGCCTGATTTTAACGCAGACTTTCTCTTTTGTATCCACAATGCATTGCCAGGAAAGTTGTGGGAACAATTAAATTGCAAGTGGAAAAACTGGGCCTGCAAAAATGGAGACCTAGTTTGAAAATCTGGTCCTGAAAGTTTGGAGCTAGAAACAAGAGAGATATTTCAAGAGTGTGACCCTATTGCTAATCGTTTTTTTTTTCAGATTTCAACTTTTCTACAAGTTTTCAATCAAAATTTTGAATTGAAAAAATAAGATAATTTTGATGTTTCCCCATCATTTTCCCATCAGCACTGTAACATGCAAGAGTGCTGCTAGGAGACTCAAATTTCATTTCCTAGTCTGAGTCATATGACTTGGACCAGTGACCAAAGCTTAACATCATGTCACATGACAAAGGCCATCTGCAACTCTAGTGGTTACAGCTTCTTCCCCTGCAACTAAATTCCTGACCAGCAAAATCTGTTCCGTTTTGGGGAAACTGCTTGCATCAGCTGCAGATCAACCCAGTGAGAGCAAGAAAAGGTGATTCAAGAGAAATGAGCCGTGTCAGAATCATTACAAAAAGAAATTGGGGGCAAAACATAATGACCTAATTGCTTCCATGTACCTCCTTATTATCAAATTACTATTACACAAATCGGTATAGTGCAAGGTGGTTTGAATAACGAAACTGGCAGTTTTCTAGACAAGTTACAAGAAGCCATAATGGTGACACCTCTTTCTCTCACTGGATGAAAACCTGGGTGGAAATTTCAAGTCTTTGCCAAGAAGAGAACCAGGCAGCATTGCCCAGCAGAAAGTGTGGGGCGGGAAATGCCATTTGTTCAATCTGCTGTCTGCTTCCAAAGCCAAAACATCTGGCTGAGAGAGACTTTAAGCTGGACTGTCATTGGCTAGCTAGAGTGCCCCTCTTGCTTTGTATCTGCTCATGATAGACAAGATTTTAGCTTTCTATTAACTCTGCCTTTAAAGTCCAATTTAGGAAGATCACTGTGAAAGCTGGAAAAAGAATAAGACCATAACTGTCATAATCCCGACAATGAATCATCCGAATGAACTTTATTAGTCCAGAGAAATGCAACTGAGAAGCTGAGCTAGAGAACTTCACTGCGTTCTAATTAAAAACCAGCAAAATCACTTTTATAAAAACATGTATTGTTTACCCAACTATGACTTGGTTATGGCTAGACTAAGTGCTTCTCAGAAAGCAGCAAAGAATCCTGTGGCACCTTATAGACTAACAGTCATTTTCCGAGCATGAGCTTTTTGTGGGTGAATACCTGAGCTAAAACCCTCTGGATGACTAAAATGTATAACGTGCACTTGTATTTCACTTACACATTTTAGTTTAGTTTAGTTATACTGAGTCACTAACTCAATAGAAAGCATTGATTGCTGGAGAAACTCATTACTCTGACTAAGCTTGGTACTATTTACAACAGGAAACTGTGCTTCCCTACAGCAAAAATTAGCTGTGAGAAACCCAGAGTGTTTCTGAGAGCTCAGTCTAAAAATCATACAGATTTTGTGATCAGAGAATTGACAGCTTCTTAAAAGAGGAAAAACTTGAATTGACTTGCAAGCTGAAGGTTTTACCACTATTTCAACTATTGTTTAAACTAAGGCAAGAGCTTTCACTGTTGGTGAAATTCCAGAGAAATTACAAAAGCTTCCAGATAATTACTTGCACATTATATTTGGGTTTATATTTGATAATTTTGTGTTTTGTGTGTTAGTGGTAAAGCTTGTCATGAGTGGTCACCTGGATAAAACAATTGTTGGTATTAAGAAGCTTCTCTAACATTTTTTAATTCCACGTAGAAGGGTTTCGTTGAATGACATCAGTAGTTCAATAACTCCATTGGCAATAAATATAGATCCTTATCTCAAACACGCTTAAGAAGCATCGTTCCACTTGATATAAAAAATCACCTGCCCAGAACTAGTCTAAACTAGGGAAGTGTGCCTTTGAAACAAGATTATTTTAAAACTGTGAATTAATTGATCTGCTTTATTATCTCTTGAAAAGCATAATGTTCCACATGGAGTAGTTCAATTTTGATGTTGTAAACACTACCATTTAACCCGTTTAGTTTTGCTTTCTGTGATTTCTTATTTGCTTTAAAAGAGAGGCTGGCTTATAAAACTCAAATTTCTAATAATTCTCCGGTGTGTACTTCAGGTAAGGAACACAGATCCAAAGAATGCTGAGAAACCTAGTAGAGTACTGCTTAAATAATTTAATTAACTAATGTGTGTTTTATAACTTTTATCACAACATACTAACACTGCAAATAAACTCCTGCAATGATGGCCAAAGGGGAAAACTATGGCAGTCACCTTTACATATGAACGTGCAAAAAATGGACACTAGCTTCAGGTGCCATCTCAAACAAGACAGCACACACTTCCTCCAATGCAAAGCAGTAGGGGGGTTTCATCCAAAAACCCGATCAACATACATTACGTTCTTGATATAACAATGCTCTTTAGCTTCAGCAACATTAAATCTCCACAACAGTGCAGCAAACTAACCCTTTCCCCAGTCTGAACAGCACTAAATAACTAGAAAAAAAATTATATAACTCATTAGGCAAAATAGATCATTACAATGGGCTAGACTGCTTACAGGGGCCTAAATAGAACCTGCTCGCTAGCAGACAACTGTACCACAGTAAAATAAACAAAAGGCAGACAGACTATCACCCCATACAGACAGCGTGAAAGGGAGGAAGAGTAGTTTTATAGTCAGGACACAAGCCGCTCAATGAGGCAATCTACATTCTGTTCCTATCTGTACCATTCACTTCCAGTGGGATCTTGGGCTGATCTGTGCCTCCATTTCCTCACCTAGAGATAATAATACTCCACACCTCCAGGAGTGTTGCAAGCTTTAATTCACTGATATTTGTGAGGTGTTTATACCATGGCAATGATGTATAAATATCTTATTAAATAACACTGAAATTGTAAAGTACATAGCACCATGGAGACACAACAGGTATGACTGTGAATGTAACGTGACAGAAGGAAGATAGAAATTGAAAGATATTTTATACTCCCTTGTCTAATTTACCACAGAGTTATTGAAAGATACTCCTTCAAACTACCAGAAATACCGCTTTTCATCAAAAAGAGAGGAAGAAAAGAATTATGCAGCACTTCTAGTAGACAGCATATTGTACTGGGGCTCTCTAACCTTGCCTTGCCCTCCGATTTGTTTTCAGGGGAGTATAAGGTGTAGGTCAGGGATTGGCAACCTTGGCATGCAGCTCATGTTCGGCTGATCGTGACTCCCACTGACAGCAGTTCATCGCTCCAGGCCCAATGGGGTGGGTGGGAAGCAGCAGCCAGCACAATCTTTCGGCCCGTGCCACTTCCCGCAGCCCCCATTGCCTGGGATGGCAAACCTGTGGCCGAATATATGGGCGCAGCAGGTAAACAAACTGGCCCGGCCTGCCAGGGTGCTTACCTTGGCAGGTCCGCGTGACAAGGTTGCCAATCCTAGAGTAGGTGTTGACCTACAAAAGAACTTTATGGAGCCCTAGTTACCTGCCACCTCAGTCCTGCAAAACTACACATGGTAAATCTAAATTTATGCATGCAAATTATCCTACTGAAGCCAATGGGATAACTTGCATGTGTAAAGTTAAGCCCATGTATAACTGTTTGCAGGATCCAGGTCATAGAGATTACTTTCTCTGCAGTGTTTGCAATCATCACAGTACAACTGCATATGAGTTCCTGTTTCAAACAGGAGGAAACTTGGGGCAAGATACTCTCAATGTAAGGGTCCTTAGTAGGGCTGTCAAGTGATTAAAAAAATTAACCACGATTAATCCTGTGATTAAAAAAATTAATCAAACAATTAATCGCACTGTTAAACAATAATAGAATACCATTTATTTAAAGATTTCTGTATGTTTTCTACAATTTCAAATATATTGATTTCAATTACAACACAGAATACAAAGTGTACAGTGCTCACTTTATATTTATTTTTGATTACAAGTATTTGCACTGTAAAAACAAAAGAAATTGTATTTTTCATTCACCTTATACAAGAACTGTATGCAATCTCTTTATTGTGAAAGTTGAACTTATAAATGTAGAATTATTTTTAAAAATGCATTAAAAAATAAAAATAAAACTTCATGAGCCTACAAGTCCACTCAGTCCTACTTCTTGTTTATCCAATCACTCAGGCAAACAAGTTTGTTACATTTGCAGGAGATAATGCTGCTGGCTTCTAGTTTACATCACCTGAAAAGTGAGAAGAGACATTCTAGTGACACTGTTGGAGCCAGTGTCGCAAGGTATTTACATGCCAGATGTGCTAAAGATTCATATGTCCCTTCATGCTTCAACTACCATTCCAGGGGACATGCATTCATGCTGATGACAGGTTCTGCTAGATAACAATCCAAAGCAGTGTGGACCGATGCATGTTCATTTTCCGAGTCAGATGCCACCAGCAGAAGTTGATTTTCTTTTTTGGTGGCTCGGATTCTGTAATTTCAGCATCAGTGTATGCTCTTTAAGACGTCTGAAAGCATTACTCCACACCTTGTTCCTCTAAAATTTTGGAAGGTACTTCAGATTTCTTAAATCTTGGGTCAAGTTGTGTAGCTATCTTAGAAATCTCACATTGGTACCTTCTTTGCATTTTGTGAAATCTGCAGTGAAAGTGGTTCTTAAATTAACAATGTTGTGGGTTATCATGCAAAACTGCTATAAAATTAAATATATCACAGAATGCGGGTAAAACTGAGCAGGGGACATACAATTCTCCCCAAGAAGTCAGTCACAAATTTAATTAATGCATAATTTTTTAAACTAGCGTCATCAGCATGGAAAGCATGGCCTCTGGAATGGTGGCTGACGCACAGAAGAGGCATACGAATGTTTAGCATATCTGGCACATAAATACCTGCAATGCCCAGCTACAAAAGTGCCATGCAAACGCCTGTTCCTCACTTTCTGGTGACACTGTAAATAAGAAGAGGGCAGCATTATCTCCTGTAACTGTAAATAACTTGTTGTCTTAGCGATTGCTGAACAAGAAGTAGGACCGAGTGGACTTGTAGGCTCTGAAGTTTTACATTGTTTTGTTTTTGAGTGCAGTATATAACAAAAAAAAAATCTACATTTCTAAACTGCACTTTCATGACAAAGAAGTGCACTACAGTACTTGTATGAGGTGAATTGAAAAATACTATTTCTTTTATCATCTTTACAATGCAAATATTTGTAATAAAAAATAATATACACCTTAATTTCAATTACAACACAGAATACAATATATATGAAAATGTAGAAAAATATCCAAAATATTTAATACATTTCAATTGGGATTCTATTGTTTAACAGTGCAATTAATTGTGATTAATTTTTTATCACAACTAATATTTTGAGTTAATCGAGTGAGTTAACTTCAATTAATCGATAGCCCTAGTGCTTAGCTCTGGAATTGACTCCCCCACTTCACATACACACCAAGTCTGGATCTGTTGACCTTCAGGGACACTTAATTAATTTGCAACAGTATCAAGAGAGTACTCTCCTGCTTTGTGCTAGTTGCTATGATAACACTCAGGAGAACACAATCCCTCTCCCCACCCTCCCTTTGCAGGTTTTATTAACTAACTAAATAACTTTATAACCAGAGATCACATCTTTTCTTCAAGGGTTCCTCTGAGGAGAAAGACTGAATGGGGGACTGTGTGTGTGGATTAAGAATTAGGAGATATTTTTTGGTCATTGGCCCATTAGCCATATTTTTGTGTGTGTTAAATTTGGTGGGTCACACTGAAATCTGAATAAAAACTGCATACTCCCACGAGAAAGGAAAGGGATGGGACATTTTGCATCGTGCTGGGCAACAACATGCTACCAAATCAGAGAGGGACAACACCGGCAAATTGACACCTGAGATTAGATCCCAGACAACAAACTAGGCAGCTGCTCAATACACTACAGCCAGCAGTAAAGACACCCGGGGGAGCAGTTGTGTGGCTAGTCACACCAACAAAGCTTTGATATTGGGAGCGACGGGGTGACGCTGCTGGCCGGCGCTTCTCTATCTGAGCAGGCACCGGGGATCCAGCCTCAGCTCCCTCCCCCGTCACGGAGAGGCACGAACCCGGCCGCCCCCCTTACCTGGGCTTTGCAAACGCAGAGCTGGAGACACGGTCTGGTCCAGGCAGCAGCCGCCTCGCTGCAGCGCAGGAGGCCACTTCCGTCAACAACCCGGGGCAGCCGGCATTAACCCCGCCCCAGGACAGGGCTGTATCCCAGCCCCTGCTCTGCCCTTTGCCCCTCTCAGCCAGGGCGGGTGAGCCGCTGACACGCGAGGCACCATTCAGTGCAGTGCGGTCCCAGTGGCGGGGCTACCTGTGGGAGCGTTAAGCGATGTGGTTAGAAAGAGGCTGGGATCTCCAAGAGAGTTAGGCACCCAGCAGCTCCCACTGAATTCAGTGGGGTTTGGGTGTCCAACTTCTTCCTTGGCAAATCTCAGCCTGAACCTTGCTGAATCTACCAGAAGTAGGTACAGTCTGCTCTGGCTAGGGCTTCACAATGGGTTTGTATTACCCTCATGCACCATTCCCTGACTTCACACACCCCACCTTTCCACTAGCACCCACCTGCTGAGGCTCACTTGTGTTGAGGGAGACACCTTCTTTGCGCACCAAGCTGGTGTTCTTTTCAAAAGCTCTCCTGAGAAGGATTTTGCAGTGTGGTTTAGATGAGACATTTGAAGACTGCATTCATATATCTGTGTTAACTCCCTCATTCAAGATGACACAGCTTGGCAGCCCTGTGTGTATATATGTACATATCTGCTTGTGCCCATGCACCAAACAACAGAGGGATCCCATGTGTCGATGTTATAAAGCATGAAAATAAAGTGTAAAGAGGTGCAGAGGGTTGAGCACTGAAACATATAATAAAATCCACTCCTCTTAAAACTACCTTCACAAAAGTTACTGGTGATCTCTTCCTGTCCAAATCTTAAGGCTCTTTTCTCCAGACTCAGGCCATGATGCAAAATGACCTATTTGCCCATGTGTCCCCCTCGAGCCCCAAGGCTATCTCCATTTTTCACTTCCCAACTTTTGGGGGTTCCACCATTTAGGTCAGTTGCCCTTTTTGCAGCTGTTATCTTGAGAGCAGTGATTCTTAACCAGACGTCTGGGGCCCCTGGGAGGTCACAAGTAGGTTTCAGGGGGTCCATCAAAATAAACTGGAGAACAGAGCTGGCATTACACTCACTGGGGCCCGGGACTGAAGCAAAAGCCTGGGCAACTCAGCTTCACGGGGTCCCCTGTGACATGGAGCCCCAGGGCTTGCTACCCCTAATGCCAGCTGTCATAAATATAAAGAAAAGGATAGAACCCTTCCTTGGCAGCTGTACTGCATCACTTTACCTGTAAGTAGCTCAAATCACTTAGCTGGCACCTGCCCAGAAGGACAAATAAAAAAAAAAAAAGATACTTTCAAATCGGGCGGGGGAGGGGGAGAATTTGTTTGTGGCTCTGTTTGTTTGTTCCCTCTCCAGACAGAGGGAGAGACCAAACAGGTACAACACCTCCTGAAAATATATGTGGAATGGTCTAACATTACAAAATTGTAAGTAGGAAAGGAAATTCATTAGTTTATCTTTGTTTTGGCTTGTGAATTTCCCTGTGCTAAAGAGGTAGTTTCATTCCTGTTTTGTAATTGTAAAGCTGAGCCCAGAGGGAAATCCTCTGTGTTTTAAATCTTTTTCATTACCCTGTAAAGTTACCTGTCATCCTGATTTTGCAGATGTGATTCCTTTTTTTTTTAAATAAGTTCTTCTTTTAAGAACTTGATTGATTTTAGTGTCCTACAGATAAAGGGTCTGATGTGTACTTGCATTGCTAAGGCAATTAGTTGGTATATTCTCAAGTCTCCTCAGGAAAAGGGTGAAGGGGCTTGGGGGGATATTCTGGGGAGGGATAAGGATTCCAAGTGACCCTCCCCTGAATTTTTGTTTAATCACTTGACGGGTGGTAGCAATACCCTCCAAGGACAAGGAAAGGAATTTGTTCCTTGGGGAAGTTTTTAACCTAAGATGGTAGAATATAAGCTTAGGTGGTCTTTCATGTGTTCCCCCACATCTGTACCCCAGAGTCCATGTTGGTGTTAGGGTTCCCCACACTGGCTTTTAATCTACTGGATATGGAGAAAAAAAGTTGTTGGGGCACAGGCGGGCCATGGAGTTTTTATAGCATGTTGGGGGAGCCTCAGAAAGAGGTTGAGAACCCTTGCTGTAGGGTATATGTAACCTGTTCCTGCTTGCACATCTACTGCTCCCCTTTAATATCCAAGCATAAGAAACTCCCACATACTCCATTTTTGTAATACAGCTTTGTCTGTTTTTAGGGTGAAGCCTGGATATCAAGAACAAAGGTTAACAATCTGGACGAGCTGCACCTCCTGATACAAATGGAGCAGTTCTTAGATGGAAATAGAAAGGTACATCCTAGATGGAAAGCCCAAAAACAGTAATCGAGGCGGGGGAGATTGGAGCCAAATGGATGGAAGTGGCAGAAAAGAAAAACCTACTGTCAAGGGGAGCGAATACCCCAGGGGCACACCGACAATAAACCCCATACCCGAGGCAGCACAATACCCACCGACAACCCTAGGAAAGCCACAGACGTCCTATTCTTCCACTCACCAGCTCCAGTAACCCACCTTGACCCAGTGACCAGTCAGCTGGAAGATGCTTTAAGTGTAATGAACCGGGACATATAAAGGCCAACTGCCCCAAGAACCCCAACCGAGTGCAGTTCATTACAGCACCATCACACCAAAGATCCCCAGGCCCAGATGCCTCTCAAATACCCTTGAAGCGGAGGGAAACTTTGAGAGTGGGCGGAAAGAAGGTTACTGCGTGGAGAGACACGGGGGCACAAGTGTCCAGCTATCTACCAATCCTTCGTCGACCTCAAATTCGTCAACCCAAAGGCCCAAGTGACAATTACCCCTTCATGTCACAAGCTGTAGACTTGCCTACAGCTGAACTGCCCGTCCAATACAAAGGCTGGTCAGGAATGTGGACTTTTGCAGTCTATGACAATTATTCCATCCCTATGCTACTGGGGGAAGATTTCGCCAACCAGGTGAAGCGGGCCAAGAGAGTGGGAATGGTTACATGTAGCCAAACCAGGCAGCTTCCAGACCCATTCCTGTTCCTGAGCCTCCACAGAGGCCCCGTCTGTGTTACAAGAGACCCAGACAGAGGTAGTGGACCCGGATCCCATGCCAACAATGGAAACAGCCACAGTGCTTCCAGTCCCAGACCAGGAACTGGAAAAGCAGCCAGCACCACAACCGGTGCCAGCACTGACGACAGTGCTTGCAAATCCATCTTCAACCCCAATGCCAGAGGGCGCCAGCAAGCCTGAACTGGCAAAAGCAGCAGACAACCACACCCAAGAGGCTCAGCCAGAGCCTGAAATACCCCCTGGTGCACCAGCGGAGAGTGGTTCACCAGCAACGGAAACAACCCCATCACCTACATCGCTTCCAGAGGGACCAAGCCCAAGTCCACAGTCTAAGGGAGAACTGGTGTTTCCAGCTTCAAGGGAACAGTTCCAGACTGAGCAGGAAGCAGATGACAGCCTTCAGAAAGCTTGGGCGGCAGCACGGAGCACCCCACCGCCTCTCAGCTCTTCTAATCGATCCCGGTTTGTTGTAGAACAAGGACTTTTATACAAGGAGACTCTTTCTGGTGGACACCAGGAAGACTGGCATCCACAAAAACAGTTGGTGGTTCCAACTAAGTACCAGGAAAAGCTCTTAAGCTTAGCCCATGATCATCCAGTGGCCATGCTGGGGTGAACAGAACCAGGACCAGTTGAGGAAGTCTTTCCACTGGGAGGGGATGGGCAAGGACGTTGCCAAGTATGTCCGGTCTTGTGAGGTGTGCCAAAGAGTGGGAAAACCCCAAGACCAGGTCAAGGCCCCTCTCCAGCCACTCCCCATAATAGAGGTCCCATTTCAGCGAGTAGCTGTGGATATTCTGGGTCCTTTCCCAAAAAAGACACCCAGAGGAAAGCAGTACGTACTGACTTTCGTGGACTTTGCTACCCGATGGCCGGAAGCAGTAGCTCTAGGCAACACCAGGGCTAAAGCTGTGTGTCTGGCCCTAACAGTCATTTTTGCCAGGGTAGGTTGGCCCTCCGACATCCTTACAGATTCAGGATCTAATTTCCTGGCATGGACCATGAAAGAACTGTGGGAAACTCATGGGGTGAACCACTTGGTTGCCACCCCGTACCACCATCAAACCAATGGTGTGGTGGAAAGGTTTAATGGAACTTTGGGGGCCATGATATGTAAATTCGTCAATGAACACTCCAATGAGTGGGACCTAGTGTTGCAGCAGTTACTTTTTGCCTACAGGGCAGTACCACATCCCAGTTTAGGGTTTTCACCGTTTGAACTTGTGTATGGCCACGAGGTTAAGAGGCCATTACAGTTGGTAAAGCAGCAATGGGAGGGGTTTACGCCTTCTCTAGGGACTAACATTATGGACTTTGTAAGCAACCTACAAAACACCCTCCAATACTCTTTAGCCCTTGCTAAAAAAAACCTAAAGGATGCTCAAAAAGAGCAAAAGGCCTGGTATGACAGACATACCAGAGAGCGTTCCTTCAAGGTAGGAGACCAGGTTATGGTCTTGAAGGCGCAACAGGCCCATAAGATGGAAGCATCATGGGAAGGGCCATTCACGGTCCAAGAGTGCCTGGGAGCTGTTAACTACCTCATAGCCTTTCCCAATTCCTCCCTAAAGCCCAGAGTGTACCATGTTAATTCTCTCAAGCCCTTTTATTCCAGAGACTTACAAGTTTGTCAGTTTACAGCCCAGGGAGGAGATGACGCTGAGTGGCCTGATGGTGTCTATTACGAAGGGAAAAAGACTGTGGCATGGAAGAGGTGAACCTCTCAACCACACTGGAATGTCTGCAGCGGCAACAAATCAAGGAGCTGTGCACTAGCTTCGCCCCATTGTTCTCAGCCACCCCAGGACGGACTGAACGGGCATACCGCTCCATTGACACAGGTAACGCTCTCCCCATTAGAACCCCACCCTACCAAGTGTCTCCTCATGCCCAAGCTGCTATAGAACAGGAGATCCAGAACATGCTCCAGATGGGTATAATCCACTCATCTACCCGTGCATGGGCATCTCCAGTGGTTCTAGTACCCAAACCAGATGGGGAAATACGCTTTTGCATGGACTACCGTAAGCTAAATGTGGTAACTCGTCCAGACAACTATCCAATGCCACGCACCGATGAGCTATTGGAGAAGTTGGGACGTGCCCAGTTCATCTCTACAATAGACTTAACCAAGGGGTACTGGCAAGTACCGCTAGATGAACCTGCCAAAGAGAGGTCAGCATTCATCACCCATGCAGGGGTGTATGAATTTAATGTGCTTCCTTTTGGGCTGCGAAATGCAACTGCCACCTTCCACAGCGAGTAGATGGTCTACTAGCAGGACTGGGCGAATATGCAGTTGCCTACCTCGATGATGTGGCCATTTTTTCTGACTCCTGGGCCGAACACCTAGAACACCTGGAAAAGGTCTTTGAGCACATCAGGCAGGCCGGACTAACTGTTAAGGCCAAAAAGTGTCAGATAGGCCAAAACAGAGTGACTTACCTGGGACACCACGTGGGTCAAGGAACCATAAACCCCCTACAGGCCAAGGTGGGCCTGTCCCAAAAGTGGCCTGTCCCAAAGTCAGAGAAACAGGTCCAATCCTTCTTAGGCTTGGCCGGGTATTACAGGCGATTTGTACCACACTACAGCCAAATTGCTGCCCCACTGACCGACCTAACCAAAAAGACCCAGCCGAATGCAGTCAAGTGGACCAATGAGTGTCAGAAGGCCTTTACCCGGCTTAAGGCGATACTCATGTCTGACCCTGTGCTCAGGGCCCCGGGCTTTGACAAGCCATTCCTAGTAACCACAGATGCATCTGAGCATGGTATAAGAGCAGTTCTCATGCAGGAAGGACCAGATCACAACCTCCATCCGGTCGTGTTTCTCAGCAAGAAACTGTCTGAGAGGGAAAGTCACTGGTCAGTCAGTGGAAAGGAATGCTATGCCATTGTGTACGCCCTGGAAAAGCTACGCCCATACATTTGGGGACGGCGGTTCCAGCTACAAACTAACCATGCTGCGCTAAAGTGGCTTCATACTGCCAAGGGAAACAACAAAAAACTGCTTCGATGGAGTTTAGCTCTCCAAGATTTTGATTTTGAAATTCAACACATTTCAGGAGCTTCTAACAAAGTAGCTGATGCACTCTCTCGTGAAAGTTTCCCAGAATCCACTGGTTGAAATTTGTCCTTAAAATGTAGAAAGTTTTGTAGTTTACATACTTAGTAGTATATGTAAAGGTACATGTGTTGTATTAACCTGTTTATTCTAAAGTTATAGGAAGAAATCACAGCCAGTGAGGTTCCCCACTGTCTGCGATTTGGGGGGCATGTCATAAACAGATAGCTAAGGGTTACTGTCTCTTTCACCTATAAAGGGTAACAAACAGTGACCTGCAAACACCTGACCAGAGGACCAATCAGGAGACAAGATACTTTCAAATCTCGTGGAGGGGAGCCTTTGTTTGTGGGTTTGGGGGCTGGCTTTGTTCTCTCTGGGTCCTGGATGGGGCTAGAGGTGCAACCAGGTTTCTGCCAATCTCCCTGCTACAATCTTACATCTATTCAGAATTGTAAGTAAGAAAAGGCGGTCATAGTCTTTTAATTTGTTTTTTTTTTCATTTACATATGTGTACTTGCTGGAAGTAGCTTGAATTGTGTTTCTGCTGGAGAAAGTTTCTTTCTATTGTTTATAAGCTAAAAGACCCTGTAATTGTTTACCATCTAAAGTGCAGAGATAAACCTTTTACTTTTTTCTTTCTTTTTTTATTAAAAGTTTTGCTTTTAAGACCCGTTGATTTTTCTCTCCTAATTAAGGCTCAAAGAAATTGAGTCTGTATATACCAGGGAATTGGTGGGAAGCAAGGAGGGAAAGGTAAATTTGTATCGCCTCTGGGTGAGGGGGAGAGAGAAACTTGATCTCTCTGTGTTGTGTTTCAAGGAATTGATATCAGGCGATCTCCTAGTGTTCCCAGGGCGGGAAGGAGCTGGGAGGAAGAAGGGAGGGGGAAGGGAATAGTTTATTTCCCTTTGTTGTGAGACTCAAGGAATTTGGGTCTTGGGACCCCCAGGGAGACCAGAATCTATTAGGCGCTCTACTCTAAGTCCTGATTGGTGGCAGCCTATCAGATCTAAGCTGGTAATTAAGCTTAGGAGAATTCATGCTAGTACCCATATTTTGGACGCTAAGGTCCAGAATTGGGAATTATACTGTGACCAGGGTGTTCTATATTTTAATTATTATTATTTTGACTACATATTAATAATTTGTGAAATACAATGAGTCTTTTGGTGAGGCAGTGGAAGTGCTTTAAAAATTATTTTATTCACTACACACAGTACTCAAACAGCAAATAATGTGCTATGGAGTACAGTAAGCATAGTAGAAGAACAAATGAGTGCTGAGACATGAGTTTACGTATGGTTTGCGCTGTACTTCTTTCTTCAACAGTGTCACGAGGGAAGTTGCAAAAGATCACATTCATGTTCTGAGAAACCAGCAGGAAAGAACCCAAGAAATGAACCACAACATTTCTCACACATCGCTTTGGTTAGAGCTTTCTATACAATGTAATAAATCAGAAAAATATCCAATGATGTTATGTGTTTCCCCTTTGACACATGCATCCTGAGTACTAAGTATGATTAATTATTATTATATGGTTATGAATATACTTGGCCAAGTTTCAAATATCCTCTCTTAACACAAGTGCAAAATTGTGGACACTCTTTTTTCAAAAAACTTGCTATTTAGGCTCTTGTTCAATGTTACATTCTCATTGTCCGGGTGAGATTTTCTGGTGATGTTATGCTCCTGCTTATGCATTTGCACCACCGGAGAGAGGAGGAGGCAAAAGTAGTTTTCTCCTCACCCTTGTATAGGAACACAGGAATTGTCATACTGCATACAAACAGTGGTTCTATCTAGTTTAGTATTCTGCCCCTGCCACCGGCCAGTATTGGAAATTTCAAAGCATCTAACAGTGGTAAAAACAGAAGTCTCTGGGAGCCCTTTAAATCCCACTAGTGCATCACCAAATATCCACATAAAAAAAATCATGCCACCTCCAAAGAACTGAAATCCTTGTCAACCATCTCAGAAGGACTGAATGGACATGGATAATATCTCCAGGTCCAAGTTAAGGCACACTGATGAGATTAAGTGGGTTGTACTGCATTGATAGCGGAGGTTGCAAGATTTTGCTGTTGCTGTTCATGTCATACCTGTTCTGTGGAATATTAGAGAATTAAACATCCATACTCTCAAATTGGCACTTTAGTTCACTTTAAGAAAAGCAAACCCAAAGCTATTTCCCCACTAAGCTAAGAATAGATAGTGCAGTTTGCCACAGTTCAGGGCAACTGCACCTGTGTTTCCCCTCAGTGGTTGAGCACAGGCACCCATTCTCAGACTTCCTGGGTCATTGCCTCTCTGGGGTGTAGATCCGTATCTCTCTCACTTTTGACCAGCGTATCTCCAGGCTGAACAGTTCTCTGCCTTCACTGTGTTATTCCCAGCAAAAGACAGACAGCCTAAGCATACCTGTTTGATCGCTCTTCAGAGACTAATAATAGTCTGCCCGCAGTTAAGCTATCACCCAGCTCTTTCTAGACAAGCTTTTTTATTCTCAGGGTAAAGGCATTACAGAGAAAACATATTAAAAGCAATAAAATAACCTACATGCCTGCTAATCAGCTTACCAGTGATTACCCCAACTTCGACATGGGTGATTATTCAAACCGCACAAGGGAGTCTCTTCTATAGTTACAGGTTCATAACAGCCTCAGTCCAGAACTAGCACACTTATTAAAAGTTTAGTAACTCCTTTATATAGTTCAGAGGTCTTTGATCTGGAGTTTCCAGAACCAGGTAATCAGTAGATAATGGGTTTTTCTCCCCAGGGAAGCTTCAAAATGCCTGCCAAAGTACCTCTTAGGAAACCAACTTTGTACATATTGTCTCAAACAGTTATCTGTAGTTTCTAATATTTCCCCAAGGTTTACATTAGTCAGTCTCCTAGAAAAGTCACATACAATCCTACAATAACAAATAAACAATTTTTAATACAGTGGACCCTAAAAGTATTAAACTTAATTCAATATGTTTTCTCCAGTCTATTTCAGTAAATTGCCCTCTGCCAAGCTACCATAAAACTACACAAACCTATGGAACTATTAATATTGAAAAGTTATATTGTTGTGCCATGATCTCACTAGGAAATTTTACTTCTTCTGGTTATGGAGAGTGTGTATATATGATGTATAGTTTTTGGTGAGGTGGAAAAAAGTAGGAAGAGAACTGCAAAGGCTTACTTTGAAGGACTATAGGATCATAGACAATCAGGGCTGGAAGGGATCTTAGCTAGTCTAACCCCTTGCTCATAGGGGGAACTAATTCCCAGATAGATTTTTGCTCCAGATCCCTAAAGGGCCCCCTCAAGGATTGAGCTTACAACCCTAAGTTTAGCAGGCCAAAGTTCAAACCACTGAGCTTGCCCTCCCACCCCATGAACTAGCCCTTATCTTCTTAAGACTTTCCATTTAATGTTTGTAACTGTGTAAAGGTCAATAATAGCAGCTAAATCAATCACCACATCTGACGCAAATGCTGAGCTCTATAATGAGAAATAAAGACAAGTTGCACTTTATTTCTATTTGTTACAATACATGATGTACTAAGGCTGGAAACTATACAGCTGTTAAAGTCCATTAATTCAATAATGTCAGCATCTGTAGTAGAAGCCAACTTAAAAAATAAAAAGCTAAATACAACAAGATTGGGTTTGCTCAAGTAAACATTTCTGAAATGAAAAGTTTGTCCTTTTTTTAATGGTGAGTGAGCTTACAGACAAGCATATCCGAAAACCCAGGAAAACATAATCTCTGATGTAAATTGGTATAACTTCAGTTTAGCATTAAAACCTTTTAATTTTCTGCCTGAAATGAAATTTTCTTCTTAATTTAAAATTATTTATTACTATTCTATTTTTTAAACACACTATGCTTTTCAGGGGCTCTTGAATTTAGCATTTTTTTCCTTTAGCATGAAATGCTGTTGTATTTTGATTACTGGTTTGTTTTTCCCCTTGGACTCCCACAGCTGTATTAACAGTGTGAATGATTTTTATTCGTTTGTTTCTCTGGCTCCAGAATAAAAATTTCTTAGCAGTTATGTAATGTTTGTTGGGACAAATTCATTTTCAGTGTAAGACAACTGAAAGTCATGTATTTGTACAATGTAGGTGTAATCATTCCGCCTGTCAGAGTTGGCAGAAACAAGGCTGGTTTCAGTATCTAGGGGTTCCATTTCAATAACACAATGCAAAAGCAGCTCAAGCCCCCACCCGGTGACCTGGGACAATTACATACCACCCCCCCCCGAGTGCCGCAAGCACAGAGTCTGAGTGTAGCAAAATTCTTTTAATAAAGGAGGGAAACATTGCGGCATTATGTTGGGGAAATGCCACAAACAGGATTCATAACACAAACCATGAGCAAAAGACCCACCCCCAAGTAAGTTTGGCAGTTTCCTTTTCCCCTCAGGGTCTTAAGCCTAGGGCACGAAACTTCCTTGCACGGGCTCTGGTCAAAATTAGCTCTCTTATTACACAGTGGAGTGAGGAGGGGGCAAAGTGGTGTTCAGGGCTTTCAGAGGGGGCCCATACTACCAGGTACACACACCTGTCCCCAACCTCTCTTAGTTCACTGGGCTTTGGAACCCATGTCTCTTCTCTAGAGAGTGCTACTTAGTAGAGGGCGAGTCCCTCCATCACAAAATGCCAAGTACAGTTCTACTGTCCTTGATTCCATAATCAAGATAACACTTTATTACTCCTGCCCCAATAATAAAGAGACTAGGGGTCCCACAGCAGCCAAAGTGACCATTTGGACAAGCAGTCCCTTCATGCTAGGTGGGGTGGGTGTCCCATGTAAATGAGATCAGCCCCGAAGTCCTTTTCCACAACTCACTACCAGATGTCAGGGTAGAGCTCATTCTGACTCTGCTTACATAGGAATTTCACTTATAATTTTTAAGTGATTTACAAATATTAGCTAATTAACACTAAAAAAACTTTATGACTTTGTGTGATATGACCCTGTACTTTGCAATTATTCCAATGCAAATAGTCTACAATGGCACATTTCCAGTTGGACACCCATGGAATGGGACTTTCCGTACCAGTTAACCAAAATCAATAAACAGGTTGTCACTTCCTCTTGATTTTGCTTACCTCGTAGATACCAGGCAGAATGGTAGCTAGTTAATTCTCAGTTATAATTGTGTATGACACTTAGGTTCACTAGGGGTCAGATTATGCCACCATTATTCAGTTTGAGTAGGACCTTACTCCATGAATAGCCCCATTGACTTCAATGCAATTACTTGCAGAAAAAGGTGCTACTCAACACAAGTAAGAGTGGTGGAATCTGGTCCTACACGTATAAAATGAGGTTTGCAATGACAGGGAAAGTCATACTGTAATGAAAAGAAATTAAAGAGTTTTAAACAGTAACTACATGACAAAAATATCTATGGAGAGATTATGCAAACTCTTAGGAATTTTATAGAAATATTAGTTACGAATTCATGACAAGGTGTTTTCCTTTAGAATCCATTGTCACCTCTAACCTTTTTCATGGCATGGTCCTCTCAAAATGAATTTCCCCCCTAGTCTGAGACCTGGCTTTATTTTTATTTTTTTTAACTGCCAGGCCAAATTGAAATTCAGCGCCTGCAAACACACAATCCCCACATTACAAGCTTTTCAGGAAACTCAGATTATTAATTTAACAGGCTAACCTTAGACTGCAAGCTCTTTGGGGTAGAGACTGTCTTTTTGTTCTGTGTTTTTACAATGCCTAGCACAATGGGGTCCTAGTCCATAAGTAGGATTCCCAGGTGCTACCGTAATACAAATAATAATAATAGCCACTTTCCCCCACTCCCTTCCATCTTTTGGCCAGAGTATCAGTCAGCAATTTGACAGCAAAGTATTAAAATCCCAGTCCAAGTTAATGTTTATTTATGGTATGGACCAGGGATTGGCAACCTTTGGCACCCGGCCCACCAGGTGCTTACCCTGGTGGCCCGGGCCAGTTTGTTTACCTGCTGCCTCAGCAGGTTCGGCTGATTGTGGCTCCGACTGGCTGATGGGTGTGCTGACTGCCGCTTCCCACCGCCCCCATTGGCCTGGAGCGGTGGACGCGGCAGGTAAACAAACCAGCCCGGCCCACTGCGTGCCAAAGGTTGCCGATCCCTGGTATGGACTAAGGTTTGAGATGCCCACTGTCTTTTGGGCTATACCTAGACATTAATTATGATGGATTCTCCTAATTCTTTTTCTTTAATAGCAAAGCAGGCTTGACTGAATAGTCTATAGCCGCCAACTATAATTCCTTGATACTTAGGAATACTTATATTCTATTATTCTGCCCTATGTCCTTCAGGGAATATAAGACCACCTAATACTACCCCATTTCCCTGATATTTTTACTAAACAACATAATGTGATTTTTGTTATCTTAAGACATTTCCCTTTCTTTATCAAAGCCCTTACATACCCACAAAAGGTTATCAAGTGTTTCTTTCATTTTGCAGAGTACATATAGTCCATCTCTGTGTCTATTTATTTGAAAACAGTTTTGTTTAAGCCACAATGGCCAATTTGTGCTCAAAACAAAATCACTTCATTTTTCACAGCCAGGCTCTGATATATGTTGTTATCTTCAACTCAAGGGCAGAGGTCAAAAAAACCTTCTTCCTCTTTTTTAATTAATCCAAATTGTTTACTGTTCCTCTTTTACATGTTTCTGTCTAGGCTTTGAAATTTGTGTTTATTCAAGGATATTCTGTGCCAATCTTTCCATTCCTTACAGTATTTTTAGCTGCTTTGTCCACCATTTCATTCCCTGTTATCGCAGTATGCGCTAGGATCCAAGCTAATGTTACATGTATCCCCATCTGTACTAACTCTGTTATTAGAAATATAATTGCATTGATTAAATCACACACATTTTTAATCACTGTGAGACCTGAGACTGAATCAAAAGAAAATGACTGCCACTGTTGAAAGCACATATCAAATCCAATTTAGTGCTAGCATTATTGCTACCTGTTCGGCAGTCATGACAGCTATAAAATCAGACACTCTTTTAGATATATTAATTTGAAATTTTGGTATATAATATGCTGCTCCTATTCTTTCTGCTTTTTCTTTTTTGGACCCATCTGTATATATTTGATAAAACTGACTCCACTTTTGATCCATATATTGGTATACTTCATTTTAAATACCTACTGTCTCTTTTTTATCCTTACATTTATAAAATAAATCTAAATCCATGTTTGGTCATCTGACTTTCCATCCAGAACTAATTTTCCCATGACTAAAAGTTTTGATGCCAATTAGTTTTTCCTTATCTTCCAACTTCTGCATTCACACTTTAACTTGAATGGCATGTGGAGTTCTAACATTATGTGCTATAGTTTGCCCATCAAATTCCCAACAATCTTCATATATTTGTTAGATACTTTTCGCATTACAATATCTATTAACTCTGGGCCAGAAAGTTCAGTCCAATTGTTTCATTCATAATGTAACTGGCATTTCACTAGATGCTATCTGTAGCATCCATCTAATGTTGTAATAAATGCCCTGCACACAATTTTTAGTGCCAAAGTTTATATTAAGTCTAATTTTTCAAGTTCTGGTTTTGATGCTGACCCAAAAGCTGGGCAGCCATAGTCAATAACCAGCCTGATTCAGGCTCTCTATACCATTAGCAGTATTTTCTTATCTGTCCCACAGTTAGTCCCAGCAAGTCTTTTAAGAAGGTTAATCCTGCCTGTATGCTTATCTTTAACATAGTCTATATGATCTTTCCAAAGTAATTTAGTATCATATATTACCTCTAAGAAAGTAAACCTTTTAACTATATCTTTTTGTCCTCCATACAGATACAGTTACATTCCTTTGTAATTTTCCTTTTTGTACAGATCAGTCCTTTGATTTTGGCAATGGAAAACTTGAAACTCCATGCATTTCCCCAGTCAGAGGTCTTGCCTAATGTTTTATTGATTCTTTTTTCTGCCACCCCAGTATTCCTGCTCCCAACCCACAGAGCACAATCATCTGTGGACAGAATGACACCTACCTCAACATTTATTTGTTTTGGGAAATCATTTATCATAATATTGAATAAAGTCAGGTTGCACCTTACTTATAATGCCCTTGTTTTCCAAACAGGCAACCAAACTGTCCATTCACCATTCTCTCCATAATTTTACCCAAATAGGCAATAGGTCTATAAGCATCTATTTTGTGGATAGTCTGCCTGGTTTTTGTATGGGAATTACTACTGCATGTTTCCACCCTACTGGTATCGCTCTTTTCCCCCATATAATATTATATAATTTCAAACCAATTTGAGAATTCTCTTGGGAGATTTAAATATTATGTTGCCTATATTATGTTTACCTGGAAATGTATTCTTGCTGATATCAATAACTTTCTCAAGTTCCTGCATACAAAACCATTCATTCAGTACAGTATCTTCATATTTACCCCACCTACATAATAGATTATGACTCTGTTCAATGAATTGTCTTTTAATTTGATGAAAAAACTGCACTTTGATTTTCATCATTATTTACCCCTTGGAAAAACTGTGTTAAAACTTCTGCTTTCTCATTATCAGAACTTATTTTATCAGTTCAGATAAGACCTGGGATGTGACTACATTTAGTTTGCATTTCATTCATTCTTCTATTTTGCCTGTACATTTCTGATGTCTTGGCATCTTTATTTATCCATCCACAGTACTTCCTGCAACTCTCTTTGTTTTTGTTTTTTTAATAATTCTTTGTGTGACTGACTTACTTCTTTTATACTTTGTTAGATCTTTACTGTTCATTGTAGTTTTGCTTTTTATAGGCTTTGTCCCTTTCTTTAATTGCCAGTTTGCATTCCTCCTTCACCATGGAAGTGAGTTTTTAGTTTTGGGGTACTTCAATATCTTAGGTACAGCTACTGAAACTGCTGCTATTAATCTGTTTATTACGTTGCCATTGAAATTCTCTATGTCATCACACACAATGAACATTCACAAATTCAGTACACTTACTTGTAAATAGCATCTAGTTAGCTTTCTTAAAATTCTAGGTGAGTAATTTTCTATTACCTTCAACCTTACCTTGGCCTTGAAAAGTAATATGGATAGGGATTTCTTTTTCCTTATATATTATTTCTCAACTGCATCTACTTGCAATGTCTGCTGTTATAATTCCAAGGTCTAAGCAAGAAAACTATCGTCTGTTGCATTAAATCTACTTGGGGTGCTACAGTTTAAAACCACTAGATGGTTTTCATCAATTAACTTTTAGTTCTTGACCATGTGCTATCAAACTGTGTGCATTCCAAAAAAGATTGTGATCCCTGGACTAGTCATTTCACCATTAGTCTAATCCAAAATCATATAAATATAGCCTATTGACAGATTGCTAACATACACATATTTTTCTACTGCCCTTGCAATGCTCATTTTTTTCTGATTGTTCTTTGTTTGTGATGTGCAATTTATCACTTCAATAATAAATATAATAAATCTTTCTTTTTTCAATACTAATATATCATCACCTATTCCTTCTGCAATGTTTATCATATTTTTATAGAGTGAGGCTGTGTTTGCAGTTTCTCTTTTCCTCTTCTGATTTTCTCTTCCTTCTCCGCCTGCTCTTTTGAGAGTCTCCTTATAGCTTCTGCATAAGATCTGAAACTAACAATTTTTGCCTTTTGTATCAACTTATCTTATTTTGCCAGATGACACCCTCTATATGCAGGACTGTGATTATCACCACAGTTACTATACTTGACATCCGCCCCTTCTATACAACTTCCATAGGAATGCTCTCCCCTGTATTTACCACATCTCATTTTCCCATTACAAACATTTGCTACATGCCCATACCATACTGTTGGCATTTATAACACCTGAAGGGAGGGGAAATATATATGGCTTGATTCTAAAGATCTGAAACACTGGTCTTACTTTCTCAGCTAGAGTGTCTCCATTAAACATAATCAGCACTGCTGTTGATGATTTACTTTCTCCTCCTCATTCACCACGGTCTGAGTGTCCATAGCCTCTGTTTGCTAGAAGCAGGGAGTGGACAACGGGCTGGGTCATTTGATGATTATCTGTTTTGTTCACTCCCTTTGAAGCACATGGCATTGGCCACTGCTGGAAGACAGGATACTGGGCTAGATGGACCATTGGTGTGACCCACTATGGCCATTCTTATATTCTGAAGATGTATGTTTTTCTAGCTGTTAGCCCTGCAAGTTCAGTCTGAAATCTCATAGGCAATTTGGGTTCTTTCCTTCTTTTGCATCATCGCCAACAAATGTTATTGCTTTTTTTTACTCCTGTTAAGCCTGCAGAGCCAACACAGCTAGCCAGATTCTATTCCTTCTTATGAATTATTAAGGGAATTGGAAAACAATCGGATTGCATAATTGCACTGTTTTGAAGGCTTAAATTGGATTCAAATTTGTGCACAGAGTTTGTGCCCACACTTTCCACATGGGTGAATTTTACCTAGTGAGTAAATCTATTGAGTAATAAGGTGTCATTTTTGCAGTTACTTTTCAGAGCAGAGCCACACTTAAGTTTCTGGGGGCAGGGACTCTCTCTACTTACTCTTGTAAAGTGTCATGCATGTTTGTCACTGCGTAAATGTATAAAAATAATTTTGGCCCATGTAATATTTATTGTATCTACTTTGATGCTGTAACATGATTTCAGTAAAGATAGATGTGGGTCTTTAGCGTATTTCAAATTAAAATGCCCTCAAATTTTGCACATCTGAGAGTACGTCCAGACTACCCACCTTATCGGTGGGTAGCAATCGATTTTTCGGGGATCGATATAGCGCATCTCATCTAGACGCGATATATCGATCCCCGAACGCACTCCCATTGACTCCGGAACTCCACCGGAGCGAGCGGCAGTAGTGGAGTTGACACAGGGAGCCGTGGACGTTGATCCAACACCATGAGGACCCGAGGTAAATCGATCTAAGATACTTCAACTTCAGCTATGCTATTCACATAGCTGAAGGTACGTATCTTAGATTGATTACTCCCCCCCCCCCCAGTATAGACCAGCCCATAGACAACTTGAACCAATATGTTGACTGCCAGACTTAGTGAGAGAGTCAGACTATTAGAATGCTCCAGATGTGGGGTGTCTAACTACATAAATTTGTGGCATTTTGTAGGAGACAGAAGGTTCTATGTGAACTGGATGTACAAATGTCATAGATGCACTTGGGAGCAGGGTGACATCAAACAGAAATGAGCCTCACAGACATGTAAACATTTTTAGTTGACTTGATTATATTCTAAATCTGCTGAAGTTACTTTAATTACTTTTGTCTCAGAATGAAGTGAACACTGATTTGCTCTCCTTAATCTTGTAAAACGTCCATTGAAAGTCAATGAAAGCTTTGTCAGAGTACCAAGTGCAGATTCAGAATCCAAGTCAGCTCCACATTATTGAATACCTGTGTGATCAGTATCACTTATTTACAGAGAGTATTATGATTGAAAGATGTGTACAAGATGATACAGAATTAATGCCGGACTGTGCAATATGGTACACTAGCTAAACAAATATTTTAGAAGATCTTTCATTTCTGCAATTTTCTCCACCCGCTACACCACCTCAAGACAGTGTCGTTTGAGGGGAAATTCCACACTTGTTCAAGTAAGGCTGATTTTTATTATTTGTATTACTGTAGTGCCTCTGGTCCTTAGCCCCATTGTACAAACACAGAACAAAAAGACAGTCCCTGGCCAAAAGAACTTAGAGTTTAAGCAGGAGACCAGAGGCAACAGATGATACAGTGCAGACAGGTGGGGAAGTACAAGAAAACAATGAGACAGTATTGGACAGTATAATAAGCAGTGGTCTCAGCACAACAGTGGCTAACCATGATCAAGATTTTTGGAGGCATCATAGCAGGGCCACCCAGAGGATTCAGGGGGCCTGGAGCAAAGCAATTTCAGGGGTCCCTTCCATAAAAAAAAAGTTGCAATACTATAGAATATTATATTCTTGTGGGGGCCTGGGGAAAATTCCCCCACTTGCCCCCGATCCTGGGCAGCCCTGCATCATAGAGAAGTAGAGTTTTTTGGGAGGCTTAGAAGATAATTAGGTAGCTTTGCAGATATTTATGAAGAGATGCTCCCAAGAATAAAAAGCGGCACAGGAGAAAGCATGAAATGCTTGTCTGAGCATTTAATTGGGCAATGGACTTTAGCATCATGGACAGATCAAAGGTGAGGGTCAATATGTCATCAGTACAAAAGATGTTAAGTAAGGTGGCTGTGGGGATAGGCTGTGAAGTACCTTGAAAGTGAACATAAGTAGCTTACATATGATGCAATAGAGAAGGAAGAGCCAGTGGAGAAATGCAAACAGAGAGCAACATGATCAAAGTAATGGGCTAGGAAAATGATTTTTGCAGCAGCATTCTGACTGGGTATCAGTGGGGGCAAGGTTGAAAGTGTCAAGGCCAGAGAAAAGGATGTTACAGTAACTGGGGTGTGAGCTGATGAGATAAGAGTTTTAGCTACATAAGTGGATAGAAAAGGCCATATCTTAGAGATATGGCATAGAAAAGATCTGCAAGATTTAGACATGGACCTCTCTCTAGGTTCTCATACCCAGACTGAGTTGAAGATGATGACCAGGTTGTGGATCTGAGTAATAGGTAAGTTATTGGTGGTGTCCATAGTGATTGAGAAAGGAGGTAGTGCAGAGGACTTGTGGCAGAAAATTGAGGCCTGTTTCAGCCATGTTAAGCTTGAGCCGGTGGCTAGACATAGAGTTATAGAGTTTAAGGCCAGCAGGTACCACTAGTTTATTTAGTGTGACTCTCTGTATAGCACAGGCCATGTCCACCCACCTAGCACCAGGGGCGGCTCCCGGCACCAGCGCAGCAAGCGCGTGCCTGGGGTGGCAAGCAGCGGGGGGGCGGCCTGCTGGCCGCTGTGAGGGCGGCAGTCCAGAAGCCTTCAGCGGCATGCCTGCAGGAGGTCCGCTGGTCCCGCGGCTTTAGCAGCAATTCAGTGGCAAGTGCGGAAGGTGCAGGACCGGCAGATCACCCACAGAAATGCCACCGAATTTGTGTGATCAGTGGACTGCCGTGCTTGGGGCGGCAAAGAACATAGATCTGTCCCGCCAGCACCCACATGCTAAACCCAACAACTGAAATGAGACCAAAGTATTACAGCCCACAGAAGATTAACTGTTATGTGTCACAGACAGAGAATAGGAGGGACCAAGGTACACCAGTGCCCCAAGCCCCCCCACATGGGCTGGGAAATGTTTAAGTGAGATATACCCTGATAATCCTAGCAAGTGATCTGCAACCATGTGCTGCAGAGGAAGGTGAAAACCCCTTGTCATGCTGTCCAGAGTGACTCATGACTGAGTGTGTCAACCTCAGGACAGACTGTTAAAAAGCAGGGCAGACACCCCAACTGGTGGTATGTTCTATAATTAGATTTCATCAACCCAGTAACAAACATGAACTTCCACAATAGTCACAGTCTGAGCTATAGACTAGTCTGATTGAGAGGGGAGGTTCACCCTCAGTCTCTTCTATTGAAGCTATTCCACTTCGGCTAAAGAATTACAGTCACTGAATCAAAGAGAAGAATGACGCTACAGCCTGGGGTTAGGGCACCCACTGAAGAGGTGGGAGACCAGGAGCTAGTCCTCTTTCTCCAATGACTAATTATTTGTACACAGTGGAACAGCTTCAACAGGAAAGACTGAGGGAATCCCCTGAATATCCTATAGCAGGGGTGGGCAAACTATAGCCCGTGAGCCATTTTAAGCTGGCCCACTAGCCGCACTAGGGACATGGCCCTGCTCCTGCCAGGGCACTGGGTCGGGGCTGACCAGTGGCTTGGTCCCGCTCTGGCTGGGGTGCTGGGTTGGGGGCCGCACCACACGGTTCAGCCCTGCTCTGGCTGAGGCACTGGATCGGGAGCCGCACCATGCCTGAAGTAAGCGCCACTTGGAGCCTGCATCCCTGAGCCTCTCCCCATGCCCCAACATCCTGCCCCAGCCCAGATCCCGCTCCCGCTCTCCAAATCCCTTGATCCCAGCCTGGAGCACCATCCTGCACCCCAAACCTCTCATCCCCAGCCCCCACCCCAGAGCCCGCACCCCCAGCCGGAACCTGCACCCCTTCTCGCACCCCCTGCCCCGTCCTGATCCCCCTCCTGCCCTCCGGACCCCTCGGTCCCAGCCCAGATCACTCTCCTAGATCCCAAACTCCTCATCCCCAGCCCCACCCCAGAGCTTGCTCCCCCTCCTGCACCCCAACCTCTATTTTGTAAGCATTCATGGCCCACCATACAATTTTTATTCCCTTATGTGGTTCTCAGGCCAAAAAGTTTGCCCATCCGTGGTATAGACTCGTGTGTGTGTGTGTGTAGAAGCACTATTAAAGAACTTACATTTTTTAGTGGATCAATATGAAAATGTACCCTTTATAATTACTTAATACATTATAGGAAAATAGAGCCAGAAGCAGGCACACTAACCAAATGCCTGTTAAGAGGCCACTAAAAAGAACAATTATTGGTAATAAATTTTTGCTTGTATATGGTCTGAATTAGCTCCTAATGCAGTCATCATGAAGTGTGGCAAGTTTTTGGACTCTGGGTTAAATACTGCAGTCCTTATTCATCCCTTATTCATCCCATTTAAAATAGGGCTTAAATTCTGTATCCTCACCAAACTGACAGAATTTACTTTTTATAATTTCTGAGTTTTTCAAGTAAATCTGTTAATTCTTTTGAGTTATAAACTTTTTTATATCTCTGTGACAAAGTGGGGTTTTATTCATCTTGTTATGTTGCATGTGAGTCTTACTGGCCTATACTAACACTGTGTGTACCTTAGTTTCCCTGTGTACTGCACCAATACTTAGGTGGTGGGAATTGGGTGTGATTTTTGCTGAGACCATCAGGGCAGGTGAGGCTGCCCCACTGTTTGCACCTATATAACCTGAGACCCAGGAAGGGGGATGCAGCCAGGTGACACCTGTTGCCCAGGAAGTGAGACAAAGAGAAGGAGGAGAATCCTCAAAGAGGGTGTCAGAGGCTGGGTAGCTGGAAGTGAGCAGTCTGTGTGGGAGGACTGGATTCCCAAGATGGACCTGGCTGAAAGTCAGTGATGTCTGTAATAGCAAGTTCTGTTCTACGCTGTGTTCCTGTCGGCTAATAAACCTTCTGTTTTATCAGCTGTCGGAGAGTCAGAACTGACTGCGGAGTTGGGGTGCAGGGCCCTCCGGTTTCCCCAAGAGTCCTGCCTGTGCAGACTCGCTGTGGGAAGTGCATGGTGTGAAAAGTGGATGCTGAATACTCCAAGGTCAGACTCAGGAAGGTTGAAGCTGTGTAAGCCTCTTGCCCTGGAGACAGTATGCTCACAGAGAGGAGGCATGCGCCCCCAGAGTCTTGACTGGCTTCATATAGAGTAGTTCCTGAGCATCGCCCAGTGACTACATGATAACTGGTGTTTGAAGTGGGATCAAACTGCACTCTGTGAACAGAGAATCCTGCAGTAAGTGACTGGGGAGCAGGAGAACAAAGGGGGATTAGCGAGAGATGGGCATGCTGGAGGCTCCAAGAGATGCATTTCCAGGAGGCAGAGGAGTCTATGACCTAACCCCTGAGAGAAAGTGGACCCCCGAGAAGGGCTGTCGCACTGAAGGGGTTCCTCCCAGGGATCATGGGAAGCTGAGAGAGCACAGGCCTGCGAGTCCATGACCACATGGGAACAGCGTGGAGATGGCCTATAATCATCTTCTTAAGAAGAACATTGTAGAGCCGTGCAGAGAGAGAGGGCTGCACATTGGAAGATTCACCAAGGCACTGCTGATTGCTCAGTTGGAAGAGAATGATTGCTCTAAGGAGCTGGTTTGTGACCCAGGTGGGGCCGCGAGAGAGGCTGAGAGCAGCCAGGCAGCCCCAGGCATCATCCCAGCCACCGACCCAACCATGAACATGGGAGGGCTGAAAGCAGCCAGGCAGCCCCAGGATCCACCTACCCAACCAGCAGGGGATCTTCATGGCTGAGTTCCCTATTGGTGGAGCTGAGACTGTTGGAGCTGGAAATGGAACTGAAACTGAAGGAGCTGGAGGACTGTGAGAAGGAACAGCAGGACCGTGAGAGACAGATGCAGCTTGAATTGGCGATGGCGGAGCTGAGAAGCAGAGACCCCTACCGTGGTGAGTGGGGATGGGCCCAGGGTGGCTAAATCTGCAGGGAACTCCGATCTAAAAGTGCTGCCTCAGTTTAAGGAAGGGGATGCAATGTGCACCAGGTTGACCCTGCAGACAGGTTTCGGCATCTCACCCCCTTACTGGGTCCCAAAACCATAGAGATGTTCAGCCAGACGGATAAAGTGGAAGCAGGGGACTATAGACTGTTCAAACAAGACCTGCTGCACAAGTTTGAGCTGATCCCTAAGGCATAGAGGAAAAGATTCCGAGGTGTGCAGAAGACCCAGGGGATGACCTATCAGGAACTAGTCATGTTGATGGGGGAATACACCCGCAAGTGGGTGAATGGGGCCGTGACACAGACCAAGGAGGATGTGATTGAACAGATGGGGCTGGAGCAACTATATGAACTCTGCCCCCCTGACCTGAGGATGTTGCTGGTGGACAAGAGGCCGAAGGACCTACACCACGCGGGGCTGCTGACTGACGAGTTTGCAGACAGCAGGTCGGGATATAGAATGGAATCCCAGGGGAACAGGCCCACATCAATACAAAAGGGGGGTCACCCAGGGGCTTCCCTGAAGGGAGTCTCTGATAAATCCCTCCTGAGAGGCACAGCCAGTACCCAAGGTGACTGACCCAGCCCCAGAGGACCAACAGGACCTGAGGTGTAATTACTGTGGGCAGAGGGGCCACAGATGGACAAGGACACAGACAGGATGAGCAAACCAAGCCCTCAAAGGGTTAAGTGGGTGGGAGCCCAGCTGAAGAAGGGGCTGGCTCCCCAGGCAGGAGGGGCTGGCAGTTTAGCAATGGCCCAAGAGGGAGGAGTCTCCCAGGTCAGCTCCTCAGGGAGGCTTGGTGCCCTGGATTCAAAGTTCTCAGTCTACAGGTGGCTATGGGGCAACCCCTGAGGAGCAAGTGCCTCATTCCCCTGGAGGTGGATGGGAAGCTGGTCACTGGGTACTGGGACACGGGCTCTGAGGTGACGCTGGTCCAGCCCGAGGTGGTGCTCAACATCTACCTGACTCTAACCGGCCTGTGTGGGCCCCTGTTTAAGGTGCCCGTGGCAAGGGTACATCTGAAATGGGGGGCCGAGGGGCCCAAAGATGTGGGGGTGCACCATCAGTTGCCAACCGAGGTGCTGATGGGGGATGACCTGGTGGATTGGCTGGGTGGCCCCCAGAGCACCCTAGTCATCACCCATAGCCAGAGCCAGTGAAGGGCACTCTGCCCTGACACTGGAGGCAGTGCCCTGCCAAGAATGCAGGTTCCTAATCCAGCAGGAAAGGAGCCACTGGGGACAGGTCTTGGCGGGGCTGCGGCATTAGACCCAACCACTGAGAGGGAGCAGGTCCCCATTCCTTCCCCAGACCCTGAATTTCAGGCCGAGCTGCCTAAGGATCTCTCCTTGGAGAAGCTGAGGGAACTTGCTGGCTACAGCACGGCGAAACCCCTGGAGGAAGGCTGCTGGGAAAGATTCCTATGGGAGAAGGGATTCCTGTACTGGGAATGGGCTCCTCAAGGAGAAGTGGAACTGTGGGGGATCAAGAGGCAGCTAGCGGTCCCCCAGAAGTACTGCCACAGGCTACTGTACCTGACCCACGACGTCCCTCTCTCTGGACACCAGGGAATCCAGCGCACCAGGCAGAGGTTGCTAGGGAACTTTTATTGGCCCGAGGTCCTTGTTGCCATCCAACAATACTGCAGGTCCTGTGACTCCTGCCAGAGGGTGGGGAAGGCCCAGGACAAGGGAAAAGCAGCTTTGAGTCACCTGCCCATCATAAAGGAGTCTTTCCAGAAGGTGGCCGTGGACATAGTGGCACCCCTCAGCAAGGCAGCTCAGACAAGGAGAAAATACATTCTGGTGGTGGTAGATTTTGCTACTCATTATCCCAAGGCAGTGGCCTTGTCCTCTATTGAGGCAGACACTGTGGCAGATGTGCTGCTGACCATTTTCAGCAGGGTAGGGTTCCCCAGCGAGGTCCTTACAGACCTGGACTCCAATTTCATGTCAACTCTGCTCTGGTGCTTGTGGGAGAAGTGTGGGGTCCGACACACCTGGGCCTTAGCGTATCACTCTCAGTCCAACGGGCTGGTGGAGAAATTCAATGGGACCCTAAAGATCATGCTGAAAACCAGCATGAACCAGCACCCACAGGACTGGGACAAGTATTTACCCCACCTGCTGTTCTCATACCGGGAAGTGCCCCAGGAATCAACCGGGTTCTCTCCTTTCGATTTGCTATATGGGAGGAGAGTGAGGGGACCCCTGGACTTGATGAGGGACAAATGGGAGGGGAAGGCCTCCCCCGATGGAGAATCAGTGGTGGAGTATGTACTGACTTTCTGGAAAAAGCTTGCTGAGTTCATGGACTTGGTTGGGGAGAATCTAGCCAGGGCCCAAGGGAAGCAGAAGGTCTAGTACCACCACTCAGCGCATGCCCACTCCTATGCCACCGGGGACCAGGTGATGGTTCTCCTTCCCATGAGAAAGAACAAACTACAAGCTGCCTGGGATGGGCCCTTTAAGGTCATCAAGCAGCTGAATGAGGTGAACTATCTAGTGGAACTGTCTAACCGGGCTCACAGCCACCAGGTGTACCATGTCAACATGATGACATTCTCCCTGCCTTACTTTGACAGGGAGAATTTGGTACTGACTGTGTGTGGCCAGTGGGAGGAGCAGGTAGATGATCCCCTGGTGGATCTATTCCCTGAGACAGGGGCCAGCCCTTCGCTGGAATCAATTCCCCTATCTGACCAGCTAACCCCTGCCAAGCAGGCAGAGATCCGAGAGGTGCTGGGTTCCTACTGGCAACTGTTGTTCAGCCAGCCTGGGCTCACTAACCTGGCTGTCCACCAGGTGGAGAAAGGAGCCCACCCTCCTGTAAGATGCTCCCCATTCTGGGTCACTGGGAAAACAGCCCAGAATTTGGAGAGAGAGGTCAAGGACATGCTGGCTTTAGGAGTGATCCAGCTGTCCTCTGGCCCTTGGGCCTCTCCCATGGTGTTGGTCCCCGAGAAGGACAGGTCAATCTGGTTTTGTGTGGATTACCAGAGGCTTAATGCCATCACCAAGTTTGATGCCTACCCCATACGTAGGCCTGACGAGCTTCTCAACAAGCTGGGGCGGGGCTTGTTATCTCACTATTACGGATCTCACCAAGGGCTACTGGCAAGTACCTTTGGATCTGGATGCCTGGCTGAAGTCTGCTTTTATCACCCCTCTGAGATTATACGAGTTCCTGATCCTACCTTTTGGCCTAAAAGGGGCACCTGCCACCTTCCAGTGCCTGGTGGACCAGTTACTCAAGGAGATGGAGAATTTTGCCCTGGTGTATATTGATTTAATCTGTGTTTTTAGCCAGACCTGGGAGGACCATGTGTCCCACGTTAAACAAGTGCTGGACCAGCTCTGGGACGCAGGTCTGATAAAAGCTGGCAAGTGCAAAGTGGGGATGTCAGAAGTGTCATACGTGGGCCACAAAGTGGGGGTCGGCTTCCTAAAGCCAGAGCCAGCCAATGTGGACGTGATCAGAGATTGGCCCACTCCCCAGACTAAGAAGCAGGTCCAGGCTTTCATTGGGATGGCGGGCTACTATCAGAGGTTCATGCTCCACTTTAGCTCCATAGCTGCCCCCATCACTGAGCTATGTAAGAAGTAAGCCAGATAAGGTGGTCTGGACTGAACAGTGCCAGAGGGCCCTCTGTGCTCTTAAGGAGGCTCTGGTCAAGGGCCTGGTGCTGGTAAACCTGGACTTGGACAAGCCCTTTATGGTGTTCACCGATGCCTCAGACACAGGGCTGGGTGCTGTCCTAATGCAGTCATCATGAAGTGTGGCAAGTCTTTGGACTCAGGGTTAAATACTGCAGTCCTTATTCACCCCATTTAAAATGGGGCTTAAATTCTGTATCCTCACCAAATTGACAGAATTTACTTTTTATAATTTCTGAGAGTTTTTCAAGTAAATCTGTTAATTCTTTGAGTTATAAACTTTTTTATATCGCTGTGACAAAGTGGGGTTTTATTCATCTTGTTATGTTGCATGTGAGTCTTACTGGCCTATACTAACACTGTGTGTACCTTAGTTTTCCTGTGTATTGCACCAATACTTCGGTGGTGGGAATTGGGTGTGTGATTTTTGCTGAGGCCTTCAGGGCAGGTGAGGCTGCCCTGCTGTTTGCACCTATGTAACTTGAGACCCAGAAAAGGGGATGCAACTAGGTGACACTTGGCGCCCAGGAAGGGGAAGCGAGACAAAGAGAAGGAGGAGGAGCATCAAAAAGGGGTTCAGAGGTCGGGTAGCTGGAAGCGGGCAGTCTGCATTGGGGGACTGGAAGAGGGGGAATCCAGGGCTTCTGGCCCAGGGTTCCCAAGATGGACTTGGTTGAAAGTCAGTGATGTCTGTAATAGCAAGCTCTGTTCTAATCCGTGTTCCTGTCAACTAATAAACCTTTTGTTTTACCAGCTGTCTGAGAGTCACGTCTCACTGCGCAGTTGGGGTGCAGGGCCCTCCGGCTTCCCCAGGAGCCTTGACTGTGCAGACTCGCTGCGGGAGGTGCATGGTGTGAAAAGTGGATGCTGAATGCTCCGAGGTCAGACCCAGGAAGGTCAAAGCTGTGTAAGCTTCTTGCCCTGGAGACAGTATGCTCAGAGAGAGGAGGCATGTCACCCAGAGTCCTGACTGGCTTCCTATGGAGTAGTTCCAGAGCATCGTCCAGTGACTCCGTGACAATCGCCACTTCTGATTTTTTGCTTGGGGGTGGGGCTGAACCTAATCTTTGGGGTCCCTGGAGTTTGAGAATTGAGAACAGACTCGCTTGTAGATTATTCCAAAATCTAAGGCATGGGTTATTTTTTTAATTGATGTGCTTGGTCTGTAAATACTTTGAGCCATAACTATTTCTATTTACACTGCATGTCATTTTTCAATTAATTTGTTGTTAGATGCATTTTACAACAACTATTGTGGCAAATAATTGATTTCACACTGATTAATTGTGACAGTGTGTGTGGTTTTTAATATATAATTGCAAGGTAAATCACCTAGGGAGAAACTGACAGAGATAGCACTATCTTATAGTTATTTAATTCAGGGCTTCATTGGCTGAACTACAGCCTGTTTCCTGCATCTTGGTAAAACCATAGGAAGGAGCAGCTGTCCTGCATGTGAGTGCTGATACTTACAACAAACAAGAAAATCAGCTGGTATAATGGAGATTGGACAGTGGACAAATGACAATGGCTGGATGGAGACAGAAAGTGCCTACTCAAGACTTAAAGGAACAGATAGAGACTGTCCAAGGGTCTTGAGAGTGTAGCTGGCCAGGAAGCACAGCTGGGGAAATAAGGGACCTGTTAAACAATCACATCTGCTTGGTTTGAAACTTCATATTTCCAAGAAAGAGCTTTAAATAATATTCAAGCTTCCTCCACCAGGTGCTCAAACCTCTGCAGGCTCCCAGGCTCCTGCAGCTTCACAACTAAAATTTTGAGAAGCAGGCAAAGGAAGTTGGAGCACCAGTTAAAGCTTTCTCTAATGGGCGTGCCAGGTCTGAAACAGAAAAGACCATCTCCTCAGTCCCACTCACAGAGAGCCTCTCTCTCTAGCCCCTTCACAAATGAGTCTGCAGTCCACACAGCTCCATGTGCAATTTTTTTAAAACCCAAATAATTCCTACACAAAAAAGTTTGTTAAATTAGAGTTAAGGTTGACTGTGTTTCCTCACAACAATGCAAACACTGAAAAGCAAAGAAACCATAAGTTAAGGCAGAATTCACACAACTAATACCAGTCTCCAAGTGTTAGTCCACTACCACTCTTCCTCACCAACACAAACACGCTCAATTTCAGTTCAACAGTACTATCACCCTCAACTACAGTTGATCAGAGAACAATGCTGTTTCGCAACTTGCTGAGATGTTGAAATTAGTTTTTGTTCTGCATTGGCATGAAAGCAAAACCTTTCAAACATTTTCACAAACGTCAAGGGAGAGTGCATGGGTAGGGCACTGGCCTGTGGTGGGAGAGACCCCAGTTTCCACTCCCTACTCCGCAGCAGAGTTTTTTAATCCCAGATCACTCTGAATCTGTCAGTGCAGGAACTTGAACCTGAGTCTTCTACATCATAGGCCAATGCCCTAACCACCAGGCTCTAGGATACTGTATAAGACTCATGTTCCCCTGCCTTAAAAAACTTCCTACCTTTTCAACGAAGACTTCATCAAAACCAGAACATCTCAGTGAAAACAATATATTCTGACGAATTTTGTTAGTCTTAGTTTTCTCTGTTGCTGAATATTTCTTGCTTTGATCTCGACACTTCCTGTTCTGCTCTCCTGATCCAATCCACTTCCCTCCTGCACAGGCACTCTGAGGATACCAAAACTGTTCTCACCAATTCTTTTCTCATCAGAAGAAGCACATCACCAAAATGATGTAAGTAGTGTAATGGTGAAGTGTATTAATAGACCAATGAAACAGTTGATTTGGAAGTGGCAGTTCTATGAAGTGCTGGACAAATTGTCATGACCTTGGGAGTGATTGACTAATGAGAGTTATTTTTGATGATATGATGTTTCATAGACTGTGTTGTCACTGGATATCCTGCTGAAGTTTAAATATGGAGTTCTGTGGACTATTCCAGAAGATTATCTCCCCCACATATAGTTCAGTTACGATTTTATTATGCTCATTGGCCACTATATTTCCAGGAACTCAATGAACAATACTACAAGGAGTACAGCACTAATTTGAATGCTAGAAGGAATGCTGATCTTTCATTGGCTCTTGGTAATATTGCTAAAGCGCAAGACAAACAATAAATACACTATGCTAGAAGAAAGACTTGTAAATATGGGAAAACAACGTTCAAGGTTAGGGACCATGTTATGTAAATGGTGGATTCTTTGTAACTTGAAGTCTTTAAATCATGATTTGAGGACTTCAGTAACTCAGCCAATAGTTAGAGGTCTATCACAGGAGTGGGTGGGCGAGGTTCTCTGGCTTGCAATGTGCAGGAGGTCAGACTAGATAATCATGAGGGTCCCTTCTGACCTTAAAGTCTCTGAGTTATTTTTCAGCTGTTCTCCAGACTCCTTCAAACATGTGTCATTTTGAGAAAAATCTTCTTCTGTTAAAATAGTGTATTTTCACAGTTGTGGGAAAGAACTAATGCTGGAGGAGACAATAAAGATCTGGATTGTCTGAGCTGTGCTCAGTGCAAGTATGCAGGGGGGGAGAGAATTTTATTTAGAGAACATTGTGTGTATCACCAACTGAAGCAGAACATTTCTGAGGGAGCCCTTTGTTAGAGTTTTGACAGCATATCACTGGAGTGCACAAGAATTTTGCTGGTCAGGATGATGAGGAAAAGGTGGATTTGAAAAAATGTGGCTGGGAGTAGTATTTGTATGCTTAACTTTCAAACACTGTTGGGGCCAAATATTTTCATGACTTTTATTTATGTATCTAAAAGCAGTATTTGATCCTTTATGTACCATCAATTCTCTATTGTTTATGCAATAGAGAGAACTTGCAGAAATGAGCACTAATGTTTACGCTGACTGCCCGTATTGTTTTTGCAGGTAGAACTCAACTACACACGATATCCAGACTATCTATTTGAATATGATCAAATTACACCACCATGTGACAAAGGAGAAGTCAGAAACTTCACAAAAGTATTTTTGCCAATTGCATACTCAATTATATGCATCTTAGGCTTAGTGGGTAACATCTTTGTAGTAATGACCTTTGCTTTATATAAAAAACCCAAGTCTATGACAGATATATACCTCTTCAACATGGCAATAGCAGACATATTGTTTGTTCTCACACTTCCATTCTGGGCAGTAAATTATGCTGCTGAAAAATGGATCTTTGGTGACTTCATATGCAAAATTACCAGAGGTATTTATGCAATCAACTTCAATTGTGGTATGCTGCTCTTGGCCTTTATCAGTATGGACCGATACATTGCTATTGAACAGGCAACAAAGTCATTTAAACTTCGGGCTAGAACGCTAGCATACAGTAGACTGATCTGTTTGGTTGTATGGGTATTGTCAATTTTAATTTCCAGTTCCACTTTCATATTCAGTCAAAGCTACAGCCATTCCATCAATGAAACAGAACAGATTTGTGAACACAATGCCTTTTTTCTCTGTACTGGCTCTAAATTATTCCTGCTGGGTATGCAACTTCTATTTGGATTTTTTATCCCTCTGCTGTTTATGGTATTTTGCTATGCATTCATTGTCAAAAGCTTGGTGAAAGCTCAGAATTCTAAAAGAAACAAAGCAATATGTCTGCTTGTATTAATTGTAGCTGTTTTCCTGGTTTGTCAGGTACCATATAACATGGTTCTTCTTGTGACTGCCATAAATATGGGTAAATTTAATAAACTTTGTGATAGTGAAAAGCAAATAGCCTTTGCAAAGTACATTACAGAAGTCCTGGCCTTCTTCCATTGTTGTTTGAACCCAGTGCTCTACGGTTTTATTGGGGTGAAATTTAGAAGTTACTTTCTGAATATGATGAACGATCTGTGGTGCTTGAGAAACAAGAAATACAAGACCAAGAGTTGAAGGACAAGTTTTGATACCAATCACTCAAGGCAGACAAGTGAAATTATGAGTGACAATGTGTCATCCTTTACTATGTAATAACTTCAACATTATTACGAAGAAGCTTTGATTATATTCATCCACCAGTCCAAACCAATCTCATTATTCATGTCACAGCTAGTGATTTGACTTTCCGACACCCTAAATAGTATTTCCTATGATCTACAGCTCCCTCCATCAAAACAATTAACATAAACAGAAGAATGACACCACTATGGAAAACTCGTATTAATCACTGTCTAGCTAATGTTTACACTGTTTTCAAGTACAGGCACTTAAAATTCTCCAGAGAGCTAAATTTATCAAGCAACTTCCTTGATTCTAATGAAAAATTGCAAGTTTGATTTGAACATTGCCTTGGTATTTTGGTTTTAAAACAGGACTCAACTCAGCTATCTCATATCATAACAACAATTTTGATAGAATAACAACAATTTTAGAAGAATCAGAGAGGCAAATACACCACCAGCCCAACTCCATTTATACTTATGTTATTATTAATTATTTATATTGCAATAGTGTCTTGAGGTCTTGACTAAGACTGGGACCCCTTTGTGCTAGCATTGTATATACACATAGTAAGAGACAGTCCCCGCACCAATGAGCTTGCATTCTGAATAGCCAAGACAGACAGAGAATGGGAAGGGACATGCTCAAGGTCACATAACATGTCTGTGGTAGAATCGTCTCCTGAGTCCCCATGCAGTCCAGTGCCCTAACTACTGACTGCTGCCTCCCTCTATAGTTGTGCCTTGTTATGTCAGCACTGAATTGTCCAGAGCCATGGCTTCTGAAGGGAATAGTATGTTGCTTTTTTAAATACACACTGAAAAGTTTTGTAACATCTCCTCAGTTTTTATCATCTGTGGGACAGAAAATCAGGTTTATTTGAGAAGAGAGATTTTCCTGATTTGGCAGTGGAATTTCAGGTTGTAGACTCTTCTGAAACTGACCATTTTGTAAATTTGTCCTTGAGAAAGAAAAATATTCAGAGTGGTGTTCTGGCCTATTTGCTTTATTAAATGAAATTTTAAATTCACATGAGTGATTTCTGTTTTTCACTGAAGATGGCCTAACAGGGCAGTATTTGGCTCACTTGATACTCTGATATTTTATTGGACAAACAGTGACATGGAGAAAAATCCTGAAATCTTTTCTCAGTACTTATTAGGCATTAAAATTCCTGTTAGGCTCAATTGTGCTACCTGCTAAACTGATGCAAATCTGGAGTAACTCCACAGACTTCAGAAATTGATATGATTGAGAGCAGAATTTGGCTCATTTACTGCTATGTAACTCAGAGTTAATACTGAGTATGGACTTCAGTATTTGACCCATTATGAATAAACCTTGAATACTTATACAATAAACCATAAGAATTATTAGTCAGTGCTGGAGGCATACAGTACAACCTAATCATGATCCAGCATTAAACTGGGATACATCTGTTATGCAATTTAGCTTTTTTCACATTTTATATTTCCACAACATTTCAGCAATAAAGATTCAGCATGGAACTTAACTGATTTTTTAAATGATGCACAACACTCAGAAAAATATGTAAATAGCACAGCTACCTTAAAATGGTTGTTACAGTTTCTTTAATACTTCTGTTTAGTTAATTAAAAGTATTGTTTGCTGTGGGAGCTCATAAAATTGCAACAGAGGTCAGAAGAGAACCAAAGAAGTCCCATTCCCTCATAAACAGGATTGGTAGGAGAATATTCTAGACAGGAGCTTGGAATCTTTGAGGGAATGATTTTGGTTCTGAAGTTACTAGCAGGCAATCAAATTTCAGTCTGAAATGGAGGGTGGGGGGAAAAGTGTAGAAAGGAGCAAAAGCAGCTGCTTTGCTTCAATCTCTACAAACACAGCTCCTTTGCAGAACAGCTGAAATGTGGGGAAGTGACTAGCTAGATTCCGATAGATGTCTGGGGAATAGTTTCTGCATGTCGATTGTTCCCTTCTCAGATCAGTATAAGTTTTGGCTTTGGCAGAGTTACTACCCTTGCATGATTTTAACTGGCTGCAGAATGGGGAAGCAGATTGGAGCCAGCAGAGTGCCTGCCAGTGGTAGCATGACAGGGCCAAGAGCTGGTGCTGATGGGGTACTGAGGAGGAGAACACAGATGGGACATGCTACATGGGGACTGTTCTCATTGGAGCAATTCATCAACGTTTGTAAATTAGTTTGAGATTTTCAGATATAAATGTTAAGTCTATTTTTTTTCTGACTCACTTCAAATTTGAAAATTAAATATGGCTTTTATTGTTAATTAACTGTAAATTATACAAACATGATACAAAAATACATATATTTATTCATATATAGCAAAGCATTCTTACTAGTAGAAATTCCAGCAAATAAAACTTTGATAACTGATTGACAGAAAAATAATACAGTTCTGTCTTCATTATCCTAACATTAAATAGCTGAAACAGGGTCACTTGATTATACTGAAAATTCCTTATTCATCTTAAAAATTCTATTATACAGCCTATTCAATGTTTCCTCTTTCCTCTATCATTAGATACAACACTTTTAACTGTATTTTGCTGTATATAGTAGAAAATGCCATTTAAAATGTGTTTAATATTACTTCTATGGTTTTTGTAACAGATTTCCTAGGTAGTGTTTGGAAAACCTGTATAAATAAGATATGCTTGTTATAGTTTATATTCTGTGTATATTAAAAAAGATAAAATCCTTATCAAATGTTCCCTCTAATTTTTTACATCTATGTGTGGAATTAATTTTTTATGTGCACCAATATGGAGGCAATGTGTGGCAGGAATGGGGCCAAGGGGTTTGGATTGCATGAGGGTGCTCAGGGTCAGAGGGTTAAGCTGTGTGTGGGGCTCTGGCTGGGGGTGCGGGCTCTGCGATGGGGCTGGGAATGAGAGGTTTAGGGTGCAGGCTGTCCTGGGGCTGCAGCAGGGAGAGAGGACTCACCCCAGCAGTGAGGGGACAGGAGAGAGGCACCTCTTGCCAGCCACAGCAGCTCAAGAGCCAAGGCAGAGGCGTCTCTTTCTGGCTGCGGCAGCTCCGGGGCTGGGGGAGAGGCCCTTAATAGCCTGCTGTATGGCCAAGCAACTTAGAGGGAACTTAGCTCCTTATTGAATTTTGTGTGCTTTCCTTTACACAAATCCCACGATGATTTGCATATTATTAAATTGTGGCACGAGTGATGATTTTGAAATGATAGAGGACCTCAGGAAGCACTTACAATCTGGCACATTTTGTCCCTGTGACCCATGTGCAGTGGAGACCCTCCACTTTTGGATCTGCTGCAGTCAGTATGGAGGTGAGGTGGGGTGGGAATGAGAGATGGACAGACTTTGACACTGTCTTCTGACCACAGAGGAAAGGATTGGGCATCTGCAAGCAACAAGGCAATAGGAGTGAAAAGACTGAGTAGACACACATTATCCCTTCCCTAGCCTCTCCCTTCCTTTTAAAATAGTTCTGAGAGCAGTTGCTGGCAGGAGAAACTTTGCCACCAATGAGTCTGAGTGAACAGGGGAGGGTCCTGGAGCAAGTGTAGAGACACAGAACCTCCCTGCAGATGAAGCTGTGCTCCAGAGGATCACCAAAATCTTCACAGATCAAGGGAACCTGCAGGGTTTGTGTGCTTATCCTGTGTGAGTGTGTATAAACTCAACCCCCACAACAGAAAAATTTGGAAGAAACTTTTTTAGGGTTTCCCACCAGTGGGAATGATCTGGAACCTAGTGATTAGCATATTAGAAGCTGAAGGCATCACTAGACAGAGTACAGAAAATCTATAGAACTCAATGCTATATTCCTTGTAAGACAGCTAAATAAATGGATCATAGTTTGTTTCAAAGATATCTGTACACAGTGGTAAAGGGGAAGTAACAAAAATACATACTTAGGTTCTTGATAAGCAGAATACAAACTGCAAGCCACCCAGAAGTCACAGTCCCATTATCATGTATGTATCTTCATTATTATAAAAACATAAGAATGCCAATACTGGGTCAGACCAGTGGTCCATCTAGCCCAGTATCCTGTCTTTCGGAGGGAATGAACAGGATAGGGAAATTGTTGAGTGATCCATCGTTCCTCCAGTATCTGCTTCTGGCAGTCAGAGGTTCTGGGACACCTGGAGCATGGGTTTGTGTCCCTGACCATCTTGGCTAATGGCCATTGATGGTCCTATCCTCCGTGAACTTACCTAATTTTTTTTAAACCCAGTTATACTTTTAGCCTTCACATCATCCTCTGGCAATGAGTTCCAAAGGTAGACTGTGGTGTGTGAAAACATGTTGCCTTATGTTTATTTTAAACCTCCTGCCTATTAATTTCATGAGGCGACCCCTGATTCTTGTGTTATATAAAGGGGTAAATAACACTTCCCTACTCACTTTTTCCACACCATTCATGATTTTATAGACCTCTATCCTATCCCGCCTCAGTTATCTCTTTTCTAAGATGAACAGTCCCAGTCTTTTTAATCACTCCTTGTATGGAACACGAGTCCAACACCCCTAATCAGATTTGTTGTCTTTTTCTGTACCTTTTCTAATTCTAACACGTCATTTCTGAGATGGAGAAACCAGAACAGCACTTAATATTCAAGGCCTGGGCATACCATGGATTTATAGTGGCATTAGGATATTTTCTGTTTTATTCCCTTTCCTAATGGTTCCTAACATTCTGTTCATTTTTTGGACTCTCACTGCACATTGAGCAGATGTTTTCAGAAAATTATCTAAGATGACTCTAAGGTCTCTTTCTTGAAGGGTAACAGCTAATTTAGAACTCATCATTTTGTATGTATTGTTAGGATTATGTTTTCCAAGGTGCATTACTTTGCACTTATCGACACTGAATTTCATCTGCCATTTTGTTGCTCAGTCACCCAGTTTTGTGAGATGGCTTTGTATCTCTTCAGTCCGCTTTGGACTTAACTATATTGAATAATTTAGTATCATCTGCAAACTTCATCACCTCACTGGTTACCCCTTTTCCAGATCATTTATGATTATACTGAATAGCACCGGTCCCAGTACACATCCTGGGGGAACTCCACTACTGACTACTTTCCATTCTGAAAACTGACCATTTATTCCTATCTTTTGTTTCCTACCTTTTAACCAGATACTGATGCATGAGAGGTCCTTCCCTCTTAGCTCAAGATTAAGGTTATGTTTTAGTCATGAGTATTTTTAGTAAAAGTCATGTTCAGATCACGAGCAGTAAACAAAAATTCACAACCCTTGACCACCTCTCCATAACTTGTACTATATATCCCTGACTAAATCTTGGGTAGAGGAGGGCAGTGGCCCAGGGGGCACCCTGGGTGCCTCTGGGCGGAAGAGGGGTGGCCTGGGAACCCGCTAGTACTGGGGGTGGGGGAGCACCGCTGATGCCGGGTGGGGGGCAAAGAGGTTAGCAGCACTGGCAGATTCCCTACCTGGCTCCCCGAAAGTGGCAACATGTCTCTCCCTCAGCTCCATGCCCTGCCCCTGCCCCAAGTGTCAGCTCCACAGATCCCATTGGCCAGGAACTGTGGCCAATTGGAGCTACAGGGGTGGTGCCTGCAAGTACAAGAAGTGCATTAAGCTGTCTGTTAGCAGCTGAGGGAGGGGAACGCCACAGCTTCTGGGGAGCCTCCCAAGATAAGCGCCATCCAGAGCCCACCTCATCCCCACCTGTGCTCCAACTCCTAGGCCCTTCTACATGTACCCAAAATTCTGCTACTGGGGCACGGGGAGGCGAAGGGGTCTGTTGCCCAGGACTGCCTCAGCAGCAGTAGGTGCGGCTGGCTGAGCAGCTGCCCAAACTCAGCAGGTGGCTCCCTGACTTTAATGACCTCTGTGAGAAACTTGTAGCCTTACTCATGACTGCTTACTCTGCTTAAGAGCCTTTGGCATGGGACCTTGTCAAAGGCTTCCTGTAATAGGGAATTGTGGCCAATGGGAGCTTCTGGGATGGTAGATACAGGTGAGAGCAGCACACATTGGATCAACCTGCCCCACCCCAGCCCCAGGAGCCACTGCCAGACATGCTGGCCACTTCCAGAAGCAGCACAGGGCCAGGGCAGGCTTGGAGCCTGCCTTAGCCTCGCTGCCACCCCAGAGACACTCGAAGTAAGCGGTGCCTGGCTGGAGCCTTCCCCGCAAACCCTTCCTGCACTCCAACTCCCTGCCTTGAGCCCCCTTCCACACCCACCACTCCTCACCCTGAGCCCATTCCTGCACACCACACTCCCTCCCACACCCCAACCCCTGCCCCAGCCCTACATTAATGGGCCTGCATACAATTTCCCCACCCAGATGTGACCCTCAGGCCAAAAAGTTTGCCCACCCCTGTCCTATAGCTCAGTGGTTAGAGAACTCTACCGAGATGTGTGGGATCCTTTTTCCCCTTCAGGCAGAGGACTGAATGGAATCTGGGTCTCCCACATCCCAAGTGAGTGCTCTAAGCACTGTGTTAAGAATCGTAAGGGAAGCACTGCAATCTCCTCCTCTGGCCAGATTCTGAATGTGGCCCAATTTGTTAATGGGACCCATGGGGAAAATACACATTTGCCCACCCTTTTTTCCCCCCATTTTTGAACTGCACTGGGATTTAGGCAGAAGCCAGGCAAAAAAACAGAAATGTAGATACTTAAGTAATTTTTATCTTGGAAATGTAAGTACCGGGTGAGTTTAGACACACAGAGGCTTAGGTGGCAACCAAGCAGGAGTCTTGTGGATCTCAGTGGCTCCTGAGATTGGTACTTAGGGGCCTAAAATTATGCACTGAGGCACATAAGGTCCATTACGGATCTAGGCCTCCCTCATTCCCACACAGGATCTACTCATATGGCTAGTAACAGTGAGGGAGGGAGAGCAGCCTCTGTGGGGCCATTGCACCATCTTCCACAGAAGTAGCTGAAGAGTAGGGGCCAGCAAGAATCATATCATGGTCCCTAATCTGCTCCTGCATCAGTGCAACTACATGCTGGCCCTTTGTCAGGGCTTGTGGCAAAGCCACAATTTAACTGTATATTGCCACTTAACCAAGAATAGCTGCTCCAGAAACGGGTATTTTACTTCAACAAAAACTAGCTAGCAGATTTGTTTTAGCTTTCACTTCAATTTTTGCACCCAGCACATTGTTTACCAGTTTATATTATACATTAAAGATAATCATTAGAGGTGTGAGTGCCTCTTATGTAATGCTAAGTGCTTTCAGTTTCCACTTAACCAATGAGAATGAGTGCACTTATTATACCTCTCAGCAGGCACTTGTTACCATGCAGGAAAGAGTTATATTCCAGTTCTTCTATTCATGATAGAAACAAGAGGAATCATATACTTATATGAAATAGTTATTTTCTCTATGTCCTATATATACACACTTATTAAAATTGTATATGACAGCCAAGACTGAAACATGATGATACAGCACCTTATCTCAAGCCTACCACAATGCTTTTTTGCATTAAAGCTGTAATTGAATATTTTTGTTCTCCATACCTCATTATTTCCAGAGCAGCTCAAAAAGCAACTCCTTTTGAGTTCCCATATTTGTAATCAGGCTTTTCCTGGCTATTGTTTCTAAAACATCTGTGTTACTTTTGTCATTTCAAGAACTAGAAGAGATTGCAGAATCTTTGCTCCAAGGAGTGTGCCATATAAACACAGCAACAACTGACTATAAACCAAGGGACAGTGCCAAGTGTATATAGGACAAATTACAACAGTGTAAGATCATCTGATATTCTTAATGTTACTGATGAATCCTTTTGTTTCCTCTCTACTGTTAGAAAAAATAGTAGGGTTGGTAGATTATGTCAGGAATGAAGGCTATCTGGAGTAGTGACAGTGACAGGAGGACTGTGGTGTGGTAGAATTATTTTTATGACAGTGTCATCTATAGTTTTTATGCTAAGATAAGAATGATCAAATCCCATGTTTACAGTTTTAGGGTGCCTGCTGATCACCACAGCAGTCAGAAAAGGGAAATTATTTTTAAAACACCCAAACTTTTGAAGTAGTCTTTACATATCATGAAGAATCAGAAAGACACAATCTTTTGCTTTGAAGTTCACTCTTATCACCACAGAGTGCAGTGATGTCAAATTATTTTTTCAACTTCGGCTCCTTTGTTGTGATAATTCACGAAGAGCCAAACCCTGCTTGCCTTTCTAACATAAATGGAAGTACTGACTTCAGCAGGGTGAGTACGGAGAGCAAATATAGCTGCAAGAGTTAATATACCAATGCTAATAGCAAATGTTTTCTGCTAATGAGAACAATGTGGCCTTGTCTATCTTCAAATAGGGGAAAGAGGAGGATGTACAAAGTTATAAACCAATCGGCATAATTTTGATTCCCAGAAAGATACTGAAACAAATTAAACAATTTGTTCAAATTGAGAGAATAAGGTTGTAATAGCCAAATGCCAAGAACAAATAATGTTAAACCAATCTAATTTCCTTCTTTGACAGGGTATTGGAATTATTTGAAATTATTCAAAATTATTCATATTAATATGGGAAACCATCAAACAAATTTAACCATAAATTCCTTTATTAAATTTAAAGGCCAATACAATAGCTCTAAACATGCCTAAAAAGCCTAAATAATAAGCAATTTACTACATCTAAACAGTAACGAAACATTTATAAGCATTTGATTAAGAAACTTACAAACAGGCTAAACCTAGGGGTGCTTAGGCCCTTATTGGTTGGCTCTAGCACGGTCAGGCAGCAGATATTAACAATGAATCCTTTAAGATGGTGGTTCTTAACCTTTACTGCAGCCTGCACCCCTTTGGTTCTCAGAAATATGTTCTCGCACCCCTTATCAAAAATCATTGAAGTAGGTCAGTTCTTTAAACCTAGATATATCATAACTATAGAATGAAAGAGAGAATTATATATTTATTTTAATTTTGCACTTAAAATTTAACACAGTAATTGTTAAAAAAAAAGTATAATGTTAATACATACATAGGTTTGATTTAACAAAGTATTTGTACTTACGTGCCTGTGCTTAATTTGTGATTTCTATGATTTAGCCTCTAAAAAAATCTGGCATGTCTTACACCCCTAGAAAGGGCATCTCATACCCCCAGGGGGTGCATGCATCCCAGGTTAAGAGCCACTGCTTTAAGAAGTTACTTTTTATACCCTTTAACAAACACATGCTTTCACTTCCCATGACAGACTCCAGCTAAAAACCAATTTGAGACCATTCACCCTTATTTCCAGTCTTAACACAGAGAAGACTTTTACAATCTCCTCTCTCACCAGGCCTTTCCTCCTCTCCTTCTTGATGACCAGTTTTTCTTTTGCACCTGGGTTCACATAGGCCCTAAATTTTCAGATAACACTGGTATGTGTGGTGGGAATGACCATGCTGGATCATTTAAAGACAGATTTATTTTGTTTTATTTAAAACCATCTGCAGACACCCTTATTGGTCAGAGGCCTTCTTTTCAGAAACTTCCCCTTATTTCATTAGTTATTCTTTGAATCAGACATCTTTCCTACTTCATTCCTTCTGACCTTTAAAATTATTATTTTCAAGGCATTCCTTCTACTTGCAAGTCCGATCCTTTCTTTACAACACATATATAGTCCCTTAAGTTAACTCTAATTCTTTAATTTCATATTTATCTTACACAGAGTGACTGGTCTAGTGGATAGGAGGAAGCTGTAGATGTGATACAGCTGGACTTTAGTAAGGCTTTTGATGCAGTCCCATATGAGTCTCATCAGCAAACTAGGGAAATATGATCTAAACACAATTGCTAGAAAGTAAATGCTTGTGAACTGGACTTCCAATACAACAGAGGTACAGGCTGCTTAAGAGAGCTGTGGCTGTGGTGGTTATTTAAGTGAAAGCCTGGGCTTAGAAGGAATTTGGAAAGACCATGGAGAACAACTACCGGATGGTCTCAAAGGTGTTCTGGCAACCCATTTGTCACCTTAGGAGAAGTCAGTGGGACATTGTTCAGACTGTTCCCAGCAAGGGTGGTGAAACACTGGCCTCAACTGAGGAGATTGTTGAAAGCACTTTGAGGAACTCCTCAACCCAGTGGACACGCCCTCTTTTCAGGAGGCAGGGCTGGAACTCCTCCAGTGAGATCAGATCTATTTCTATTGTAGAGGTCACTACAGCAGTAAAGTGCCTTCGTAGTGGTAAGGCAACTGGGGTGGACAAGATTAGTCCAGAGATGTTGAAATCACTGGACAATGTTAGGGTGTTGTAGTTAATGTGCCTCTTCAATGTTGCACGGAAGGCAGGTTTAGTACCTCTAGACTGTCAAGCCAGGATGATGGTCCTGATTTTTAAGAATGGAGACTAGAGGCTGTGTTCCAACTAGAAGGGGAAAATCACACTCCTCAGCCTCCCCAGCAAAGCCCATGCCAGGGTGTTAGAAAAGAGGCTATGCCCATTAGTTTAATCTCAGATTCAGGAGGAAAAATGCAGATTCCATCCCAACCATGGAACAATGGACCAGCTCTGTTGCAGATATTTAAGGGGTTATGGGAGTTTGCTAATCTGGTCTATTTTTGTTTTGTAGACTTGGAAGAAGCATATGATTGGGTTTCTCGAGCTATTTTGTGGGAAGTGTTTTTTTGGCGTATAAGGTGCCGGTGCCACTTTTGCATGCTAGCCTGTCCCTCTATTCTCGGAGTGAGTTGTGTTTGTATTCTTGGCATTAAGTTGAGTTTAAGGTGGGTATTGGACTCCACCAACAGTGTATTTTGTCCTCATTCTTGTTCATGATTTTCATGGACAGGACATCAAAGTGCAGCTGAGCTGTGGAGTGCATCCAATATGGGGACTTGGAGGTGGGATCTCTGCTATTTGCAGATAATGTCCTTCTTGCTTCTGCAGACTGTTGTCATCTCCAATGCGCACTCGAATGTTTTGCTGTTGAGTGTGAAGCAGCTGGGATGAGAATCAGCAACTCCAAATCAGAGGTCATGGTCCCTTCTCAGAAGAAAATGGACTGTTCTCTCTAGGTGAATGGGGAGCAGCTGCCCTTAGTGGATAAGTTTAAGTAACTAGTGGTCTTGTTCACAAGTGATGGTAAGCAGGAGCGTGAAATTGACCTGCAGATTGGTGTAGCAATGGCAGTGATGAGGGTGCTGTACCGATCTGTGGTGGTGAAGTGGGAGCTGAGTACTTGGATGAAGCTCTCAGTTTACAGGTCAATCTAATCTATGTCCCCATCCTCACTTATGGTCATGAAATTTGGATAAAGACCGAAAGGACAAGAGAGCAGGTAAAAGCAGTAGAAGTTAGGTTTCTCCACAGGGTGGCCGGGCTTACTCTCTGAGACAGGATGAGGGGCTCAGCTACGTGGGAAAGCCTCAGACTAGAGTTGTCACACCTCCAGATCCAGAGGAGCCAACTGAGGTGGTTCAGGCACCTGATAAGGATGACCCCTGGAAAGCTTCCTTTGGAACTCTACTGGGCATGTCCCACTGGGAGGAGGCCCCAAGGCAGACCCAGTACATCTCCTGGCTGGCCTGGGAATGCTTGGAAATATCCCCCTGCCACCCCTCCCAGGAGGCACTGGAACCTATTGCGGAAGAAAAGGAAGGCTGGTCCTCCCCACTCTCCATGCTGTCGCTGCGACCCTCACCAGGAAAAAGGCATAAAGGAAAAAGAAAAAAGCAAAGTAAACGCATAACTGGCAGAAAGACCACTCTCAAAAAGTAGTTATTAATGGTTAACTGCCAAACTGGAAGGATGTATTTAGTGGGCTCCCACAAAGGTCTGTCCCTGGGTTTGGTATTATTGAATATTTTCATTAAGGACTTGGAGGGTGGAGGGGATAGTATGCTTATAAAATTTGCAGATGACATCAAGCTGGAAGAGGTTGCAAACACTTTGGAGGACAGAATTAGAATTCAAAATGATCTTGATGAATTGGAGAACTGGTCTGAAATCAATAAGATGAAATTCAATAAAGATGTGCAAAGTACTACGCTTAGGAAGGAAAAATCAAATGCACAAATACAAAATGGAGAATAACTAACTAGGCAGTAGAACTGAAAAGCAGGATCTGGGGGTAATAGTGAATCACAAATTGAATATGAGTCAACAGTGTGATGCTTTTGTGAAAAAGATGTCATATGTAAGACATGGGAGACTGGTGAGGCAATCAGGTGAACTGTGTCTACTTTTGGGCACCACACTTCAAGACAGATGTAAACATTTGAGAGACTCAAGAGGAGAGCAACAAAAATAATAAGTTTAGAAAACATGACTTTTCTAACTATAATTATACATGCAACAAGTTACCTAGGAAGGAGGTGGAGCCCCCATCTCTGGACATTTTTAAGAACAGGTTAGACAAACATCTGTCAGGGATGATCTAGATATACTTAATTCTGCCTCAATGTAGGAGGATGGACTAGACCTCAAGGGCCCTTCCAGCTCTACATTTTTGGCTTCTGTATTTTGCTTATTGCAATATTTTGCAAAACTAGATTAAAAACATTTTTTATAAATTTGAAAAAACAAAAAAAAGTTTACACATTGATTTTAATGGGGTTTCACATTATGGGTTTGCCCATGGAAAGCAGCTTTCAGGATCAGGACTTTAGACCGCAATACTACATTCTTTGCATCACTCTAGGTATGAGCTCAATCATTCAGCAATACATGCAGCAGGAAGTACAGAGAAATATTAACATGGTGAAACAGGCCATGGTGTTGCTAAAATCTGACTTCTCAGATTTCTTTTTAAAATAATCTTAATCTTGAATTGTGTCAACGGAAAATAGTATGTAGCTCATTAGTGCCACCTATTGCATGTTTCTGGAAACAAAATACCAATCAACAATACATGTATACGAGTATACAGTATCTGCATCTTATGGTTAACCACTTTGAATTTTCTTAAATCTTTTAAAATTTCTAATTACATATTCCATTTTGGGTTGTTTCATCTCCTGAACTTGCTACAACTTTCCGCTCATTTCTATAATTTACTACAAATGGATATAAAGGTTTCTTTACAAACATACTGCAAAGAATCACATACTGTAAAGCATTTACATGTCTTAGTCTATAGCATTAATAATGCTTTACATGTTTCAAGGCACTGCATAACCATTAATTAATTAATCCTCACAAAATCTCTTTGAGGTAAATAAGTAGCAATCTATAAAATCTCATCTGAATCATACTCCAAACATAAATTCATCAAAACCACTTGCTCCCTCATTTTCTTTTGTTGAACAGTATTTTTTCAACAGTATTAACAAATGTTAAAATAGAGAATCCTCGGTCTTTTTTTTGTTTTAAATCTGTGGTAACTCTGCATATAGAATTTAATTTGTATCCCCCTCCCTTAGTTGCATGTTTGCTTATCAACAGGGGTTGGATCAGGCCAACTCCTGTTTGGCTTACTCACACAAATAGTCTCATAAATTGAGTAATTAAGCAGAGCAGGATTTGGTCCCAAGAGCATTTTAAAAATGATTCTCAATTTTTGCTGTGGGTAATGTGCTGTTCATTGAACTATATGTGCCTTTCCTAAAGTTCTGCTGCTTTTGCATGAAACATTCCACTGAAATGAATGTTACTTAGTGAAGTCTAAATAGCTGTGAGAACTACTCAGTTATATTAACAATAGAGCCGATCAGAAACATTTTCATAGAAACTTTTTAATGAAAAATCTGATTACATTTTAGTGATTTTTTAAAATTTTGATGAATTTTTTTCAAAACTAAATGTTTTAAAAACTTTTATACTCTCCCCCCCAACTGAAAAAAACCTCACTCTCTCACTTTTCTTTTACTCCTTCCTCTTCTCCCTCTCCCCTGCCCAGGGTAGAAAGTATTGTTTCCACCTATACAAAACTGGAATGTAGGGGAAAAAAGTATTGAAAACCCCCAAAATATTCATAGGAAGTTTTTAAATATTTCATGAAATATACTTCTGTTTTCAACTAGCTGTAATTAAGATGTTAAAGTATCAGATTAAGATAAAAACAATTTTAATTATCTGATTCATGCTTTCAGTTTTCACTCAACAGAACCACCCATTATCCTAATTATTCTATACTAGAGGTTCTCAAACTGTGGTCTGTGGACCACCAGCGGTCCATGAGCTTCATTCAGGTGGTCTGTAGATAGTTCTGTCTAAGGTGCACACCTGGACAGCTGCACACGAGACTAACTAGGTGCCTGGATCCTGGAGAAGACATACATGTAAGGTGAGGTAGTGGCCTTAGGGGGAATAGGAGGTAGGTAGGTAGGTAGGAGGGGGAAGTGGGGTGAGGGGAATTTGGGATATGCAAGCCTGTGGCAGCCAGAGAGAGAGAGACAGAGAGAGGTGACTTACCCCAGTTCCAGGGCTGTGGCTACTAGGGAGAGATGGCCCTCCTTCCCAACTTCAGCTCTGTGGCAGGAGAGAGACCTCCCCTCATTCCCAGTCTCAGCTCTAGGGCTGCTGTGGCAGGGGAGAGAATCGGCCCCACCCCTTCCTAGCACCAGCTCAGGGGCTGCAGCAGCAGGGGAGAGAGGGCACATCCATTGCATTAGAAAGGTAAGAGTACTGATATTAAAATACGAGTTGTGTGCTTTTATTTGTAGAACAAAAAAGTTAATTATTAGTAAAGGTTTTTTATATAGCACAGATGCCTGCAAGTCACCAGGGCCTGATGAAATGCATCCTAGAATACTCAAGGAGTTAATAGAAGAGGTATCTGAGCCTCTAGCTATTATCTTTGGGAAATCATGGGAGACGGGGGAGATTCCAGAAGACTGGAAGGGGGCAAATATAGTGTCCATCTATAAAAAGGGAAATAAAAACAACCCAGGAAACTACAGACCAGTTAGTTTAACTTCTGTGCCAGGGAAGATAATGGAGCATGTAATCAAAGAAATCATTTGCAAACACTTGGAAGGCAGTAAGGTGATAGGGAATAGCCAGCATGGATTTGTAAAGAACAAATCGTGTCAAACTAATCTGATAGCGTTCTTTGATAGGATAACGAGCCTTGTGGATAAGGGAGAAGCGGTGGATGTGATATACCTAGACTTTAGTAAGGCATTTGATACGGTCTCGCATGATATTCTTATAAATTAGGAAAGTACAATTTAGATGGGGCTACTATAAGGTGGGTGCATAACTGGCTGGATAACCGTACTCAGAGAGTAGTCGTTAATGGCTCCCAATCCTGCTGGAAAGGTATAACAAGTGGGGTTCCGCAGGGGTCTGTTTTGGGACCGGTTCTGTTCAATATCTTCATCAACGATTTAGATGTTGGCATAGAAAGTACGCTTGTTAAGTTTGCGGACGATACCAAACTGGGAGGGATTGCAACTGCTTTGGAGGACAGGGTCAAAATTCAAAACGATCTGGACAAATTGGAGAAATGGTCTGAGGTAAACAGGATGAAGTTCAATAAAGATAAATGCAAAGTGTTCCACCTAGGAAGGAACAATCAGTTTCACACATACAGAATGGGAAGAGACTGTCAAGGAAGGAGTATGGCAGAAAGAGATCTAGGGGTCATAGTAGACCACAAGCTTAATATGAGTCAACAGTGTGATACTGTTGCAAGAAAAGCAAACGTGATTCTGGGATGCATTAACAGGTGTGTTGTAAACAAGACATGAGAAGTCATTCTTCCACTTTACTCTGCGCTGGTTAGGCCTCAACTGGAGTATTATATCCAGTTCTGGGCACCACATTTCAAGAAAGATGTGGAGAAATTGGAGAGGGTCCAGAGAAGAGCAACAAGAATGATTAAAGGTCTTGAGAACATGACCTATGAAGGAAGGCTGAAGGAATTGGGTTTGTTTAGTTTGGAAAAGAGAAGACTGAGAAGGGACATGATAGCAGTTTTCAGGTATCTAAAAGGGTGTCATCAGGAGGAGGGAGAAAACGTGTTCACCTTAGCCTCCAATGATAGAACAAGAAGCAATGGGCTTAAACTGCAGCAAGGGAGATTTAGGTTGGACATTAGGAAAAAGTTCCTAACTGTCAGGGTAGTTAAACACTGGAATAGATTGCCTAGGGAAGTTGTGGAATCTCTGGAGATATTTAAGAGTAGGTTAGATAAATGTCTATTAGGGATGGTCTAGACAGTATTTGGTCCTGCCATGAGGGCAGGGGACTGAACTCGATGACCTCTTGAGGTCCCTTCCAGTCCTAGAGTCTATGAGTCTATCCAAAGTGCTTTACAATAGTTAGCAAACAATACAAACAACATTTGGAAAGATCATTAAGTGGTCCATGAGACCCTCAGCAATTTTCAAGTGGTCCATGAAAAAAAAGTTTGAGAACCACTGTTCTATACCATTTTAGTGTTATGAGTCAAACTCAGATGGTGATTTTAAACTATGCAGTTGCTGTAAATTGACCAGCAAAAAAGTGTGACATGATCACCAAAAAGCACTCTCGGCATAGATTTAGCATCCAGGCTCCATTTCAGCAAGGTACTTTAGGCATGTGCCTAACTTTAAGGACAAAAGTCATCCCTATTGGGCAAAGCACTTAAACACCTGGTTAATTTCGGGCACGTGCACAATTTACCTGGATTTCCAGGGATGTTTAAGTCCCAGTGATTTCCTTGAGGTCCATGGGGACTGTGCCGAAGAGGGAGGGGATCACTCCCGTGCACCAGGTGAGGCAGCAGTTTCACTGGGGAAGGGCGGGGCATTGGATAGGTCCCAGCCAGGGGAAATAATTTATGGAGGGAGCGTTAAGCGTGAATAGCCTGGAGAGGAACGACCGGGTCGAGCCCCTTTGTCTAACCTCTCCCGTTATTAGCCGGTTTTCCAGCTGCACCCGGCCCCGCGCTCTCCACCCACGGTTACCTCAGGACACCAGCCGCCAATCCGGCCCCCTGAGCAGCTCTATAGCCCCCGCAACTCCCCCCCTTCCCGGGCCAGGCGCCGCGCCCCGACCTAGCCCGCCCCTTCCTTTTAAACCTCCCGCGCCCGCCCGCCAATCGCGGCGCTGCCTGTTGGCACCCGCACATTCAACGCGCCGGGCCCGAGACAGACCCTGAGCGGCTCTAGTCCCGGCCCGTCGCCTCTTGGGTAGCCAGTAAGTCGACACGGCCGCTTGCCCGCTCCCCTCCCCTGCCCTCTGCCCGGACGTTAGCGCCTCTTCTCTTCCCTGCGACGAATCTGCGCCTCCCGTCCCGCCGCTAACATAGTTTGGGCGGTTGTCAGGGAGAAACAAGATGGCGGCGGCGGCGGCGGCGGCAGAGGAGGACACGGAGCTGCGGGACCTGCTGGTGCAGACGCTGGAGAGCAGCGGGGTACTCAATAAAATCAAGGTATTGGCGCGGGAGGGGTTTGTCCCCTGGGGCGCGAGACACGTGCATGTCTTGGGGGGGGAGCGGGCGGAGCCAACTGCCCTAACGGTACTAACGGCCACTCCGCCCGCCCCGCGCCATGAGGGGGAGGCGGGGCCGGGGACTCGGTTCGCTCCCTCCTGCGCCGCCTCTACCCCAGCTGGGAGCTGCTAGGCCCAACGCCGCCCCCAGGAATCCGGGACGCGATCGCCGCACTTGTCTGGCCTACGGCGCCCGTGGGTTAGGCAGGAGCCGTGGCGAGCCTCTGCCCTGCGGGATCTTCGGCGCCCGGGGAGCGCCGCTGGCCTGGCCTCTGACCCACCCGCTCGGCCCCGGGCGCTGCGCTCGCTGCGTTGGGGGGCGAGTTTGCTCCCCACACTCGCGTGGCAGCTCCGGGCCCAGAGCGCTCCTGGCAGAGCCCAAGCAAAGGAACCTGCTCCAAGCCCTTCGATGCTGCAAGCAGAGGCCGTCTAACGTCCCGGTTCAAATAGGGCTCGTCCTGAATGTCCGTGGGCTTGACCCGTGTAACCTTATTGACGGATGCGTGTATTGATTACAGATTAATCGTTTCGATTGTATTGGTTAAAAAAGAATCTATCTCCTGAGGGTTACAGATGCAGGAATAGTATTAGTATTAAGAGATCTAGGTGCACAGAAGAAACGCTGAGCAGATAAACAATCCCACAAATACTAAAATACAGCAGCAGATAAAAAGGGTTCAGCTCTGTGACTAGCATCTCTCACATCCCCTAGAGGGAGTCCGTGGAGTGTCAGTCATTATTCTCAAGTATCAGAGGGGTAGCCCTGTTAGTCAGGATCTGTAAAAGCAGCAAAGAATCCTATGGCACCTTATAGACTAACAGACGTTTTGGAGCTTGAGCTTTCGTGGGTGAATACCCACTTCCTCAGATGCATGTCATTATTCTCCTCATCCTTATCAGCCAGGGTTGTCATCCTGGTATGTGTCTATCTATTTCTTTCTTGTGCATACAGGCTGGCCAACCCCTTTTATTTGCAGTCATGCTTGCACCCACTAAGGGTCATTCATGTGCATAAGGGTTAGTGACTGTATATTATAAACTGTAAGCCTTTCTTTGGTTGCTAGCCCTTGGATTTCCTTTAAATGAGGTTATGTTGGCTTCTTCCTGGGTCACATAATTAATTACTTTTAATTCTGTTGACATTCCCATTCAAAATAGACCTGTGAGGCTTCCCAGAATGCCAAAAGGATGAATTCCTTGTTTATTTCTGGGTATCTTTTATTCTTGGCTGCAGCTGTGTGTCTGAATTGAGCTGGAGCCTTGCAAATCCTGACAAGGCCACACTGTTTGGGCCTGACTCAAATATGGTTAAGGCTTGTGCATGTTGACAAGGGAGAACCATATGTAACCGGATTTAGGATTGGCCTCGTTGTAACTGAGTCCTTTGAATGGCTCATAGACTGGGCCTGTGTTTGCCAGGGTACGAAGCTGTGGTTGTAGGGATTCCTGTCCAGACAAGCAGCTTAGACCAATACAAGGGATTTATTTGGGCAAATGTAAGGAGATTAGAAAAACCTGAAGTTGAAAAGTATATGATGACACTATATAAAGTCACTAACTTAAAGTATATAAGTGTAAAGTTAGTATATAAAGTCACAAACTTTAAAGATCAGCTTGGTTTGGTCAGGTATGTGTGTCACACTTTAAGCAAAACTGTGCAATTGAAACATTATTGTCCCCTGTAGTTTGAAATAAGTTTGCTATTTTTTGCTTCCTTTCTTAAATTTCATTCATAGATGAAAAGTGCTCAGTATATATAACACCATATGTAAATACAGTTGATTACAGTATAGTTACTACTAGTAGTTGCTAGTTCAATTTAATTTCTTATGTAAAACATGTGTGTGTGTCCTTGCATAAATCCTTCCGTTTTAATGTCCTGCAAATTGTAATTAGGCTTGGAAAGTTTCCATTTTTATCAATAAATGTTGGTAAACATAAACAAAGAAATATTTTATCAATGTTTGAAATTAACAATTAGGTGAAGTAAGAAAAGTGCTGCTTGAGAACTTCTTAGTTTAATTTTAGAATGCTTACTTTATGTTTTGACACGTGATGTTGACAGTTTGTGTTTTAATGGTAATAAAGCTTTGTTTTTATATCTTGATGTTTACTGTCATTCTCTGATCACCCATAACTTCCTGCAACTGTGAAAATTAAATAGATAAAAATACTGAAAAATAAAGTTTAAAAGTACATGTTGGATTTATGGGTCAAACTCATTTGAAAAAATTGAACTCTGCCAAGTCTAGTTATAATACAGAAACTCGCAATAACTGTTAAGGTTAAATTTAGTTGGCCTTGGTTGAGATAAAAGTAGTGAGAGACTCTTAGAAGTTTACATCCTACTCCTCACTTGGCCCCTGTGCCCTATAAAGACTTGTAAATGGTTCCTGTAGCTTCTGCTGATAGCTCCTTTTTTTTGCCAGTGGTTCCTACTGATGCCATGCTTCCCAGGGCTTTAGAGCTGTGCTCCGGTTCTGCTCCAGCTCCAGGCAAAACCCTGTAGCTCCACTGCTCTAGGTTCTGCTCCAAAGCCCTGATGCTTCCCTGAAATTGACAGTTTTCATATCTTAAACACAGTATTCTAAATGGCCATGTAGTAGCAGCCGCCTGAATGAGGGTAAGCACAGACTTTTGATAGGTAGTTGTGGTAATTTATGGGAGTTGCGCTACTTCTACTGATCTGACCGATTTTGATATGCATTTACACTTCAAGTTGGTTTATATCATGCGTAAGGAATTTTTCTTACATTACATTAAATGTAATAATACTCAACGTATTGTTTGCTTGAGTATTATGTACCTGTTAGAACTTAATTTTATTTTTTTTATAATAATATCTAAGGGAAAACAAGCTATGCTCTGATATTGCATATTTATACCTCAAAATTAAACAGTCCACTTTCCAAGGATGCGTGAGCGTAAAAGCTAGAAAGTAAGGCATAGAAAGATGTGTGTTCAGTATCATGTGGCGATCAGTAAGACATAAATGAGAGCAAACTATAAAAAGGGTATGTATTTGAGTCTGATGCAGATGAAGTAGAGAGAATGTGAACTTGTCATAAGAGCCAAATGTGGAAAGACTCTAGTTAAAATAGAATATATTCAATAGAAGACGTATTATAAAGGTGACCAGCGATAAAACTGGGGAAAATATACGAGACCTATTTGGTTAGTTTTAGACCTTCTACAGAAACTTGTGAAGGAACTTGTCCTGCAGGAGTTTGTATGCGGTTGTAATAATAATAAACGTAGTTTGCTTGGGTTTGGCTTTTATTTTATATTAATATCTTGTGCACATTGGCATTTGTGTAAATTATTTAACTTGGCAATGCAAAATGTCTATTACCTTCTAAAGCAATTAATATTTTGAGTAATGCTGGGCAGTTATTTTAGAAGTGTTACATTTTATTTACTAGTCTTTGAGCACAAGAGAATGAGTAAAGCCTTAATTTGTACACTGCCAGATACTTAAACATGGATAAATGATATATTGGCCACTTCCAATTGATACACATTTCTTCTTTTACTGATACACACTTCTTAAACTGAAATATATAATATTAGTGTTCATAATCCATGACCATGAAATTAGTTAATATTCAAAAACTATCCAGGTGTTCCTTCCTGTTACTTCATATATTCTTGTGACATGTTTCTACAAAAGCCTGTTCTTCACATTCATACTCTTATTACTTGTTTCCACTAAAACTGACAATGTGGTGTGTGCTGTACAAACACAAAAGAAGATTTGGTTCCGAAGAGCTTGTGCTTTTTCTTTTCTTCATTCAGGGAGACAGACTTTATATGACAAAGGAAGGCCTCTACTCTTTCCCTTCCCCTTCCCCCATATCCTGCTTTACAACCACTGTTTTCTGACTGGATACGATTTGTTCAAAATAATTTTATGCTCCTTTAGTTGGGTGAAATGTCACTAGTGACATGGAGTTTGCAGCACTCACAACACCTCTTGGTCATAGCAATAGGAAAGCAAGACTCCTTTGACAGCATAAAGCCAACGGCAGTCTTGATAAGTCAGTTTTATAAGTTCAGCTTAAAAACTATTTCTGTTGGGCAGTTATCAGGTTTGCCACAACAGAGGGTTAAAAAAAGAATAAAATTATATTAATTAAGATGTTATAAAGTTGATTCTTTATTTTAAAGAACTTATTAGTTTCCACAGCTCCTTCTGTCACCGTTCAGGGCAACTGCACCTATATTCTCCTCCGTGGTCCATGAAGAGCACACACTCGAGGACCCAGGCTAATCAGTCATGACCTCTCTTGGGTAGAGACCTGTGCGTCTCTCCCTCTTGACCAGGGTGATTCCACGGCAGCATGGTTTCCTACTATAGTTTCCTGTGGTATCACTAGCAAGCCAGACTGCCCAAACAGGCCAGCATCTGCACTTGTATTTCTCTTTGAAGGCTATAAATAGCTGTGATTGCCAGTAGTCACAAGTTACCACACAACTCTTTCTAAGAAGCACACTTATTCTTAAAGCAGAAGGATTACAGAGAAAATATATTAAAAACAATAAAAGAATCTACACCCATGCTACCAAGCTTATCAAAGATCACTCCCCACAAAACCCCAAAAGAACTTTGGTAGGAGTCAGTCCCTCAAACTCAACCAAGGGTTTTTTCTGTGGTTATAGTTTAGTAATAGCTTGAGCTAGCACACCCATGAATAAGTTGGTCTTTTCTTTATACAGTTAGAACTTTTGATCTTGAGACTCTGGGAACAGGTAATCAGCAGACGGTAGTTGTCTCCTCAGGGAGTAGTTTGCCTAACTGGAGGTGGGGAATTTGCATTCACTTCCACCTAGAGATTTCCGTAGGCAAACTACTTGACAATGTTTGTCCCAGAAGTCCATTCTTATCTGGCACATTGTTCAGTGTAGTCCTTTAAAGTTCATAACACGTCACAAGGTTCACATCCTGTCTCCCCTCTAGGAGAGTGGTTATGTACAGTCCTGGCCCAGACCATTTAAAACAGTGGACCTCAAATGTATTTAAACTTAATAAACTCTCCCAAGGATATTGCAGCAAAGATCATATGTCATATCATCCATTTAAAGCACATTTTATAATGTCTATTAGTTACTAATTGCCTGTCATACTCAGCACATTTTGTACTATTTAGTCTCACAGGGTGTAATCTCCAGCCTTCCCATCCCTCTTACACATGTTACAGAAGCAGCTTCATTTCAGGAGGACAGCTTGTTCATTAAACTGGAATGACTGTCTAATGTTAACTCTACTTTTAGCATTTTTAGCTTCTTTGAAGTAAATGAGTATTTTTAAGAAATAATTGTTCATATTTTAAATTTAAAATTTGTGCTTAAGCTGATTTCAAGTGTTCCCTTCTTTTTATTTGTAGAGTGGGTATCTCCTGCTTTGTTAATTACATGAGCCAGATCTACTTGTGGCACATGAACTAAATCACTATGATAGGATCTTAGCAGGGGCAGTTATTTTCATTGATGTAATGTGGTTTTCTAGTAGGACTGGGGGATCACTTTGTCTGTGGCTCAGGAGGAGATGTCGCCAGAGGCTAGGGTGACCAGATCGCAAGAGTGAAATATCAGGACGCATTGGGCGAGCAGGGTGGGGGAGATGACGACGATAGACACAGGTGCACAGCCCCGACCAGAGCCATGAGAGGGGGCACACAGCCCTAGGAAGCTGCAAGAAGAGTTGTACAGCCCCTGCTGCAGCTCACACCACAAGCCACAGGGCAAGGACTCATGGCCCCAGCTCCAGCCCCCAGTAGAAGCCACGGGGCCAGGGGCACAGGGCTATGGCTCCAGCCCCTAGCTGAAGCTACAGGACAGGGGCACAGGATCCTGATTGCAAAGTCAGATCCAGTTACAGGGCGGGGGAGTGAAGGGTCCCAGTTCTAGCACTGGCTTCAGCCACAGTCGCAGAGGGGAGGCCCCCAGTCCTGCCTTCAGCCACTGACAGCTGAAGCAACCTACGTCACAGAGGTCTGGAATCAGTGAGTCTAAATTATAGACTTAGTCGTAATACATATTTAAACATACAGATTTATTTGTACACTAAACAAATGGGAGTAAAGGGCTGGGTTTTTTATTCAGTCAATAAATCAACTTCCCAGTTTGCATACCTCTCAGATATGCCAGAAGTCTACTATTTCTTGGATAACTTTTCCATAGTCATTACTTGCTTCTGGGCAATCACAAAGCTATAGAAGTCCTTGCAACTCATCCGGAAATTCATTTTAACAAGGGTTTCACTCCGCACCAAGTCTATGCTGCTTTGATTCTGGGCATCAGTCCATGCACCTTTCATGATTGAAAATACACGCTCTGAGTATGCATTGCTTATGGGTATACTGAGCTCATATGACACCAGCTTTGCCATGTTCAGGAATTCAGTGCTACTGTCCTAGTTTCTCAGCACTTGAGACCAGAGTTCCCCACCTGAATAGTTTCCAGGTTCCAACTTGGATTGATGTCTTTGATGATAGAGCTGATCAAGATCCACTGTTTTCTGAAGGTTTACAGCTGTCACGACCGCAGACAGATCCTTGTATTCGAATACCCTATTAACTTTGATATTCAAGCACTGGGTATTGAACAAGTAGCCAATTGTTGAAAAATCAAACCATTTCTTCAAATATAGGATCGACATCGTAAAATTTCATGAAATCTTTCTGGAGACATGTAGCAGTGACAAGCAGCATCTCAGTTAATGCATTTTCAACTTTGGAGACAAAGAATTTGTCATTTTTCCGTTGCTGAAGTTTAATTGTCAGAGTATTCATTATGGTGTATACTTCACATGCTGTCATACTCTCATTTTTCCAAACAGAGCACAGTATCATTGAAGATTTTCAGGACACTCTGGAGGAAAAACAGATGAACCTCAACTTTGCTAGGTCTCTCACCTTGTTCACCGTTTTCCCTGTCCGACCAGCATCCATAGAAATTTTGGGCACTTCTCACTGCCCAGAGAAACAAAGTAGCACTTAACAGCCTGCCACACATTTACAAAACTGTTTACAGCTGGAAAAAGACTCAACCAGCACGTTAGAACATGGCACAGTAAAGTGGCATACTCTATATCCACAAAGTCAAACATATCCTTCAGTACTGTTACTCTCTTAGCAGAACTGCTGAAATGATTGAACATCTTAGTCACCAGAGTCTGTGTCAATTTGTAGGGTATTGCTAGCATGTTTCACGGCATTGTGCACAACATGGGCAGGGCAGTTTGCTGGCAAGATATTTTCATTTTATTTTTTTAAATTCTGGTACACTTATTGTCGCTTTCCATAATTCACGTATGCATTATCAGCACAGTAGGAAGACACTTTGTTTAGGTCTAGTTTGTGTCACAAGTTTTTCAAGTAATGTGTTGCTTATTGCGTCTGCAGTCTCTTCACTTTGCTTATAGAAGTCTAACAATTTATCTTGGACCTCGTGTTTAGGTGTCCAGGTGTCAGTGATAAGGGGAAGGTTTTCACATTGCCCTTGTTAAATGCATCTGTGGCAATGAGAAATAGGGATCATCTGGCTTGCTGAGGTCTTTTAAAAATTCTGTGGAGAACGGTGACAGCACATTTTTGATCAATGCCTCTGCTTTAGTCCGGCCACAGCTGACGTGCTTTGCAATCGTTGAATCTGGATACAAGGTAGACACCAGTTTAAGTTCAGTCACACAAGTGATAGGAGTGTTGATGGGCTACTGTGCAGTAAACTTGAGTTAGCTCAGTAGCGATAACCTTGTTGAAGGATTCATTTGGCTTGCTGAAAAAACGTGAGATCAAGGTATTGCTCTTGTGAGTCTGGGTGTTTTGTCCATGATTTTTTGATTCAGCGTGATGCTTAACATCAGACTCACCACCATGGCAAATGCTAAATTCTTCCTGCATGCTTTACAAAAGGCTTTTGAATCACACTCCTAGGATTTCCGAATCCAGGTGTAAGTGGCTTCTCATTCTGTCCTGTATCTGCACCTTTTTTTTTGTTTCTTTGATAGTTGGCTTCTCTCTTGCCATTGCCATTTCAGGTGGGGTTTTCAGCTGAAGACTGTTAGCTTAGCTAGCCACTGCAAAGAACTACCACTTACCTGTTATTACATGCCCACTGTAGTTTGTCCTATGGTATGCACTGTGGTTCAGAACTGTAAACTACATATCCCTACTGTAAATTTGCATCGCACCAGAAAACAACCTGAAAAACCAAAACTGCCAGTAGATAATCAATCACAGTAGGGTTTAATGGGACATTCCCAATCAACTAATTTTCTATTTCACTACCAAATGTTAAATTTTACCTGACTATCTCGACAAATGGTGTCCCTATTGTACATCAAGCAGATGTACGCTGCCAAGTGCAATCCCTGCTTGCTAATGTGGGTAAGTGAACTGGGCAGCAGGTTAGCAGTGCTCAGCCCCAGCCTGCTCTGTGTAGAATCAGCATGTGCAGAGAGGCAGGTGCCTCCTTTCCTTGGCTCTGCCATGAGCAAGGTGGACCGGTCTGCACACATCTGCTGGGGAGGAAGATGCATCCTCTGACACTTACCTCAGGGACCTGCCAGCTGCTTCCTGGGAGCCACTTCAAATAAGCACTGCTGGGACCCACCACTGCATTCATTTGAGGAGATGAGCATCAGGAGGGGCTGGACTGGCCTGGGGCATGCATGGCATGGCCAGAGGCACGCTGGTCCGCCTAGACCTGTTCTACCAGCATGCCCCTTCCTTTTGGGGGTGGGCCCATGCTGCGCCACACAGCTCCCCTGCCCAGTGCCCCCTGGATCCATTATGCCTTGTGCTCCCTGGACCCACTATGCCCAGAGCTCCCCCACAACAAATGCACAGTGTTGTGCATACCGCCCCGCCCACAGCCCCACCAGAGCTGCCCAGCACCTCACACAGAACCCCCCTCAACTCGCTAGTTTCCCAATACACACAGATTTTCCCTCCCAGTGCCCTTCTCCACAGCCCTACCACCACAGCTACACAATGGCCCACACACACACAGCCTGCCCAGTGCCTTGACACACACAGATCTCCCCCACTTCCCAGCACCCCCTCCAACAGGCCCCCACTGCCTAGCACCCCAAAACACACAAACCTCCCGCACTGCCCAGTGGCCTCCACACCCTCACAGCCCAGCACCCCACACACACCTCCCAGACACTCACCATCACATCCTGCCCCCTTCCCTGGCTGCACTCACGAGCCCTGCTGGGAGGCCTCTGGCTCCTAGGCTGAGAGTGGGGAGGGGAGTCTCCAGATTCTCCACGTGTTGCACCTGCCAGAAGCACGAGCTTTGTGGTTGGTGGCTCCCATTGGCTGGGAAAGGCACCAATGGGAGCTGCCAGAGTCACAGAGCGGGCCTTACAGGCACCGGCAGCATGCAGAGCTGCCGCCCCCTTACCCCCCACCCCTCGGCCAAGAGTCAGAGGGACCTGTCAGAGGCTGAGATGGGGAGTCCCAATGGTGCTTACCTGGAGCAGCTCCCAGGAAGCATCTGGCAGGCAGATCCCTCTGGCTCCTAGGGTCGCAGGTTGGGGCGGGGAGGCTCTCTGTCTGCTGCCTCTGTGCCTGGGGCTGCACTGCAGGCTTCTGCCAGTGGGCAGGTGCCGGGAGCTGCCCCAGGAAGAAGAGGTGAGCAGCACAGGTGGCAGCGTGTGGTGCTTCTCCACCAGACGATCCCGATATCGGGACAAAGTGTGTCCCAACTGATGTAAGGTTGGGATACGGGACAAGTCTCCTAAAATTGGGACTGTTCCAATAATATCGGGTGTCTGGTCACCCTGCCAGAGGCCCTCTTCTTTTAGGGATGTTTGGAAGGAGTACCAAGGTGTCTGGAGAGAATTACTCATCCTGTATCGTAGAGAACCACTGAGTTTGCCTCTTAACCTGCCTAAGGAGCTGAGACTCGTACCCCCTTATGCACTAGTTCCTGTCTTCCATTAATAAACAATTAAGAGAATACTTCAAGTGTTCAGTCTGATTAGGGAATGCTTTGTTTAACCTGCTGTAAGTGCATCTGGCTTCTATGGCATTAGTAGAGTGAGAGAAATCTGTTTGAAACCAACAAGGAAATTAGGTGACTTGTAAAGAAACAAAATGAAGTAAACTTTAAATGTTAGGTGCTGGTGGGGAAGTTAACCATATTCTTTAAATTTGTAAGAATAATATAATTACTTAGTTGATTTTTTTTAAGAAAAGTTGACTGATTCACAAGGGCTGTTACCCAACATTCCCAGAAAAAATCAAGCACTTCATGAACTTTTACTGTCAAATGCAATTGTAAACATTGAACATTCCCACTAGAGGGAAATCTTTGCTGGGAATATTGTGTCTGGAGAAGCCTTCTACTAGAAAACTTTTATTATAGTAACTGCTGTGCCTGAAATATTGTCATTTCAACTTCTGTGAGGGGCAAAAACCCCAGTAATTTTCTGTCTTCTTAACTTGTGTTCAGAAAACATATATTGAATCTCTCTCTCTCTCTCTCTCCTCTCTCACACACACACACACACCCACCGCGCTGCAAGTTTCAGCACTGTAAAGTGCCAGTGTAGATGGTGCTTCAGTGGTGGGAGCTGCTTCCTTCATGGAGGTTGTGGTTTGTTTCGTGTTTGAGCGCTGGGAGAGAGCTATGCCGTGACTACACAAGCCACATTAAAGCACTCCCATGACAGCGCTTAAACGTTGCTAGTGAAGACATGCCCTTAGTGACAGCCATACAACACAATTCTCATAACTTCATATGCATTAATTATATACATATATGGAGAAAGAAATGACTTTCAGCAGATCATAATTTTTCCCATGATACCTTACAAGGCATGCTTTATGTGTAATATAATTATATCCCTCATCTGTATATGGGGAGTTACAGGGTGCTCCCCCAAGGTACAGAATGTCATACCAAGTACGCTATATCCACTGTATCATACTTGTCCACATGTTCCTTGATCTCCTCAAAGAATTCTAATAGATTGGTGAGGTATGATTTCCCTTTACAAAAGCCATGTTAATTTTTCCCCAACAAATTATTTTCTTCTAAATGTTTGATAGTTCTGTTCTTTACTATAGTTTCAACCAATTTGCCTGGTACTGAAATTAGCTTTACTAATCTGTGATTGCCTCTGGAACCCCAACTGTATGGAAAGCCTTTGGGTCCAAGTTTCCATGCAGCTTACAGGCAGTTCTCTTTTGTGATGGTACCCTTTAATTTCCATCTAACTAGTTCACTCATTTTGTGTAGGTTCCCTTTCTGAAGTTAAATGCTAGTATGATGTGCTGCTTTGGTATTTCTCCCCACCACTACTCCCACAAGGATGTTAAATTTAATTATGATATAGTTGATATTACTGAACGATTCAGCTGTATTCACCTCTTGGATCAGATACTGTGTTCCACTTAAGACTAAATCAAGAATTTCCTCTCCCCTTTGGAGTTCCAGAACCAGCTGCTCCAAGGAGTCGTCACAGTATCTAGAAACTTTTATCTCTTCATCCCGTCCTGAAGTGACATACTCAGTCACGATGGGGATAGTTGAAATCCCATATTATTATTGAGTTTTCTATTTTTATAGCCTTTCTAATCTGCCAAAGCATTTCACAGTCACTATCACCATCCTGGTCATGTGGTTAGTAGCATATTCCTACTGTTATACTCTTATTATTCAAGCATCAAATTTCTAGCCATAGAGATTCTGTGGTATAGTTTAATTTTATTTAAGATTTTGACTATATTTTACTCTGCTTTCTTTTGCATATAGTGCCACTCCTGCACCAACATAACCTACTCTGTCATTTCTATATATTTTGTATGCTTACCATGTCCAATTTATTATCCTCATTCCACCAACTTTCTGTGATTCCTATTATATCAATATCCTCATTTAATATCAGGCACTCAAATTCACCTATCTTAGTATTTAGACTTCTGCCATTTGTATACAAACACTTATTAAGTTTGTCACTTTTTAGGTGTCTGCCATGATCTGATGTAATTGAATGGGACTCTTTCATTTGACTGTTTCTGTTTGATTCCTGTCTGTGCTTTATCAATTTCTAACCTGTCCTCCTTACTAGAATATAGACTTCCCATTAATAGATGCTCCCTTAAGGGATGTCTCAGTCTGAACTGTATGCTCCTCCACAGCTGTTTGCTTTCCCCCAGGCCTTATTTTAAAAACTCTACAACCTTTTTAATTTTATATGCCTGCAGTCTTGTTCTGTTTTGGTTTAGGTGGAGTCCATCTTTCCTGTATAGGCTCCTTCTTTCCCAAAGGGTCCCCCAGTTTGTAATAAACCTAAACCCTCCTCCATACACATTGTCTCATCCATGCACTCAGACCCTGCGTTTCTAACTAACTGGTCCTGCACATGGAACTGGAAGCATTTCAGAAAATGCTGTCATGCAGGTCCTGGACTTCAATCTCTTACTTACCAGCCTACATTTGGCCTCCATGACCTCTCCCCTACTTTTCCCTATGTCATTGGTACCTACATGTACTATGACCACCAGCTCCTCCCAGCACTGCACATATCTGCCTAGATAACTTGAGAGATTTGCAACCTTTGCACCTAGCAGGTAGTTCATCATCTAAATGGATGAAGGTTCATTGGTATGATCAAAGCTATGATTTTTTTATTTTTCAACAAATGCAAGGATAGAACAAAATGCTGTACCTTGGAATATTGTATAAAGGCTGTAGGGAGACTCAAACATAAGGAAGTATTTATGCAAGACTTAAATTTGAATGTTCAAGAAGAAAAATCGATCGATGAATGAAAATGAAGCCAAAAAAATAAAGCTATACTCATTTTACAGAGATTATTTTATACCTTGAATACTGCCCAGATTCATGAGTTTAGATTCTGTTGCATGTCTCCTGACCAGACACTGCAGAAATATCTATATCTTGTTATTAACATTTTCTTAATCTTTGAGTATATTGTTTGTGTACATTTCCTTGTCATAGAAATGTATATTAAATGTGGGCATTTCAAAGACACATAAAGGACTTAAATGTCCAACTTGTATTCAAAATTAATAGGAATTAGGTGCCCAGTCCCCTCCTAGGCAGTGTGGTGTTTTTAAAAATAAAAATAAAAAAATCCCACCCTGACAGTAGAAGACACGTTTAATATAATGATGACATTTAGGTGTATTAAATTCAATACAAATACCTCCGGAAGTAGCTGGGGTCAGTTTAAACAAATACCTGGCAGGCTACTTGTTGCTTCTTATATTCGAATTGTGGGGAGAAAATAGTGACTGCAAAAATACGGTTTCTTTTTTAATTTGGTAGGCAGAACTACGAGCAGCTGTATTTTTGGCACTTGAAGAGCAAGAAAGAGTAGAGGTAAGGAGATAAAATAATGTAATTTCTACGTCAGCTTTCAATAAACATTTAATGCAATAAAAAGTACAAAAATACAAATAAAAAGTTCGTTTTTTGTCACTTTGCCAAAAAGTATGTTGTTAACCTTAAATTCTTACTGATTTCAGTAGTAACAGGATCAGGCTTTAGATATGACAACAGAAATATCAAGATTTTACTCAAAATTTTCTAGTTTTTTAGATGTTTGGTTACAACACTGACACAAAGTGTTGGAATGTATTCACTGAAAAATATAAAAAACTGTCTTTTCTATTTTTTCCTTTTTATAAGATCTGGTTAGATTCATAACATCTCATTCACAATCGGTTAGCTCTCTTGGGTAAATATTGATCTTGGCTAGTTTTCAAATAGCGTGTTACCCAGTTGTCCAGAATGACTCTAAAGAGGATAGGAGAGAGACAAGGTGGACGAGGTAATATGTTTTATTGGACCAGCTTTTGTTGCTGGAAGAGAGAAGCTTTTGAGGTTCACAGGTCCCTGAAGAAGAACTCTTGTCTCTTCCACCAGTGGAAGTTAGTCCAATAAAAGATACTAGCGCACCCACCTTATCTCTGTCATATCCTGGGACCAACACGACTTCAACAACACTACAAACATCTAAAAAAGATACACCAATCCTTCAAGTGTGTTCAGAAATTCCTTTAAAATGCTTCTTATTGATCCGATCAATATCATATCCGATCATAAGACTTCTGAAATGTAAAAGATGGAAATACTTTCAAAAAGCACATTATGAAAAATTAATTAATGCATGCAGTTACCAAGAGTACTTCTGCATTTTTTTAAAAACTTTCTAAAGGAACGTTATCAGTTTACTCATGTATAAGCTTACATTTAAAATTAGAGCCTCTGAATTATAAATGTAAAGTTTTTAAGAAAACATATTTCTCATTTGCAAATTTCTGTGCTTTTTGTGCTTTTGGTGACTCTGCAGCAATAGTTAACACAGACAGAGGTTGTCCCTGGAGATGTACAGACATCATTTTTAGACTGATTCATGAACAGTAACATTTTGGTATGCTGGTGATCTTGGTTTAGAATTTGGTATTATCTAAATAGTATACTGATTTTTTTCAAACCAAAAACTGCACGTTAATTTCTCCTTGATTTTAAAATGTAAGTTAAATAGAACAGATCTAGTAGGGGAAACTAGCACTTAGACACTTGCAGGAAGATATTGCAAAAAATAGAACATAAAATTGTTTAGTAATCCCATGTTAACTAATAGTTTAGTCCATATTTTCCTGAAGAATCTGCAAATTCTATTTTAAAAAACAGAGCAAGTGCAAAATAGTAGGGCTGTCAAGCAATTAAAAACAACCCAAGTGTGCGATTAATCGTACAGTTAAACAACAATAGATGTTTGTATGCCCCTGCATGTATATCTGGCATGATATCTGGCATGGCAGTCCTAGAGTCTATGAGTATGCTGGTTACAAAAGTCCCATGCAAATGCCTGATCTCACTTTCTGTTGACATTGTAAATAAGGAAGAGGGCAGAATTATCTCCTGTAAATGTAAACAAACTTGTTTGTCGGAGCAATTGGCTGAGTACACTTGTAGGCTCTAAAGTTTTACATTGTTGTTTTTTTTTTTGTACATAATTCTACGTTTGTAAGTTCAACTTTCATGATAAAGAGATTGCGCTACAGTACTTGTATGAGGTGAACTGATACATACTGTTTCTTTTGTATATCATTTTTACAATGCAAATATTTAATAAAAATAATATAAAGTGATCAGTGTACACTTTGTATTCTGTGTTGCAATTGAAATCAATATATTTGAAAATGTAGGAAAAAATTCAAAAATATTTAATTTCAATTGGATTCTATTGTTTAACAGTGCGATTAAAGCTGATTAGTCCCAATGAAATTTTTTTTTGCATTAATGGAGTGAGTTAACTGCGATTAAGCGACAGCCCTACAAAATAAAATTGACAAACTTCTATTTTTCAGTAGTTGTTTTGCTCGACTGCTAAACTTGTAATTTTTTCTTCACTGTATGGCAAAACATAAAAATCCATAACCTGATGAACTATTCCTATCTTCTAATAATGTTTCTATAGCCAAACTATAATCCCCTGGGGGTTTGTAACAGAAATATCAAGACAGCCTTAATTATGGCCATCTAAATGTGCTGCTTTACTAATTACTGCTAGTACACTTAGTCTGAAAGCACATTTTATTTGGTAAAGTGGATTGTTTAAGCTGTGAGGCCAGTATGCCCAAAACTCTTGATGAGGTGTTAAATTTCTTTGCAGTACAGCGAAATCCTTATTAATTGTCCTTGATTTTTCATCTTTCAACAGAACAAAACACCCCTGGTAAATGAAAGCTTGAAAAAGTTTCTAAATACAAAAAATGGTAAGCTCTTCCCTGTTCATTAACTTATACATTCCTCAGATATGACAAATATTTTGAAGAAAATGAAGGTAAATCCATTTGTTCTTGTTTTGCAATATGATCCTGATGTTGGTCATAAACAGATTTGCAGTAAAGATAGAAGCCAGTCCTGCTCCCATTAGCTAAAATATCAAAACTACCATTGCACATGCTGAAGTCAAGATTGAGTCCAGAGTTTTTAAAGCTAATATTCTGTTATTGCCATAGTCTCAGTTGAGAGGACTGATTTCTGTAGGTATTTGAATTAATTGCCGAGGACATTTTTTTCCATTTGTTTTGTCATTTGTTGATTTACAATAATTCAGTTGACCCTTTGTAGCGCAGCAGAAACAGCAACCTGAAGCTGTAATACGAAAGTAGATTGTAGAGCTACAGCATTAAAAGTGTGTGTGGAACAGACACCAAGAATAAGATGTCTTTGAGCTAGATTTTTATATTATTTTATTTATTTATTTTTTAAAAAGATTAAATGGAGCATAAATTTTAGAAGGAGCCTTGAGTCTTGCTCCAGCAGTTTTGGTTTAATTTAAATGTCTTCCTGATTTGGATTGAGGATTAGGTAGTTAAATAACTAAACCACGCCTGCAGAATTATGGGTGGCCAGAGGAGACCAGATTGAGGATCTCTTAAAAATCAGGTCCTTAATATAAGATAATTTATTTCTGTTTGATGTGCCAAATGATTTTTTTCCTTTTTCCTTTTAGGTCGCTTGGTTGCTGGTCTTGTTGCAGAATTTCTTCAGTTTTTCAATCTTGACTTTACATTGGCTGTTTTTCAGCCTGAATCAAGCACAGTAAGGAAGTTACTGTTTTTAATCATATGCTAACCTGACTGTTAGAATCTGAAATGAACAAATGCAGAAGCTTTATTGGATTTGGTTTTGGTCTATGCCAGATACTGAAATTTATATGCTAAATATCAGCAGCGCTGCCCAGAGGATTCAGGGGGCCTGGGGTCTTTGCCAGTGGGGAGCCCTCGCTTTGGCGGTGATTATGTGGGGGGGAGGGTTCTCCCACTGCCAAAGTGCCCCAAAGACCCACGGCAGGGGACCACCGCCGCTGAATTGCCGCCAAAGACCCAGCACTTCGGCGGCGGGTCCTGGAGTGGAAGGACCCCCCGCCGCAAAATTGCCACCAAAGACCCAGAACGGAAGAAGCTCCCGGGGCCCTGCGATAATTTTCTGGGGCCCCCGGAGCGAGTGAAGGATCCGCTCCAGGTGCCCTGAAAAACTCTTGTGCCCCCTCGCCACCCGAGTGGCCCTGAATATGAGCTAGAACTTAGTAATGTGTACATGTATCCCTATGCTAACCCAAGCCATAGACTGTCACAAGTACAGAAAAAGGATGCTTATGTAATTAATTATTCATAGGTGGTGGTTGTTTTTTTTTTTTTAAAGTTGACTCTGCTAAAAGCATAAGTGCTTCATCAATTCTTTTCTTCCTCTATCATTTTTAAATAAATCAGTTTTTTGTCTGTGGAGCTATCTGTGCTCATAATAGTCAGGGATTCTATTAATCAAATAGTGACGTTCCTTTGGCCTGTGTGCCAAATTTTACGTCTCTATGGTGGAAGAATTGAACTCCACTCTCAGGTTGGAAGCAACAAAATCAGAGACAGCTTTATTCAGGACATGCAATTGCAAGGGAAGAACACAGCTAACAGAGAACATCCCTGCCTCAGTTTCTCCAAGGTACAAGCAAAATCACACAAGCATTTATACCTCTTTGTGACATGCATTAATTCAAAACACCTGCATTTTATTTAGGCTATTTGCTATCTATTCCAGTATTTTCTCACTTTCTCTTCTCAAACGTCATCTCAAGGTTAGGTCACGCTGACTATTCTGCTGTTTTCCACTCGCTTTACGTGAGCCCTGCTTCTACAGGTCTCTTGATATTAGGCTAAGACTTGACAGAACAGTTGCTTTGTCTCTGACACTTAAATGACTGCACTGAAACCATCTCTTTCTTTCCCTGCTTCCACACTATCAATGCAGCAATACTGAATTGAGAGTAAAATAACTCACTGTATAATGTTGGAAAGTGGTTCTGCTGTAAGAGAAACTGTAGGAAAAACAAGTGATTGATTGTAGGCAAGTGAGCCAAACAATACAATAAGCAACAAAGTTATGTGCTTGGGGTATTGGCCTACAATTCTGTTACAGGAAGAGGAGTCTGAAAATGGCTCTTTCTTTCTTTTTTTTTTTTTTTTAATTAGTACTATTTTTTAATAATGGAGATATACCCATCTCCTAGAACTGGAAGTGACCCTGAAGGGTCATTGAGTCGAGTCCAGTCCCTTGCCTTCACTAGCAAGACCAAGTACTGATTTTGCCCCAGATCCCTAAGTGGCCCCCTCAGGAATTGAGCTCACAACCCTGGGTTTAGCAGGCCAATGCTCATACCACTGACCTATCCCTCCCCCCCTATATTTAGCTATGTCTTCTAAACACTTTTTCAATTATAAAATACTTGTATATGACGTTGATTATTTCTAATTGAAAATATTTTTCATTTGTTTTTTAAAACAAACGTTTATTCCTTCACAAAGTTTTTATTCTTATTGATCACTTTTCAGTTTAGTTTTCTAGAATCGTTGCTAAACTAGTTATTTAAGCTTGAATTTGAGCAAGAATGAATTTTTTTCACGTGAATGGAATATTGATTTCATATCCATTTTAAAAAGTGGCTAGATATAAGGCATTTGTTAATTCAGTCTAGATAAACAGATAAAAACTAGTGATTCATATTAAATCCTAGTGGAAGGACTTTAGCCCTGTTTCGCAGAAGAAAATTCAGAAAAATCTTCTGCAACTGACTTAATCCTAAAACCACCTAGATTCCCATGCTGTGCTAAATGTCCTCAGCTTCATGTGTCTTCAGAATCAGCTCTGATTAAGAGGAGCTTGTATACTAGAGAAATATTTCAACTATTCCCTATTCATTACATAAAATGAAGATCTGTTCTGAAAATGGCACTTCCTACTAACAATTTTCTCCCTTGCTGTCTCTAGAGTCACATCTGCTGAGTTCAGTAGCCAAAAATGCTGTTACTACACTGCTTCTGTTACCCCTACAGAACCAACATAGCTGAGAATGCAGGCTGAGTTCTCTTTGTTGTGTTATCAACAGTTGTTTGTTTTTTGGGTTTGTTTTTTTTTACCGTCAGTTATACCTCTGCAAACTTAAGGAAAAGCATAGTTTTAGATTGATTAATGATAAGAAAAAGACCCAGCTTGACTCTCAAAATCCAAATTGAGATTGTGAGACTGGCATTTTTGGGGTATGGTAAAAGTGGGAATCTTTCTTTGTAAAATGAGCATGTTTGATAAGGAGCTGTATTGAAATAAAATAAATATAGAGTTCTACAATGGCACATTTATAGTCATTTTTCAGATTATAATCTCTTTTGAAATCTGTTTATCTTTCAGTAACTTTCCATAATTTATTTACTGTATTTGCTATTGATTTTGTTTCCTCACAGCACACTCTCTTTTATATGATCCTAGAACGAAGTAATACATTTTGTGCAGTTATTTCTGTAGTAGTAGACCCCTAATTTAATGGGATTGAGTAATTCAGAGAATTAGAGGGTTGTATAGATATTCTCAACTCAAGGTTTTTGATTTGAGTAAATCCAGGCCTTTACGGACTAAATGATTATATAGTTGTGATGGCTCATCAAGCTGCCTATGTAAAATATGTTGGCGATTTTAGTCTGTTTTGAATGAGATGATGTCTACATCACAAGTAAAATTTAGTGTTTGATTTCCCTGTATTTTTGAAGAGAGGGCTACAGCTCCCATTAAGTCACCTTAAGAATTAGAGGAAGGATGCCATTTGTAGTCATTCTGTACTCGTGTCAGTGAAACTTGGACAAACCATACTATCACATTTTTGTCTCTCAGCTACATGTGTAAAAATTGAATTTAGAGCTACCTTTGTTCTTTTTTTATTGAACTGATTAACAAGCTATTCTATAATCTTGTTGCTGATGTTGAGAACAAAGGAATTTGGAAAAAAGATTAGGACAAATTTTCATCTGGGTCATTCGTTAAAATCTGATTTTTTGGACCCATAGAGGCTGGAAATTAAGGCTTTGATTCTGCATACTGCTCCACATAGGTGAAGCCATGTGCTTGCACAGTTCCATTGAAGTCACTGAAACCCTGCATGGAGGCCGTGGTCCATTTGTGCTGAGCTTGTTGCAGAATCATTGGTTGAAGTATGGTATGACCCAGTTTTAAAAGGTAATAGACTAAAATAACTTGACTATAAAATTATTTTAATCTTAATTCTGTGTTAAGTGACGTGGAATATTTATTTGTTTTGTTTTTGTAAGTTCTATAATGTGGTATAAAATAAGATTGCTGTTCAGTGTCAGTTAGTCCTGATATGTACATGATTGTGACTGGGAAATCTTGATTGGATGGTCAAATTGTTGCTGTGCTAACCCCTAAAAGTTTACCACTTTCATTTAAATTTAAGATTATATGTTAACTTTTTTCCAGCTAAATGGGCTTGAAGGGCGAGAGAATTTAGCCCGAGATTTAGGAATTATAGAAGCAGAAGGTACTGTAGGTGGCCCCTTATTGTTGGAAGTGGTCAGAAGATGTCAGCAGAAAAAGGGCTCCAGTGGTGGAGAAGTAAGTATTGTTAAAATGCATTACACTTTTTTTACAATATACATTTTTATGTAGTTTATAAACTGCTTGTCGTCTTAGGGATGAACTGTTGGAATACGTTGTATGGTATCTTAAGAGAGAGTTTCCACCTTAAGGACTTTCATTCCTGGGTCTTAGCTGTTAGGGTATTTTGACCCTTGAGGGCAGTCGTAGATGGAAAGGGCAGGCCCCCTACTGGTAATCATCTGCCATTTCTTGACACCTATAAATATCACCATCTAAATGTTCCAGACAGTTCCTTTGGTTGCAGTTTCCATGATAAACCAATACAAAATGAACACACAAGCAAGAGTATACCTCAAATTAAAAAAGAAAACAAATTATAAAAATTGAGACGCATCCATAAATATCTTCACTTCTGAGTGGAAGTGAGTGAGAGCCCTGCAAGGTTGTATCTTCAGAGAAAACAAATTGCATGTAAGTATTTTTATCTTTATTTAGCAAGATACCATTTGTGCAGGATTCTCAATCTTGGGGAGTAAGTAGCTTGAGAGATGTCCCAAAAGAAGAAGAAAAATGAATAAAGCTGCAATGAGTAACAGCAAGGCCAGTGCCAGCAGTGTGGATTTTTCTTTTATTTTTATTTTACCAATCTACGAATTTATGGCTTGATCCTGCTCCATTGAACCCGTTGTGAGTTTTGCTATTGTCTTCAATAGGAGCAGGATCAGACCTGTGAAGATGCTTTTTAATCATCCAACACATAAACGATATTTTTGTTTATAAGTGGTGGCAGCAATTAGTGAGAAACTTTGTACAAAAAAATTCAATGAACTGAAAATAAGGAACCATTCCAAAAGAAACTAATGTTTTTAGAGGAGTGGAAATAAAAGGGCTACAAGAGTTTGCTTGAGAAATATTTTCCAAAGAAATGGAGAACAGAGTCTGACAGGATTCCATTCTGGAAGCTGTATCAAAGCAACAGTGCTTTGTAAATATGTGGTGAAGATCATGTTGTTGCTTTACAGATGTCTGCAGTGGAGACGCAGCTGAAGCAGGTTGTGGCAGTAGCATATGCAGTTAAAAACTCAAAGATCAGGAAATGAAAGCTGTAACTGTGCAAACTTAAAATTCTCAGTGCTTTTTATGGTATATACACCTACAATACATGGCACTTAAATACTATGCTCGCTGGTGTATTGGATTATATGTAAGCACAGATGTCCATTTTACTGTAAACGGTAGTCCAAAGGAACAAAATAAAACACTAAATATTTTTAGAAACCTGCCTTCTATATGGTAAATTCTCACGAAGTGCAACTTTTGCATGGCCTCCAACCAAGAGAACAAAGTCCTCTGTCTTGCCAAACTTGAACTTCAGGTCTATCTTAATTGAGTTACATTTGGTCTAAATTATGTTCTGCTTTTGAGATAACTCATTAAGCATTTATATTTGAATATATATTAAGAAATACTGCTTCCTTTCCAAAACAGCTACAGCATTGCCAGTTCTAACTTCTCCCTCCTCCTTCAGGGCTAGATCTGATTGTAGCTAAGTGTAAGTTATAGGGAAGTTCTATAGGAATCTCTGCTCCTTTCTCTAGGCTCCCTGTGTCATTAGTTGCTGCTTCCTTTCTTACAGTTGGTTCATGTAAGATACTTGAGCGTCACAACTGCCTTCCTAGTATCATTGCTCAATCAGAAACAAATTCAGCAGTCCCACAAGCTGTTGGTTTCTATGTGCTTGTTGTCTGGAGAGACTCATTGTTTAATTCATCGCATGCAGCCTGTATTTTTAAAGTCAAGAAACATATATACAAGCTGTTTTTGTTAAAATAGGAAAATCTGAACATGTAACTTAACCCTGTCACTAGCATAAACTAAAGATATTTTGGTCAAAGGTGTGAAAAAACACTCCCCTGACAGACGAAAGTTTTACCAATGAAAAGCACCAATGTAGACAGTGCTCTGTCGGTGGGAGATACTCGCCTGCCAACAAAGCTTTCGGGGGGTGGTTTTATTTTGTTGGAAGGAGAACTCTCATGCCAACAAGGAGCGGCTACACTGCGTAACTTAGAGCCACACCAGTATAGCAGCACCACTGTACAGTACACAGTGTAGATATAGCCTTATTTCTTTTTACAATTTTTTTTTCAAAATAGATTTAATTACTAAAATGTCTTTTATAGAAAATGAGAACAGGTTTCCATTACGATTAGGAATGGAATGAGATTCTGTACAACTGCTTAATCAGAAGTGTTCTATCTACTGTGCTTCATCATAAAGTGTTATGTTAACAGCAATTTAATATAAAAAGAAAAGTATTCAACATGTGTTAAGAGGATGCAATGATGAATTCTGATTTTTTTTTTGTTTGTTGATTGCATCAGAATTAAAAACATTCAGTGTGAGATGTAGACTAATACAGTATTTACTACTTGGTTTCTAAGGAGATGTCTACACTATGAAATTAGGTTGAATTTATAGAAGTCAATTTTTTTTAGAAATAAATTTTATACAGTTGATTGTGTGTGTCCCAACTCCAAGACCATTAAGGCCATTAACTTGGCGGAGTGCATCCATAGTACCAAGGCACAGTTCTTCTTCGAGTGCTTGCTCATATCCATTCCAGTTAGGTGTGCGCGCGCCACGTGCACGCTCGTCGGAGACTTTTTACCCTAGCAACACTCAGTGGGCCAGCAGGTCGTCCCCTGGAGTGGCGCCGGCATGGTGCCTGATATATACCCCTGCTGGCCCGCCCGCTCCTCAGTTCCTTCTTACCGCCCGTGTCGGTCGTTGGAACTGTGGAGCATGCCTAGCCGTTCTCCACCTCCCTAGCGTTTCACTCTTCTGTAGTCTAGTGTATATAGTTCAGTTATTATAGTGTTAGTTGTAGTTATAAAGTTAAGTAAGTATAGTTGTAAATAGTTATACTGAGGATCGGGGGTTCGCCTCTTTTTCCTCCCCGCGGTGCCGGGGCCCATGCCCGGTTCACCCGGCTTTAAGCCTTGTGCGGCCTGTCATCGGCCGATGCCAACAGGAGACCCGCACGACTCCTGTCTGAGGTGCCTAGGCGAGTCCCACCTTGTGGACAAGTGTCGGATCTGCAAGGCGTTCAAGCCCCGAACTAAGAAGGAGCGGGACAGTCGCCTGAAGCAGATCCTGATGGAGGCAGCGCTGACTCCCCCAACGTCGGCACCGACTCCGGCACCGGGCCCAAGTGTCTCCTCCGCTCCGGACCGCCCGGCGCCGGCGAGGGCTCCAACTTCCCGCTCGGCACCGGCCCGGCACCCTAGCCGGCAACGCTCCCTCTCCCCGAGGAGCAAAAAGCTCAGGGCTCCTGCGGTGCCTGCAACTGCTCCACAGTCAGAACGTGCCTCGAAATCTGACCGCCCGGCACCGTCATCTGCCGCGGCACCGAGCATCGCCGCACCGTCGACTCCGGCCCCTCAGAGACCGTTGAGTCCGGTGCCATTCAGCTCCCCGGTGAGGACAGGGGTCGAGCTCGTCTCGCCCTCCACGCCGGAGACCTTCTCAGCGGCACGCGACAACATCGCATTGACAGAGCCTGAGCTGCCCCAACCCCCGGCACCACCGGTGCAGGTTATACAATCGCTGGACAAGCCCGCCATGGTACGGCCGCATTCGCCAGGCACTACCGAGCAGCGGTCCCGATCTAAATCAAGGGACCACTCACAGCGTCGCCGCTCGAGATCTAGACGCCGCTCGCAGTCCCAGGACACCGGTCGTACTCGCGGCACCGGTCTAGATCACGGCACCGACGTTCATACTGCAGGCGATCCCGGCACCGCAGTGGACGGCACCGGTTGACCTCCCGGCACCGAGCCGGTAGCAGGTCCCGGTCTAGATCACGGTACCGCCATGACTCCCGGTACCGTTCACCGGCACCGCGCAGCGACGTCGGGATGCGCAGAGGCCTGCCACAGTCATCGGCGGCTCCTCCCTGGCCTTCGAGGCACTCGTCCGCTTCGTCCCATCTGGACAGCGCCTCTTACGGGGGTTCAGATGTGCACGCCCGCACGGACCAGGGTCCACCTCAATGGTCGTTTTGGACGTCCTGGGCATACCACCAAGCCCAGGGCGAACCTTCGGGACAAGCTCGCTCCAACCCATCGGAGCGTCGTGCACCAGAGGCCACAATCAGTCGCCCCCCCCCCCCTCAGGTACGGAGGAAGACCCCACGGATACCATGGGGCAGCAGGATTCCCGGGAAACGGAGGCCCCTCTGGACGAGGCTTCAGTGCAAGAACCGCTTCTCCCTGGGGTGTCTTCGTCCTCGTCCCCGGATGAGGCGGTAGCGGGCACGTCTTCATCAGGGCCCCCGCCGATCGATCTCCGGGCACATCAGGACCTGTTGAGGCGAGTGGCCCAAAACATAAACCTTCCTGTAGAGGAAGTCCCGGAAGTAGAGGACCCGGTAGTAAGCATCCTCTCGGCGGAGGCACCGACCAGGGTAGCCCTCCCCTTCATTAAGTCGATCCAGGCAAAGACGGACACCATCTGGCAGTCTCCGGCCTCCATTCCACCCACTGCCCGCGGCGTGGAAAGGAAGTATATGGTACCATCCAAGGGGTATGAGTACCTCTACATACACCCCGCTCCCTGCTTCTTGGTGGTACAGTCAGTCAATGACCGGGAACGCCACGGCCAACAGGCTCCTGCTCCAAAATCCAGGGAAGCCAGGCGCATGGACTTGCTGGGACGTAAAATTTATTCTGCTGGAGGCCTTCAGCTCCGTGTGGCGAACCAGCAGGCCCTCCTGAGCCGTTACAGCCACGACAGCTGGGAGGCTGTCAGCAAATTTTCAGAGCTGCTCCCTCAGGACTCACGACAGGAATTTTAATCTCTCCTGGAAGAGGGCAGGAGGGTCGCCAGAACCTCGCTACAGGCGTCCTTGGATGCCGCAGATTCAGCAGCGAGGAGTCTGGTGTCGGGCGTAGCCATGCGCCATATATCGTGGCTGCAGTCTTCCGGACTACCGCCGGAGCTGCAATACACGATCCAGGACCTGCCATTCGACCAGCAGGGCCTCTTCTCTGAAAAGACGGATCCCAGGCTACAGAGCTTAAAGGATAACCGGGTCATCATGCGTTCTCTGGGAATGCACACGCCCCAGACTCAGAGAAGGCCATTCCGCCCTTACCATCAGCGCACTTACCCCCCGCCTCGCCCTAGACAAGACTTCAACCGGAGGCGAGGCCGGCCAAATCGCAGACGACAGTCAGGTCCTCAAAGGGGTAACACTTCCGGGTCCGAAAAGCCACCGCAGGGACCCAAGGCGAACTTTTGAAGGTGCACCCGAGAGCAGCTTACCAATCCCCTCTCTGGATCCACTCCATTTCCTCAACCGCCTCCGCCACTTCCTACCGTCATGGTCCCAGCTGACTTCGGATCGTTGGGTCCTGAGCATGGTGCAGTTTGGTTACCATCTTCAGTTTGTTTCTCCACCCCCCTCCCATCCTCCCTCCTCGTCCCTCTTCAGGGACCCCTCTCACGAGCAACTTATCGTCCAGGAGGTTCACAAGCTCCTGTCCATTGGGGCTATAGAGGAGGTGCCAAGGGAGCTAAGGGGCAAGGGGTTTTATTCCTGGTACTTCTTAATCCCCAGGTCAAAAGGGGGCCTACGACCCATCCTGGACCTGCGAGGCCTGAACAAAATTCATCAAAAAGTTCAAGTTCTGCATGGTAACATTAGGAACCATCATTCCTTCCCTGGATTCCGGAGATTGGTACGCCGCTCTCGACATGAAGGATGCGTACTTCCACATTGCGATCTTCCTCCCGCACAGACGGTATCTCCGCTTTCTGGTGAATCAGGACCACTACCAGTTCACGGTCCTCCCCTTTGGGCTCTCCTCGGCCCCCCGGGTATTCACCAAATGTATGGCGGTCGTCGCTGCTGCCCTGCGACGTCGTCGTATCCATGTCTTCCCTTACCTCGACGACTGGCTCATCCGAGGCACGTCGGAAGAGCAGGTGACCAGACACATCGCCATCATCACGGAGCTGTTTGCGAGCCTAGGCCTGACCATCAGTCCGGACAAGTCCACTCTGGTGCCTCCGCGGAGCATAGAATTCATAGGGGCAGTGCTGGACTCCAACCTCGCGACGGCCAGCCTCCCCCGGCACCGATTCCAAGCCATAGTGTCCATGGTCACAAGCCTGCGGGCCTTCCCGACCACATCTGCTCAAACGTGCCTCGCTCTCCTGGAGCACATGGCCGCATGCACCTTCGTCGCCAGACACGCAAGACTCCGCATGCGCCCGTTGCAGACCTGGCTCGCGTCGGTCTATCGACCACGCAGGGATGCCATAGACACAATCGTAATGATTCCACCGAATGTTCTAGGCTCCCTAGGCTGGTGGACAATGCCCTCCCAAGTGTGTGCGGGCCTACCGTTTCACGCCCCACAGCCATCAGCGTCCCTGACAACGGACGCATCATCGCTGGGCTGCGGGGCGCACCTGGGGACCCTGCGTACACAGGGCCTGTGGTCACAGAGAGAGTTGACTCTTCACATCAATGTGCGGGAGCTACGGGCCGTTCGCCTAGCATGCCAGACATTCCAACGCCATTTGCACGGTCGTTGTGTTGCGGTATACATGGACAACACAATGGCCATGTATTACATCAACAAGCAGGGCGGGACCCGGTCCTCCCCGCTGTGTCAGGAAGCAATACGTCTGTGGGACTTTTGCATAGCCCACTCTATTCATCTAGTGGCCTCCTTTCTCCCGGGAGTGCGGAACACCCTGGCGGATCACCTGAGCAGATCCTTCCTGTCCCACGAATGGTCCATCCGTCCGGACGTCCTCTATGTCATTTTCCAGAGGTGGGGGTTTCCCCAGATAGACCTGTTCGCCTCCAGATCGAACAGGAAATGCCAGGTGTTCTGCTCTCTGCAGGGTCACTCCCCGGGCTCCCTGTCGGACGCGTTTCTCATACCGTGGACGGGTCGCCTTTGCTACGCCTTCCCACCCTTCCCTCTCGTCCATCGAGTCCTGATCAAGGTCCGGAGAGACAAGGCCCGCCTCATCCTGATTGCTCCGGTGTGGCCGCGGCAGCCTTGGTACACCATGCTGCTCGATCTGTCCCTGGCGAATCCGATTGCCCTACCTCTTTGGCCGGACCTGATCACGCAGGACTTCGGCAGGATGCGCCATCCGGATCTACAGTCCCTCCATCTGTCTGCATGGCTCCTGGCTGGTTAAGCCAATCCAAGTTGCGCTGTTCTGATGCAGTACAACAAGTGTTGTTGGGCAGCAGGAAGCCTTCCACGCGTTCAACCTACCTAGCGAAATGGAAACGCTTTTGCTGCTGGTGCAGTCAGCACAGCCACGATCCACTCGCCGTACTAGTCCCCACCATCTTGGACTACGTGTGGTCTCTCAAACAGCACGGCTTGGCGATCTCCTCCCTACGCGTCCACCTCGCGGCTATATCCACCTTCCACCCAGGCGAGGCTGGCAAGTCCGTCTTTTCTCACCCAATGGTGTCAAGATTTATCAAGGGCCTGGAGTGGCTCTACCCCCAGGTCAAACGGCCTACCCCTACTTGGGACCTGAACCTGGTTCTAACCAGGCTCATGGCGCCCCCCTTCGAGCCCTTAGCCACATGCTCGCTGCTGTACCTATCCTGGAAGGTGGCCTTCCTAGTCGCTATTACATCGGCCCGGCGAGTCTCGGAGCTTCGGGCTCTGACCGTGGACCCTCCGTACACGGTGTTCCATAAGGACAAGGTACAGCTGCGACCGCACCCGGCGTTCCTCCCTATGGTCGTTTCCGCCTTCCATATTAACCAAGACGTCTTCCTGCCAGTCTTTTACCCAAAGCCGCATTCATCCCGAAGAGAGCAACAACTCCACTCCTTGGACGTCCGAAGAACTCTCGCGTTCTACATTGAGAGAACAAAACCCTTCCGGCATTCACCACAATTGTTTGTTTGTGACAGTAGCAGAACGCATGAGAGGCATGGCAATCTCCTCCCAGCGTATCGCATCCTGGGTCACGTCCTGCATCAGGACATGTTACTACTTGGCCAGTGTGCCAATGGGACCCCTGACCGCCCATTCTACCAGGGCTCAGGCTTCCTCGGCCGCGTTTTTGGCTCATGTCCCCATACAGGAAATCTGCCGTGCGGCCACATGGTCTTCTGTGCACACCTTCGCATCACACTATGCGCTGATACAGCAAGCTAGAGACGATGCCGCTTTTGGCGCAGCAGTTTTGCAGTCCGCAACGTCTCACTCCGACCCCACCGCCTAGGTAAGGCTTGGGAATCACCTAACTGGAATGGATATGAGCAAGCACTCGAAGAAGAAAAGACGGTTACTCACCTTTTGTAACTGTTGTTCTTCGAGATGTGTTGCTCATATCCATTCCACACCCGCCCTCCTTCCCCACTGTCGGAGTAGCCGGCAAGGAGGAACTGAGGAGTGGGCGGGCCAGCAGGGGTATATATCAGGCGCCATGCCGGCGCCACTCCAGGGGGCGACCTGCTGGCCCACCGAGTGTTGCTAGGGTAAAAAGTCTCCGACGAGCGTGCACGCGGCGCGCGCACACCTAACTGGAATGGATGTGAGCAACACATCTCGAAGAACAACAGTTACAAAGGTGAGTAACCGTCTTTTTTCCCGCAGTCTCCGCGCCCATTGGAATTCTGGGTTGAGCTCCTAATGCCTGATGGGTCAAAAACCATTGTCGCTGGTGGTTCTGGGTACATGTTGTCAGCTACCCTGTTTCTCCCCGCCCCCCCCCCCCCCCGTGAAAGCAATGGCAGACAATCGTTTCAAGCCTTATTTCCTGTTACCCGTGCAGACGCCATACCATGGCAAGCATGGAGCCCACTCAGCTCACTGTCACCATATGTCTCCTGAGTGCCGGCAGACATGGCACTGCATTGCTACACAGCAGCAGCTCATTGCCTTTTGGCAGCTGACGGTACATTACGACTGGTAGCCGTTGTTGTCTCCTGGGTGCTCTTTTAGCTGACCTCGGTGAGGTCTGTCAGGGGCACCTGGACATATATAGGAGTGATTCCAGGTCATTCTCTTTAAGTTTCATCTCATGGATATTCAGTCCTGCCTGCAGTCATACTGCACCGTCTTCTGGTGAGTAGCCAGGAGACGAGGCTGGCTAGCAGTCGTACTGCACCATCGTCTGCCAGCCTAAGAGGTATAAAAGAGCAATGGAGTGGATCAAAACAAGAAAGAGACCAGATTTGTTGTGTATTCATTTGCTCCCCCCTCGTTCCCTGAATAGTGGTGGGAGGGATAGCTCAGTGGTTTGAGTATTGGCCTACTAAACCCAGGGTTTTGAGTTCAGTCCTTTGAGGGGTCCATTCTGTGTGATAGTTGTGTGTTTCTCCTTGATGCAGACCCACTCTCTTTGTTGATTTTAATTCCCTGTAAGCCAAGTCGCCCCTCCTTCCATCAGAGCAATGGCAGACGATCGTTTCGCACCTTTTTTCAGTGCAGACGCCACAGCATGGCAAGCATGGAGCCTGCTCAGATCACCACAGTTGTGAGCACTGTAAACACCACACTCATTATCCTGCAGTATATGCAGAACCTGCAAAAGCAAAACCAGGCGAGGAGGCAACGGCAGCACGATGATGAGAGTGATGAGAACATGGACACAGACTTCTCTTAAAATGCGAGTTTCGGCAATATGGATGTCATGGTGTTAATGGGGCAGGTTCGTGCCGTGGAATACTGATTCTGGGCCTGGAAAACAAGCACGGACTGGTGGGACCGCATAGTGTTGCATGTCTGGGACGATTCCCAGTAGCTGTGAAACTTTCGCACGAGTAAGGGCACTTCCATGGAACTCTGTGACTTGCTTTCCCCTGCCCTGAAGCACAAGAATACGAAGATGAGAGTAGCCCTCACAGTTCACAAGTGAGTGGCAATAGCCCTGTGGAAACTTGCAATGCCAGACAGCTACCAGTCAGTGGGGCATCAATTTGGAGTGGGCAAATCTACTGTGGGGGCTACTGTGATCCAATGCAATCAAAAAGCTGCTGCTGTTAAGGGTAGTGACTCTGGGAAATGTGCAGGTCATAGTGGATGAGTTTGCTGCAATGGGATTCCCTAACTGTGTTGGGGCGATAGATGGAATCCATATCCCTATCTTGGCACCAGAGCACCAAGACAGTGAGTACATAAACCGCAAGGGGTACTTTTCAGTGGTTCTTCAAGCACTGGTGGATCTGAGGGGACGTTTCACCAACATCAATGTGAGATGGCCGGGAAAGGTACATAACACTCACATCTTCAAGATCTCTGGTCTGTTTCAAAAGCTGCAGCAAGGGACTTTCTTCTCAGACCAGAAAATAACCATTGGGGATGTTGAAATACCTATAGTTATCCTTGGGGACCCAGCCTACCCTTTAATGCCATGGCTCATGAAGCCATACACAGGCAGCCTGGACAGTAGACAGGAGCTGTTCAACTACAGGCTGAGCAAGTGCAGAATGGTGGTAGAATGTGCCTTTGGATGTTTAAAAGTGCACTGGCTTAGACCTCAGTGAAACCAATCAGAGTCAAAAACTATCTTCCCATTGTTATTACTGCTTGCTGTGTGCTCCAGAATATCTGTGAGAGTAAGGGGACGACGTTTATGGCGAGGTGGGAAGTTGAGGCAAATCGCCTGGCCGCTGATTATGCGCAGCCAGACACCAGGGCGGTTGGAAGAGTACAGGAGGGCGCGCTGCGCATCAGAGAAGCTTTGAAAACCAGTTTTGTGACTGGCCAGGCTACAGTGTGAAAGTTCTGTTTGTTTCTCCTTGACCACTCCCTCCCCTTGGTTCGCTCTACTTCCCTGTAAGCTAATCACCCTCCCCTCCCGCCTTCAATCACTGCTTGCAGAGGCAATAAAGTGATCGTTGCTTCATATTCATGCATTTTTTATTAATTCATCACACAAATAGGGGAATAACTGACAAGGTAGTCCGGGAGGAGGTGAGGGAGGAGGGAAGGACACGGCCACAGTGTACTTTAAAACTTATTGAATGCCAGCTTTCTGTTGCTTAGGCAGTCCTCTGGGGTGGAGTGGTTGGGTGCCCAGAGGGCCCCCCACCATTGTCTTGGGCATCTGGGTGAGGAGGCTATGGAACTTGGGAACAAGGTGGTTGGGTACACAGGGGCTGTAGCAGCAGTCTTTGTTCATGCTTGCTTTCCTGAACCTCAACCTTACAACGGAGCATATTAGTTTGTTCCTCCGGTAGCCTCAGCATTGCCTCTTGCCCTCTGTCACCAAGCTGACGCCACCTATCATCTTCAGCCCGCCACCTGTCCTCGTGTTCATATTGTGCTTTCCTGGACTCTGATATTGTCTGCCTCCATACATTCTGCTGGGCTCTTTCAGTGTGGGAGGACTACATGAGCTCAGAGAACATTTCATCCCGAGTGTGTTTTTTTTCGCCTTCTAATCTTCACTAACCTCTGGAAGGAGAAAATAGTGTGAGCATTGAAATATTTGCAACTGGTGGAGGGGGAAAAAAAAGGTAGCATGGTAGTTAAAAAGACACATTTTAGAGAACAATGGGTAGACTCTCTTTATTTAAAATGGGTTGGCAATTTAAAAGGAGAGGCTGCGGTTTTCAGTTAACATGCAGCACAAACCCAACTAACGCCCCCTACCCCCTCCCACACCCAGTTCTCTGGGATGATCGCTTCACCCCTCCCCCCACCGCGTGGCTAACAGTGGGGAACATTTCTGTTCAGCCACAGGCAAACAGCCCAGCACAAACAGGCACCTCTGAATGTCCCTTTAATAAAATCACCCTATTTCAAGCAGGTAACCATGAACGATCTCACTCTCCTGAGGATAACACAGAGAGATAACGGATTTTGTTTAAATGCCAGCAAACACCGGGACCATACACTGTGTTATGCAATGATTCCAGACTACATGCTACTGGCCTGGCATGGTAAAGTGTCCTACCATAGAGGATGGAATAAGGCTGCCCGCCCCAGAAACCTTTTGCAAAGGCTTTGGGAGTACATCCTGGAGAGCTTCATTGAGATGTCCTTGGAGGATTTCCGCTCCATCCCCAGACATGTTAACAGACTTTTCCAGTAGCTGTACTGGCTGCGAATGCCAGGGCAAATTAATCATTAAACACACTTGCTTTTAAACTATTTAAACGGCTTTGTCGTGTGGACGGGTGTAGGGTTAAATCGATGTAACGCAGCTAAATTCGACCTGAACTCATAGTGTAGGCCAGAGCTAATTTAGCTTCAGTCAAACACTTGTGACTGGTTATTGTTTATGCAGTGTACTATGTGCAGTATAAAAGATATTACCTCACCCACCTTGCCTCTCTGGTTAGTGTTTAGTTAACTTTTGGCACATTCCTAATTGTAATGAAAATCCGTACGATCTGTTAATCTGAAATATTGCTTTTCTGCTTAAACCTCTTGTATTTTTCATTCGAAGTATTTTTAAAAGAAAACTGAAGCATTTGTATGACAAAATATTCACTGAGATGAATATAGTGAAGTTAGAAGGGATCACCAAATTTAATGGGCTCTGCCCTGTAAGCAGAGAGATTGAAATCCAGGTGAAAGCATTTATTATCATTCCTGGTCAGGATAGTCATTTAAACGAAAGAATGTTTGCCAGACTTTCAGAAGTAGTGCATTCAGCTCTTTCACTTATACAAAGAATGTGTTTAAATACACACTAATAAATTAGCCAGAAGAAAACTTAATTTGAAAATAATTCTGGCTTAGAATTGCTAAAGTGGTTGCACAATGTCACAATTTGTATGTAGTGAAGGGCAAAGAGTTTTGCACACTTTGTTGTCATCATTTGACATTCTAATACAGTCTTATAGAATCTTAAGTATGTTGTTTTTTTGTGCAACTTTGGTTTAGGTAGCTCCAGTTCTGTCTGACATACATTCTTCATCAAAATCACCCGACAGAAGATCAAATACACATCCAATATCAAGTAAGGTAAGTTAGCTACATAAAAGGAAACACTAAATAATGTAAGAATGTTTGTATACGTTCATTAAAAAGCGTGTTTTTTTTAATGTAAAAGACTATTATTGCAGAAGTGCTGAGTGATTCATTTAGCAGGAATCTCTTGGCCATCATACTCAGCTGGTTGAGGCTCTGGTCTTTCTTTTCCAAACATTTTTGAAATATAGAAGAGCTGTGTAAATCCTTGTGTAGTGACAGTGGAAGTTGAAATATCGGTCATTTGATTTAATTTATCAGTAATGCCTTACATGGGAGATGTATAATCAAGCTCTTAAATGGTCTTTGCTTGGTGCTAATCATCCATCTTTCAGACATGAAGCTGTGTGCTTAATCTGAAGATGCTCAGTCTGAAAGTATTTAGTTAGTTGCAATATTAAGGACTTTCTGCATACTGTTTTAATGTAAAATGTTGTGAAGATTGTCATAGGATGTGTTGCAGCATGCTCTTAGATAAGCTGTACAGAAAATTTGGTGTCATGGCAAGTTATAGCCATGTCTCAAATGTGTTCGGCACAAGGTGAGGGGCTAATTGTCACAACAAGTGATGATATCACATCATGAGATAAACACTGATATGTTACTGTGTTAACGAAGTGACCCTGTGCATTTTCTATTCAAAACAAAAAAAGACTACTCTGGACACTTGTGTTCATCCAAGGTTAGTCCACTTCACTTCCTCAATAATAAGGCTTCCTTTTTTTAGTTTTTATTTTAGATGCGTAAAAACTGAAACTAGTTTTGTTGCTTCCCATTTTACTCCAGTTTTGGGGAATTTGAATGTGGATATGGAGTACATTAAGTGGTGCATTCCAGCAGTAGTTTCTAAGTCCTACTGTTTCCTTTTTCCCTCTGATACATGTATCAGCAGTTCTGAATGACACATCACTTACAGCTTAGTCTCTAACCGCCCCCTTGCTTCCCAAAAATACTTTAGAATAGAGAACAACAAAAACTTGATTCATTTTTTTGTATGTAAAAATAAAACTAAATTTTAAAAAGAAAATTCTTGTGATGAAGGAAGGGGAGTCCAATTGCTGTAATTCTATATAAAATAGGATAGAATAGTACAGTTTGTTATGAAGGAGGGGACAGAAAAACTCATATGGTAGAAGCTGCTTAATTGGAACACCCTGCTGAATTCCCATCATCTTGATTTAACAGCTGTTTCAATTAAATAGTTTCCCCAAATATTACTTAAGATTATCACCATATGTTTCTCCAACTTGAATCACTTAACTGATGCTTGGTTATATACTAGCTATATTTGTTCTGCATAGATCTTGCTTTAAAATTGGTAATTTATTTCAATTATCAAAACATTAAAATTGGCACAAACTATACATCACTGAATGTTTTCTGGCTGTCACTATGTGGAACAGAGGAAAAGTATACTGATAAGTTTTAACTTTCATTAACACCTGTATCTGTTTTAGGCCAGAAGTCATCTCAGCAAAGTACCTTTGAGCAACTACACTTCTTTTAAAGCAGCAACATACTTATTCAGTTTAATAGGGAAAACTTGTTTTCAGAACTCATTCCACTAATGTAATTATTCGCATCTTATATAAATGGCTTCAGCTGCCACTCAAATTAAAAAAAAAAAAGAAATATATCTGAATAAAGCGCATTACAACTGAAGGCATATTACAACATTCAAAAAAAAGTTTGAAATGTCAGCGTGCATAGCAAGAAAAGAATCAAGAAAACTAGTAATGAGTGGCTACTTTGGAATATTTCATTCATTTCTTTTGTTTAAGAGAGAGGAAATTTTTGCTTTTGGTGCTGGCATTGCCTTGACAGTATACATCTCTACTTCGATATAACGCTGTCCTTGGGAGCCAAAAAAGCTTACTGCGTTATAGGTGAAACCGCATTATATCGAACTTGCTTTGATCTGCCAGAGTGCGCAGCCCCACCCCCTCTCCCCCGAACATTGCTTTACCGTGTTATATTCAAATTTGTGTTATATCAGGTTGTGTTATATCGGGGTAGAGGTGAAATTGGCTTTCCTGTTTCCTGAATGTCTACAAACTCCATTTTAGTAAATTTGTGCAATACTTTGACATACTGAACATACAGTGTTGAGTTGTTCCCTGAAAATAGGCACATAAATGACAAATTACCTGAAAAATCAGTTATTCTTACAGAGCTTTTGTGCAGTTTGTGTGCAGTGGACACTTCTGCTGGTCCTTAATTTAAAAATCCTCTTTTGTGTCTGACTAATTACCCACTGTGCTTTTTATGATACCAGGTCCACTTGGTATATTTCCAAGAGTTCTGAAGGAGCTTAAGTATGAAGTGTTTGAACCACTAGCAAAACTGTGCAATCTCTTATTAAAAACAGCTACTGTACTGGAGGATAGCAAACATGTCTATGGATGATTTGTGGAATTGCAGAGCAGTAAACCGTATATCTGTACATGCTAAATAGGTTAAAATTATAATTAAAAAATAGAATAATAAAATACCTGGAAAATCATATTATGTTAGGATCTAACTAGCATGGTGTCTGCATAGGAAAACAGTATCTCACTGATCTACTAGAATTCTTGCAACATGTCTAAGTAGTGGATAAAGTTGACATAATTTATGTAGACTTTCAAAGGGCCTTTAACAAGATGAAAAATGAAATCATGGGATGAAAGGCAGATTATTAGATCATAATCTGGCTAAGAGGAAAAATAAAGGGAAAAAGTACTCATAGCAAACGGTTGACAGCAGGATGCCTTAAGGTTATATGTCATATCCAGTGTTTAATATGTTTATAATCTGGAAAAGAGGTGAGCGGGGAGATATCTAAATTTATGTAAGAGACAGTTCTTTGAGTAATTGCGCATGTCAATTCCACTTCGGGGGGGGGTGGTGTGTGTGTGCAGTTGTCAGAGATTTTTCCCTCAGTGGTACCCGTTTGAATGGCACATGCACCCTTTGCTGCATATTCCACCTTGCAAAGATATAAAGGGCAGAGCTACTGCCCACCCCGCCTCAGTTCCTTCTTACAGCCTTTGACAGTTGTTGGAAAGTGTGATTTTTGCTGTTGCAGGTTTTTTCCTATGTTTATATGGTTATTACTTGTTTTAGTAATTTCAGTAGTTTAAATTGTTTACGGAAATGAGTTTTCTTTTGAAGTGTTTTTGTAAATATTTTGGTTCCCATTGCTGGGTTATGCCTTGGTCACTGGGTTTCAAGCCCTGCTTTCCTTCAAGAAACTGATGCCAGCGAGTGACCTGCAGTCTAATTGCGTGAAGTGTCTTGAGGAATCTCACGTCAGGGACTGTTTTCAAATTTGCAGGTCTTTAATCCAAGAACCAAGACAGAGACAGGGAGCCAGACGTAAGTTTCTTCTCACGGAAGTGGCTTTGTGTCCACCCTCAGAGTGATCCCACTCAAGGCAGGTAGCGAGTGCATCCATGTCAATCAGAAGTGCTCCGTCTCCTAAGTACTGAGGAAGAGCGACCAGAAGATGGTATGTAAGAGTTCAGTATCTGGGAGAGCGAAGTCCTCAGCACCGAAGTTTAGCACACATTTGTACAAGGACAACAAAGTGCACTCCAGGTCCACTCCGAGACAGTCATCTGCTCAGCAGGGACTATCGGCATCAGCACCTCTGAGACGGCTTTGTCTGATTCAACAGTAAAGGAGACTATCCTGGTACCGTCTGCTCCGGAAGCTTATGCGGCAGCGTGGGATCTACTGAGTGTCTCAGGATCCACTTTGCCAACAATCCAGGAGTCTTCTTGCCTAGTACAGCACCTACTGTAACTGTATCATCCCAGCAGATGGTACCCTCCATGCCTCCAGTCTTCCACCTGCCTCTTGTTTGCCTCTACTGTCCAAAGGGAAGCTGGCCATGATCTTACCATAACTGCTGTGTCCAGGTTCCCAACGTTAATCCCCAGCACCAGTGGGAACAGCCCCTTCCTAAGAGGCTGATTTATCTTCGGACTCTTAGGTTGTTTCTTTGTCGCAGCCAAACCAGGAACAACTCATTCCTCTTCCACCACCTACCATCCTTTTTAAAGGCAAATATTTATTGAATATTCAATCATAAAGGACATTATTTGTATTCATCAAACAAACTAAAGAAACTGAAACTTAACTAAGTTTAATTTTTTTTAAATTAAACAACTAAACTTTACTTAAAAAATGAGATACAAAATACCAAATTTTTGCTGTAGTGATAACAGGCGTATACAAAGATACAGTCAATTTTCATGATCTTTATCTTTAACCAGATAATGAGCTAACCCAAATTGACCAAAACAGATTAAGGTTTCTTCGTCTTCCTGTCCTAGAGAGTATGTCGCTCGCCAGGTGTTATGGACTTAAATTCCTCAATCACATCATTGTAATTAACTGACAAAGCCAATTCTTGTTCAGTGTACAAAATCATAAGTGAGTTGAGGCACTGTTGGGACATTGTGCTTCTTAGTTTGTTTTTTACATGTGCTACTTTCAAAAAGGCTCTTTCATGTGAACACCTTGTAACAGTTAAGAGTGCAAAGCATTGAATAGATTTGTAAAAGGCCTGGAACATGGAAGACTGATCAGATTCCTTTAGCCAATAAAGCCACTCTCTGGTGGTGTTCATAGTGGCTACCTTTAGGAACAGATCCGTCATAATCCCGAAGCAATCTGACTTCAGCTTCCAGCTCATCCAAGGACACTTTAAATTTGTCGGCAATGATTCTCATATTGTCTCTGCCCATGTCTCAACTCAGCAGTTTTCCCATTGCAGTCACAATTTTACAAGTCTCCTGTTCAAATCACTGGTCAGTGCCGGTAATCATTGAGTCTAGGAGTAAGTAAAATGAAGTTATTCTCTCCTGCTTCTCTTTTGTATCAAAGTGATGTTGGGATGCAAACACGTCGTCAATACGAGTGTCTGTTTTTTCTCTTCTTAACTGGGGGAATCGATATATCATTCTCTACACACATTTTCACACTGTCATTAAAAATAGATTGAAAATGTTCTGGGACACTTCTCATTGCAGCCAAAGAGTTACTCAAGCTTTTCACCCTTGTCATTGCAGTAAGTTGAGATCCGGAGCTTGAAGAGCCTTACTCACTTCTACCCCTTCTGGAGAACAGGGTATATCGTGAAGGGCAAAGATGAACTTGAATGAATTTAGTTCATGGATAAGGCCCCTGGCTTTTATTTTAGCGTCAGCAAGGCGAGTTTGTTTCAATATCTCTTGTAAAGCTTGTAAAATGATGAAGTAGTTTTGTTTTACAGCAGCCACTGCTTCTGCTCTGCATGCCCATCGTGTGTTTGATAGTGACTTCAAAGTCTTCAGCTGGGATCCTATTTCTTGTGAAATCTTCTCAATTACTGCATGTCGCATAGGACTCCCCTCCATGAAGGCATAAAGAGTCTGACTAACATCAAAAAAATCACAGTTCTGTTTTGTTTACTTGAAGTGCATGCATCTACTAGGACGAGCTTAAAACAGTGTGCATAGTAGTGTAGATAGAGTATTTCATTGTTTGTTTCTTTCTTTACATTTCATTTGAACTCCCGCAGTACATCCAGACATAGTAGATGCGCCATCAAAACAGACAGACATCACTGGTGACCAGTCAATTTTAAGAATGCCAAGGATGTCATTTAACTGGTCAAAAATAGATTGAGCATCAGCTGTTAACAGTCTCTGAGCAGACACAAAATGTTCAACTGGACTTTGTTTTTCCTTGTCAAAGTACCACACCACAATGGACATCTGCTCATGGTGTCCACAGTCAGTAGTGTTGTCGGCAATTATTGAGACCATTTTTTCATTTAGTGAAGACACAATCTTTTGTTGCACAACATTGTGCAAGGCCACAATGAAATCGTTTTGGATGCAATTACTCAGATAGGTAGCGTTTCAAGGAGATTGTTGCACATGCTTTGCCATTATGGGACCATATTTTTGGAGCATATTGACAGGTTTATTTCTAAAATCTTTTCTCAAAACTGCAACTTTTTCATTGTGACCCCTGAATGGTCTCCCACCTTTCGCCAACACAGAACAATGTCAATCAGTCGCTCCATTACACTTTGGTTATGGCACCGTTCTTCTTCTTTAGACAGATAAGCCTGCTTGCCCTCATCCAACAATACATCAGTAGGTTTCCCTTCATTAAAACTTTACCGCGAAGAACAGCTCAACGCATGAGATTTTGACAGTTGGTCATTTTAAAAACATTTGTTAGCCCTGTGCCAGTTTCTGAATCCCTTATCAATAAATGCTGGATCAGTGTGACCTTTTGTTTGCTGCATCATTAGAGGAGAAGAAACGGCAGTAAAAGCAAAATTATGCATCCTTTGATGGGCTATATTCTAACCACCTACACTTTTCATACCAATCAGACTGAAAACTTTTTTGTTTATTCCCTATTTTACTTCTAGGAAACATGCTCAATCTAGGCTGATAAGGACCTCTAGATAATAGAGACCAGCATTCTAATCTGTTTTTTGAAATATCACAGACCGAGTCATCAGATGCAATGTTTGATGGCTTTGAATAGGAACTATGCTGACCTGAACTAAGAGACAGTCTGTTTCTGTTGGTCATTACTCAGTTTATTGCATGCACTGGAACTGGTTGGCGGCATTATCTTCATGTGAGTTCTTAACTGAGGAGTCTGAGGTATTTGCACTACTATCAGCACATTCATTATAATTTAGTTTGCTGCTCCTTTTCTTATCTTAACAACAAACCAATCCATATTTTAAAATTGAAAGGGGGTATCATGCGATTGAATTAAAAGGTAAAGCCACAGGCTTGTTATGCTATTTCAGTAGAATACACATGACAAAGATTACAAACACTGTAGACACTGTGCTGGGCACACCTGATGCAGCCGCTTATATAGGTCAAAGAATTTTCTAGAATAGTAGTCGGAGGGGGAGAGGGGAGGACCAATGGTAACGCGGCGGCACCGCAGTAGTGGGAACGTATGCTGGGAGCGAACGTGGGCTTTTTATACATTTCTACAACATCTGTATTATGCAATTCGGCGCTTATTGCATAATACAACAATCCAAACTTTGAAACGAAAAGCACATATCATGCCATTAAATTAAAACGCAAACCACTTTTTTCACGCTGCCCTTGCAACGCCTCCAGGTACCTTCCCCAGAGCTTCCACTGGCCACGGTTCCCCGTTCCCGGCCAGTGGAAGCTGTGGGGGCGGTGCCTGGAGTAACACAGAGCTCTTTTTTCCACCCCCTCCCCGGGGCCCAGGGACGTGGTGCTGACTGCTTCTGAGAGCGGCGTGGGGCCTGCGGCACCATGGGGGGCAAGTCCCATGGGCCGGATCCAAAGCCATGAGGGGCCAGATCCAGGCCATAGTTTGCCCACCCCTGCATTAAGATGTGCCTGGGCACACCCTGTGCGCACGCCTATGCTTGGAACACTTAAAAGGAAACTGAACAAAGCTATAGTAAACTGACAGTAGGGAATAATTTTGCATTATCAGAAATGTAGTAGAGAAATGTCTTTTCTATCTTCTGTGGAAAATTTGTGTTGTACATATAAAGTGATTGCTTTGATAGCAGGCTTTACATAAGAAACATCAGAATGACCATACTGGTCAGACCAATGGTCCATCTAGCCCAATATCCTATCTTCTGACAGTGGCTGATGCCAGATGCTTCAGAGGGAGTGAACAGAATGGGGCAATTTATCAAGTGAACCATCCCTTGTCCAGGCTTCTGTCAGTCAGAGGTTTAGGAACACGCAGAGCATGGGGTTGCATCCCTGACCATCTTGACTAATAGCCATTAATACCTATCCTCTATCAACTTATCTAAATCCTTTTTGAACCTAGTTATACTTTTGGCCTTCATAACATCCCCTGGGAATGAGTTCCAAAGGTTGACTGTGTGTTATGTTAAATAGTACTTTCTTTTGTTTGTTTTTAAATATGCTATCAATTTAATTTCATTGGGTGACCCATGGTAATGTGTTATTTACCCCTTCACATAACACACTTGACTTTCTTCATACCATTCATATATTTATAGACCTCTGTCATTTCCCCCCCTCCAAGTCGTTTCTTTTCTAAGATGAACAGTCCCAGTCTCTTTTTAATCTCTCCTCATATTAAACCTGTTCCATATGCCCAATTGTTTTTGTTGCCGTTCTCTGGACTTTTTCCAATTCTAATTTATTTTATTTTATTTTGAGATGAAGCATGCAGCACTGCATGCAGTATTCAAGGTGTGGCCATACCATGGATTTATATAGTGGCATTAGGATATTATCTATTCCTTTCCCAATAGTTCCTAACATTATTTGCTTTTTTAACTGCCATTGCTCTTTGAGCAGATATTTTCAGAAAAATGTCCACAGTGACGTCAATATCTTTCTTGAGTGGTAACAGCTAATTTAGTCCCTATAATTCTGTATGTATAGTCGGGATTGTGTTTTCCAATGTACATAACTTTGTATTAATCCCCATTGACTTGCATTTGCCATTTTGTTGCCCAATCACCAGTTTTGTTAGATCCCTTTGTAACTTTTCAGTCAGCTTTGGATATAATTATCTTGAGTAATTTATCAGAGGGGTAGCCGTGTTAGTCTGGATCTTTAAAAGCAGCAAAGAATCCTGTGGCACCTTATAGACTAACAGACGTTTTGGAGCATGGAGCTCATGCTCCAAAACGTCTGTTAGTCTATAAGGTGCCACAGGATTCTTTGCTGCTTTGAGTAATTTAGTTTCTTCTGCAAACTTTGCCACCTCATTGTTTACCCCTTTTTCCAGATCATTTATGAATATATTGAACAGTACTGGTCCCAGTACAGATCCCTGGGGGACACTGCTATTTATCTCTCTCCATTGTGAATACTGACCATTAATTCCTACGCTTTGTTTCCTGTCTTTTAACCAGTTACTGATCCATGGGAGGACCTTTCCACTTATCCCATTATTGCCTATTTTGTTTAAGAGCTTTTGGTGTGGGACCTTGTGAAAGGCTTTGTGAAAGTCCGGATATGCCTTATCCACTGGATCATCCTTGTCCACATGCTTTTTGACCCCCTCAAAGAATTCTAGTAGATGGGTGAGGCATGATTTCCCTTTGCAAAAGTCACGTTGACTCTTCCACAGCATATCCTGTTAATATATGGCCTTGTCTACACTTGCAAGTTTAGAGCGCATTAAATCAGCCTCAGGCACCATAACTCCTGAGGTATGCACACTGGCAAGGCACTTAGAGCACCTGAACTCTACAGCTGGAGTGCTCCTGGTAATCCACCTCCACGAGAAGCATAGAGCTTGCTGTGCCCAGGCTGGAGAGCCGGGGTGTCAGTGTGGATGATGCGTTGCGTTACTGCACTCTGATTGGCCTCTGGAAACATCCCATAATCCCCTGAAGTCAAGTGGCAGCTCTGGTAATTGTTTTGAACTCTGCTGCAGGCATGCGGATATCCCCTTTCAAAGCTCTGTTTCTGACATCCCGCATGCTTATCTGCTGCAGGACACAAATCAATCGTTACTGTGGAATGCTCCTGCTGCAGAGTGTGTGTGTATGTGTGAGAGAGAGAGAGGCGGGGGTAGGGGCTGATGTTGGGTTTCCCCCTTCCCCGTGCCACTTTCTGAACTTACAAGGTAGCATGCTAACTCACTCTGCTCCCCAAAACACAGTCTCTCCCTCTATATACACACAACACACTCCCTGTCACATTCTCCGCCCCCTCATTTGAAAAACAGCTGGCAGTCTAGTAGGATGCCCATGGAACAATGAGATTGGGAAACCTGCATCATGTGACGCTGTGCCTGCCCCATTAGGCATTGTAAACCCTTTCCAAAGCATGCTGCAGCCACTTGCACACTGGGATAGCTACCACAATGCACTGCTCTCTGTGGCATTGCAAGAACTGTTAATGTGGACATGCTCCACAGTCACAAGGAGCACCGTGTGAACACACAACAGCGCTTTCCCTGCTGCTGTCTCTGAGGGTTGGTTTAACACCCGGTGTTCTATATCTGCAAGTAGTGACGTAGCCTATGTTTCTGATAAATCTGTTCTTTACTATAGTTTCAACCAGTTTGTCTGGTACTGGAGTTAGACTTACTGGCCTGTAATTGCTAGAATTGTCTCAGGAGCCTTTTTTAAAATTCGGTATTGTATTAGCTGTTTACCAGACATCTGGTATAGAGGCTGATGTAAGTGATAGGTTATATATCAGAGTTAGTAGTTCTGCAATTTCATATTTGAGTTCCTTCAGAACTCTTGAGTGAATACCATTTGATCCTGGTGACTTGATAAATTGAAACATATTAATTTGTTCCAAAACTTCCTCTATTGACACTTCAATCTGGGACAGATCCTCATATTTGTCACCTAAAAAGAATGGCTTTGGTGTGAGAATCTTCCCCCACATCCTCTTAAGTGAAGATGGATGCAAAAGCTCATTTAGCTTCTCCACAACAGCCTTATCTTCCTTGAGTGCTGCTTATAGAGTATCCTCTTTAATAAATCCTTCTCTAAGGGAGGTATCTGTCCAAACCATGTGCTCCTCCAGACCTATTGGTCTTCTCTCATTCCTTAGTTTAAAAACTCTTCTATTACGGGCTTCTCTGGGGAGTTCCTCATGAAATGTGTTCATATAGAAACTAGTATCTGACAGATGTTAGTCAATGTCCATTATTTTATTTGCCAGACAATTACCTCTTCCAGATGACGATAGGTTGTTAATGTTCTCATGGAAAATTTCCACATGGCCACAGAGAGAACATCCCTGAAGATGGGAAAATTTAGTTGCAATGATTTACTGCTTAAAAAAACTTGCTATATATAAATGCAGATTAGAGTGGTTTAAACTACTCATGGCTTTTTTGTTTTTTTTTTTATTTCTTTGTGCTATTATTATTTTATGCGTAGATACCAAGGTATAAAGGACATCGTAAACTGAAAAAGTGCTTGGACAAGGCTGGTGAGCAGGTAAAATGCATGAGAGGAGAAGATGCTGGCAGGTGCTTTTAGTCTTCCTTTAGGAAAACAGATTATACTAAAAAATAAAATAAACTGACAATGCAAACACTAAAGTTTATTGTAATTTAGCTATTAATATAAAGGTATAGAAATGGCACTCTAAGGCACCATACTTAGAATATTGTATACATAAAAAGCTTACTTCATAAATCATACTAACAAATGAAAAATTAAGCTTTCTGTTGGGCACTTCTTTGTTAACTAATGCTGTTGACGTGTGGAGGGAACGACAACCGCATGAGTTTAAGTGTAGAATGTCTTCAAGTCTGAATTTCTAAAGGCTTTTTTCTTAATGTTGCATTAATTTGGCATATCCTCCCAAAACTAATCCGTGAAGCCATTAATCTTCTTTACAACCCTCCTTAAGATCCATTTTTACCTTGTTGTCTACAAGACATCACCGGATGATAATGGGTAGATAGAAAGCTAGTGGGGATAAATTGTATTTAATTGTAAAAAAAAATCCTTAAAAAATTATTTGGAACCATTATGTACGTGCTTTTACTACTGTCATGCTTACTCACCATCTCCCTTTCCTCTTGTTGCATATTGCATTTGTTTCTTGTCTTTAAATGATAATCGGATTCTGCTACCCTTATTTACGTTTATTACTTTACTTTGCATTCTCCCATTAAAACTGAGAGTGATTGTAGGTTAAGGTACCACTCAGTCTTGGTAAGGGAAGTGGGATCTTACTGTGTAAGGATGGTATAAATCAGGACTACAACAAATAGTTATGGCTGTGTATCTGACCTTTCTGAAAAAAAATTCACAGCCACCTTTCAGAGTTTACTATCTTTGCTCTTTTCTCTGTTTTGCATCACAAGTGATTAAGAGTATATGAATAGATTAATTGCCAGATTTTATTTGATTTTAATGTACTTTATTAGTTACTAGGCTTGCGAATAGGATCTTAAATAACTAAACTTTAAGAATCAGCTTTTTATAAAAATATTAGCCAGTTGAGTTTTAATTTAGAAAAAATTGCTCTTGGTTTGTAACCTTGTCTATCTGCATCAGATTTCCACTAATATTTACAATCTCTTTAAAAAAGAAGCTTAAGTGGAAATATTGATATTACTTCAGTTTTAGTAGTATTGCTATATAACATGAGGTGTTTTGCTCTCCCACTGTAGAATATTCCTTGAACGAATAATTTTTAAAACTGACTCTTTTGCCTTGTAACATGGTTTTAGATTAACTAATAAACACTTTTGGAAGATAACTTGTAAATCACAAATGATCCAACTTCCCCAGCACATACCACTCTTGACCTCTTCACATTTAAAATGTCTAACTTTTTAGGATGTTTAATTTGAAAAAGAGTTGTGTGGGAGAGAATGATAAAAATGCTAAAACCCCATGTCTGTGAGTTGACTTCCCTCTCAAGTACTTGTAAAATGAATGAGTTTTCAATTCTGTATTAATATTTGTCATTAAAGGCATTATTGAATGGCAATAGCTCTCTCCATAGTTAAGGTTACATCAATATTTGAATTATAAGATGGATTTTCAGCATTCCTCTAAGTCAGTGGTTCACATCCAGGGGTACATATACCCTTTGGGGGGCACACAGAGGTCTTCCAAGAGGTATGTCAGCTCATCTAGATCAGTGTTTCTCAATCTGGGGGTTGGGACCCTTGGGGGGGTGTCACAGGATGAGTTTGAGGGGGGTGCAAGTGCAGGGCCAGCGTTAGAGGGTGGCAAGCAGGGCAGTTGTTCGAGCTCCCACGCCACAGGGGGCCACACAAAGCTGGGTTACAAGCTTCAGTCCCGGGTGGCAGAGCTTAGGATACAGTGCCGGATGGCAGGGCTGTGGCTTCAGGGGTACAGTAGTCTGGAAAGGTTGACAACTACTGCTCTAAGTTTCTTCAGAGGTGTTTCCTCCTCAGACTTGATGCAGATTTGTCTATGGACAAACAGTAACTCTTCTGGCCAATTTGAGGTGAATTGGCCAAACTATTTCTGAGAAAAGGAAGTTGGAAATGTAGGTATAATTCAGATGTGGAGAGATTACTATAATGCTGTTTGCTATGTTTAACTTCCAAAATGATGAGCCTTGTTCAGAAGATCTTGCAGAAATCTAGTGACGCTTTGCAGAATCGAGGGTGCATATAATCGTTCTTTTCTGTGTTGAGTTGTCAGAATTCCCTGTGAGGCTGCTGCTTAGGTCTGTCAGACCATGTAATGCTTACATGGCGTCTGCGGGATGTGGTAAAGGTAGTCAAAATGCTGAGTTGGCGGGGGGGGGGTTCTTTTTTTTTTTTTTTTTTTTTATTATAATGGATCAAATGCCCCTCCACAAGCCATATGAATGTAATTCAATGTTTTTCTAACTGTGTAAGAGAGATTTTTCATAAATAACCTCACCCTCTAAATAGCCAGTCATCCAGTAACTGTTTCAAATTATTTCACTCTGCACATCTTCTGGAAAAGTATTGCTGGTGTTCTGCGGAATGTTGTTTGAGAATAAAATACTTCTGAATAGAGCTGGTTGGGGAAATTCCAGTGTAACATATTTTCATCAGAATTTACTAATTCATTGAAATTGAAAAGTTTTTCATGGAGATGGCTCCAATTTGATTAAATTCCTTTGAAACTTAGGCAAGAAACATGCCTGGCTTTCTGCTAACTTGCTCACCCAGCTCCTTGGCAGCCTGGGCTCCTAGGGTTCCTGAGGTCTGTGCCTCTGGGGCAGCCCATCAAGTAGACTTGCCTTGGAGATGGGGCTCCAGTCTCTTTCGCAGAGAACATATACATGTTGAGGGGGCGGGACTGCCACAAAATAGAATGATCTTTCTCCTCCAATCTCTACTTCTAAGTTCTGTTCCCACCTTCACTGACTACCTTTAAAATGTGATTCTGCTCTGAAAAGTGACTGTCTAAAAATAGCACTTTCTTACACAATGGAGTTGTTGCTTGTATACATTCAGAGTCTTCTCTGCTGAATATTAACCAGTAAGTTTTGATTGTATTTTATTCTTGTTCAACTTGTAAGAGCCAATGCAACTAAGTGAGTAAACAGTATTCCATCCTTTCTTGTGCATCATTAAACTAATTGTTTAAGTTTCAATCATCTATGTCTTTCAGAACCCCTTTGATGCCAGTGGGTTTGTACAGTTGTCTCTAACACAACAGTTTGGCTTTACTACTTGTGGTGTTGCATAAGAAGGAAGGAACATAGCTTAATTCTTAGTTTAAATTGACTTTGTGCCATAATTATTAGAATAAAAAGCATTTTACTTGGAAAAATGAGCACATATGGTCATGAAAGTCATTGGGAAACATGGAGTGCCGTGTTACCATAGTCACTTTACGTAGCTCTGCACATGAATATTTTGCCCTGATATTTTTGTTTGCAGTTGTGTTGTAGTCGTGCTGGTCCCAGAATATGAGAGACACAAGGTGGATGAGATAATATCTTTTATTGGACTAATTTCTGTTGGTGAAAGAAACAAGCTTTCAAGCTCCACAGAGCTCTTCTTCAGGTCTGTGAAGCTCAAAAGCTTCTCTTTCACCAACAGAAATTGGTATAATAAAAGATATTACCTTATGCACCTTGACTCTTGCATTTATATAGTATCTTCATAAACATTTATTTTGCAACACCCCTATGGTAGGTAGATATTGATAACCTCTTTTTTTATACTGTTGATTGGCAAATAGAGAGATAAAGGGTAAGTACCTTGATTACAGTTGTGCAAGGTAGTCTTGGAACCAAGTTTACAACACAAGTCATTAGCTCTGTCCCATAAATAATCCAACTATAGAGTCCCCCATACTTAATATCCCTAGCTCTATATTCCGACAGCATCTGTTAACTATGTTCGCAAGGTTAAAAAAATCAAGTTCTCAAATATTAGGAAAACATTTAGATAGGAGTGGAAGACTGAAACATGCCTAGTTAGCAACTAAATTGCCTACACAAAAAGTAAATTTTACTTATTTCCAGTACATTTTTCTGCATTAGAGTATTTTTGGTTCATTTGACTTTGCTTCTAGGTATAACCTATATTATAAAGTCCTACAGAGGGGATGGGATAGATTTTTTTTTATTATTTATTTTTTTTAAAGAGCTCTTTAGATGGCTTTGAAATAGGATTTTTTTTCGTAGTTGATACACTTGTATGGGTACAAAAATAGAAAAATTAAATCAATTTAAAAAATTGATTACGTGGATAACTTGCATAGTGTATGTTCCCTGATGGTCCTTTATTAACAGCTGAACTGCAGTTCAGTCATGAGAAACTATTTCCATGACTTCACTCAAAAAAGGCATTTTCCCTCCTGTAAATTTGATTATTTATTTTATTTTTATTTTTATTTTATTTTATTTATTTATTTATTTTTAAGGTTGCCGAAACCAGTCAAAGTGATACAAGTATTTCATCAGGAGAAACAAAAAGCAAAAGCAGCATTCACTTTCTTCCCAATGAGACAAAGCCAGTTTCTCAACCACACAACAAAGACTTAAATACCAAAGAAAAAAGTGATCCAGCTGTAGGTGAGGATGATATAGAGGGAGATTCATTTTTTGATGATCCCATACCCAAACCGGAGAGAAACTATGGCTGGTAAGTAAACCATGCTCCCTAATTAACACATTTATTTGATGCTTAGTAGGTTTGGGTTAGATGTGTTACTTGTACATAGCCTGTAGTAAAAAATGGTGTGTAGGTGCACTGTAAAACATCTGCTAGAAATGCACAATACCTCCTGAGGCTCCCTGGTTGCACTGGTGAGTAATTTTCACCCTTTTGGTGATGTTGCATAGTTCTCTTCTGATACCAAGCCAACTGATCTGGCTGGTGGGATTGGAGAAGGGCAGGTGGAGCCTTGGCTCTGCTAAACCATGAGCTTTCCAACCCATTTGCTGCTAGGAGTAAGTATCTAAGGTACAAAACCTGTGCTCCTTGAGCCCTGAAGATGCAACTGCGGCCAACCTTAAAGTAGCTGCACAAGTAGGAGGGGAGAGTCTTTATTTCTCTGCATAACTTTGCAAGGACTGGCAGAATCTAATCCACAGTACTGGAGTAGTTAAGAAAATATTGATAGTTCTCGTTCTCTCTCTCTCTCAGACACAGACACACCAGCTTCATACAATACAAGCATTAGGAAATCCCTTGTAGAAATCAGTGTTCACATTTATTACCCAGTGTGTCCAAGTTGACTTGTTTTCAGTAAAGTAATTTGTTTTTCTGGAATGTGTCAGCTTTGCAGGCCCAAACATTTTAGGGCATTTTGTGGTTTTATAGTGTCTGATGATGAGTGAAATGATATTTTGAAGTGCAAGTCTGACTGAAAGGTGCAAAGGTGTCAAAACCCACATTCTCATTTCCTTGATCTTGCTGCAGCTCTGAGCAGAGTCATTTCCACTGTGCTGTGTTAGAGCAACTTTAAAGTTGTACTGACTTTGGGTGTGCCAGAAATGCACCTGAGGATTAATATAGCAGGAGGTTTATCCATCCATGCCCACTCTTTCCCTTTTACATTGGCAACAGACAGCGAGGTGGTCTACTCCAGTGGCTCTCAGCCTTTCTAGATTACTGTACCCCTTTCAGGAGTCTGATTTGTCTTGCATATCCCCCAAGTCTCACCTTACTTAAAAACTGCTTGCTTACAAATCAGATACAAAAATATAAAAAAGAACAGGAGTACTTGTGGCACCTTAGAGACTAACAAATTTATTTCAGCATAAGCTTTCGTGGGCTACAGCTCACTTCTTTGGATGCATAGAATGGAACACACAGACAGGAGATATTTATAGATACAGAGAACATGAAAAGGTGGAAATATGCATACCAACTGGAAGAGTCCAATCAATGGAGATGAACTAGCGTCAGCAGGAGGAAAAAAAACCTTTGAAGTGATAATTGAGATGCCCCATAGAAGGTGTGAGGAGAAAAACCAGGGGGAGAACACTTCAGCCTCTCTAACCACTCAATGACAGACTTGAAGGTGGCAATTTTGCAACAAAAAAACTTCAAAAACAGACTCCAAAGAGAGACTGCTGAACTCGAAATAATATGCAAATTGGATACAATTAACTTAGGTTTAAACAGAAACTGGGAATGTTTGGGTCATTACACTAATTGAATCTATTTCCCTATGTTAAGTTCTCCAATTGGTATGCATATTTTCACCTTTTCATGTTCTCTGTATCTATAAATATCTCCTGTCTGTGTGTTCCATTCTGTGCATCCAAAGAAGTGAGCTGTAGCCCATGAAAGCTTATACTGAAATAAATTTGTTAGTCTCTAAGGTGCCACAAGTATTCCTGTCCTTCTTGCGGATACAGACTAACATGGCTGCTACTCTGAAAAATAGAAAAGTGTCACATCGCATTATTACTGAACAATTGCTTATTTTCTCATTTTTATCATAAATCAATTGGAATATAAATATTGTACTTACATTTCAGTGTATATGGAGTAATTTAAACATGTCATTTTAAGAAATTTTAGTTTGTCTTGACTTCACTTGTCCTTTTTATGTAGCCTGTTATAAAACTAGGCAAATGTCTAGGTGATTTGATGTACTCCCTGAAAGACCTCTGCATACCCCCAGGGGTACGCATACCCTTAGTTGAGAACCACTGGTCTAAGCTCTCTTATGTTGGCCCTGCAGTATCACATGCTCGCTCTTATGTTAGGAGGATCCTGGTGTGGCACAAAGTAACCACACAAGATCATTCTCCCCTCTATTTCTAATAAACCGGCAAACTCTTGTCAAAAAGTGATTATTTATGACTGTTACCTAGTGGGAAATAAAAATTACAAGATATGCTCCTGTGATATATTTAAAGAGCAGCTGACTTCTCATGAAAAATATTGAATGAATACATTAGAAAGAACTCTGCTTCTTATTTTTTTGATTTGCTCCTGCTTATTTAGGAGTTTAAGTACTAATTGATTGTAACATCATGTTAATTTCTACAGCCAACTGATTGTGAGGTAATAAACTGGGATAAAACAATAGATGGGAATACCAGTGTCAGAGGGATCTGATAATTGTGCATGATCTTTAAACTGGCAGCTTTAAAATATTAAAATGAAACTTTCAAAGGAATTTGTTCCTCCAGTCATTGAATCTGAGATAGTGATAGTGCCTTTCAAAGCAGGTAGATTCTCAGGATTGTTGCAATTTCCTACATTTTTGTCTTGCCGGATTACCTTGGCTTTTAACTGATATCATCATGGTTCATAAGTAAGGCTACGTTTTTGTCAATGATATTTTTAGTAAAAGTCATGGACAGGTCTTGGGCAATAATGAAAAATTCATGGAAGTCCGTGACCTGTCCTTGACTGTTACTGAAAATACCCATGAGAAAATGAGTAGCCTGGGCAGCTGCGGGATGTGGGAGAGGCTGTGGGAGCTCCAGGGTCCCCCTCTGCTGGCTGCTCCAAGCTCTGGGGATCCGCCCTGCCACCCGCTGCGCCTAAAGTCACAGAGGTCTTTGGAAGTCATGGATTCTGTGACCTCTGTGACTAAATCGCAGCCTTATTCATAAGTTAGAATAACGCATCCAGTGCATCTGTGTTAATTATTGTCCTTGAAAACTAAATATAACAATCGTGAGTGTAAATTCTACAGTTCATAGACCTGTGTTTGTAATCTAATAATTCAAAACAAAAGACGAAACAACATTAGAAGGACTTAAATAGGTTTGTGCAATAGTTAGCAAACAATACAACTAGCCTATATTTATAAACATAAGGAAATGCAATAAAAACAGTGTTTAGGAATTTTACTACTACAGTATTACATGAGTACTCAAATGGTCCTCAGTTGTTAAATGCATCAAAGGCCAATGACTTGAATGGTAATACTTATTCATAATTGCTACCTGAAAATGCTTGAAAGATAAGAGTTCACGAAAAGAAGCCTTAGTTACTCAGCAAAACTAAATTTCCTTGTAAAGAACAAATCTCCATGGCAGAAAAGAAACAAGGTTTGTCAATTACATGGATTATGCTAACAATCTCTTTCCATATCAATATTACATAAATTTTTAGACTTGTGTATCTTAATTTGGTTTACGTAGCATGCAGATACTGATAGCATTTCCATAGTAAGGCATCTTTGTGTGTGCAAATTATGGTAAATGAATTAGCAAAATGCTAATTAGCCAGGTTCTACAGATTTTGTGATTTATTATACATGTAGTAAAATAATACACTGTGGACGAAGATTACAAACTATCATATTTCATGTGTATGTACATGTAACGTAGAGTTATCATAAATTTATATAACTTGTTTAAATATACATTAAACTCACCAAAACCGTAGAAAGTTAATGCAAAATCAGATTCTGCTCAGACATCATCTCATTAGATGAGTGTAAAATACATTACATGAAAATTGTATTACAGTCACAACTTGGTCACTGAAAAGATTTTCTAGGAATGGTGAAGATTAAACTTAGACTTTCAATGTGCTTGTTGCATCTTTTATTTGTAAATAATGTGTTAATCTATATTCCATTCCTAAATGTAATGGCAGCTAAACCAGTTTATCATGTGGCAATGAAAAAAATCCATTTTGCTGCAATCTCAGGGGGGCTTGCTTTCTACAACGTGACTGTTACTAGTTTTGTTGAACAAAACTGATCATAATTTAAAAGCAGAAACTAGTTGATATATTTATTTATGCATCAATCTTTTCCTCTTGGCTATATGGTCTTTGTGGGGATAACTAAAGGCCCCTTGATAAAAATAGTGATACTGAAGAAGATGCAGGAGATCTATTTGTGACAGAAGACAGGCAGAAGTCCATGAATAGGTGAGAAAATAACTTTCTTCTTGCATGTCTTGCTTGACACTTTTACCACCAACTTCCAGTAGGAAGTTTTTGGCCTTTTTTAGATTGTAGAGTGAATAGTTCCTTCACCTGATCTTTTGCTGCATACATTACTATTTCTAGGTGCATACATATTTAATGGGTGGTAGAAGAGAGAGTCACATATCTATTTACAAATAGTTTCCCTTTTTAGGAAAACAGAATCCAACAAACGAGGAGGAAACCTTGCATCTCTTTCTGATGCACCCCCGCTAAGGAGTGGGCTAAGCTCCCTTGCTGGAGCACCTTCACTAAAAGAACCTGACCGTAAGTATAGTATTGAAATCCTTTTTGTATCTTGAGTAGGGCAAGAGAGACGAGGGATAGACTTAGTTGATCTTGAGATCCCTTCCAGTCCTATGATTATATGTCTGTAAGTGTTTTCAGGATTGGCTCTTAAATTTGGAATATAATATTAGCCTATAGAAAAATTATACTAGACTTAATTGGTTGATGGATGTATTTAAGTATGCCCTTTTTTTCAAACAATAACCAAACATATTTCTGATTTCAATTTTTTTTTGGTTACAGATGCAAATAGAAACTCTGTTTTGAAAGATCTACGCTTGGTGAATGCAAAATTTGGATCTCTTGAATTAGGCAAGTAGTCGCTGAGCATGAGGGAACGTAAACATCCTAGTTTTGATATGCCTTACATTTCAGCTCCTCAAGGAAAATGAGACACTGAAATATACTGCTGTCTTACTCTGATAAAAGTTCCATTGGCGTCAGCTGGAGTCTTGCTTGAGTAAGAAAAGCAAGATATTCTTTATACAAAATTCCTAACTGGCAGGAATTATATGTATGTTTCTACCAGAATTATTTTACACATACAACAGAAACTCAAGCCACTCCATGCATACGTTTTGGGGATAATTTTGTAGTTGGTCTGCTTGTCAGTAAGGTATTGTTGACTAGAACAGTGCTACTCAAAGTAGTGGTCCGTGGAGCATTGCCGGTCCACGAGCCATTGGCTGCTGGTCCACGGCAAGTTTCCAGGAAAGAAAGAGAGAAATAATAGTATAATTTAAAAATCACACTGGAATTCCACCAAGAATAATTATCAGTCTATAAACATCGACAATATTAAATAATATTATGTTTTCAGAAGTACATATTATAATATTGATACAACAAAATAAAAAATGTCTGCCAATTTTTATTTTATTCATTATATTGTTTCTGATATAAATTAACATTATTACGAATGTTCAAATAATATTTTCTTGGATCTAGTCATTTTATACTATCCGCCCAGATGCACAGCCTTTCAGTCAGTCTTGAATATATTTAAATGGGAACATCTCTGCATGTACGTGACATTCCCATTCCAATTAATACAATGAAGAATGTTTGTTAGTTTTTCTGATCTGATGTGGTATGTCCCTAGACAAAAACTATGATAATATGGCGGAAATACGGTACCGGTCCCTGGCACATTGGGGGGGGGAAAAACTGCTGACCTGCCACATCAGATAGTTTGACAATCACTGGACTAGAACATCAGAGGGAAGCCTACTGTAAGAAAAAATAAAATGTCTTGTAAAGCAGCTTAAGTTAATATGATACTAGCTTTTATGAAGCAGTTCCCCACATTGCTATTAGTGTTATATTGTCATGATTGATGACAACAGTGTCCAGTAACCATTGTTCTCAATTCTATGGCAAAATATATAAGACGAGTAAATTTATCCAGCATGGAAATGCATCTCAGAATTAGTGTTCACTTAGGATCTTTATTTAGAATGGTAGCATAGGCTTTTAGGGCAGATTTTCAAAGGCACAAGTGAAGTTAGGCATGCAACTCTCATTGGCTTTCAGTGGGATTTAGGCACCTCTAATTGCCTTTTGTGTCTTTGAAATTCTCCCAATTATAATATCAACATAGAATCATAGAAATGTCCAGCCCCCTGCAGTGAGGTAAACCTAGACTATCCCTGACAGGTGTTTGTCCAATCTGTTCTTCAAAACCTTCAGTGACAGAGATTCCACAGCCTCCCTAGAAGCCTGTTCCTGAGCATAATTACTGTTATGGTTAGAAAGTTTTTTCCTAATATCTAACCTAAACCTCTCTTGCTGTAGATTAAGCCCATTATTTCTTATCTTACCTTCAATGGACATAGACAACAATTGATCGCTGTTTGCTTTATAACAGCCCTTAAGTTATTTGAAGACTATCATCAGCTGTTCCCTCAGTCTTTTTTTCCTCAAATATGCCTAATTTTTGTAGCCTTTCCTCATAAGTCAAGTTTTTTCTAAACATTTTATCATTTTATTTGCCTTCCTCTAGACTCTCTAATCTTTCCACATCTTTCTTAAAATGTAGCACCTATAATTGGATACAGTACTCCAGCTGAGACCTCACCAGTGCTCAGTAAAGCAGGACAGTTACTTCCTGTATCTTTCATATAACATTCCTGTTAATACACCCAAGAATATTAGCCATTTTTCAACTGCATCACAATGACTCATACTCAGTTTGTGATCCCCTCTACTCCCCCACTCCCTATCCTTTTCAGCAGCGCTATCACCTAAATAGTTATTTTCCATTTTGTAGTTATTTCTGTGCATTTGATTTTGTCTTTACTGAATTTCTTCTTGTTTAATTCAGACCGGTTCTGTTTGTCAAGGTCATTTTGAATTGTAATCGTCCCACCAAGGTGCTTGCTACCCCTCCCAGCTTTGTGTCTTCTGGAAATGTTACGTGTATGCATTTCACTCTGTTATCCAAGTCATTAATGAAAATGTTGAATAGTACCAGCTCCAGAGCTGATTCCTGCAGCCCCATTAGATACACCCTCCCACTTTGACAGCAGACCATTGATAACTACTTTTTGAGTATGGTCTTTCAGCCAGTTGTGCATGCATCGTATGGTAATTTAATCTAGATCACATTTCCCTACATTGCTTATGAGAATGTCAGGTGTGACCTTGTCAGAAGGTTTGATAAAATCAAGATATTTCACATCTACTGCTTCCCCCTTATCAAGTAGGCCAGTAACCTTGTCAAAGAAGGAAATTACATTGGTTTGGAATGATTTGTTCTTGACAAATGCATGCTGGCTATTCCTTATAACCCTAGATTCCAAGGCCAGAAGGGACCATTGTGATCACCTAATTTGCTCTCCTGTATAACACAAGCCATAGAACTTCCCTAAAATATTTCCTACGTGCTTATAAATTGGTAGTTTAATTTGTTTCAGTATCTTTCCAGGTATCGAAGTTAGGCTTCCGGGTCTATAATTCTCTGGGTCATCTTTGTTCCCCTTTTTAAAAATAGGTTCTATGTTTGCCCTTTTCCACTCCTCTGGGACCTCACCCATGTTCCATGAGTGCGTGAAGATAATTAGCTAGTGGTTCTGAGGTTCGTTTACTTAGTTCTTTAAGTATCCTAAAGATGAATTTCATCAGGCCCTGCCAACTTGAATACATTTAACTCATCTAAATCTTTAATCTTTTTTTCCTTATTTTGTCGTACATTCCTTCCCCTTGTTGTTAATAGGGCTGTCAAGCGAGTTTAAAAAAAATGATTCTGATTAATTGTGCTATTAATCATGCTGTTAAACAATAATAGAATACCATTTATTTAAATATTTTTGGGTGTTTTCCACATTTTCAAATATATTGATTTTAATTATAGCACAGAATAAAAATGTATAGTGCTCACTGCATCTTGTTTACAATGTCACGTGAAAGTGAGAATAGGCATTCACATGGCATTGTCATAGCTGGCGTCGGAAGATATTTATGTGCCAGTTATGCTAAAGATTCATATGTCCCTTCATTCTTCAATCACCCTTCCAGGGCATATGTGTCCATGCTGATGACAGGTCCTGCTTGATAACAATCCAAAGCATTGTGAACCAACACATGTTCATTTTAATTATCTGAATCAAATGCCACCAGCAGAAGATTGATTTTCTTTTTTGATGATTCAGGTTCTGTAGTTTCCGCATCAGAGTGTTGCTCTTTTAAGACTTCTGAAAGCATGCTCCACGCCTCGTCACTCTCCAATTTTGGAAGGCACTTCAGATTCTTAAACTGGGGGTCGAGTGCTGTATCTATCCTTAAAAATCTCACATTCATACCTTGTTTGCATTTTGTCAAATCTGCAGTGAAAGTGTTTTTAAAATGAACAACACGTGCTGGTCATCATCCAAGACTGCTATAACATAAAATATATGGCAGAATGTGGGTAAAATAAAGAGCAGATATACAATTCTCCCCCAAGGAGTTCAGTCATAAATTTAATTAACGCGTTACTTTTTTAATGAGCGTCCTCAGTATGGAAGCATGTCCAATGGAATGGTGGCCAAAACATGAAGGAGCATATGAATGTTTAGCATTTCTGGCACGTAGATACCAATGCCAGCTACAAAAGTGCCATGCGACCATCTGTTCTCACTTTCAGGTGACATTGTAAATAAGAAGCCGGCAGCATTATCTCCCATAAATGTAAACAAACTTGTTAATCTTAGCGGTTGGCTGAGATATGTTACCAAAAAAAATCTACATTTGTAAGTTGCACTTTCATGATGAAGAGATTGCACTACAGTACCTGTATGAGGTGAATTGAAAAATATTATTTCATTCGTAATCAAAAATAATAATATAAAGTGAGCACTGTACACTTTGTATTCTGTGTTGTAATTGAAATCAATATATTTGAAAATGTAGAAAAACATCCAAAAAAATTAAATAAAATTTCAATTGGGATTCTATTGTTTAACAGTGCAATTAAAACTACGATTATTCGCGATTCATTTTTTTAGTTAATCGCATGAGTTAACTGTGATTTATCGACAGCCCTAGTTATTAATATTAATTGTGTTCAGAATCTTGTCACCATTTAACGTTTTTGGTGAAGACTGAAGCAAAAGGTGCATTAAGTACCTCCAGCCTTCTTGATGTCAGCAGTTATTAGTTCTCCTTCCCTACTAGACAGAGGACTTATATTTCCCTTCATCTTTTTTTTCCTTGTTCCTAATGTATTTATTAAAGAACTTCTTATTGCTTTTGATGTCCCCTGCAAATTGCAACTCATTTTGTGCCTTAGCCTTTCTGATTTTTGTCCCTTCATGCTTGTGCTATTCTTTTATACTCCTCCATAGCAATTTGTCCACTTTTTGTAGGATTCCTTTTTGATTTTAAAGTCATGAAAGAGCCCTGATGGAACCATATTGGTCTCTTACTATTCTTCCTATTTTTCCTTTGCGTCATGATGATATACTAATTTAAGAAGTATCAAGTTATACAACAAAATAGAACTACTGATGGTTTGGCTACAGAGCTGAAAGCCATGTCCAATTCACTGAAATGCTGTGCTTGATTTAGGATTTGTCTAAATTAGGAAAAGAGATTAGGTTGCAATTAGCTAACATCAGACTTGAGTTCTCTTTCTAATCTATACACATTTTGAGAGGATCTACTCTTCCTGCTACCTACAGCTGGATTTATATACTCTGTTCTGACACAAAAATATAATTTTGATCTCTTTGTATTTCCTACAGAGGGAATCTGTTTTGTTGAGTAAAATACTTTTTTTCATTATTTAGGAACTGGTGATGAAGATGAGTATGTTGATGATTTCAACAGGTAAGAGGGAAAAATACTTCTATTGCTACAATGTGATATTTAATGGATAGTAAACATCATTCAGTTTTCTAGTTACATTGAACCAGAAGTAGGTTCAATTTTATCGTGATCAATTTGACAATGCTGCCATCTGTCTGCTATACATCTGTGAATATAAATTTTTTTTATACTTTCTGTAGGCAGGAGTGTCCTTAGGATGCTGACAAGCGTTAGGGTTTTTTTATTAAAGAAAAATATGCTCTTCTCAACAATGCAGTTTTATCATTTACTTTTTATACATTTTAATTAATATTTTTAGCTAACTGTCTATATAAGAGTCCAAATTGAATCTTGCATCTAGAAAACTCAGTAGCATGAAGAGAAGACAATTGAGCAATAATATTTAAGGCCCTGATCCTACAATTTACATGGCACAGCTTATTTCTCACGGCTTAATTTAGTTACAGGTGTATTCTCAAATATTTTTATCATTTAAATATCTTTTCTGTAAAAATTGAGCTATCTAACCTAAAGACTCTTTTTCCTATAGAGGTGTGTGAGTGTGGGGGGAATTCTTGTACAGCAGAAAAAGAAAATCTAATTATTTTCACATTTTGTTCTTTTTTCTGTCATTAGTACCAGTCATCGCTCAGAAAAAAGTGACATCAGTATTGGTGAAGAAATAGAAGAAATTTCTGTGGAAATAGAAGACTTGAATGCCAGTGATAAAGTATGACTTTTATTGTGTGGGCGTGCTTTTAATCTTTTATTAGATATTGTGGTTAGATGTTTGGCTGTCCTTTCTGGACAACTGTCATCACGTAATAAACACTTTGGGCACAAGTGGATATAGTCATGCCATTCATTAAAACTGCCTTCTATTTATAACCATTCACTTACTGTTAGGGTTAGATTCTGTACTGACTCTTTTAAAGTAAATAAATAAATAATAGTAATTTGGACTAACTCTGCAGTAACTAACAGTTTGAGAGATTTTTTTGTAATCTTGTAGCATATGCAAGAGTTTTTATTAACTGCCTTGGTTGTGCTCATATTTTCATTATTCAGCACTGACTATCAAATTTCCATACCTCTGTCTGCATTGTTAGAATATATGCCCTTTCTAAATAAGAACACTTTAAAGTATTTTTGCTGGGATTCTGTTGAATTCTGAGATATTACAGTTAGTAGATAGGTACTGTTACCAGCTGAATTGTTCTTTGCTGACAGCGTGCTAACAGCCTATTGCCTAGATCGCCTTCTAGAAATTTTCAGTGCATTTTTAAAATTGTCAACAGGGCAAGTGACTCCAAATCTACTTGATTTTAAAATAATTTTTTTCTCATTTGAACCAATTGTTCTTTATTTGGTTGGAAAAATAAAGTAGTGGCATTAGGAGCCCAATTCTATAAGGTACTTCTCATTAACTTAATGGGCAGTTGAATGCACACAGTATCTCATATGTTGGAATTGATACCTTTCAGGGCAGAGCTGTAAGCTAGCAAGATGCTTTTTGCAGGACTGCATAGTTTAACAGATTTTGAAATATAAATAAATATATATATCTTGTCTGATTGATTTTGTTTTCTAGCTTGAAGACCTCACACAAGATCTTACCATTTCTCAGTTAAGTGATGTTGATGCTGCAGATTACTTAGAGGATGTGGCATAGAACTGAACAGCAGAGCTGTTTCAAGTGTTGGATTGAGGACTCTTGAGGACTGCTATTTTCAGACAATCATTCTTTGCTGGAAAGTCTGTTCCCTATTTGTGCCTTGTGTTTCAGAAAGACTGGAGATGTAGAGAGCTCTTATAAAATCATAGCAAGAACTGAATGAAATAGTTCATTCCAGCTTGAGTCTAATATTGGAATTGTTGTTCTCCATCTGGTTCAGCAAAACCTTTCACACAAGGAGTTGAATTTTTCCAGCTGGATTTCCATTGCTGGCGATGGATACACAAAACCATCAGTCTATAAGAGAACATAACTGAAGAAATCAGCAAAGCTGCAGAACTTCTATACAGATGTATGGCTTTATAAGGAATTTACACTGTTATGGTAACAGTCTGATTTTTTAGCTGAGATAAGCAAGAAAACTTAGAGTTACTTCTTCAACTTACTAAAATCTTCAGCAGTCTATATGAAATTTACATAATATCTAATAAATCTGCCTCAGTACCTAGTCACTCCATGCCTACTTTAAGGAGTCAAGATTTTTCAGAAGTGACTAGTGATTTTTGGGAGCCCAACTTTAGAGATCTATAAGGGGCCTGATTTTTAGCATTTTCTGAAAATCAGGCCCCTTTAAAGTGTCTCCAGTTGAACAGCCCAAACTGAGGCAGCTAAAATCAGTAGGCACCTCTTGAAAATCTTGGCTGAAGTATCTGTCAACTCTGAACTTTCTTGTTTTAATGTATTTGTCAGACCATTAACGTTACTCTAAACTACTTTTTTTGTGTGATTATTTCATTAATGTTAACAGCTGTTAAAATCCCAATAAAAATGTGAGATTCCCTTATGATCCACAGATCATAATACAGAATAACAAAATTTCTGAGAAGAGCTGTTTAATGGTTTGTGGAGTTCATGTTACTGGGGAAGATCTTAATTTGTATTGACTCACTTTCATTGTTTAAAATCCATATTTGTTTTAAAAACGGAGCACCAAAAAAGTATGAAACAATTAAACTTCTCTGTGTACCAAAATCTAATGACTAATGAACAGATTTAAACCCAAATATTTAAAAATAAATACCAGGCCTAAGATATTGAACCCACTAAGTTTATAGCCAGGAGCACATTTTTGTATTTCCATTATCAACTCTTGAAAAACAGTCAGTAATGGAAACATTGACAGTTTCTTAACTATACTGTCATGCTTGGCGCTGCTGTATTATATAGGTCATGGACATTTGTAATACTGAAACAAGCCTTCAAAATGTGTATTTTTTGAGCATTGTTAGAAAAATACATTGGAAAAGATACATGTCAGTGAATATAAAGATATATTAATCATCTTTTTGTAGGTTTTGTAATTTTATTTCAGGCAAGCTACTAGCATTTCAATAACAATAGCATGTGAGACCATATAAGAACAGCCATACTGGGTCTGACCAAAGGTCCATCTAGCCCAGTATCCTGTCTACCGACAGTAGCCAATGCCAGGTGCCCCATAGGGAGTGAACATAACAGGTAATGATCAAGTGATCTCTCTCCTGCCATCCATCTCCATCCTCTAACAGACACAGGCTAGATACAGCTTATAGAGCTGCTTTACTTTGATTTGAGTCTGACTTAGGCTCTTACACATTGAGCTAACAGATATGGGGCTGGCTGTATTGGAAGGTTATACTTGCACAGTAGGTAGATTATCTGAGGCAGAAGTGAAAAGTGACTTTTATTTATGTGCATCCCCCAAATAGCCAGCATAAAGCCGCAGAACATGAGCCATGGTGTCAACATCTTACATTGTGCCGTAATGTAGCGGTCTTGAGCACAGAAGAGAGATTTTCCCCAGGCTCAGACCATCCCAGAATGTATGTGCAGCAGCCTTGAAGTAGCAAAGACCTTGTAGCATTCACTGTTGAGGTTGAGATTCTTTATGCACAAGATCTCCACATTTTAGAATTACTACCTGTAAAGGAGGACATGGAAAAAAAAGAGCAGCAGCACGTCTGAGGGTGTTTTCTTCCACTAGAACTTCCACAGGAGGCACTTAGAACATAAGAACGGCCATACTGTGTCAGACCAAAGGTCCATCTAGCCCAGCATCCTGTCTTCCAACAGTGGCCAATGCCAGGTGCTCCAGAGGGAATGAACAGAACAGGTAATTATCAGGGAACAAAGGGTAGGAATAAATGGTAAATTCTCAGAATGAAGAGGGGTAACAAGTGGTGTCCCTCAAGGGTCAGTCCTAGGACCAATCCTGTTCAACTTATTCATAAATGATCTGGAGAAGGGGGTAAAAAGTGAGGTGGCAAAGTTTGCAGATGATACTAAACTGCTCAAGATAGTTAAGACCAAAGCGGACTGTGAAGAACTTCAAAAAGATCTCACAAAACTAAGTGATTGGGCAACAAAATGGCAAATGAAATTTAATGTGGATAAATGTAAAGTAATGCACACTGGAAAAAAATAACCCTAACTGTACATACAGTATGATGGGGGCTAATTTAGCTACAACGAATCAGGAAAAAGATCATGGCATCTTTGTGGATAGTTCTCTGAAGATGTCCAAGCAGTGTGCAGCAGCAGTCGAAAAAGCAAACAGTATGTTAGGAATCATTAAAAAGAGGATAGAAAATAAGACTGAGTATCTTATTGCCCTTGTATAAATCCATGGTACGCCCACATCTTGAATACTGCGTAGAGTTGCGGTCTCCTCATCTCAAAAAAGATATACTGGCATTAGAAAAGGTTCAGGGAAGTGTAACAAATGATTAGGGGTTTGGAACGGGTCCCATATGAGGAGAGATTAAAGAGACTAGGATTTTTCAGCTTGGAAAAGAGACTAAGGGAGGATATGATAGAGTTATATAAAATCATGAGTGATGTAGAGAAAGTAAATAAGGAAAAAACTATTTATTTATTCCCATAATACAAGAACTAGGGGCCACCAAATGAAATTAATGGGCAGCAGGTTTAAAACAAATAAAAGGAAGTTCTTCACACAGTGCACAGTCAACTTGTGGAACTCCTTACTTGAGGAAGGTGTGAAGGCTGGGACTGTAACAGCATTTAAAAGAGAACTGGATAAATCCAGGAGATTAAATCCCTTAATGGCTATTAGCCAGGATGGGTAAGGAATGGTGTCCCTAGCCTCTGTTTGTCAGAGGGTGGAGATGGATGGCAGGAGAGAGATCACTTGATCATTGCCTGTTGGGTTCACTCCTTCTGGGCACCTGGCATTGGCCACGGTCGGTAGACAGGATACTGGGCTAGATGGACCTTTGGTCTGACCCAGTACGGCCATTCTTACGTTCTTAAGTGATCCATCCCCTGTCTCCCATTCCCAGCTTCTGGCAAACAGGCTAGGGACACCATGTCTGTCCCTCCTGGCTAATAGCTATTGATGGACCTATCCTCCGTGAACTTACCTAGTTCTTTCTTGAACCCTGATATAGTCTTGCCAGAGGCTGTGGTGAAGGCCAAAGAGTTCTACAGGTTGACCGTGCATCATGTGGGAAAAAATGCTATCATCATGAAACTGTTTTTCAAAACCTCTCTGATGCGTGGCGCACCTCAATGTGCTCTTCTAATTGCCCTGGTGTCTGGCTGTTCAAAATTGGCCACCAGGCAATTTTCCTCAACCTCCCACTCCGCCATAAACGTCTCCCCCTTACTCTCACAGATATTCTGGAGCACACAATAAGCAGCAATAACAATGGGAATAGTGCTTTCGGTGAGGTCTAACCTCAGCAAACAGCACCAGCAACCTTTTAAACCAGGGGTCGGCAACCTATGGCACGCGTGCCAAAGATGGCACGCGAGCCAATTTTTAACGGCATGCTGGGGCCCACCAGGACCCCAGTGTACCATTAAAAATCCTGTCGACGTGGCAAGCTGCAGGGTCCGTGCTCCAGGGCTGGAGCCCCGGGCCGAGTGCAGCACGCCGTCGGCCCCTTCCCCATGAGCCATGGCGCCGTGTACAGCACTCGGGGGGCTGGGGTTGTGCGCTCCTACAGGGCAGCATTTGGCTCCATGGGGAGGGAAAAACGCTCCCCAGTCATCTGGAGCCCTGCCCCGCCCCTCCCCTCTCCTCACAGCGCTGCACGCATGGCTGTAGGGCTCCAGATCAGCGGGGAACCTCATAGGAAGGGGTCTGGGGCCGGCGGGCGGGGGGGTTGGAAAAGCGGTGGGGGGGCAGTCAAGGGACAGGGAGCACGGTGGGTTGGATGGGGGGGGTAGGATCCTGGGGGGTGGTTAGGGGCAGGGTCTTTGGAGGGGGCGGTCAGGGAGTGGGGGGGGAGTTGGATGGGGCATGGGAGTCCCTGGGGTCTGTTAAGGGGTAGGGAATGGATAGGGGTTGGGACAGGGAGCAAGGAGGGTCCTGGGGAGGCAATTGGGGGGGTCTCTGGAGGGGATGGTCAAGGGACTAGGAGCTGGGGGGGTTGGGAGTTCGGGGGGGCTGTCAGGAGGTAGGGGTGTGGAGAGGAGTTGGGTGAGCAGGGGGGTGTTGTATGGGTCCAGAGTTCTGGGGGTCCTGTCAGGGAGCGGGGAGCGGTTAGATAGGCATGGGAGTCCAGGGGGTTCTGTCTGGGTGCGGGGGTGTGGATAAGGGTCGGGACAGTCGGGACGAGGGGCAGGGAGGCTTAGATAGAGAGTGGGGTCCCAGGAGGGGGTAGTTGGGACAAGGAGTGAGGGGAGTTGGGGGTTCTGGGGGGGCAATCACCCAGTCCTCTGCCCTGAGTCCTGCCCTCCCACGCACCCCCAGGTCCCTGCCCTAAGCTCTGTACCACCCAGCCCTCTGCTGACTCCTTCACACCCCCCCACATGACCCCAGCCCTGACTCTTGCACCTCACATATCCCCATCCCCACCCCCACCCTGAGCACCAAACGGGAGCTCCTGCACTCCCACTCACATTTCCACCTGCACCCCTCACACCAAATGGGAGCTGCCCAGGTAAGTGCCCCACACCCCAACCCTGAGCTGCCACCCTCATTCTAGCTCCTGGCCAGACCCTTCACCCCCACCCCTGTGCTCGGTCCACTCCCACCCTCAGCTCAGTGCAGAGAGAGGAAGAGAATGGGCCAGAACCAGAGAGAAGGCAGGTACCCACTGTATGTGGGCAGGGCCGGGACCCCAGACTGGCAGCAGGCTGAGGGGGTCCGGCAGCCGGGATCCTGGCTGGCAGGAGCCGGCGGATGGAACCCCTGAGCGGCAGTGGGCTGACCCACTCTGCCAGTCTGGGGTCCTGGCTGCTAGCCCTGCACAGCCTGCTGCCAATCTGGGGTTCTGGCTGCCAGAGCCTTCCCAGCTGGGGTCCCAGCCACAGGCCCCATTCAGTCCACTGCCGGCCTAGATGAACAGAACCCCAGACCAGCAGCAGGCTGAGCGGGCCGGCGGCGTAAGATCAATATTTTAATTTAATTTTAAATGAAGCTTCTTAAACATTTTGAAAACCTTGTTTATTTTACAATACAACACTAGTTTAGTTACATAATATATAGACTTGTAGAGAGAGACCTTCTAAAAAACGTTAAAATGTATTACCGGCATGCAAAACCTTAAATTAGAGTGAATAAATGAAGACTCGGCACACCACTTCTGAAACGTTGCTGACCCCTGTTTTAAACATTCAAAGGCACATTCTACCACCATTCTGCATTTGCTCAACCTATGGTTGAACTGCTCCTTACTGCTTTCCAGGCTGCCTGTGTATGGCTTCATGAGCCATGGGAGCAAGGGGTAGGCTGGGTCCCCAAGAATAACTATTGGCATTCCAATATCCCCAATGATAATTTTCTGGTCTAGGAAGAAAGTCCCTTCTTACAGCTTTTCGAACAGCCCAGAGTTCCAAAAGTTGCAAGCGCGATGCATCTTTCCTGACCTCCCACTTTGATGTTGGTGAAATGGCCCTTGTGATCCACTTGCAACACCATTGGGAAGTACCCCTTGCAGTTTATCTACTGTTTGGCAAGGTGGTCCTGTGCCAAGATAGGTATATGCATTCCATCTATCACCCCCCAGTTAGGGAACCCCATTGCAGCAATATGACCTGCACATTTCCAAGAGTCACAACCCTTGTTAGCAGAACATTATTGATTGCCTTGGCTAATTGGATCACAGCAGTCCCCATGGTAGATTTGCCCACTCCGAATTGATTCCTGACTGACCGGTAGCAGTTAGAGGTTGCAAGCTTCCACAGGGCTATCACCATTTGCTTCTCAACTGTCAGGGTAGGTCTCATCTTGGTATTCCTGTGCTTCAGGGCAGGGGAAAGCAACTCCTTACACATGCGAAAGTTTCGCAGCCACTGGGAATCATCCCATACCCGCAACACTGTGTGGTTCCACCAGTCTGTGCCTGTTTGCCAGGCCCAGAATCGATGTTCCACTGTATCCACCTGCCCCACTGCTGCCATGATTTCCCAATTGCCACATCTCCTGCTTTCAGGAATGTCTGTGTCCATGTCCTCCTCACAATCTTCCTTATGCTGGCGGCTCCTACCTCGGCTCTGCACATACTGCAGGATAATGTGCAAGGTGTTTACAATGCTCACAAAAGCAGCACTGAGCTGAGTGGGCTCCATGCTTGCCGTCCTATGGCGTCTGCATGGATAACCCAGGAAAAAAGGTGCAAAATGGTTTGCCATTGCTTTTAAGGAGGGAGGGTAGACGAATGACATGTATCCAAAACCACCCACAACAATGTTTTTGCCCCATCAGGCTTAACCCGGAATTCCAATGGGCAGCGGGGACTGTGGGATAGTTACCCACAGTGCACCACTCCATGAGTCGATGCTAGCCACAGTATTGAGGACTCATTCTGCCGACCTAATGCGCTTAGTCGGGACACGCATGATCAACTGTATAAAATTGGTTGCTAAAGATTGACTTCTATCAAATCAACCTAATTTTGTAGTGTAGACATGCGCTTACTGAATTGCATATACAGTAATAGTTTGAGCTGCAAAATAAGCTACAGGGTGGCTGGATTGTATGTTTTGAGATGTCTTCATCTGCAAAACTTTAAAAAAATTGGGACTGGAAGGAGGTCACCAGAGTTTGTTTGCTTTTATTAAAACATAATTTACAAACATCAGCCCAAATTGTGTACTGGTTGAATATAGTTGAATATATGATTCTTAAGAACAAAACAAAAAAAGCCTACTGAATTATGCACTTCCAGACAGAATGTTATTAAACAAATATGACTTGTCAAAGTTGAGAATTAATGAACAAAAACCAACATGTAGCATGCAGAGAGATGTGCCAAACAGTTGCAATTCTGTTTCAACAAGACTGTCCCTGATTCCCAACATCAAATCATGGTTTGTGTGTCTAAATTGTTTAAATGAAAAGTGGGAAACCACAGCCCAGCCATACATGTAGAAACTGATTGAGCACTTTCTCAAAAGTGACTTTTTTCTAGCTATACTAAAGCCACTCTCAGCTTTGTGCTTCTGAAGATTGACCCTGTGAAACCTCCATAAACATAAATGCACTTAAATAGTGAAACTAAGCACTGAAGAGAACCTTTAAATCCTGTTTAAACTGTTTTGGAGGTAAATAGGCAGAAGATAGTTTAAAATACTTAACTAGCTCTGACTAAATACTTTTCACCTTGGGGAATGGAAAGAGCATTTTAGGAAGTATCTCTCGTTATTTTATTAAAAGCATTTCTGTTCAGCAAAAGGTGAAAACTAGCTTAAACGTCAGCTTTCTGCATCACCTGTAAGCATTCTTCATCATCTGTAAGCATTCCCCATTGATTTCAGTAGCTACCTGAGTCAGACATCCCAGCCATAGATTATGTAAGTGTCTTCATGTGCCTTTTTGGTTTTGACATTTTCCTTTGTAGGCAGTTTGAAGCTGCAAACAAAAGTGTTTCTTTCTTAAGATGCAGCTTCACTTGACTTCAGCTTGAGCTCAGTTAACATACAGCCAGGGGCAAAATTCACTATAAGGCAATAGTCCAACATGCAAAATGTTGGGAATCACCACCATGCCTGCTTCTCCAAAAAAAGGGACCTGCAGACTGAGGCTCAATGCATAACCCAACATCAGATCATCTGAGAGTATGGCACAATTTGGTGAACATTTAAAGTGCCAGTTTCTCAATTCAACAAATGAATTCCAAGGAAAGCATTGAATTCTCCATATATTTTTTAAACCGCTCTCTGACATTTTATTATCACTATTGACTTAAGCACTGAGATACTAAAAGCCATGGAACAACTGGGGTTTTAAATGAAAGAGGAATTTTAGATCTGTAAGTTTTATGAATATGTGCAATACTTTCTATCACTTTCTTTGTTATTTACAATATATTAAAACCAGCCACAACTTTAAGCTTCCTGCACTTCGAGCTTTTTTCAAATATTTTATTTTAAATACATTTCAAAGAGATGAGAGAGACAGGCAAATAAATCGTACAACTAAGTGAACAAAAAAGTGGCATGAATGCAGCCTTTGATCTCAGAAGCTTTATAAAAAATTTCACTTCAAGCTGTTTTGCCCTGTGTCTGGGCATTGAGTTGGATATGGATCCTCACATTGGAAAGGTGGTCAGAAAAATGACACAAAGCTTTTAAGTATGGAAAGAGGAGAGGAGTTCTCTTTTTACTTCTGAAAGACTACACTGTCTCATGGTAGAGTTGTTTTGAAATGCCATATAGGTCACAGCAGACATAAGTAGGTGAATAAGAGGATGCTGTGATGGGACAGGAGCTGTTTTATTAAAAACTAGTGAAAGCTGGTCCCTATTTTTTCACTTTTTATTAAAGGAGCATACATTAAAGAACCTGTGAAGAGAAGCATGGAAAGAAAACACTCTCTGCAGGATTGTTACCAAAAAGACTAGATTTGATCTGCCTACCTAGTTGTGTATGCATGCATGCTTCATTTAGTTACCTTGATTGCATGCAGAAATGGCCAGTTGTGGTTCAATTAATCATTTACATGCATGATATGCGCATGCAGTAGCTGTAATTTTACCTACAGATTAGGATCATTTTCAAAATAGCAGCCTAATTTGACTTTAGAGGGAACTGTTAGATGCTCAGCACTGATAAAAATCAGGCAGGTGTCTTAAGAAAACATTTAGAAACCTATCTAGCCTCTGATCTTTGACAATCTTGACATTAGACCATTGTTGGGTGGTGGCTGTTCAGCATCTAATCATATGTCTGTATATTTAAAAATAACCAGAAAGCGTTTTTTTAAATTGTATTAGTAGAAAAATTCAAGCAAAGCAATGAAACTACTGAACAGCTGAAAAACAATCAGATAACCACAACGGATATTGGTAGTAAAATCAGGTCATCCGCACAGTTCCCCTGTAAGAGCAGCACATGTAAGAATTGCCTCAGAGTCTTCACTCTTGTAAGTAGAAAAACACTCCCATCACAATTTGACATTTCAATATTGTATCTCTTGGTGGGCAATTGCATTAATACAATTGAGCTTCAGGGTATTCTGCAAGGAAAGATTACTCACCTTATTGTACCTGGAGTGCTTTGAGGAATGTGTTATCCTTTGGTCTAGTGCACTTCAGATTGCACATGCGCTCCACATATCCAGAACCAGAGAATTCTTCCTAGCCCTGTCCATTTGGTCTATGCATCTGCCTCTGCTCTTCTCGTGCTCTGCACCAAGATATACAGAGGACTGCCAGACCACCACCACTTCAGATGCGATATGATGCAGCCGGGTATGGGGGGAGATAGAGGACACAGTGCACTGACATAGGGACAACACATCTCAAAGCACTGCAAGGTGAATAACAATTTCTCCCATGAGTGCTTGTTTCTATGGGTAGTGCACTTTAGGTGATTCGGAAGCAGTGTTTTCCCCAAGATGGTGGTTGCACAGAGCCCTGCACCACTGTTGAATTCAGGACTATCCTGCCTATGAAGACACTGCTTGAGGTGCTGAAATGATTCTCTTGGTACTGGTGGGCATCAGGGCTTTGCCCATAGTTGATTCCCTGGGTCGATCCTTCATACCACCAGAGCGCAATGTCTCACTTGACTGGGAATGGGATAGGAAATTCTGCTTCTTCTTGGAAAACATAGATGGGGAACTTTCCTTCTTGTCCTTGTGGCGTTCCTGTGTCTCCCTTCCTCTGCTCTACCGTGGCTCTGCTCACCCGGGTCTCTCAGAACTAATGGGGGGAACAGGGAGGCCATGGAAGCAGCCAAAGCTGTGTTCCAAGGGGACACTCCTATCTTTTTTAGGTGGACGTACAGGGGAGTCTCCCTGGCCAGAGTCTGGATCCACCCTCAAGGACTTATCCATGAGAAACATGTTGAGGTGGAACTCTGTTGGCTGCCTTGATCTCCAGTGAAACAACTTACTGCACCTGGAAGGTATATGGGCTTCCCCAAGGCAGTCAGGACCAGCTTTAGGTCAATTCCACCAATTCCCCCGAATCGGGCCCCGCGCCTAAGAGGGCCCCGAGCCAAGTGAGAATCCCTTCCCTGGCTAGAAGTGCCTTTTTAACTTTTACTCACCTGGCAGCGCTCCGGGTCTTCGGCAGCTCTTCGGCGGAGGGGCCTTCACTTGTTCTGGGTCTTCGGTGGCACTTTGGCGGCAGGTCCTTCAGTGCCACCGAAGATCTGGAGCGAGTGAAGGACCGCCAAAGTGCCGCCGAAGACTCGGAGCACCGTCCAGTAAGTATAAGCCCCAGGTGTTTTTTTTACGTGTTTTTTTTTTTTGTCTTCCCTGCCAGGGCCCCGTCAAAACTGTTCGAATTGGGCCCAGCACTTCCTAAAGCTGGCCCTGAAGGCAGTGCAAAGAAGCGCTGGTTACCAGAAAGGGCTTCTGGCAGTCCATTCAGCTCTTGAAGCTGGGGCTCTTTTTGGCATATGCTCCCTGCCCCCAGAGAATAGCATTAGGGAAAGGTGTTGAGCACTGCACCCCAAAATATATCAAATTAAATTATAAACTATTTATCACTATTTACGGGTAAGGCTGTGGAGGCACAGTGAACATCTCGGGCTCCTTCTCAGCCCACACTGGGTAGGAAGGAACTGAAATGGCGGTGATCTGGCAGCTACTTTTATACCCTCTGTGTGTATCATGAGGAGAGCAGGGGAACATGTGCAGTCCAGCCAGACTCTGCTAGGAAGAATTCTCCAATTCCAGGTGCATATCTAACCTCAAGTTCGCTAGACGTATGGACAAGCACTCAGTGAAGGCGGCTTGTTTTGCAGAGGGAAGGTGTCTGGGGAGGTGTAGAGTGGGAGATGGGATAGCATGTTAGTCTGAAGCTGGATTTTGTCATGGGTGAGTGTTGTCTGAAGTCTGTATACAGCTAAATATTAGTAATGCTAAAGTAATATTTGAAATTAATCCTAGAAATAGCTGAGAATAGGTTTGGAGTCTCTCAGGGCCAGTCTTGCTATGCTGTTTCAGGCAAAATTTCCTGAAATTCATGGGAGTTTGTTTGAATAAGGACTGCAGGATCAGTTCTTTAGGGAGAGGTCACAACTTAAATAGTATAAAATTACTTTCTGACTACAGTCCTGAGACAAAACTGCCTTTATTTTGCTTAATGAGCCACAGACAAGCACTTTCAAAAACACTGTGGTAAAGAACAAGTGAGGAAATATTTGGGAAAACATATAGCTATGCAAACAGGCTGCACCAGAGAGTGTGCAGTTAAAGATAAGAAGGGAAGTGGTATGATCCGAATGGTAGTGAGTTAGAAAAGTCTTAGGTAAATTGGTACAATGTTAGAATCAAAGTACTGATCTTCAAAAGAGAAAGTGATTCTCGCACCTAATATTTCATAAATTGAAATTTTATCTCCTTGTAAAATAGGGCAAATATGAAAGGGTGAAAAAAATCATGACACTTCTAGAGGATAATGACAATTATTTCTGCAAGGAATAAATCACATGAGTTTATAAAGAACAAATCTTGCCAGAAACATCTGATTGTATAATTAGTTTATCAAATATATTTAGTGTTTTAGTAAGACATCAGATAGTGTCTCAGATTCCTACACTCCATTAAAATAAGCACCTGAACTGAAAATCAGTAACCAAAGTTTGTGTTAAAGGCCAAAGTATCAAGTTGAGGGAGTCTAAGGCACTGCAGATATGCCAGCTCCAGTCTTATTTAATTTTTAATGATCTAAAAGAAATTACAGAAATTTACAGGTGGTATGAAATTCGGAGGAGTTACAAACACCCTTGAGATCACAGAAATAAATACAAGGGAACATAGAGTAATTAGAGACATAGTCAGAAACTAACATGCAAACACACCTTGGAAAAATGCAAATTAATACGGTATAACTGGGAAAAATCCAAACTACACATTCATGAGGGAGACATTTGGAAAGTAGTGAAACTGACAAAGCTATGGGTGTTATGAGCCAGCAAGTTATACAGAACTTTAATACAACAACATAACAAAGTCTAGTATACACAGAGGCATATCAGGGCAGAAAACCCGTTTATGCTGCTCTTGTACAGGGGCCCATAAATACTGTGTTCACTTCTATGTGTGATGTTATTAATGGAAAATCAGTTAGTGACAAATCCCAGGGAATTTAGAGAAAAACTGCAAATATGAGCAGGAGGATGGAGGAAGGGATTGATTTATGAGTGAAGTGAGACTAGGGGGAAACAACAGCCTGAGCCCACTGTTAGCAGCAGGGATGGATAATTACTTAAGGCAGTAGGAATAACTAGGAATAATGAGATGTACTTTTTAGAAGCACAAATGTAGGCTGAAAAATGCCCAGGAAGTGGGGTTTATATTTGGCTGTGGAATAGGCTTGCAAGGGAAGTGCCGAAAGCCACCTTTGGGAAATGTGACCGTTGCCTGGACAAAGCACTAAACACAAAGAACAATCCTGCACTGGCAGCGCCATGCAATGTCTATTTAGGCCCTTTCCACCTCTTGTCGGTTGGTTGCTATAAATGCTGTAACCTAGTTGTGGCTGTGAGGGCTAATGGGGCACAAAGGGACACAGTATGTTCCAGGCCCCAGCAGTGCAGATAGCTAGTGTGTCTGTGCGTATCTCTATGCTGCTATTTTTAGGCTCTCACGAGCTCGTTTGCTGAAGGTAGAGGTGAAGCTGCCGCAGCCCAGGCTCATCACCTGAGTACGTACCCATAGTACCAACCAAGCTTGGACCCTGGTAGCTAGCCTGGGTCGCTGCAGCTACACTAGTTTTAGTATGCTAGCTTCACACCTCCCATTAGCAGTGTAGACATAGCCTAAGGCACAGTTGCCTAGAGTTCAAGGGTCACCTGGTTTCCTGCAGCAATTACTGTACAGGTATAGCTTGTTCTCCAACCCAACCCCAGCCCTGCCTTCTAAGGCTAGCATTTGGTTAGTAGGGGTAGAACCATGGAGATGCCCCCTCAGACTGTTTGATGTCAAAGGCAGCACTAACCAGCTCCCACTACCTTTGGACTTTGGCTGCACAAACTGCTAAATTACAGATGCCTCTTTCATAAGTGCACTGGAGAGGGAATGGCCCCTTTGTCTCCTCTCCCTCCCCTCACTGTGCCTGTGTAGGATGGTTGTGCTGAGATTATGAAGATTAGAATGGTGCTTGATTCAGATTCAGGGCTGCGTGATATTTATAAGGCAAGCTACATTTGGGGGAATAAGGAGAGAAGGTATCACACTCCACCCTTTCTTGTCACCCAACAGAGTGTTGGCTCTTTATCCAGCACAGATCATTCCCCACTTCTCCCCTAGGAGCAAGATGCGATGAGTATTTGAGCCAAAGGAACATAGCTTTGGACAGTAAGTAACAACCCTGAAAGTAAAATGGGTCACAAATATAGGCCAAGTGCAGATGCATCATGGAACAGGAAATCTTGCAGAACACTTTTTTTTCACTCTGCTTCTCTCCCATTGTGGGTTGTTACATGTGGTCTCTGAATAAAAAAAAGGATGCAGCCTGACTCATATAGTTGTGTAATAAGATGGTTACTTATACCTAGCCCAGAGCTGGAGATGACTGTGGGAGCTGAGCTGGTTCTATGTAAACTAGAGAATCCCCAGTCCTACAGTCCCTCTGTCCCTGGTATAGGGCAAACTGCACTTTGGACTCCTTTAGTCCCTCCTCAGTGTACCCAGCAGGTGCCAGGCCTGGTTTCCTGCACCTTTGAGTGGAGCCTGGTGGTGCAACCATCTGGAATTGCTTCTCTGAGTGTGCGTAGCTCCCCTATTTTGCAACCATATTAATGCAACTGTTTGGCCTTTGTAAATCCTTTCACTCTGGAGACTGTGACCAGCGAGGTGTTTAAAGCCACTCAAAAGCAGCTTCTTTGGAACAAAGCATTATTCATTCACCAAAGATGCAAAGCATGGGGAGCAAAAGACAAAACAATAACAGGCCTGTGTGCCTGTGTCTTACCTACACCTTACTCTTTCTTTGCCAGTTTTGTAGGTTCTGCTCAACCCAGCTAACTCGCATCTCTCGCTGGGCAAAACAGACTGTCATGCTTGCAGCATGCTCTGCATGTCCCCATGCCAGCCTGTCAACTCTTGCTGTCACTTCCTGGGCAGTCTCTGGTCATTGACTCAATCCTCACCCTCTTCTAAGCCCAGGGTCCTCTAATGTTTCAGTGTTTCCTTTGATCTCTTTCTTCTCAGCCTTGGCAAAACAGTTCTGTTAGCCGGGTTGGGGCCTGAGGAGACGTCTCTTCATGGCTGTTAACTTGGCCATCATGTTGGAGCACTTGTTGGGATGCTCCTTATTTATCCATCAGCTCAGGATTAAACAAAGACTGTGAATGGCTAGCCAACTACAACTACTAGCAGTTTCTCCTCCCTTGGTTTTCACACCTCAACTGCTAGAAGAGGGCCTCATCCTCCCTGATTGAACTAACCTCATTATCTCTAGCCTGCTTCTTGCTTGCATATATATATACCTGCCCCTGGAAATTTCCACTACATGCATCCGATGAAGTGGGTATTCATCCGCGAAAGCTCATGCTCCAATACATCTGTTAGTCTATAAGGTGCCACAGGACTCTTTGCTCCTTTATTTAGGAGAGGCATTTGATGTTGCCTTTCCGGCTTGGTTCCTTGAACAACCCATTTTGATCTAACTCCATAGCCAGTAATGCACCATAAACAAACATACAGAGGCATGCCTCATATTTGTAAAAAATAATAATAATAAATACAGCTATTTCCCAGTTTGTCACACCCCCCCATACACTGAACAGCCAGCAAACATTCTAGTGTCACACTGCCACTTACGGTGGTATACGTTGGTGTGAATTAGCCACCCACTGAGCAAGATAAGTTACACCAACTTAAGCGCCAGTGTGGACAGAGTTATGTTGGTGGGAGAGCTAGTTCCACTGACAGAGCTACCGCCGTGCTTTAGGGTGGATTAATTACATCAGTGCGCAAGCTCTCCGGCAGAGAACAACTTCTCTGTCATTCAGGCTATGTAAACACTTAAAACACTCCAGAGGCACAGCCGCAGTACTGCAACTGCCCCGATTCTCTACATCTCACTCCAAAGACAGAGTGGTACATGGGCACTTTTTTATCTTTGCATTGAATTTGATCTTAGAGACACTCGACTGGACAGATGTACAAGGATTTTAAGGGCAATTTTGTTGTGTTTTGAAAGTCCATTAAATGCAGTGGAATGGACCTAAGGAAAGACATGAAAAATGATAAGGCTGGTGTCATAAACCTGCTCAGTAGGCCTCAAATGTTGTTCTAAAGTGCAGGTCATCTGTAATTTCAACAGTTTCACTACCAATACCTTTGATCTATTCTTTCTATTATTAAATAGCACAATAATAATTAATAATAATACCCTGTACTTATCCAAAGATCTGAAAACATTTAGAAAGATTAGCTGATTAGTCCTCAAACAGCCACATCTAACAATTGGAGAAACTGAGTCACGGAGAGGTTAGGTGACCTGCCTCACAGAGTTAGGAATAAGCCTTCTAGGTTCTGTCTCCTGGTTCCCCACTCTCACCATCAGTCACATTTGTAAAACTGTTTTGTTTTAGTAGCTAACAAGTTACTGGAACGTTTGGTTTCCTGACCCTCCTATAGGCTACACAGGCAACATAGTCACCGAAAAGTCAAAGTGTATACGGCAAGGTCGGTCACTGAAAGTGAGCAAAGTGCTTTAACCATAGACAATATGTTACCTATTGCCTTGTGCACTCTTCTAATAAATCCGATATGTGTCAGTGTTTGAGGACTGCTGTAGGTAATGAGCCATATCACACAGCCACATAACAGCTAAAACTTATTTTTAAGTGCAGCATCATGTAATGTGAGTGGCTACCACATACACACACACTGACATATAAACTGATCCTCACATAAGACCATTGATAAAGAAACTAACAAACGATGGGTGAGCTGTGTGTAAATTGACCCACATCCTCTGTTAGCTTTCCTCCACCTAGCACTCTTTTCACATCACTTCCATCTAGGGCTGCCACAACCTTTTATTCAGTTCCCAAGTCTTTCCCCATTTCAGCTTGGATATTGCCCTTTGATGTCTCTGGATTTCAGAGCTGCTATTGATCTTCCATACCTTCTTTCCAGCCTCCCAAGACTGTTCCCCCCTACCCTCTCCCTCACTTCTGGCTCTTCGGCTATCTGTGGCTGTTAAGAGTTACTGTAACTGACTCACTAAAGCAGTTGTATGCAATATTGTTGTAGCCATGTCAGCCTCAGGATACACTGGTCTACAATTTTTGAGAAGTCATCTGCTTCAGAGATAAAATGTGATATTTATTATGTATTTTGATGTGCTGAATTCAAATATGACAATTAAAACAACTGATTGGCTACTGTTTCTAAGATATTTAAGTTTTTACATTTTATGTCTGTGTTTTGTGTAGATAGTAGAGTTTTAATCATAAATTGTAAACCTAGGTCTTTTCATGTGTTTATGGTTGCTTTACATGATAATATTTCACCTGTCCTGTTTATGTAAAACTTTAAAAATCAGCAAAAGGGTTATATAAATAAAATTTATTATGAAACAAAAGGCAAAAAGCTATTATGTACATAGTTTAGTCCTATTCGTGTCTACTCGGCGCTTCTTGGCTTGTCTCTTGTATTCATTAAATGGAGCATCTCTTGTCACTGTCCAGCAATAGTCTGCAAGCATTGATGGGCTCCATTTGCCCTGAGAGACTGCCAGGAGATTCCACTGCTGTAGTCTGGAGCCCAACAGCTCTGCCTTACTTTTGGGTAGTTCCAAATCCCTGACAAGGTCATTCAGTTCACCTTGTGTTAGGAGGTGTGGTTCAGAGGAGGAGGATGGGAGAAAATGTGGGTCCTGTGACATTGATGGTTCAGGACCAGAAGTTTCATCCTCTTCCTCTTCCTCGTCTGACTCAAGTGAGAATGATTCTGGTGCATCAGGAACCGGCAGTCCTTCTCCGTGGGGTACTGGGCATATAGCTGATGGAATGTTTGGATAATGCACAGTCCACTTTTTCTTCTTTGACACACCTTTCCCAACTGGAGGCACCATGCAGAAGTAACAATTGCTGGTATGATCTGTTGGCTCTCTCCAAATCATTGGCACTGCAAAAGGCATAGATTTCCTTTTCCTGTTCAACCACTGGTGAAGATTTGTTGCCCAAGTGTTGCAGCATATGTGTGGGGCCCACCTCTTGTCCTGAGCTCCAGTTTTGCAGCCAAAATAAAAGTGAGAGGCTTTCTTAACCATAGTGGTTATACTGCGCTTTTGTGATGCAAAAGTCACTTCACCACAAACATAGCAAAAGTTATCTGCACTGTTCACACAAGTAAGAGGCATCTCTGCTCACTTTGGCTAAACAGAAATGTGACCCTTTGCAAAATCAAACACTGACAAATGAGAGAGCACGACACTGTATGATTTCTAGAGCTGATATACGGCAATTTGTTTAGCAGAGTGATGTAAGCTTCGTTATGATTGCATCATTCATGACTTCTAGGAATAACATGATGCAATTCATATCATGTATGATGCAATACCACCTTCAGATTGCATCATTCATTGTTTTGCCTAAAAAGCAATACTGTCCAAATCCAGTCATAGATTTATTCATAGATCCAGTCAAAGATGTATTTTAGTCATTTCTGGTTTAAATTGAGATCCCTTCCCTTTATAACTCACTTATCCTCCGCCATTCCCAAGTCAAGGGTCATATATACTGACCCAATAGCATATCTTCAAAACTAGAGCCAATCAACAATTTTAAGCACCATTTTCATTCTCAGTGACCCAGAATTAGTAAAGTTGGACTACATTTATTTCAGAAGCATTTTGGCTGTAGAGCAGTGATATTAGAGAGACAAGATGAGTGAGGTAATAACTTTTATTTGTGTTTTATTTTATTAATACCAGAAGTTAGTCCAATAAAAGATATTATCTCACCTACCTCATCCCACTAAAGTATATATTTTTTGAGATGAGGTGACCACATCTGTGTGCAGTATTCAAGATGTGGGCGTACCATGGATTTAGATAGAGGCAATATATATTTTCTGTCTTATTATCTATCCCTTTCTTAATGATTCCCAACATGCTGTTTGTTTTTTTGACTGCCGCTGCACATTGAGTGGATGTTTTCAGAGAACTATCCACAATGATTCCAAGATCTTTCTTGAGTGCTAATAGCTACTTTAGACCCCATCATTTTATATCTATAGTCGGGATTATGTTTTCCAATGTGCATTACTTTGCATTTATCAACATTGAATTCCATCTGCCATTTTGTTGCCAAATAACCCCATTTTGTCAGATCCCTTGTAACACTTTGCAGTCTGCTTTGGACTTAACTATCTTGACTAGTTTTGTATCATCTGCAAATTTTGCCACCTCACTGTTTACACCGTATGAATATGTTGAATGGTACTGGTCACAGTAAACACCACTATTTACCTCTTGCCATTCTGAAAACTGACCATTTATTCCTATCCTTTGTTTCCTATCTTTTAACCAGTTACCGATCCACGAGAAAATCTCTCCTCTTATCCCATGACATGACTTATCTTATCCCATGACTCTTTGCTAAAGAGTCATTGATGAGGGACTTATCAAAGGCTTTCTGAAAATCTAAGTACACTATATCCACTGGAATACCCTTGTAAGCATGCTTGTTGACCTCCCTCATAGAATTCTAGTAGATTGGTGAGGCATGATTTCCCTTTACAAAAAAATGTTGATTTTTCCCTAGCGAATTATATTCATCTATGTGTCTGATAATTCTGATCTTTACTATAGTTTGAACCAATTTACCTGGTACTAAAGTTAGGCTTACTGGGATGTAATTGCTGGGATCACCTCTGGAGCCTTTTTCTAAAAATTGGCATCACATTAACTATCCTCCAGTCATTCTGTACAGAAGATGATTTAAATGATAAGTTACAAACCACAGTTAGTACTTCTGAAATGTCACATTTGAGTTGCTTCAGAACTCTTGGGAGAATACCGTCTGGTCCCGATGACTTACTGCTGTTTATCAATTTGTTTCAAAACCTCCTTTAATGACACCTCAATCTGGGACAGTTCCTCAGATTTATCACCTAAAAAGAATGGCTCAGGTTTGAGAATGTCCCTCACATTCTCAGCCATGAAGACTAATGCAAAGAATTCATTTAGTTTCTCCGCAATGGCCTTATCTTCCTTGAGTGCTCCTTTAATGTCTTGACTGTCCAGTGGCCCCACTGGTTGTTTAGCAGGCTTTCTGCTTCTGATGTACTTAACAAATTTTTTGCTGTTACTTTTTGAGTCCTTGGCTAGCTGTTCTTCACATTTTTCATTTGCCTTCCTAATTATATTTTTACACTTCACTTGCCAGAGTTTATGCTCCTTGTCTTTTCCTCAATAGAATCTAACTTCCACTTTTTCAAGGATGCCTTTTTGTCTCTCATTTCTTCTTTTATTTTGTTGTTTAGCCACAGTGACATTTTTTTGGTCCTCTTCCTATGTTTTTTAATTTTGGGTAAACATTTAAATTGAGCCTCTAATATGCTGTCTTTAAAAAGCTTCCATACAGCTTGCAAGGATTTCAGTTCTGTCACTGTACCTTTTAATTACTGTTTAACTAACTTCATTTTTGCATAATATCTGTTTCTAAAATTAAATGCTACCATGGTGGGCTGCTGTGTTTTTTCTCCCTTCTCCCCCACAGGGACGTTAAATTTTATTATGTTATGGTCACTATTGGACTCTTCACCAACATCAATGTGGGCTGGTCAGGGAAGGTGCATGATGCACACAGCTTTAAGGACATAGAGCTTTTCAGAAAGCTGCATTCAGGTACTTTCTTTCTTGACCAATGAATTACCATTGGGAATGTTGTAATGTCAATACTGATCCTGGGGTGGCCCAGCCTACCCCTTGCTCATGAAGCCGTATACTGTCCCCCCTCGACAGCACCAAGGAAAGATTCAACTGCCAGCTCAGAAGGTGCAGAATGACAATCAAAAGTGCTTTTGGTCATTGGAAGGGACACTGGGGTTGTTTACTCACAAGATTGGACATCAGTGGAAAAAAATCCCACTAGCTTTCTGGTAGCTGCCTGCTGTGTCCTACTTAATATCTGTGAAACAAAGTGGAAAAAGCTTCTGCCGGGATGGAGGGTGGAGGTGGAGCAGCTGTCTGCTGAATTTGAACAGCCAGACACAAGGGCTTTTAGAAGAGCTCAACACAGGGCTATGCCACTCAGTGGGGCTTGGAAAGGCTATTTTAACAGTGAGCCAGAGTATCATGTGATATTGTAGTGTGCTCCACCTGGATCTGCTTTTTTGTGGCCTGGTAGGATTTGTGGTGATTACTTTACATGTAGAAATATAACATTATCAATGCACCTACTAATATTGTCTGTGATGATCCTATGAGTTGTGTGACGTGTAGTAACAGGTAATTGGTTGCTTTCAGGACTGCTGAGCATTCAGCAGCATATGTTGTGAACTAACCAAGATGAATTATGTTCCAAATAATAGAATTTTATTCTATATCAAAATCAGTGCAAAAAAGGTGCAATTTTATAACAAATACATTAAAACTGTAAAAATTAAGGTAACAGAACTTATGAAGAGGAAAACACATTCATGTCCTTTTAAGCTACACATACACCAGTGATAGCTTTCACAGGTCAGTGTATGTGAAGCTGTGACTTTCTTAAATGTCCCCTCTGGATGGAGTGGAAGGGGTAGTGGAGTGACTCCTGATGTCACGTAGAATGTTGAGGGTGGGTAGGGAGGTCCCAATATTCAGGGCCGGCTCCAGGCACCAGCTTATCAAGCAGGTACTTGGGGCGGCAACTCCGGAGCGGGGCAGCACTTTCAAGTATTCAGCGGCAATTTGGCGGAGGGTCCCTCACTCCCGCTTGGAGCGAAGGCCCTCCTGCTGAATTGCCGCAGATCGTGATCGTGGCTTTTATTTATTTTTTTTTTTTGGCTGCTTGGGGCGGCAAAACCCCTGGAACCGGCCCTGCCAATATTGAATGCTCAATGGGCTGCAGGGGGAGGTGAGCTCAGGATTGTTGAACCTGCAGGTCCACCAGAGTCCGCAACATCTGCGTTTGCTGCCTGATAAGCCCATTTATGTCTTAGTGCACTTTCCTCTCCTTTTCCTGTTGGGACTCCTGGACTTTACTCCTCTGCACTCTTTCCTTTTCCAAGCAATCCATGATGTTCTTCCTCCAGGTCCTGTGCTCATGGTCCGATGCCGCACTGACCTGCAGCATCTCACTCAACGTGTCATCCCAAATCCTCTTCGTTGGCCTCACTATCTGGCTCAGGCATTCTGTGGGTGCGGAAGGGGAGACCCTGAAAGCTGCAATGGCAGCAGCTGAAGATAAAACACACAGAGGTTCCATTGTCTGCCTATTCACTACAGAAAGCAAAACTTAAGTTGCCAAACTCATTCCCCTTGCTCCCCTAAAGTTTTAAGCACTACATTGTCACTTCTGCTTGGGATTGCTTGTGCACGGTGCCAGTCACAGAACCACCCATGGCAAGTATGGCCCATTAGGGGTTGGGGTTGCATGATTTTAGTATTGTAGGGCAATGGCACGGAATACTGGCACTGTTTTCCACAGGCGGTGGTGATTGTAGCTGATATCTCACTCCTCAGGCTAACAAAGGCAGAGAGAGCACAACTGCTGCTGGTGTCCAGAAGCCACCCAGGACCGAATGCTGCTAGCCTGCGCACTGCAGTGGCGTCTGCAGGAGTTATTGCTGAGTGGCATGGGTAAGTGTCTTACTGCCTCAGCAGAAAAAAGGCAGCCCTCCCTAGAAATCTTTGGGAGAGGATTGCAGATACCTCCATGGAAGTTTCCTCGAGATCTCTCAGGAGGATTCAAGGCGAATCCCCATGTACCCAAACAAACTGGTCTGCATCCACCCCTCCCCCCACCAAACTCTAGAGGAGAATGAAAAGCAGATAGCAACGCTGCCTCTTGTTTGTCTAGGATTGTGATGGCGTCTCCGTCAAGTATGGCATGCAGCTTTTTGTGAAAGAGGCAGGTTTGTGACTCAATACCGGGTTGATTGTTGGCCTCCCTGGCTTTTTGGTACACCTGCTGCAGTTCCTTGGTTTTCACATGGCACTGCTGCTGGTTCCTGTCATACCCTTTCTCCTGCATCCGCTGAACAATCTGCTCATAGATGGTGACATTTCTATGGCTGGATCGGAGCTGTGCTTGAACAGCCTCTTCTCCCCACAGGCCAAGGAGATCCAATATCTCCTGTGTGCTCCAGGCAGGAGCAGGGTGTGGAGCGTGTAGCCGGCATGGTCATCTGGGCAGTTGCACACAACAGTGGAGAGCTGCTAAGTGTGTTTGGCAAGTCAGAGAATCAGGAAAAAGAATTTCAAAAATCCATGGAGCTTTAAAGGGTGGATGGGCTTCTGGTCTCCATGACCTCTGGGTAATGGAGTTCACATTGGTGACCAGAACAATCAGTGTGGTGCATTGTGGGATGGCTGCTGGAGGACAGTCTACATATGCACTGCATCAACCTAAGTACATAGACCATGCATAGCTCTATGCTACTCGGGGAGGTGGTGTTACAATGTTGGTGTAACTGGGAGCTTACAGAGGTGGGAGATAAATTTAAGTGTAGTCATATGCACAACTAGGTTAACTTCAGCTGCCTTGTGTAGACCCAACAGTGTAGAGCAGACCAGCCCTGATTGTTTCAAACTTATTTGAAATTCTCCTTCAGTGCCCTGCCACCCACCACCCCTTCTCCTCCCCGCCAATGATATGACATTGTGAGTTGCTCAGCTGTCAAGTTGAGATGAGTGTATGCCATATACCTACGGAACTGGGAGGAGGCACTGCCTTGCAGTCTTTAATGCTGCATCACAAACCGGAGCAGTTCTTGAAAATTAAGTCTTTAAAAAAATAAATAAAATAAAGCAATCAAAAATTCTCCCAGACTTTATGGAAATCCAGGGAGTTTAGCGTTGAAGCATCCTCAGCCTTTGAAAAGTCCTTAAAGTGAGCATGTCACCCATTGCCTGCAAAACGCTAGATGCCTGAGCTATACACAATTGTCCCAGGTTAATTAAAGGCATGATGTTAAACTGATTTAGCTGAATGGGTGCAACTTTGTATGTGGATACTGACATCAGCTTAAATCTTGCTGATAGCAGTTTAGCCTGAATCTGTAAAAAAAAGCACCTCTAAATAAATAGCATGTCTTAGGTTAATGGTGCAGCTATGACTGTAGATCAGGGCTGAGATGCAGAATGGAAAAAAGGTGTGGGAGACAAAAGGGGTGGAAGCTCCTTGCCTGTATATCTGGTGCATAAATCGTCACTAACTAGTGCTGTAATCCCTCCCAGCAGAGAAGTGGTGAGAGGCCAACAAAGATTTGAGGTTATGGATGGTAGAAAGGAACCTTATTTGGATGCAGGATTGTACAGAGAATTCAGAAAGGGATTTGGGGTTGTTGTCCTCCTGACCTTTCATTTGGTGGTAGGGGCAGCGTAGACAGTGATACTCTTAGGAATACCTCTTGCCACTAGCACTTGAGGTCCTTTGTAAGGGGGCTCAAATGTCCATTCGGTAGCTACTATTTGGCAGCTTAAAATATCCCTTGGTTGGTTGTTCCTTACCCTTTCCCTTTGCATCCAGTCTGCTGCTTCTTCCATGTCCTTTTCTGTTCATTCCTCTCCTTTGTTGCCTCTTCTTCCTCTCTTTGTTTCCCACTGCACCTGATTCCATCCACTGTTACCTCCTGTCTGCTCTCCTTCACTGCCTCTTCTCATCTTCCCTCCTCAGCTCCCACTACGCTGCAGGCCACTTCAGACACAAAGCTTGGTTGTTGTAAGACTGAGCTATCTGTACAGCCATGGATTTATGTATAATACCTTCTAGCATTTCCTGTTGATTAGATGCAAGATTGAAGGTTGGTAGATGAATAAACATTCTAATTTGTTTAAAAAGACAAAACAAAGAACCTAAACCATGTTACTTACAGAAAATAGAACAGAACTCATTCAGAGCTGTTTTCTCATTTGAGAATAAGACCTTGAGCTGTTTTCAGCAGCGTGACACTTTTCACACCAGTAGCTCACAGTATCTTAAATAAAAAAATTTTCAACCACAAGCCTCCTGCCACTTTTAAATAACCTTTCTGCACACTAATTCTTTTCTTCCATCACTTCTGAGAATGACAAAGACTGAAAAAAACCAGGCAGAATATTAACATGAAAGTACAGATTTTTTAAAAGTCATAAGAAAACTTGCACGAACACAAAGGGGAAACAAGTCCCCCCCCACACCTTCTTTGTGAAGCTTGTAGTGCCAGATTTACCCTCTGTTTTCCACCAACACTTCATTTTTATAGAGCCCTCCTGACCCTCCATATTCATGCTTGTATAGGAATAGGAAGCACCAAAATGACACGAAGGAATCTGGTCCCACAGGATTTCCAGTGCAGTTTTGCAGACACAAGAGGAAAGGAGAAATTTTGGTTAACATTGAAATTAATGAAGCTATTTCAATTTATACTTGCTGAGGATTTGGTCCATAAACTTTTTGGTGTTTATTCAAACTAACCCTGAATCTTCAATTTGTATTTATTTAATTTTTGGGGGGGGGGGAGGACAAAGAGGGTTGTCCCTCAGTTGTCTGCATGGTGCATTGTAGATGGATCCTCACAAGATGATATTATTAGAATGCGGAGCTAGACTCTCTCATTCACTTATTCTAAGAACTTGGACAATCTGGTGCATCATGGATTTTATCTGGATAAACAAATGATACAGCTGATCCAGAAAAGGGTGTAGGAGTACTGAAATGACATGTTACTTACTGATACAATGGTATACTGTAATATTTAGTAGTTTGCATTAATTACTCAGACAAATTCTGCAAATTCTATAGTTACATGGCTCTCAGTCCAGGGTAATTCCTCTGATTTCAGTGCTGTTTGTCTGACTTTGCAGCTGGGTAACTGAGTGCAGCACTTGGGTCACAGTAAAGACGAAACTGAACTCCTGTAACAGTAATTCTGCAACACAGTTAAGTGGGACACCGTGGTGAATGCCAGTTTGTCACGTTTGACATTTAGATTAAGTTTATCCAACATTTTATCACCACATGCCTCTGCAATTCAGTTAAGTTTCATATTTCATTTGCAGAAACTGCCCATTTAAAAACTATCAAAACTTAAAAACAGAGAGTCAAATGAGGGCCATTCAAGTACCCAGATAGATTAGAATGAAAATAAATAATAAATCACTGGATGCTTCCTGGTTACCACTGTGTAAGCCAGACAGAGAGTAGAAGCAATGCACCATTTGTAACTTTCATGACAAAAGGACCTTCAAGACAATCCACCTTTAATTGGATTAATAGGCCAATGAGGTCAAGAATTGTCCAAACAAAATAACTCCATGAATATCAATCTTTATGTTTAAAGGAACAGAACATTCGTTCAGCTGAGTATAGGAAGAAATTCGTTCTTGATGAATGAGCTTTCCCAGTTATCCATGCACCTGTCTCAGCAGAAAGGAGCAGGAGTGAATATGCATAGAGAATGCATTACTCTCTTACAGAGATAATTTATTCCTCCAGATCAAGACTGAGATACACGGATGGGAGCAGCCTGGGGAATGCTGCCTGTGCTTTATCTGTGCCATCTTTCTTCTCATTAGTGAGAACGTACTCCCCTGAGCAGCCCCATTGGTTTCAAAGGAACTGATTGTGTGAAGATGTGTTCACTGATGGAAGCAAGTGTTGCATAATCTATAAGCTAATATATAGGGAATTTTAGTCTTCAGGATTGTCAGTCCAGCTTTTAACAAGCATCAAAACCCTGATCTAGTAAAGCACGTAAGCATCTGCTTAGCTTTAAACATGTGAGTAGCCCCAGAGGAGTCAGCGAGGCTAATATTTACAGGCTTATCTTAGCTTTAAGCACGTGCGTAAGTTAAGTGTTTTACTAGACCAGGGCCAGAGTGTGTAGTGCCTTGATTAAATTCACTACAGAATTTTAAAATACAAAGTGGGATTTAGCATTCCACTGTGGATTATAGTGAAGTAATAAAACTGCTATTTTCTTTGAGCCAAAAGTGGTTTTGAATAAAAAGAGGTGTGAGAGGAAGTTATCCCTTTGCTAATACAGTGTTTGTACAGAATGCTGTTTTCCATCAAGACATAATTGGTTTTATCTCCCTTGAATCCTCTTCCCTTTCTATGAGCTCCCAAATGATATATTGCTCTGTTTACATGAATGGTGTTCTCTAAACAGATCTCTCTGGGTTAACAGCTGATGTATCAGATATAGCACCTAGCATAATGAGTTCAGGTCTTGTATAATCAGTAAATGTTATTTGTTATGTGCTTTAAGATATTACTTAAGGTTTAGCATTAAAGGACTGGATTGGTATTAATGATGAATTATTTGATTTAGATACAATAAGGACAAGCACTCTCCAGTCTCCCCAAACTTCTGCCCAAAATTCAAACCAAACTGTATATTAGAGGTGCAATAAAGTTTATATTAAAATATTTTTTCATTTTTTTTTGTTCTGTGGCTGTATGTTTGAGCCAGAACAAGATCCATCAGCTCTGAAATGCAGGAGAAATCCTATTTTCATGATATTTTAAGCCAGTTTTGCAAACCCAAGCAATTCAGATACATTTTGGATAGGCATCAGAATTTTGGGTTGCATCTCTCCATTGAACCCCAGTCCTGTATCTTTCTTAGACTTGTCCATCCCTTCACAGCCTGATGCACTGTAGAATGATCACCAACATATCTGAATCAGTAGCCGGTTGCTTAGATTTAACTAGTTGCTTAATTTAACCAATCCATTGTGTATCCAATCCAGTTAGTGATATTTATGGTTCAAGTTGTGTGATGTGTGATTCAGAAGAGAATGTAGAGCGATGACCTGAGTTAGCATGAAATAAAAGCACAGTAATTTGCACCAAGTATGTGATGAGTCCCTGAACCAGAATCACTCTGTACTGGAATATATGAGGCTCAGACTGGGCCACAGTGATTCACAAATGCGTGACATCCAGGCTTGATCACTGCAACTTATATCTAGAAACAAAACCACATACTTTGGATGAGCTCCAATGGGTACAAAAAACAGAAGTCCATCTGCTTAGCAACACAGATTGTCATGAAGGCTTTACCTGGTGCTCTGCTCTCTGCACTGGATCTTCATTGCAAACAAAAACCAATTCATGGTTTCTGTCCTGATATATGAGATGGACCCAATGATCTGAGAGAGTGCCACTCCCTCCAGGATCTCCCATGAGAGCTATGTTCCACTGGAGCAACGATAACCAAGAGGAAGGCGTGTAGGAGGAGGCGACAGGACTTTCACAGGAGTCGGACCTAGACGATGGAATTCCCTCCCACAAGAAATTCAACCATTCACAATTAAATGCAAAGCTCATCTCTTCTATTTGCCTTTTCTCCATGTACAGGCAGACAGGTATACACGCACACAAATAATGTGAGGAGGAGGGAAAAATTTATCTCCCAGGCTGAGAAAGAGAAAAGGAAAGATTGTTCCTATTATTTCTATTTTTAAATACTTGAGAGGTCCTCAAATGACATGGTGATGGGAGCTACATAATTACACAGATTAATAGACAGTTGCCTCAAATCTCTACAAAAAATGGGAATCTTCAGCATGTTGATTACCTCTGATGATGGTGCTGAGCTGCTGCTCTGAACATGAAGTAACCTTTGTTTCACTTCTCTCTAGTCTAACCCATTACACTGAGTCATGTACTTGTGTGAGCTGTTGTCTAGCATGTTAACTCCATGCACAATGTAGAATTAATATAGAGCAATCACTACCTATTCATCCTGAGACGAAGTGATGAGTGATGTGCAACTTGTTACTTTTTTGAATTATTATTTTCATATATCTTTTTGGAGTTACTGTAACCAACTCTGGAAACAGCAGTTATTAATTTAACTGCTAATCCCCAGTAACAAACTACATGCATTAAAGGTTAGAGATCAAAAGATAACAGACAAAATCAGCAACAGCCTACTCTTAGAAGTGACATGAAAGGCATTTTAATTGCTAACATCTGAGTTCAGAGAAATGTGTTAGTTGATGTCTGGCCCTAAATTCCTTGGATCTTCCTCAGGCAAATCTGCCCATTAAAGTCATTCGTGTTGAAATACATTAATAGATTTATAGGTTCCAAGGCCAGAAGGGACCATTGCAATAATCTAGTCTGAACTCCTGTACAACACAGGCCATAAAACTTCTCCAAAATATTTTCTAGCACAGATCTTTTACAAAAGCATTCAGTCTTGATTTTAAAATGGCTAGTGATGGAGAATCCACCTTGACAAAATTACCTTCACTGTTAAAAATTAACGCCTTTCTGGTCTGAATTTGTCTACCTTCAACTTCTAGACATTGGATTGTCTTATATCTTTCTCTGAGAGACAGAGGATCCCATTATCAAATATTTATTTTCCATGTATGTAATTATAGACTGTAATCGAGTCACTCCTTAAGCTTCTCTTTGGTAAACTAACTAGATTGAGCTCCTTGAGTCTATCACTATAAGGCAGGTTTTCTAATCCTTTAATCATTCTTGTGGCTCTTCTCTGGACCCTTTCCAATCTATTATCATCCTTGAATTATGAACACCAGAACTAGACACAGTATTCCAGCAGTGGTCACTCCAGTACCAAAAACAGAGGTAAAAACTCTGACTCGAGATTTCCCCTGTTTATGCAGCCAAGGGTTGCATTAGCCCTTGTGGCCATGGAGTCACACTGCAAACTCATGCTCAGTTGATTATCCATCACGACCCCAAATCTTTTCCAAAGTCACTGCTTCTCAGGGTAGAGTCCCCCAGCTTGTAAATGTGGCCTATATTCTTTATTCCTAGAAGTATATATTTACATGTATTAAAATGCATATTGTTTGCTTGCCTAGCTTACCAAGCATGTCAGTGACCTGGAGATAATGCTGTCCACTTCTTATTTCAGTGTCACCACATGAAACTGAGAACAGGCACTGTTATAGCCAGTGTCGCAAGGTATTTACATGACAGATGCACTAAAGATTCATATGTATCTTCATGCTTCAACCACCATTCCAGAGGATTTGCGTCCATGCTGATGACAGGTTCTGCTCGATAACGATCCAAAGAAGAGTGGACCAATGCATGTTCATTTTCATCATCTGAGTCAGATGCCACCAGCAGAAGGCTGATTTTCCTTTTTGGTAGTTCGGGTTCTGTAGTTTCCACATAGGAGTGTTGCTCTTTTAAGACTTCTGAAAGCGTGCTCCATACCTCATCCCTCTCAGATTTTGGAAGGCACTTCAGATTCTTACACATTGGGTTGAGAGCTGTAGCTATTTTTAGAAATCTCACAGTGGTACCTTCTTTGTGTATTGTCAAATCTGCTGTGATAGTGTTCTTAACATGACCATGTGCTAGGTCATCATCCAAGGCTGCTATATCATGAAATATATGTCAGAATGCGGGTAAAATAGAACAGGAACCATACAATTCTCACCCAAGGAGTTCAGTCACAAATTTAATTAACACATTATTTTTTAAACTAGAATCATCAGCATGTCCTCTGGGATTGTGCCTGAAGCATGAAGGGGCATATGAAGGTTTAGCATATCTGGCACATAAATTCCTTGCAACACTGGCTACAAAAGTGCCATGTGAATGCCTGTTCTCACTTTTAGGTGACATTGTAAATAGGAAGCAGGTATCAGTATCTCCCATAAACGTAAACAAACTTGTTTCCCTTAGCGATTGGCTGAACAAGGAGGATACCTGAGTGGACTTGTAAGCTGTAAAGTTTTACTTGGTTTTGAGTGCAATTATGTAATCAAAAAAATCTACATTTGTAAATTACACTTTTGCGATAAAGAGATTGCACTACAGTACTTGAGGTGAATAGAAAAGTACTATTTCATTTGTTTATCATTTTTACAGTGCAAATATTTGTAATAAAAATAATTAATAGAAAGTGAGCACTGTATACTTTGTATTCTGTGTTATAATAGAAATCAATATATTTGAAAAAGTAGAAAAACATCCAAAAATATTTAATAAATTTCAATTAGTATTCTGTTTAACAGTGCGATTAATCACTATTAATTTTTTTAATCATTATTATTTTTTGAGTTAATTGTGTGAGTTAACTGTGATTAATTGACAGCCCTAATATTATTTTTTTATAGCTGCCTTCACTTTCCCTCTAACTCAGATCAGTTCTTTAAACAGCATGGCCTTCTTCACTGATTGTGTCTTTTTAGACACCTAGAAAAGTGTTCTTAAACAATTCCCAATTATCTCGTGCATTTTTCCAATTAAATTCCTTCTTCTATCTGATCCGGTTCATAACTGTTTTTAGCTTTGTGAAATTGGCCCTTTTAAAGCACTATATATATATATATAAAACTGTCCTAGAGTTTATTCTATTTGCACATTATAAATGTTATCAAGTCATGATCACTTTTACCTAAGCTACCATTAATTGTTAGTTCTAGGATCAGTTCCTCTTTATCTGTCAAAAGAAGTCTAATATGAATTTCCCCATGCTAGTTGCAACACTTTTTGAGTTAGGAAATTATCACCTCTAATATTTAGAAATTCCAAGGATGTTTTAGTATTGGCAGTATAACACCTCCAGCATGTGTCACTCAAATTGAAGTCCTACACAATATATATTAGAGTGACCAGACAGCAAATGTGAAAAATCGGGATGGGGATGGGGGGTAATAGAAGCCTATATAAGAAAAAGATGGAAAAATCAGGACTGTCTCTATAAAATCGAGACATCTGGTCACCCTAATATATATAGATGCCTAAGGAGCTGGTCTTCCTGTTTCCTAGTGTGATTTGGTGGTCTGTAGCAAACACAGACTAATATCCTGTACTCCATTTTGTGCTTTATATGTTAGGACATTGATCCATAAGCATTCTAGATGATCATCTACTGAGTTATCAGTGATTCAAAAACAGGTAATGCCATTTTTGACATACAGTGCCACTCTTCTTCCCCTTTTGTCCACTCCATCCTTCCTAAATAGATTACAACCATTGACTGTAACACTCCAATAATGTGAATAATCCCACCAGATTTCAGTAATACCAACAAGATAAAATTTATGCTCATGAATGAGCAATTCCTCTTGTTTGTCACTAGGCTCCTACCATTAATATGTAGGTAATTCAAGATCTTCTTCTTATCATATCCTTTGGTTACTTGATTAATTTTGTTGTCAACATCTCAATTTTCTGTTAAATGAGTGCTCACATCTTCCCCCTTTTGTTGTTAGTTTACCTCCCTCCTGACTATTCTAGCCAGCCTGTCCCCACAGAGATTGGTTCCCCTTCTACTGAGGTGGAACCCATCAAAACTATACAGCCCTCTATTCCCACAGAAGGTGGACCAATGTTCCACAAAACCAACCCCTCACCACCACTTACCTAGCCAGCTGTTCACTTCCAGGATCATCTGCTTTCTCTTTGCTTGTGGGACAGAAAGGATCTCAGAGAAGATTGATTAGATATTCTTCTCCTTCAGCATGATTCTGAGTTCCCTGAGTCATCTGTCATCTAGGAAATATCCCGCGATGCAGTATCATTAGTGCTGATATGAAGCATCACCCAGGGGATCCTTGCCCATCGACTTCAGAAGCCTATCCAATCTCAGAGAGAAAACTTATGTCTTGGCTCCTGGAAGTCACCACAGTGTCCTGTTGTCTGCCTACCCATTGCAGACAGTTCTTTTGTTTCTTCTGAGTATTGAATCCCTAATAAGGATCATCTATCTTCCTTGGACAATTGGAGAACTCTTTGTGGGCAAACTTGGGTTGTTGTTTTTTTACTAGTTGGGCCAAGCTGCCATTCACATGTGTGTCCGTACATCTCTGTATTCCCTTGGTCTAGTCAGATCTTGAGAGGCATTTTTCACAGTTTCCACACTTAGGCCCTGGTGTTGAAACTTGTAGCTGTGTGGAATTCCTCCTGGTCCTCTTCTCTCTGGTGGCCACAGTCTGCCCATCCTTATCTGTCTCCAGCCATGTATAAAGCCACAATGACCTTTTGCTTCTGGTGGTTACTAACTTCTAGGCCTCCTCTCTCTCCATCTTCTTGGTGGGCAGCTCTTTTTCTCCTTGAAACTGGAGTAATGATAGTTCCTGAACCTGCTGTCTAGAACACTTCTGCTTCTCTGATTCTCAATTGCATCTCTATTTGTCCCTCCAGTTCAAGCATCTTTTCCTCCAGCCCAAGCACCAATTTACACTTTGTGCACAGGAAGTCCCTTCTGGCTTCAGGCAGGAAAAGAAGCATGGCACCTCCAGTGCAAGTCACCAGAACTGTTCCATTACTAGCCCTATTGACATTGCATGCAGAGCTGTACCTGGAAGGGAAGCCTCTCACACTCCTGGTCTAAAGTCCCTCCAAAACTTTCCTGTTAGCTGTCTCTGCTCAATTGGGGCAGTCCAAGAACTAGATTTCTTGTAGAAACAGAGTAATACAATGAAAGCGTAACTCTGAGCAGAAGTCAGGTCAGTGTATTCAATGTGCTTGGCTAGAAATGTCACCATTTGGGGCTTTATATAAATGATGAGAACCTTTGAGAAACTACCAGGGTGCTTTTTTCAAGGAGGCATGAAACACAGACAGAGAAGAAAAACTTACCACAAGGTTCATGCTCTGACTAAACCATCAAAAATGTGGAAATTATTATTATTATTATTTATTATTATTATTTCATACGTAACTCTCCTCTAGTGCCTGAAGTTTGTAGCATTTATGATATGGAGACTCATTCACTGGACACACAGCTACCCCTGTATTTAGGCACGCTTAGGTGAATTAAAGATGACAAGTCAGCAGATTTTCCTTTATTTAGTCAGTTTAATTCTGACCATAACAATTATTTTGATACGTTGTCATAACATATTGTTTGTCTTTTCTGCAGAAATGTTTTGGTATTCAAATTTCTGGTGAAATTTTCTGTTGACAACTTAGATAAAACTTTTCGTTTTCCTAAAAAACATTTGTGGGAAAATAAAACATTTTTTCACCAGCTCTGTTGAAAAGTTAACTACAAGTGTGAGGACACATGTACTGTTTCTTTAAATCTGTTTCAGGAAGCCAGGAAGCATGGGAGCTGGAGAAGGTTCTAAACAGAAGTTCTACAGTGATGAAGATTGAGAGAGAAAAGTTTTAGAAATAATAATGTTTTCTTCATTCTGACACTTCCTTGTTCAATGTAGAAGAAAGAGAGACTTTCTGTAATTCTTTACCATTGCCACATAGGTCACTTCCTATTTTCCCACTCATACTGTGCTCTTGCCTTATTTGTTACCTTCCATGGTAAATAGTGTGTGCATGCACTGGTAACAGGATATTGACAGTGTGATGAGATTTTTGCAATCAGAGTAAAATGTCAAGTATCTCATGAGCTAAGAACAAGAGCTAAGCACAGAGGTCAACCATGCAGTGCCTCCACCTTACTTGTGCCCCATGTGCAATCATGTCCCCATCCTCCTTCTCTCTCCCAGATCTGCAAATCTCTTTCTCCTCCATCCCCAGAAAAACAGCTGATGAGGGCTCAGCTTTCTCTGTCTGGCTTGAGAATGGACCAAGTAGATTGAGCTAAAATTTGAGCTAAACCCTAACATTAGAGACCTAGCTCTGTCCCTCTCATTTCCATGGGAGTTAGAAATACCCTCTGCTAGCTGATCCTACCCTGAGGAAGGAAGAACCCTCAATCCTTTCAGAAGTATGTGTCTGTGAGGGCCAGGGATGGATATGGGCAGGGGCGGCTCTAGGCATTTTGCCGCCCCAAGCACGGCAGGCAGGCTGCCTTCGGCGGCTTGCCTTCAGGGGGTCCCTGGCCCCGTGGATTCGGTGGCAGTCTGCAGGAGGTCCGCTGAAGCTGCAGGACCAGCGGACCCTCTGCAGGCTTGCCACAAAGGCAACCTGCCTACCTCCCTTGCGGCGACCGGCAGAGTGCCCCCTATGGCTTGCCGCCCCAGGCACACATTTGGCTTGCTGGTGCCTGGATCCGCCCCTGGATATGGGAAGGGCAAGAGCAGAATGTGTGTGTATGAGACCAAGAAAGAGAGAGAGAGAGACAGAGTCAAGGTTGGGAATAAAAAGGAGAATTTGAGCAATTTGAGAATAAAAGGCAGCAAGTAGGTGGTGGGAGGGCTATCTCAGGTCATGAGAAAAATGTGAGCAAGACTGATGGAGAAAAGGGAAGGGTAAGGAGGCGCCCTGGCTCCCCGACGCACCTGAGAGGGACGAGCCAGAGCAGGTGCCTCAGTGGGCGGAGTCAGCACGGCCTGTCCCCGCCCCCCGGAAGTCAAGGGGCGAGACAGGAAGTATAAAAGCACAGCCCCAGCGCTCAGTTGGGTGCAGGCTGCCGGAGAAGACAGACGCTGGTGCCCGGGCTCCCGCCGGGCCGGACCTGCCCCGCGCCCACAACCCAGAGGAGCGCTGGCCTGACCTGCCCCGCGCCCATTACCCAGAGCAGTGCTGCCTGGACCTGCCTCGCGCCCACTACCTAGAGGAACGCTGGCCGGACCTGCCCCGCGCCCACTACCCAGAGGAACGCTGGCTGGACTTGCCTCAGACCCGGTACCCGGAGGAACGTCGGCCTGACCTGCCGTGTGCCCGATACCACGAGGAGTGGCCTGAGCTTCCCCACAACCAGTACCCGGAGGAGCCCATGGTCTGGGACCCCCCAGACGACACCGGCAAGGACCAGGTACCCCGAGAGGGGGAGGTTGGAAGTAGCCCGGGGATAGCCGACCCTGGTTCGGCTCCTGAAGAGCCCGAACCCATGTCAGTGTGTTGCGGCCAGGATCCCCACTGACTGCAGCGGGTCTTCACCGCTGCTAGGGCCCTGGGCTGGAACGCAGTGGAGTGGGAGGGCCTGCGTTCCCCCTGCCTCCCGTAACTGGGTGGCAGACTCCCCCTCTTCCTGCCTATTGCCACTGCTCTGCCCTGACCCAAAGGGCCAGAGCTAATTAGACTTGTGTTTGGTCCCCGCTCGGACCAAGGGCTGGGCCCCTTTGACTTTGCCGCTGCTCTGCTCTGACCCAAATGGCCAGAGCTGATTAGACTTGTGTTTGGTGCCCCGCTCGGACCAAGGGCTGGGCCCCTTTGACTTTGCCGCTGCTCTGCCCTGACCCAAAGGGCCAGAGCTAATTAGACTTGTGTTTGGTGCCCCGCCCGAGCCAAGGGCCCGGGCTGATACTGTGTTTGCTCAGCCCCTGCTAGAGGTCTGCGCTTGAACTTCTACTGCCCCGCCCTGCCAAGGGCCTGGGCTGATACTGTGTTTGCTCAGCCCCTGCTAGAGGCCTGAGCCTGGACTATTACTGCCCGCCCTGTCCAAGGGCTGGGGCTTATCTACTTTGAGAGCCCCGACCCCGGCTAGAGGGCCGGGGCTCTACCTTGTTTACAGAACTTGTACCCCGCTCAGCACCTGCCAAGGGGCTAAGCCTATCCGGACTGCAGTGCGTAAGGAGGCGCCCTGGCTCCCCGCCGCGCCTGAGAGGGACGAGCCCCGACATGACCGGCTTACAGGAAGGAAATGACTGAAAGAATACAACACAAAGATGAATGAGTGGGATGGAGGGAGAGAGAAAGATGAAAAACTATGCACTATAGAAAAATAAGTTTGTGAGGGAAACAATAAGGAAATAGGCAGAGGAGAAAGATAAAAATAGATCTGAGCAAAAGTACAGTGACAACATGTTGTGTTAACTTACATACAATAAACTAATATGTCTTGTGTATTATTTAAATTCTGTGGTCTTAAGGAATGACAGGGAGGCCAGAGCCTGGGATGGATGCCATTTTGTGTACATCTATTTTATAAATCAATATATGTCAATCTAAATGTAAATGAATTCAAAACATGGGATGGTACAAAGTGGATGACACATGCTGAAGTTTTCCTAGAGTAGCCAAAAAAACCCAGGATCAGCCCACATTAAGCCTGTGGGTTTCATTTGCATAACATGCACAGTATTTTTCTTACCTTTTATATTTTCTTTATTCAGTTAGTGGTGGCAGACAGCTCACAGGTGGTGAGATTTGACAAACCACAATAACCATATTAGCAAAATGAGAGTAAGTTTCCTTTTGAACTGAAATATAGGACGGTGTAGGGGTTTCATTTGCATAACATGCAGATTTTTAGTAAGCTGTCTTAAAAAGAGAAAAAAAAACCCTCTTCTTACAACACTTTGAGAAGTTTAGTGTCTGCTTGAACAGCTGTCTGGATTTAATAAATGGGTCAAAAGAAGATGTGCAGTGCTGGTAAGTCGGACTAGCTACCTTAGCCAATGAAAATGGAATTAATTCTTCATTTTCAAAGTCTGCTTTTATTGCTGCTAATTGTGTCTATTACAGACTAAAAGCAAAAGCTACACTTTAATTAGAGAATGTTAGAATACAGAAAAGAATCAGGAATGCTTTGTATAGTGTCCAAGCTGAACATCTGATAAGTCTACTTAATGGGTAATAACAATCCCTCTTATTTTAACTAAATGTGCTTAGGGCTCAGATTGTAAATCTGTATCTTCTGACTTCTCATCTCCACCACTGACACCAATTCCTTGTGTGGCTTTGGGAAAGTCATGGAGCTACTCTGGGTCTGTTTTTCTGTCTATAGCACAGTGATGATGATAATACTTAATTACCTCCCAAGGTAGTTGTACCATTGCTTTGTAAATGCTTAGAATGTGGGCCAGCACCTGATAGGGACAATTAAGCCCGTTACTAGCAGAAGAATTCTTCATTTGAAAGTGAGCATCTGGACTAAAAACTAGCACATTTATTGAGTTATGTATCCAGTTTAGAAGAATATAAATCATTACCATTACCATATCCTGCTTACTTTACTCATGTGAGTAATCCCACTGAAGCTGATCATACTACTCACAGCGGTGAGGTGAGCTGGAGTTCGCTTTGTGTAATGAAGTCGACTCTGAAAGAATTACAATCACCTTTTCGTTCCAAAGTTGTCAAAAGTTTTCTAATGGCAAGGTAGAAATGTTAAAGACCCCTATCCTGCAATGCACTCTGTGAGCCAGGGGTCTGCCTGGATGTGACTCATGGCAGGATTGGGGCCAAAATTTTAATATGGCAAGCAAGATTGTTATGAATCAAGGGATCTGTTTTATATATTAATAGAAACTGCTTTACTCTTTAGCAAGTTCCTCAAAGACATGCTATCACCCATAATAAAGACTTGGTATAATAACTGTCTATACCTCAGTTTACAAATGCATTGTAAAAGGTAATAGAATTTCCTATTAGGGATTTTTAAAATATTTTATAATAATTTATTAGAAAGAAATTATTTTCTATCAGCATTATGAAAACATTTTCACATGCTACTTTCATGTAAACTGTTAGTGACTGAGGAGGTTATATGTTATAGCTTGATACTTCAGAAGCAAGAGAATTAGAAATAAAACTAGTATTTATATCTCCAGAACAGTCCAGAAACCACATTATGAGCCCGATCCAAAGCCCAGTGAAGTTACTGAAAGACTTCTATTGACTTCAGTGAGTTTTGGATCAGACTCTTTGGAAATGCAACTATTCACTAGACAGCAAAACAGAATAAACAATCTAAAAAAAAAGTATTGGCAAATAAGATCTTAAAGAAAAGCTTTTTTTAACCAAGCTGCTTAATTTCTTGATTGTAATAACTGTAGGTTTCATTTGTTCTTAATAAAACAAGTTTAACAGCTGTTAAAACAGGCCTTTGGGGACGTAATTTACTGACAAGATGGTGACATTTTAATGATGAGTTCATTTTTATACATCATAGAACAAATACATTATATAGAGTAGATTACTGTATCTACAATTTTTTATTTTTATTTTTGCAATAAGTAGAAAACACCTATCCACAAGCTCTGGGCACCATGCCAGTTATCTAAACATACAAAACAAAAAATGCAATATGCTTAGCTCATGCATTCTAACACACCATTAACATGTGCTTAAATACTATCCCTCATCAGTTACTGGACAGTATCTTGCTCCATCTATCCCTCTTCAAAGGCCAGGTGAAACAAATGGGCCCTGGCACATGCCATGAAAGTCACTAAATCAGGCTATTTCAGAGCCCTGGAGCCATTCTGAATTCTGTTAGCCTCTTAAGTCACCTTCTCTGTTATATCGAGGGTGAACTCACATCAGTACCTGTGCTGAGCACAACTGTGGCAGTCTTTCATAGGATGGGAGACCATCACTCAGATAGACCGGCTGTAGATCATTTAGGGCTATATCATTTAGAACCAGCATCATTAAATCTGTCTGTAAGCTCACAAGTAATCAGCGCAGATAGCATTGCACAGGCGTTATGTGCTTTCTAAAGGATGCTGTACCTACAAACCAAGCAGCCACCTTCTGCACCAGGTTCCAGCTTACAAACTATTTTAAGATATATTCTCATATAAAGTGCACTGTAGTAATCTAATCTGGAAGTGACAAAGGCATGGATAGTGGGAGCAAGCTTCCATATGATCACACTTGTCAGACCAGCCATAGAGGGAAAAATACCTTGGGAACCACTGCTCCCACTTGATTTTCTAAATTCAGCTATTGGCCCTAGCAAAGCTCTATGTTATAAACTCAAGTGACTAACGACAATTGAATTTAGAGGCAGATATCTCTGCCATTTTTTCCAGTTGCTTCTCCCAGCCTACCAACATCACCTCTGTCTCGGCTGAGCCTCAATCCAGACATCTTTCTCTCTTCCATGCCTCAATCTCCACTAGACACTGGGTCAGTCTCTCAACCATTTTATGACTTTAATAATCTGCTACAGGCCTATCCAAATGGAACTTTGGGTTAGACAGTACAATGATAAGCAACTAAATTCATCCCCAAAACGACTCCACTGAATCAATTGAGTCAAATCACAAATTAATTTCACCCCTTTTTTGTTTGACATGCATATTCACACACCAAAAACTGAAGGAAATTTTGTATTAGGGCTGTCAATTAATCACAGTTAACTCGTGCAATTAACTCAATGATTAATCGCAGTTATAACAATAGAATACCAACTGAAATTTATTAAATATTTGTGGATGTTTTTCTACATTTTCAATATTGATTTCAATTACAAAAAAGAATAGAAAGTGCACAGTGCTCACATTATATTATTATTTTGATTACAAATATACGCACTGTAAAAATGATAAAAGAAATAGTATTTTTCAATTCACTTCATACAAGTATTGAAGTACAATCTCTTTAGCGTGAAAGTGTAACTTACAAATGCAGATTTTTTTTGTTACATAACTATAGTCAAAAACAAAACTGTGTAAAACTTTATAGCCTAGAAGTCCACTCAGTCCAACTTCTTATTCTGCCAATCACTAAGACAGACAGGTTTGTTTACATTTACGGGAGATACTGCTGCTTGCTTCTTGTTTACAATGTTACCTGAAAGTGAAAACAGGCATTTGCATGGCACTTTTGTAGCTGGTGTTGCAAGGTATTTACATGCTATATATGCTAAACATTTGTATGTCCTCTGGAATAGTGGTTGCAGCATTAAGGGAAATATGAAACTTTATCACATCTGGCACATAAATATCTTGTGATGCCATCTAAAACAGTGCCATGCAAATGCTTGTTTTCGCTTTCAGGTGACATTGCAAACAAATGACATTATCTCCTGCAAATGTAAACAAACTTTTTTATCTTAGTAATTGGCTGAACAAGAAGTAGTACTGAGTGGACTTGTAGGCTCAAAAGTTTTACATTGTTTTGTTTTTGAATGCTGTTATTTTACATTTGTAAGTTCAACTTTCATGATAAAGAGATTGCACTACAGTACTTGTTAGGTGAACTGAAAAATACTATTTTTTATTTTTACAGTGCATTTATAATAAAAAATAAATATAAAGTGAGTACTGTATATTTTGTATTCTGTTTTGCAATTGAAATTAATATATTTGAAAATGTAGTAACCATCTAAACATATTTAAAATAAATGGTATTTTATTGTTTTTTAACAGCGCAATTAATCATGATTGGTTTTTTTAATTGCTTGACAACCCTAGTTTTTATCAGTAATAATGAAAATGTGTGTGTGTGGATATAAAGGGAAAAACTAGATGAGGGCTAATAAGAGAGTATATGTGCTTGTGTCAGTAATGTTAGCAAAGGATTGGATTCTATAACCTAATTCTATTCAGGGCCTTTAATGCTGCTATATGGAGAAGGGGACCTTAGAAACAGCTCTAGGATAGTAACTATAAATTATTATTGACTTTTGACATAATAGTTTGATCAGTTATTTTATGTTTTGACACCATGCAATGTGTTTGATTCTGTGGGTATGTCCTGTAGACAGCAGCCTGGCATCTATAAAATTATTCCAGTCAAAGAAACTCAAGTAGGGAACCAACTTATTGCTGTATGTTCAACTTCCAAAAAGAACTGTGTCACACCCAATATCTAGCATTTCTCCAAGATCTAGCCTCCTATTGATTTAAACAAAATTTGTAAGGCCCACTGAAACAGCATCATCTGGTGACATCCAATAATATTACAAACTATGACAATTTTACACTCAGGACATTGAGTAAATCATTCATATTTGAGTGACTTATTTTGTGTTTAATTTCCTGTTACTGCAAACATTTGAATTAACATAAATGAATAATAAAATGCATGGAAATAAACATGGATATTATCCAGAATTCATACAACATAAAATCAAATCCTTCAAAGGCTAATTAGAACAAATGTTAACATTGTGCCTGAGCTATGAATATATAAATAGCAAATGTGTGCACAAAAATAGGGGACAAAGATTTTCCTGTTTTGTCTGTGCAAGTGCACATTTTGCATGAGTACAGTTCGGGTATATCATCTGGAAAATTTAGAACTCAATATGTAGTAAGATCTTATGTGTACTTCAGAACATATTTACTGTTCAATTAAGTAACTAAGGCAGGCCCTGATCCTGCAAACACTTGGATGTGTTTAACTTTATAGAAACTGCCAGTAACTCCGTTGACTTCAACTGGACTCTCCTATTCATAAAGTTAAGTATTTGCTTAATTGTTTGCAGGATAGAGGCCATAATTCATGATATATTCCAAGCACAATGAAACTATTTAATGAAGCCATTTAATTAGATACAGGTCTATTCTCCCTGGTTCCAATGCTAATAGGACCATTTAATCAAAACTATCAAAATTTTAATAGTGTCTAATGACTAATCATGTAATATCCAGTTTTGTCATCTACAGTACACCTATTGTTGAATCTCTGCCCTTACATACAAAACATATTACTGTTGTTACATGTTAGGAGGAAGCGGTGATCATTTCAATTTAACCATTACTTATAATAATGCTGTTATTTCTTGTTTCTCGAGTTCCTAATATTCAAATACCTTTCTACTGAAGTTGAGGGTGACCACAACAGAACAGAATACCTACTTCCTCTTTGCCTGATGCTTCATTTTTCTGTATTGGTGAGTAATGAAATAAAACAAGGCTATGCAAATATTTGAACAATAGTCTGACCAAATCTGTTTAATCCATACACCTGGAAAGTGTAAGAAGTGGAGCTGTGATGATTTTTAGCAATGTTTGCAGGTTACCTACTGATTTAATTGAAGTATCCGAAATCTTCTTACCTTTCAGAAATCTATCTTCCTTACCCAAGCTTATCATTTATCCACCACATAAGACTCTTCTGTCTATATTGTTATAATTCCAGGTTATTCACTTGTTTACCTTTGTATCTTATTAGTACTTTTGGCAACTCATGTATTGGTTGAAATATACTGAGGTACATGCACTGGAAAAATGGCACAACAAAAGCATGTTGCTGGGTTTGTATTACATATAGTGTACAGACTGTATGTGAGTGGGTCTATATATATAGAAGCACTATTAAAGAACTTATGTTTTTTAGAGGATCAATATGAAAACTTACCCCTGATAATTACTTAATATGTTATAGAAAAATAGAGCCAAAAGCAGGCACACTAACCAAATGCCTGTTAAAAGCCCTCTGAGAAGAATTACTACTGGCAACAAATTTTTGCTTATATAGGGTCTGAATTCGCTCCTAGTGCAGTCAGCATGAAGTGTGGCAAGTCTTTGGGCTCAGGGTTAAATACTGCAGCCCTTATTCACCCCATTTAAAATGGGGATTAAATTCTATATCCTCATCAAACTGAGAGAATTTACTTTTTATAATTTATGAGAGTTTTTCAGGTAAATCTGTTAATTCATTTGAGTTATAAACTTTTTTATATCACCACTTTTGATTTTTTGCTTGGTGGGAGAAGATGAGCCTAATCTTTAGGGTCCCTGGAGTTTGAGAATTGAGAACAGACTCACTTGTAGATTATTCCAAAATCCAAGGCATGGGTTATTTTTTTTAATTGATGTGTATGGTCTGTAAATACTTTGAGCCATAAGTATTTCTATTTACACTGCATGCAATTTTTCAATTTATTTGTTATTAGATGTATTTTACAACTATTGTGGCAAATAATTGATTTCACATTGATTAATTGTGACAGAGTGTGTGATTTTTAATATATAATTGCAAGGTAAATCACCTAGGGAGAAACTGACAAAGATAGCACTGTCTTACAGCTATTTAATTCAGGGCTTCATTGGCTGAACTATAAGCAAGGACTCAGGTACAGCCTGTCTCCTGCATCTTGGTAAAACCATAGGAAGGAGCAGCTGTCCTGCATGTGAGTGCTGATACTTACAACAAACAAGAAAATCAGCTGGTATAATGGAGACTGGACAGTGGACAAATGACAATGGCTGGATGAGACAGAAAGTGCCTACTCAAGACTTAAAGGAGCAGATAGAGACTATCTGAGGGTCTTCAAAGTGTAGCTGGCCAGGAAGCACAGCTGGGGAAACAAGGGAGCCTGTTAAACAATCACATCTGTTTGGTTTGAAACTTTATACTTTCAAGAAACAGCTTTAAATAATATTCAAGCTTCCTCCACCAAGTGCTCAAACCTCTGCAGGCTTCCAGGCTCCTGCAGCTTCACAACTAAAACTTTGAGAAGCAGGCAAAGGAAGTTGGAGCACTGGTTAAAGCTTTCTCTAATGGGCGTGCCAGGTCTGAAACAGAAAAGACCATCTCCTCAGTCCCACTCACAGAAAGCCTCTCTCTCCAGCCCCTTCACAAATGAGTCTGCAGTCCACACAGTTCCAAAAATCAAAATTTTTTTAAACTCAAATAATTCCTACACAAAAAAAGTTTGTTAAATTAGAGTTAAGATTGATTGTGTGTGTTTCCTCACAATACTGAAAAGCAAAGAAATCATAAGTTAAGGAGAATTCACACAACTAATACCAGTCTCCAAGTGTTAGTCCACTACCACTCTGCCTCACCAACACAAACACACTCAATTTCAGTTCAACATTGCTATCACCTTCAACTACAGTTGATCAGAGAACAATGCTGTTTCGCGGCAACTTGCTGAGGTGTTGAAATTAGTTTTTGTTCTGCATTGGCATGAAAGTAAAACCTTTCAAACATTTTCACAAATGTCAAGGGAGAGTGCATGGGTAAGACACTGGCCTGTGGTGGGAGAGACCCCAGTTTCAAGTCCCTGCTCCCCATCAGAGTTTTTTAATACCAGATCACTCTGAATCTGTCAGTGCAGGAACTTGAACCTGAGTCTTCTACATCACAGGCCAATGCCCTAACCACCAGGCTCTAGAATACTGTATAAGACTCACTTTCCCCTGCCTTAAAAAACTTCCTACCTTTTCAACGAAGACTTCATCAAAACCAGAACATCTCAGTGAAAACAATATATTTTGATGAATTTTGTTAATCTTAGTTTTCTCTGTTGCTGCATATTTCTTGTTTTGATCTCGACGCTTCCTGTTTTGCTCTCCTGATCCAATCCACTTCCCTCCTGAACAGGCACTCTGAGGATACCAAAACTGTTCTCACCAATTCTTTTCTCATCAGAAGAAGCACATCACCAAAATGACTGAGGTAAGTAGTGTAATGATGAAGTGTATTAATAGACCAATGAAACAGTTGATTTGGAAGTGGCAGTTCTGTGAAGTGCTGGACAAATTGTCATGACCTTGGGAGTGATTGACTAATAAAAGTTATTTGTGATGATGTGATGTTTCATAGACTGTGTTGTCACTGGATATCCTGCTGAAGTTTTCATATGGAGTTCTGTGGTCTATTCCAGAAGATTATCTCCCCCACTTATAGTTCAGTTACGATTTTATTATGCTCATTGGCCACCAGATTTCCAGGGACTAAATGAACAATACTACAAGGAGTATAGCGCTAATTTGAATGCTAGAAAAAATGCTAATATTTCATTGGCTCTTAGCAGGAGCGGTGCCAGGGTTTCTGACGCCCTAGGCGGATGGCCATTTCGCCACCCCCTGCGGGTCCGGTGGACCTACCGCAGTCATGCTGGTGGATGGTCCGCTGCTGGAAAGGCTCCAGTGGAGCTGCTGCAATGATGCCAGCAGGCGGTCCACTGGGCTAAAGGCTCTGGTGGACCTGCCGCAGGCATGACTGCAGTACGTCCGCCGGAGCCTTTAGACCAGCTCACCGTCCACCGAAATGACTGTGGCAGCTCCACCGGAGCCTTTCCAGCAGCGGACCGTCCGCCGGCATGATTGCGGTAGGTCCACCGTCCGGACCCGTGTGCTGCCCCCCCCCCCCGGCAAAATAGCGCCCCCCAAAAATTCTGGCACCCTAGGCCATTGCCTAGGTCACCTAAATGGTAGCGCTGGCCCTGGCTCTTAGTAATATTGCTAAAGCACAAGAAAAACAACAAATATGCTATGCTAGAAGAAAGACTTGTAAATATAGTAAAACAACATTCAAGGTTAGAGACCATGTTATGTAAATGGTGGGGTCTTTGTAACTTGAAGTCTTTAAACTATGATTTCAGGACTTCAGTAACTCAGCCAGTAGTTAGGGGTCTATCACAGGAGTGGGTGGGTGAAGTTCTGTGGCTTGCAATGTGCAGGAGGTCAGACTAGATGATCATGAGGTCCCTTCTGACCTTAAAGTCTCTGAGTTATTTTTCAGCTGTTCTCCAGACTCCTTCAAACACATCTGTCATTTTGAGAAAAATCTTCTTCTGTTAAAATAGTGTATTTTCACAGTTGTGGGAAAGATCTAATGCTGGAGGAGACAATAAAGATCTAGATTGTCTGAGCTGTGCTCAGTGCAAGTATGCAGGGGGAGAGAGAATTTTATTTAGAGAACTTTTTATGTATCACCAACTGAAGCAGAACATTTCTGAGGGAGCCCTTTGTTAGAGTTTTGACAGTGTCAGGGACTCTAACCCCGACGGCAAAGTTCGTTGTCTGACCGCAAGAGAGACAGGCAACACCAGCAAGGTCCGATCAAAAGCTCTTTATTGACAAGTGCACGCATCAATAGAGAGCAGCTCGTCTCCAGAGAGAACCAGCCCCCTCTTACATCTTAGTATAAGCCTATATAGACAGTTTCATTGCGTCATAAATTATTCACTGGAGCAACCCACCCCCTTCTTTTAACAACTAGAAACTAGACACCTTTAGTATACATGCATGCCTAAAGTTAGAAATGTAGGGGAGTTAAAAACAAACAAAGAACAAAACCAGGGAATGAAAACAAGGAGGCTGGGAAACTAGGGCTCTTATCACTTCTTCGAAGGAGCTGCCCGAACACAGCACATCTGGTACTATGCCAGGAATGCAGCTTCTCTTTTATCTCACTTTTTCCCAGCGCTTGTGAGACATGCTGCTGCTTTTCAGTGTTTTCCACTCAGGGATTACCCACAAACCTCTGTTAGCCTGACTTTAGTCAGGTTGGCATACCTGGTTTTGTCTGCTATATCTTTATTCAGGCCTAACAACAGCATATCACTGGAGTGCACAAGGATTTTGGTGGTCAGGATGATGACGAAACAGGGCCGCCCAGAGGACTCAGGGGGTCTGGGGTCTTCGGCAGCGGGGGTCCCTCACTTCAGCGGTAATTCGGCGGCAGGGGGTCCTTCCATTCTGGGACCCATTGCCGAAGAGCCGTGGCCGGGCCCCCTGCTGCTGAATTACTGCTGAAGTGGGACCCGCTGCTGAAGTGCAGCCGAGTCTTCGGTGGTAATTCGGCGGTGGGGGATCCCCACCGCGGGTCTTTGGGGCACTTTGTCGGTGGGTCCCGGAGCGGAAGGACCCCCTGCCGCCGAATTACCACTGAAGACCTGGCTGCACATCGGCGGCAGGTCCCGCTTCAGCAGTAATTCGGTGGCAGGGGGTTCTTCCTTCCCAAAGCGGAAGGACCCCCCACTGCTGAAGACCCGGAGTGGAAGAAGCTCCGGGGGCCCAGGCCCTGCTAGAATTTTCTGGGGCCCCCGAAGCGAGTGAAGGACCCCGCTTCAGAGGACCCGAAATACTCTCGTGGGGGCCCCTGCGGGGCCCGGGGCCTGGGGCAAATTGCCGCACTTGCCCTCACCTCTGGGCGGCCCTGTGAGGAAAAGGTGGATTTGGAAGAGAAGTGACTGGGAGTACTATTTGTATCTTACCTTTCAAACACTGTTGGGGCCAAATATTTCCATGACTTTTATTGAGGCACTGGGATGTATCTAAAAGCAGAATTTGATCCTTTCTGTCTCATACCATCAATTCTCCATTGTTTACGCAATAGAGAGAACTTGCAGAAATGAGCACTAATGTTTACACTAACCGTCTGTATTGTTTTTGCAGGTAGAAAACTACACAGACTATCCAAACGATCCATTTGATTATGATCAAATTCAAACACCATGTGACAAAGGAGAAGTCAGAAACTTCACAAAAGTATTTTTGCCAATTGCATACTCAATTATATGCGTCTTAGGCTTAGTGGGTAACATCTTTGTAGTAATGACCTTTGCTTTATATAAAAAACCCAAGTCTATGACAGATATATACCTCTTCAACATGGCAATAGCAGACATATTGTTTGTTCTCACACTTCCATTCTGGGCAGTAAATTATGCTGCTGAAAAATGGATCTTTGGTGACTTCATATGCAAAATTACCAGAGGTATTTATGCAATCAACTTCAATTGCGGTATGCTACTCTTGGCCTTTATCAGTATGGACCGATACATTGCTATTGTACAGGCAACAAAGTCATTTAAACTTCGGGCTAGAACGCTAGCATACAGTAGTCTGATCTGTTTGACTGTATGGATATCGTCAATTTTAATTTCCTGTTCCACTTTCATATTCAGTCAAAGCTACAGCCACTCCGTCAATGAAACAGAACAGATTTGTGAACACAGATCCAATACTGAGACAAAAGGCACTTCTTTGAAATTATTGCTGCTGGGTATGCAACTTCTATTTGGATTTTTTATCCCTCTGCTGTTTATGGTATTTTGCTATGCATTCATTGTCAATAGCTTGGTGAAAGCTCAGAATTCCAAAAGAAACAAAGCAATATGTCTGATTGTATTAATTGTGATTGTTTTCCTGGTTTGTCAGGTACCATATAACATGGTTCTTCTTGTGACTGCCATAAATATGGGTAAATTGAATAAACTGTGTGATAGTGAAAAGCAAATAGCCTTTGCGAAGTACATTACAGAAGTCCTGGCCTTCTTCCATTGTTGTTTGAACCCAGTGCTCTATGCTTTTATTGGGGTGAAATTTAGAAGTTACTTTGTGAATATAATGAAGGACCTTTGGTGCCTGAGATACAAGAAATACAAGACCAAGAGTTCAAGGATAAGTTCTGATACCTATCACTCCAGGCAGACAAGTGAAATTATGAGTGACAATGTGTCATCCTTTACTATGTAATATAACTTCAACATTATTATGAAGGAGTTTTGATTATATTCATTCAACAATCCAAATCAATCTCATTATTCATGTCATAGCTAGTGATTTTGACTCTCCAACACCCTAAATAGTAATTTCTATGATATACAGCTCCCTCCCTCAAAACAATTAACATAAACAGAAGAATGACACGACTATGGGAAAAAAAGGGATCCATCTAGCCCAGTATCCTGCCTTCCGACAGTGGCCACTGCCAGGTGCCCCAGAGGGAATGAACAGAACAGGTAATCAGTGATCCATCCCCTGTCGCTAATTCCCAGCTTCTGGCAAACAGAGTAGAACACCATTCCTGGCTAATAGCCATTGATGGACCTATTCTCCATGAACTTATCTAGGTCTTTTTTGAACCCTGTTATGGTCTAGGCCTTCACAACATCCTCTGGCAAGGAGTTCCACAGGTTGACTGTGTGTTGTGTGAAAGAATACTTCCTTTTATTTGTTTTAAACCTGCTGCCTATTAATTTCATTTGGTGACCCCTACTTCTTGTGTTATCAGAAGTAGTAAACAATACTTCCTTATCTACTTTATCTACACCAGTCATGATTTTATAGACACCAGTCTGATTTTTCTGATTATCTCTTCAAATTTGGAGATTAGATATAGCTTTTATTGTTAATTAACTGTAAATTATACAAACATGATACAAAAATACAAATACAAATATATATATATATATATATAGATATATAGATATATATAGATTTACTCATATATAGCAAAGCATTCTTACTAGTAGAAATTCCAGCAAATAAAAGTTTGATAACGGATTGGCAGAAAAATAATACAGTTCCATCTTCATTATCCTAATGTTAAATAGCTGAAACAGGGTCATTTGCCTACACTGAAAATTCCTTATTCATTTTAAAAGCTGTATTATAAAGCCTATTCAATGTTTCCTCCTTCCCCTATCATTAGATACAAGATTTTGAACTATATTTTGCTGTTTATAGTAGAAAATATCATTTTAAATGTGTTTAATATTACTTCTATGATTTTTGCAAATGAACCTGGAACTGTAACAGATTTCCAAGGTAGTGTCTGAAAAAGCTGTATGATAAGATATGCTTATTATAGTTCATATTCTGTGTATATTAAAAAAGATAAGGAGTTTATCAGTGTTCCCTCTAATTTTTTACATCCATGTGTGGAATAAATTTTGTTATGTGCAGCAATATGGAGGTGATAAGTGGTGGGGGTGGGGCCGAGGAGTTTGAGATGTGTGAGGGGGCTCAGGGCCAAAGGGTTGGGTGCAGGGGATGAGGGATCTGGCTAGGGAGGTGGGCTCTGGGGTGGGGCCGGGGATGAGGGGTTTGGGATGCAGGCTGCCTCGGGGCTGTGGTGGGGAGAGAGGACTCCCCCTAGCCCTCTTTGCCACGGCAGCTCTGGGGCCAGGGGAGAGGCGTCTCTTGTTAGCAGCGGCAGCTCCAGGGCTGGGGGAGAGGCACCTCTTCCCACCTGTGGCAACTCCGGGGCCAGGGATGAGGTGCCTCTCACACCTGTACGGCCCTTGATAGCCTGCTGTTCGGTCATGCAGCTTAGCGGGAACTTAGTTCCTTATTGAATTTTGTGTGCTTTTCTTCACACAAATCAAATGATGGTTTGCATATTATTAATTGCATATGGTGTTTGAGTGATGATTTTGAGATGATAGAGGACTTGAGGAAGCACTTCCAATCCTGGCACCATGTTTTATCCCTATGACCCCTGTGCAGGGGAGACCCTCCGGATTTGCTCCAGTCAGTATGGAAGTGAGGTGGGGTGGGAATGAGGGATGGACAAACTTTGATACTGTCCCCTGACCACAGAGGAAAGGACTGGGGATCTGCAAGCAACAAGGCAGTAGGAGTGAAAAGACTGAGTAGATACACATTATCCCTTCCCTAGCCTCTCCCTTTTAAAATAGTTCTGAGGATAGTTGCTGGCAGGAGAAACTTTGCTGCCAGTGAGTCTGAGTGAATGGGGAAGGGTCCTGGAGTAGGTGTAGAGACACAGAACCTCCTGAAGAAGAAGCTGTGCTCCACAGGATCACCAAAATCTGCACAGATGTCAAGGGATCCTGCAGGGTTTGTGTGCTTATCCTGTGTGAGTGTGTTTAAACTCTCCCCCCTCAACAGAAAAATTTGGAAGAAACTTTTTTGAGGTTTGCTGCCAGTGGGAATGATCTGGAGCCTAGTGATTAGCATATTAGAAGCTGTAGGTATCACTAAATAGACTACATAAAATCTATAGAACTCAATGCTGTATTTGTTGCTAGACAGCTAAATAAATGAATCATAGTTTGTTTCAAAGATGTCTTTACACAGTGGCAAAGGGGAAGTAACAAAAATACATAGGTGCTTGATAAGCAGAATACAAACTGCAAGCCACCCAGAAGTCACAGTGTCGTTGTCACGTATATATCTTCATTGTTATAAAAATGTAAGAATGCCAATACTGGGTCAGACCAGTGGTCCATCTAGCCCAGTATCCTGTCTTTCAGAGGGAATGAACAGGATAGGGAAATTGTTGAGCGATCCATCATTCCTCCAGTCCCTGCTTCTGGCAGTCAGAGGTTCTGGGACACCTGGAGCATGGGGTTGTGTCCCTGACCATCTTGGCTAACAGCCATTGATGGTCCTATCCTCCATGAACTTATCTAATACTTCTGTTAACCCAGTTATACTTTTGGCCTTCACAACATCCTCTGGCAATGAGTTCCAAAGGTAGACTGTGTTGTGTGAAAAAATGTTGTCTTATGTTTATTTTAAACCTGCTGCCTAATAATTTCATGAGGTAACCCCTGATTCCTGTGTTATATAAAGGGGTAAATAACACTTCCCTAATCACTTTTTCCACATCATTCATGATTTTATATACCTCTATCCTATCCACCCCTCAGTTATCTCTTTTCTAAGATGAACAGTCCCAGTCTTTTTAATCACTCCTTGTATGGAACACGAGACCAATACCCCTAATCAGATTTGTTGACTTTCTCTGTACCTTTTCTAATTCTAACTCATCATTTCTGAGATGGGAAAACCAGAACAGAACTTAGTATTCAAGGTGTGGGCATACCATGGATTTATAGTGTGGCATTATGATATTTTCTGTTTTATTAGCTATCCCTTTTTTAATGGTTCCTAAGATTCTGTTAGCTTCTTTTACTCCTGTTGCACACTGAGCAGATGTTTTCAGAAAATTATACATGATGACTCCAAGGTCTCTTTCTTGAAGGGTAACAGCTAATTTAGAACTCATCATTTTGTATGTATTGTTAGGATTATGTTTTCCAAGGTGCATTACTTTGCACTTATCAACATTGAATTTCATCTGCCATTTTGTTGCTCAGTCACCCAGTTTTATTACACCTTTGCACCTCTTCAGTCAGCTTTAGACTTAACTATCTTGAGTAATTTAGTATCATCTGCAAACTTCATCACCTCACTGGTTACCCCTTTTCCAGATCATTTATGATTATACTGAATAGCACCGGTCCCAGTACATATCCTGGGGGAACTCCACTACTGACTACTTTCCATTCTGAAAACTGACCATTTATTCCTATCTTTTGTTTCCTACCTTTTAACCAGATACTGATGCATGAGAGGTCCTTCCCTCTTAGCTCATGATTAAAGCTAAGTTTTAGTTATGGGTATTTTTAGTAAAAGTCATGTTCAGGTCACATGCAATAAGCAAAAATTCACAACCCATGACCACCTGTCTGTGACTTGTTCTATATACCCCTGACTAAATATTGTGGGGGCAGAGCGGCAGCCTTGGGGGCACCATGGGTGCTCGGGGAGTGGTTGCCCGGGACCTCACTATGTGTGTGGGGGGGCGAAGGGATTGGCGGTGCTGACAGGCTCCCTATCCAGCTCCTCATAGCTCCCTGGAAGCGGCAACATGTCCCTCCCTTAGCTCCTAGCTCCACGTGCTGCCCAATCACTGGCTCCACAGCTCCCATTGGCTGGAAACCATGGCCAATAGGAGCTGCGGGGGCGGTGCCTGCAGGCAGAGGCAGCATGCAAAGCCATTTGCTAGGAGCTGAGAGAGGGGGATGTCACTGCTTCCTGGGAGCCTCCCAAGGTAAGTGCCGCCCACAGCCTGCCTCATCCCCACCTGTGCCCAACCCCCCAGTCCTGAGCCCCCTTCCACATGTTATAAAAATCGTGCTGCTGGGGAGTGGGAAGTGAAGGGGGCGATGGCCCAAGACTGCCTTAGCAGTGGCCAGGTCAGCTGGCTTACGGGCTGTCCGAACCCCCTGCAGAAGTCACGGAGGTCCCGGAAAGTCACGGAATTCGTAACTTCCGTGACCTCCATGACAAACTCTCAGCCTTACTCATGACTGCTTACTCTGCTTAAGAGCCTTTGGTGTGGGACCTTGTCAAAGGCTTTCTGAAAGTCCAAGTACACTATAGCAACTAAATCATGCTTGTCCACAGGCTTGCTGACACCCTCAAAGAATTCTAATAGATTGGTGAGGCATCATTCATGTTTTCCTTTGCTAACAATTTTTAGTTGTATAACTTCCTGTACTGTTATTTTTTGTATTGAAACACTCCTACCCCCTCACCCTCCCAACACACACACACACACACACACACACACACACACACACACACACACACACACACACACACACACACACACACACACACACAATTAATCAAAAGGAAAAATAAAAGTCACAGGAATTACAAACTCCAGAATTTTATCATTATACTTATCACTTTATTGACTCAGCCATAATAAAAAAATAAAAGTGAATGAAACACTCCTCATTAACTAAGTGACTTGATAAATTCCTGCGGAATCCAAGCCTGCTCTCTTTGAAGTCAATCTGAGTTTAAATAAAAGCAGAAGTGGAACCTTTGGCCAAAATTTTCAAACCTGGGAGCCTTAAATTAAAACTCTCAAATCTATCATTTAGGCATCAGGGGAAAAAAAGGAGTCATAACCTCCATTGAAGTGGATACTTCAAACTACTGAAAATCAATCTGCTTTTAAGTTTACAAATGTGCCTTTAGGAACCTAGGTTTGAAAATGTTGGCTTTTGTCTCAAATATATGGAAAGTGAGATTAACTGGAGATTTCTTAGCAATCTTGCTAGCACTTGCTACATTACCCTCACTTAAAGCAGAAGTCCCGTGCAAAAAAACTCCTTCTGCTGTGCTTGATTGGGCTGTTGATAGCACCTCAAGAATGACATTTTCCACGTCCTCCTTACACTCTTACTCACGGTTTGCCCTCATTACCAAGGTGCAATTCCTTACTTGATGTCTGATATGTAGTGAGTGACACGTGAGGGCTGCTGACAAAGCAGACAACATCGTCTGTCTCCTGGAAGTGTTGCCCAAGGACTGTACATAGAAAAAAAGGGTCTATGCAAAAAGATTGGCTCCTTTATAGTGTTTGTAACCACGTCCCCTACCAACCACCAGGCACCCAAGAACAGTCAGCCATGTATGCGAGCACTAAGCAGACTCCCTGCACTGCGGGGAGCTGTTTATACATGGGGGGAGGGGTATTTCCAGGGGTGCAAATAGGGCGGTACCCTCCAGTACGCAGTACCGGCAGGAGATTTTTAGTAGGTATGGGGTACCGAAAAGACTTGGGTCTAGCCCCCTCCCCCTTGGGGTGGGAGGTTTGCACTCTGCTCCTTAAAGGAGCAGAACGCAGCTGGGAAGGACATTCATTCTTTATATCGCTTTAGCATACATATTGTGCTGTTAACAAACTTAAAGTTTGTTTGTTTGTTTAAGCTTGTTAGCATATGTATTGTGCTGTTAAGTTGGTCAGGAGTCTCAAGAGGGGAGAGGCGAGGGGGATGGAAGTTGTTTAAAAAGTGTTTGTTGTTATGTTTCTCACCATTGGTCTGAATTATTCATAACATCCCTACTGCATCACATCAAGTCGAAATCATTAGAGGAATGCCTCTGCTTGCACTGATCAGAGGATGTCTGGATTCTGATGTCAGCCCAGTTCTGCCGCCTGATGGGAATCAGGTGTTGTCCCTGCTGTACCTAAAATTCCTCTTTGCAGCCAAACTAGTCTAAGGGCTTGTCTACATCAGAAAGTTGCAGCGCTGGTGAGGGAGTTACAGCGCTGCAACTTAGGAGGTGTACACATCTGCAGGGCACCACCAGCGCTGCAACTCCCTGTTTGCAGCGCTGGCCGTACTCCCGTTTTGTCTCGGGTATAGAGGATCCAGCGCTGGTGATCCAGCGCTGGTAATCAAGTATAGACACTTACCAGCGCTTTTCTTGACCTCCGTGGAATAAGCAGGTATTTCCTGAGGAAGCCTCTGGTAATCAAGCTGGTCTCCTTCCCCGGCTTGCTCTCGCGTTCCCCGAATCCCGAGCAAGCAGGTCTCCTTCCCTGAGGTTTGCAGGGTGGTTCCGGGAACGCGAGAGCAAACCGCGGCGAAGCTGGTCTCCTTTCCCGGTTTGCTCTCTCGTTCCCCGAACCCCCGAGCAAGCAGGTCTCCTTCCCTGCGGTTTGCAGGGTGGTTCGGGGAACGCGAGAGCAAACCACGGCGAAGCTGGTCTCCTTTCCCGGTTTGCTCTCTCGTTCCCCGAACCCCCGAGCAAGCAGGTCTCCTTCCCTGCGGTTTGCAGGGTGGTTCGGGGAATGCGAGAGCAAACCACGGCGAAGCTGGTCTCCTTTCCCGGTTTGCTCTCGCGTTCTCCTAACCCCCCTTGAAGCCGCCCAACAGCGCTGCAGTGTGGCCACATCTAACATCACTTGCAGCGCTGGTTGCTGTAAGTGTGGCCACTCTGCAGCGCTGGCCCTATACAGCTGTACTAATACAGCTGTAACAACCAGCGCTGCAAAATTTTAGATGTAGACATGGCCTAACATGCATTTTGTTAACTGGAACTGGAGCAGCAAAACAAAGAAAACAAATGCCTTATTTTCCAGCTTTGTGGATGAGAGAACTATAAGTGAAGATTATAATGCCAGACACTGACAGCCTTAAACCAGCCAGCTGCCTCAGGAATCTGCCAAGAAGTTTGCTGAAAATATTTTCCTCATCTTAGTAATGGAGCTAAGACTTATCACACATTTGCCCACCTTTATTCAAATGAAGCTCCTTCTCATCTGACAGTTCAGGTATTGTCAGTTTCTTTCATAACAATTTACAAACTTGGAACCTAACCCTGCAAACCCTTAATCATTTGCTCAATTCCATTAAAGAAAATGGGGCTATTGGCATGACTACAGACCACTTTTGTGGGCTGGTAAAAGTTTCAGGAGTCTGTTCCTATAAAGGAAGTTGAATCCCTCTTGAAATGCAATGTTTGGGTATAAAACCATAAAGCAGTTTAGGATACAGTTCTACTTAAAATTTGTCTTTTAATAAGTCATACATACGCTGAAATGACTTCTCACCCAACTTCCATATTCCAGATAAACAAACTGAATACTACATATTTGGGGGAAAGTGAGTACACCGCTACCTCAATATAGTGCTTTCCTCGGGAACCAAAAAAATCTTACCGCGTTGTAGGTGAAACCGCGTTATATCAAACTTGCTATGATCTGCCAGAGTGTGCAGCCCCACCCCACCACAGGTTTACCACATTATATCTGAATTTGTGTTATATCGGGGTAGCGGTGTAGTTAAGCATGCTGTTGTTTGTATATACAAAGGAGGGTATCACAGGGCATGGGGAAAGCATGGGGCCCTGGGCTGAGGGGAAGAGTCACATGGATGGTCACGTGAGGAGGGCACATGCTCCCCCCTTGTGTTCCTCCCTAGAGCAGGATGGGCAAGAAATGATTTTTCTACTTGTGCCATTGGGTATTTCAATTGGGGTGGAAGGCTGCCTGGCAGCCCTGCAGTTGGCTCGCGAGCCTGGCCCTGGTTACTTTACAGAGTAGCTCCAGGCCTGGTGGAGCCCCCCGTGCGCCACCACTGCCATACGCAGGGACCCTGGGCAGGGCGACCCCCACGGGCAAGAAGCAACTACCCGGCTCCTCAGGGCAGCCGCCCCCGAGTGCCAGGCTCCCCCACCCACATCCCTCTGCCCCGCCCCTCAGGGAATCAGGTCCCGGCCACACCCCCAGCTCGCTTCCCACTTGCCCCCTCCCGAGTTGGAGTGGGGCCGCGTGCGCCTCACGGGTGGGCGGTGCCGGCCTCCGCCCCGCTTGTTCCACACCCCCCCTCCGGCCCTCTCCCCCGCGCGCCTGGGTCGGCCCCGCCCCCCGCCTGCGGGGGGATAACGGCGGCGGCGGGAGCGTCACCTCCATTTCCTCCAGGGGAGCAGGCGTAGAGCGGTGTGTGGGGGGAGGGGTGATGCGGGGCATGGCTTTGGGTGGGGAAGGGGTGATGTGTGGGGGCGGGGCAGGACTCCGGGGTGCTGTGGGACCGGGCTGGGGAGGGGGTGATAGGTGAGTCGTAGTTACAGGGAGGGCTGATGAGTGATTTGGGGGGAAGGGAAGGCCGGGGGCCGGGCGTACGGGATTATAGGAGGCAGTGGGGAGTGTCACTGTCAGCCGGACAGGTCCAGAAGGAGGCTGACAGTAACTCTTCTTTCACAGTTGCAGCCTCTTCCTCAGTGGTTTGGGATGATCCATGCCATGCTGCAGGCAGCTGTAGTGTAGATAATACAAAGTAATAATTGCACTGCAGAGCACGTGAATTATAATAATTAACATAGGTAAGGGGCATCCGGAGTGAAGGGAGTAAGGAGAAATAAAATAAGCTTCCCTCCCTCGATTCAGACTGAAATCTACCTACTCCTACCCTAGGAAAAGAAACAATTCAACCACTTAGCAAGCAGGAGAAAAGAACAAATTGTGTGTAAGAGTCTCACATTCTCCATATTTTTCTGATGAAGAGTGTTCTCAGATTAACCAAAGATAAATGAATTTTCTGAGAGCAAATTAGATTAGGTAGGTGGCTTGATTTACTGATTGTTCTGGTGCAAAGATCCCTTAACAAATCCCTTGGAAGTACAGCTATGTCCAAGTATCCCAGAGGTGACCTATCTGCCTCTGAAAGGAATAAGGTGAGGGAAAGGTAGAAAAAGCCACTAAAGCACATCCACTCAAATGCCTTATGAAATTAATTCAATCTGCTTCCTATACAGCCTGTTTGCCCAAGTGTACCTACTGAATCCTGGTGGTGGGTAGGCACAAGCCTGCCTATGTCTGTGGCCCTTCCCCTAGCCTAGGAGTTACTGAATCAGAGTTCAACCTGAGTACATAATTTGAAGGCATTTGGATTGCACAAGCAGCCTTGAAAATGGAGCCTAACCAGCAGTTCTGTTGCTGATGGATGAATCCACTTCAGTCTCTTAGAGCTGAGTTGGGTTTGCAGGGCTCAGAGTGGTAGAGTAATAAAAATATTTTTTTCAACAATAGATGTGGATGTGACTGAATATTCACAAGGATCAGATCTGTTAAGTAAGGACCTGAAGTTGCATCCATTGATTTGAGATGTTCTGGATTAGACCATAAGAGAGTGGAGTTTTTACAGTTATTTTCAGGATAGAACCATACTTAGAGAGTTTCTTCTGCCTCCTTTGTATTCCTCTTGGCATTCAATTTAGTCAGAGGAGCAATAAAGAAGGCACCTGGAGCTAAATCCACAAAAGGACTTACGTGCTTAACTCCCACTGTACATGCTTAAAGTCAACATTTAGGTGCTACTGAGCTCCTCAGAACCATGGCTCAACTGCCACTTAAATTCCCTAGGTTTCCCTAACTTTCTGTTGGTGGAAATGTGCAAAACTGCCTAATTCCTGATGCTGCTGAATTGCTCAGCACCTAGCTCAGACCTAAACTCTGGCAGGATTCTCAAATTAGGCTATTCCCCCCTGCCAATTAATCGGGATGCTTTGAGCATGCCTAACCTGCACGAGACAGCTGGGGGCAAGCAGATCAGGAATTTTTGGGGCTAGCTGAAGTATGAGTGTTATAGTAGCCCACACTCACCTGGAGTGTGAGAGACTCTGCCTGATTTGGAGCAGAGAATTGAATGAATATCCACTCCCAACTGAGTGCTTTAATCAGCAGCCTAATGGGTATTCCTGGGTGGGTCTCTCTCAATCCCTCCTGTTGGAGCTGTGCCACTTTGTAAAACAAATTAAGCATTGGGCTCCAGAGAGAGAGTGAGTGTCTCTCCACAGAGTGAGAATCTCTCTGGTTCAAGTCTCTGCTTCAAATCAGGCAGAATGGGGAATTGAAAATAAGTCTCATCTCAGCGGAGTGCCTTAACCAATTGGCTGGAATGTGAGGGTGCTCTTTTTTGAGTGGGAAAAATTGAGCTGGCTTTGGTGCCTAACACCCAGGGAGGATTCATGGCTTTGAATCCCAAGCAGAAGGAAGTACCTACCTAAACCCTAAAGTTAAGCACCTAACTACCTTTGAGGGGTGAGGGTTTAGGCCCTACTCCTTTTGTCAACATTTCCCACTGGCTAATGTAGGCACCTGATTTTCCCCTGCATTATATAGAGAGCCTACATGCCTCACTTGGGGCTGTGAATTGCACTGGGCAATGCCTTAGACCCTTTATGGATCTAGCCTCTAAAAATTCCCTGCCCTACTTCACAGTGCCATTTGGTTCCCTTTGATTGATGCAGCAGTAGCAGAGCTTAGCCCTACACTAACTCAGCGAGAGCACCAGTAGTTTAGGAGGAGGTGTTATAGAAGTTGAAGCAACTGTAATTATGTAAACCCAGGAAGTTCAGACTTAAGGTTAAACTTATGTTAAGGTATAGAAATGTACGAGAGCACCCAAAAAACCTTGACCCTGCTCTATAGTGATGTCATGAAATAATCATATTATATTTAAGGTTATGTCTACACTACGAAATTAGGTCGATTTAATAGTCGATTTTTTAGAAATCAATTTGATACACTCGATTGTGTCCCCACTAAGTGTATTAAGTCGGCGGAGTGTGTCCACAGTATCGGGGCTAGTGTTGACTTTCGGAGTTCGGGGTAGCTATCCTACAGTTTCCATAGTCACCACTGCCCATTGGAATTCTGACTTGCACTCCCAATGCCTGATGGGGCAAAAACATTGTCGTGGGTGGTTCTACGTGCATGTCATCAGACCCCCCTCCCTCCATGAAAGCAACGGCAAAAAATCGTTTCTTGCCTTTTTTCCTGGGTTACCCATGCAGACGACATACCACGGCAAGCCTGGAGCCCGCTCAGCTCACTGTCTCCGTTCGTCTCCTGGGTGCTGCTGACAGACACAGTACTGCATTGCTACACAGCAGCAGCTCCTTACCTTTGCAAGTTAGCAAAGATGGTTAGCAGCCGTATTGCACCATCTGCTGCTTTCTCCTGGTTGTTCCTGGCTGACCTCAGTTAGGTCGGTCAGGGGCGCCTGGGCAGACGTGGGTGCTCCTGGCTGGCCTCAGTGAGATTGGTCTGGGACACCTGGGCAGACATGGGTGCTCCTGGCCGGCTTTGGTAAGGTTGGTTGGGGTCGCCTGGACATAAATGGGAGTGATTCCAGGTCATTCTCTTCTTTAAGTTTTGTCTAATGGAGATTCAGTCCTGCCTGGAATATCATGCGAGCTGGAGGCTTTTGCCTCAGGCTGCTCTCCCAGCCGGCAGCACCACGCGGTCGCACCTATCCCAGCCTACTCCTTGCTCCCATGGCTCATGAAGCCTGGACAGTAGTAAGGAGCAGTTCAACTGTAGGCAGAGCAAGTACAGAATGGTGGTAGACTGTGCCTTTGGACGTTTAAAATCTCACTGGCACCGTTTGCTGACTAGGCTGTTTGCTATTAGAAGAGCACTGCAAGACGCTCTGCACATCACAGAAGCTTTGAAAACCAGTTTCATGACTGGCCAGGCTTTGGTGTGACAGTTGTGTGTGTTTCTCCTTGATGCAAAGCTGCCCCCTTTGTTGATTTTAATTCCCTATAAGCCAACCCTATAACCCATGTCATCTGTTGCCCCTCCCTCTGTGAGAGCAACTGCAGGCAATCGTTTTGCGCCTTTTTTCCCTGCAGAAGCAATACCATGACAAGCATGGAGCCCGCTCAGATCACTGTGGCAGTTATGAGCTCTGTAAACACCACGCGCATTATCGTGCAGTATATGCAGCACCAGAAACTTCAAAAGCAGGCAAGAAGGTGATGGCAGCGCGGAGACAAGAGTGATGAGGACATGGACACAGACATATCTCAAAGCACGGGCCCTGGCAATTTGAACATCATGGTAGTAATGGGTCAGGCTCATGCCACAGAATGCTGATTCTGGATCTGAGAAACAAGCACAGACTGGTGGGACCGCATAGCGTTGCAGGTCTGGGCTGATTCCCAGTGGCTGCAAAACTTCTGCATGCGTAAGGACACTTTCATGGAACTTTGTGACTTGCTTTCCCCTGCCCTGAATCGCAAGAATACCAAGATGAGGGCAACCCTCACAGTTCACAAGTGAGTGGCAATAGCCCTCTGGAAGCTTGCAACGCCAGACAGCTACCGGTCAGTCGGGAATCAATTTGGAGTGGGCAAATCTATTGTGGGAGCTGTTGTGATCCAAGTAGCCAAAGTGATTACTGAGCTGCTGCTATCAAGGGTAGTGACTCTGAGAAATGTGCAAGTAATAGTGGATGGCTTTGCTGCAGTAGGATTCCCTAACTGTGGTGGGGTGATAGATGGAACGCATATTCCTATCTTGGGACTGAACCACCAAGGCAGCCAGTACATAAACCAAAAGGGGTATTTTTCAATGGTGCTGCAAGCACTGGTGGATCACGGGATGTTTCACCAACATCAATGTGGGATGGCCAGGAAAGGTACATGACACTCGCATCTTCAGGAACTCTGGTCTGTTTAAACAGCTGGAGAAAGGGACTTACTTTCCAGACCAGAAAATAACCATTGAGGATGTTGACATGCCTATAGTTATCCTTGAGGACCCAGCCTACCCCTTAATGCCATGTTTCATGAAGCCATACACAGGCAGCCTGGACAGTAGTAAGGACATAAATGGGAGTGATTCCAGGTCATTCTCTTCTTTAAGTTTTGTCTAATGGAGATTCAGTCCTGCCTGGAATATCATGCGAGCTGGAGGCTTTTGCCTCAGGCTGCTCTCCCAGCCGGCAGCACCACGCGGTCGCACCTATCCCAGCCTACTCCTTGCTCCCATGGCTCATGAAGCCTGGACAGTAGTAAGGAGCAGTTCAACTATAGGCTGAGCAAGTGCAGAATGGTGGTAGAATGTGCCTTTGGACGTTTAAAAGTGCACTGGCACAGTTTACTGACTTGGTTAGACCTCAGCGAAACCAATATTCCCACTGTTATTACTGCTTGCTGTGTGCGCCACAATATCTGTGAGAGTAAGGGGGAAATGGCAGGGTGGGAGGTTGAGGGAAATCGCTGACCACTGATTACATGCAGCCAGATACCAGGACGGTTAGAAGAGCACAGCAAAGCACGCTGCGCATCAGAGAAGCTTTGAAAACCAGTTTCATGACTGGCCGGGCTACGGTGTGAAAGTTCTGTTTTTTTCTCCTTGATGAAAACCCGCCCCCATGGTTCACTTAGCTTCCCTGTAAGCCAACCACTCTCCTCACCCAACTTTGATCACTGCTTGCAGAGGCAATAAAGTCGTTGTTTCAAATTCATGCATTCTTTATTAATTAGTCGCACAAATGGGGGAATAACTAGCAAGGTAGCCTGGGAGGGGTGGAGAAGGAGGGAAGCACCGGGTGGGGTGGTGGAGGAGGGAAGAACAAGGCCACATGGCACTTCAAAACTTACTTATTGAATGCCAGCTTTCTGTTGCTTGGGCAGTTCTCTGGGGTGGAGTGGTTGGGTGCCCGGAGGCCCCCCTGCAGCATTCTTGGGTGTCTGGGTGAGGAGGCTATGGAACTTGGGGAGGAGGGCAGTTGGTTACACAGGGGCTGCAGGGACGGTCTGTGCTCCTGCTGCCTTTCCTGCCCCTCAACCATACACTGGAGCATATCAGTTTGATCTTCCAGTAGCCTAAGCATTGCTTCCTGCCTCCTCTCATCACGCTAATGCCACCTATCATCTTGCTCCCGCCACCTCTCCTCTTGCTCCCACCACCTGTCCTCTCACGCGTCCCTCCTGTTCTCACGTTCATTTTGTGCTTTACTGCACTCTGACATCTGCCTCCACACATTCTGCTTGGCTCTTTCAGTGAGGGAGGACTGCATGAGCTCAGAGACCATTTCATCATAAGTGCATTTTTTTAGCTTCTAATCTCCACTAGCCTCTGGGATGGAGATGATATGGGGAGTGTTGAAACATTTGCAGCTGCAGCAGGAAAAGAAAAGGGAGAGTAGTCTTTAAAAAGACACATTCTAGAGAACAATGGGTAGACTCTTTCTCAGTGAACCAAGCTGTTAATATTACATAGCACGTGTGCTTTCTTTACAAGGTTGCCTTTTGCCTCTTATATTGAGGGCCTGCTGGTTTGATGTGAGAGATCACACATGCAGGGCCGGTGGGGAGCAGAATTTGGCTTGCAGGCAGCCATGATAAGCCACAGTCTTTTGGCTTCTTTAACCTTCATAACATGTGGGAATGGTTTCAAACAGCAGCGCTCTCATTTCACATACCAAGCACCCATTGGGTTGGCCATTTAAAAGGAGAGGCTGCGGTTTTCAGGTTAACTTGCAGCACAAACCCAACTAAACCCCCCACACACCAATTCTCTGGGATGATCGCTTCACCCCTCTCCCCACGGCATGGCTAACAGTCTTTGGGAGTACATCCTGGAGAGCTTCACTGAGATGTCCCTGGAGGATTTCCAGTCCATCCCCATACACGTTAACAGACTTTTCCATTTGCTGTACTGGCTGCGAATGCATCCCATGTCTTCAGGGCAAATTAATCATTAAACACACATGCTTTTAAACCATGTATTATATTTACAAAAGTACGCTCTCCAAAGGTCCTGTCTCCGCCTTCGAGGTCCGGGAGCCCGCCTTCGGTGGGTTGGGAGGGTACTAGATCCAGAGTGAAAAACAGTTCCTGGCTGCCGGGGAAAACGGTTTCTCCGCTTGTTTGCTATGCGCTATCTTCAACCTCCTCTTCCTCCTCATCTTCCTCATCCCCAAAATCCACATCCCTGTTGCGTGAGAATCCATTGACGGAGTCCAAGCACAGGGCTGGGGTAGTTGTAGGGGCACCCCCTACAATGGAATGCAGCTCATCATAGAAGCAGCATGTCTGGGGCTCTGACCCGGAGCGGCCGTTTGCCTCTCTGGTTCTTTGGTAGGCTTACCTGAGCTCCTTAAGTTTCACACGGCAGTGCTGCAGGTCCCTGTTATAGCCTCTGTCCTTCATGCACTTGGAGATTTTTTTCAAATGTTTTGGCATTTTGTCTTTGGAATGGAGTTCTGATCGCATGGATTGCTCTCCCCATACAGCGATCAGATCCAGTACCTCCTGTTCGGTCCATGCTGGAGCTCTTTTGCAATTCTGGGACTCTGTGGTCACCTGTGCTGATGAGAGCTGCATGGTCACTGCTGAGCTTGCCACGCTGGCCAAACAGGAAATGAAATTCAAAAGTCCGCGTGGCTTTTCCTGTCTACCTGGCCAGTGCATCTGAGTTGAGAGTGCTGTCCAGAGTGGTCACAATGAAACACTCTGGGAAAGCTCCTGGAGCTAATACCATCGGATTGCATCAACACTACCCCAAATTCGACCCAGCAAGGTCGATTTCAGTGCTAATCCCCTTGTCAGGGAGGAGTACAGAAATCGATTTTACGAGCCCTTTAAGTCAACAAAAATGGCTTTGTCGTGTGGACGAGTGCAGGGTTAAATCGATCTAACGGTGTTAAATTGGATCTAAACTCGTAGTGTGGACCAGCGCTAAAAGATTTTAGTGTGTGATTTTTAGACATAGTAGTAGATATTTTCTATTTCTCAGTGTCATCATGACAAGATATTTCTATAGTAACAGACCTTTTGTTTTTGTACAGTATTATATATATATTTAATTTTCTTTTGTGTTGTACATTTTTAATCAAACTACTTTTTAAGACTAAAATAATGTATTTGTATACAGGTCATAATTTCCTGTCATGATTAAAGGGAGAAGGATACGTACTGTGCTGCGTCATGCCATGCACAGATTGGAGAAAGATGATAATGCTGATAATCTCCAGAAAGAGTCGTCATTTTTCTATCCTCCCCCAGATGGGGGTTGGGGTTGGGTTGTGGTGCTGGCTGCATGTACTCATGCTTTGCTTGTCAGTGGATTCCACAACGCTTTTGGTGTGTACATGATTTCCTTACTGGAGACTTTCCAGTCAAGTAGGTCACGAACAGGTAGGTCATCCATGTATAATGTGAAACCAAGGCTTGATGTTTCTGTGCAGGTAGCTCAAAACTAAATCAATCTTTTTTGATACCATATCATGTTGAAAACTCACTTAATTTACTCTCTGCTGTTACCACTAAAGTGATCACCTTTTAAAAAAAATCACCTTTTGTCATGTTGTGGTGTTTGAATTTACCATCATGTTTCTGGTATTTAATATTGGAATGAGAACAATTAGAAAGTTAAATATAGTGACACATGTAGACTTTTTTTTTCCATTGAATACCACTTTAGGTCTCCCATGAAATTACTTGCTTTCCAGTTTTCTCCTTCTCATTGAATATGTATGTTTCAAATTATTTTTCCCAGATGTATTACATTTTGCAAGCTGAATTTTATTTTGTTATTTTCTGTTAATCTTTGGTAACCACTTTTGATCGTCCACTGTTTCGTTTCTCTGTCCACATTGGTATTTGGAATGCCTCGTAATGTAGGACCACCTATACATTTCATTAAGGTGTTATTTATGCTCACTTCTATATTATTAATGAAGATATCACTTAAGCCTGACTCTAATGTCAACCCTGGCAGCACCTAGACACCTGCTTCCCTAAATGGATACATTGCTGTATTGCCTTTTGATCTGTTCACAGTGCTTCAAACGTTTACCAGCCTATGGACCAGTTTCTGTGCTAGGTTTAGATCGTTTTATAACAGGATTGGGTGGTCATTAAGGATCTGATGGCAGCAATTTATTCTCAAGTGTCAGTTTCTATGGCCACAATGCAAGTTAGAGTAGCCTAGGGAGAATTCTGTGCTGGGCAGCTGTGATTAGATTCTAATCATAAAGGGCAGCATAAAGTGACTGGAACTTGGGGAGGGATCCAGTTGCTATGTGTTAGTGCTCACAGCTGAACCCGTATACATCACATTTTTTATTAGGATTTCATAAGACCCTAAAATCCAAATATACTATATTCTCTTTTCTATTCATCCACTAGTTTTACTATCTTATTAAAATCAGTTAGATTTGTAAGTTTGTCTGGCTGTTATAAACTCATACTGTTTATTGCTCAAGGGTCTGTTACTCTCTTTAGCCAGATTGTGCCTAACCCCTGGCCCTGGGCAGATGCACAAGGGAGGAATAGGACACAAGAAAGGCCAGCTCCCTCACCCTTATGTCCTCTGTGTGGGGGAAGACACAATGGTACACCTAGTGCAGGTGTTACCTGCTCCTCACCTCAGCAGGCTTCTATAAAAAAGTATATGGGACTTGATCCTGCTCTCGCTAACTTCCCTGGGGCAGGATCAAACACCTATCAAGGGGCCAATCCAGTGGTATCCAGTATAGTCCCAACCAGTGGTTAACTTTTGAGAATCATGTAAAAATCAATGATATAACTTTGTTAGAACTTTTTGGTGACTTTTAAATTTAAAATTTAAATGATTTAAAGGATAATAACTTTCACGTTATGGTATTAAATTTTGATCTTACTACAGAAATAAAGAGAAATCTGTGATCAATATACTGCTTAGTAAATACAGGGTTTTTTTTGTTATTACATTTACATAGTGCTAAGTAGTTGTTAATATTCTGGGTCCCTGATAATTTATGACTTCTCACCTTGGGTCACTCAGCCCAAAACAGGTGTGCAGGTAGGCACAAAAGAGCAAGTGGTATTTGGGAGTTGCTGAAAGTAAGAAAATGCAGAGGGAAGAACACAAAAAATGCAGAAAGAGAGGAGAGAGGAAGAAAGAAAAATGGGGAAGGAAGAAAAACAAAGGGAAGGAGGTAGTGGTGACCTGAAAAGGGAACATATTTTCTCAGTGGTGGGATTGAGGGTAGCATATAGTCTACATTTATATCCTGGCCCCTACTGCCTATAACTGCAAGTAGAATTTGTTTCTCTGCTTTGAATGAGTTTCATGCCTCTGGTGTAATGTCTCTGATTTTTTACTAGAAGTACAAAGTAAATACTGAATTATTAATTTGCTATTTTTGTAAAGTTAGTTTAACACAACGTAATTTAATACATTTTCCCTTTGTGAAAGATTTTAAAAGCTATGATTTAAGCCACCTTGAGCTACTTCCCTATTATTTCTGAAATTGCTTTTAAATGTTAATAATATGCACTGATATAATAATTAGAAATTTTAAACAGAACCTTGTGAAGTGCTGAGGCTGCCGTGAAAGTAGAGAGCACTTAGTACCCACAGTATCCAGTATTTGATGATAGAAGTACAAGTATATCTTGGAAGTAGTAAGTATGTACATCCTCAGCTGATAAAAATGTCAGCATACATCCATTGACTATGCCAGCTGAACGAAGTGGAGTATCTGACACTTAATCTGGTGTCATTGTTATGGTTTTATTTAATACGTCTAATTGCAAAAGTATATTTTTCTTTTTCAGCCTGGATTGGATCAGTCAGTTATGGTTTCATTATGATTTTTGGTCCCGTTTCTGGAAAACTTTTGCAGAAATATGGAGCCATCAAAGTAGCAATATTTGGAGCTCTAGTTGTCATGTTAGGTGTTGTTTGTTCATCTTATGCTGGTGATATACGTGTTCTATTTTTAACCCATGGAATCCTAGTAGGTGTAGGATCAAGTTTTGCTTCTACTCCAGGTAACTTCATTTTATTTATTTACCAGTAGACCAGGATCTTGGGCAAAAATGCAGCAAGCTGCACACAAAATAATTTTTAAAAATTAATGACTGTCAATGTTTTGTTGGTTTTTAAGTTCCAGCTTCCACTGCTTAAATAAAAAGTAGAGGATAAAATTGTATGACCTAATGAAGAATACACATTCTTCATTCAAAAATATGAATTGGATGCATGCATCTTGCATTTGTGATGGGCAGTACAGTTCTTAAGATATTCCTTTTTTCCATACTAAAATACTAATGATCATTAAATGTGTGCAAGTGAAATTATAATAAACAAAGATTTTTTTAAAAAGCCTTGGGAATTAGATGATTTATGGGATTAATAATGAAATATAAAGTCTTTCCTATCTATTTTGCTATTTCAAATTTGATCCATATTGGTACTGATAAAAAGCATTAACATTTTACAGTTTTGTGCAGGTTTATGTGAAATGTATTTATATTCTCAGATCATTTACTAGTGAGTATGTGTGATAAATGAAGTGTGTGTGGGGAAGGGGAGGTAGCTCCCTTTTATGGACACCCAGCCAGCCAGTAGCTATAAAATCCCTCTTAGTAGCTGTTCTCTAATTGCTCTACCTGTAAAGGGTTAAAAAGTCTCACTACTATGCATAGATAAAAGGAAATGAGTGGGCATCTGGCCAAAAGAGCCAATGGGAAGGCTAGAACTTTTTAAAATTAAGAAAAAATTCCCCTTTTGTCTGTCTGTCGGATGGTTCTCCCAGAGAGAAGCGGACAGGGCAGCAGCTATGCTGTAAGAAGCTTTGGCCCAGGTATGAAAAAATCATCAGTATCATACCTAGAAACTACTCATTTAAAAGCCAGATATGTAAGTAGTTCAGGAAATGTCTAGGCAGACACAATTAGGTTTATCTCTTTTTTTTCTTTATGGCTTGTGGATTCTTCTGTATTAACCCCAGGTGCTTTTGTTTTGCTTGTAACCTTTAAACTGGACCTCAAGAAAGCTATTCTTGGTGCTTAATCCTTGTAGTTGCTCTTTTAAAATATAGCAATAGCCTGAGTTCCCAGATGTATTTTCTTCTTTTTTTAAAATAAAATTGACCTTTTTAAAGAACAGAATTGAATTTTTGTATTTGAAGAGGTTTGTGTACATGTTGATTAATTAGCTGGTGGCAACAGCTGATCTCCGTTTTTTTCTTTCTCAGCTCCTCCTCAGGGGAGGGTGTGTGTGTGAAAGGTCTTGAGGATACCCCACAGGAAGAAATTCCCAAGTGCACCTTCCTGCGCTCTCAAAGGGGTTCTGCACTTGGGTGGTGGCAGCATCTACCAATCCAAGGACAGAAAAAAGCTGTAACTTTAGGAGTTTAATTCAAGCCAGTATTAATTTTTAGAATCCTTGAAGGCCAGAGTGGTAATTAACCTTATAGTATGTATCCCAGGTGTTCACTTCACAAACTGTGGCACTGATTGGCATGCTTTTTGGTAGTCTCAGCTGAGAGACAAATAATGGAATTGGATTAGAGGCAGAATGACCTTACTCACCTATGGAGATGGTCTTTCAGAGGCAGAGCTGAAGCACATTGATTGGGCAGTGTGGTGAAAATATTATTCCTTCTGTACCAGCTCTGTGGATAGAGGACTTCCTTTGTAATGTTAATTAAGCATAGGCACTAATTTTGTTTTACAAGTTAAAAAGATTACAAATGTCATGGACTTTTCACAAAGAGCATTAGTATTTTGAAATGGAAAAGAATCTATTTTTCCTGTTGAATTTTCAATATTGTTTCCTGTTCTAGATTTAATTAGGTTGCATATAGTTGCCAGCATGCAAAACATATTCTAATGGATGATGCTCTGTATAAAATGAGGTTGTCAATCCTCTAGGCCGGTGGTCCCCTACGCGGTGCCCGCGAGTGCCATGGTGCCCATCGGGGCATCTATCTGGGCCCACGTACTGGCCAACAGACAAGCATCTGTTGAAATGCCGCTGACAAGCAGCGTCATCCAGAGGCGTCACCACCGAAATGACACTGTTTGTCGGCGGTGACACCTACTGACGTTGCCATTTCTTGGCAGCATTTCGGCAAATGCTCATCTGCTGGCCACAGTCCTCGGTGGCTAGTCGTCTGGAAAAAGGTTGGGGACCACTGCTGTAGGCAGTAGAGTGTTTTGTATGTATTTTGATGAATTTTTAGGTAGCAGTAGTTCTCAACCTTTCTAGACTACTGTACCCCTTTCAGGAGTCTGATTTGTGTTGTGTACCCCCAGGTTATATTTCACTTAAAAACTACTTGTTTACAAAATCAGACAAAAATACAAAACTTTCACAGAACACTATTACTGAACAATTGCTGACTTTTTCATTTTGTCTTTATGAAATTTTAGTTTGTACTGACTTTGCTAATGCCTTTTATGTAGCCTGTTGTGAAACTAGCAAATATCTAGATAAGTTGATGTACCCCCTGGAAGACCTCTGCGTATCCCCAAGGGTACATGTACCCCTGGTTGAGAACCACTGACCTAGAGGACTAAACTAAACAAATCCATTAAATCCCACATTGTCTACCATATATATTGTATTGTGATGTTGTAACAATACACATTGATGTTTCATCATAATGCCATTACATTGCAAAAACATAGGAACATGCATGAGGCCACTATCACAATTGCAAAATCACTGTACATACAAAACCAATGATAAGAGAATGCCAATGTTTGGAGTCGGTTCTGAGAAACATCCCAAAGTTCTAATGCTTATCATAGAATCATAGATTATTAGGGTTGGAAGGGACCTCAGGAGATCATCTAGTCCAACCCCCTGCTCAAAGCAGGACCAATCCCCAACTAAATCCCTAAATGGCTCCCTGAAGGGTTCAATTCACAACCCTGGGTTTAGCAGGCCAATGCTTAAATCACTGAGCTATGGAACCTTGCATCAGATATCATTGTATCCCTCTCCACAAACTGCTCTTGGGCTTCTTCTGTTCATATATTTTAAGCCCAAAGGGACCAATTCCTGTATTGATCCCAACTTGTGGTTGAAATAGAGCATTCTGTGTGAGGTTCCCCCTCGCTGTCTCAGCCAAGGTGCCCCGTCCTTCCCCATCCTCTCCTCTGAGAGGGTTATTGCTTCTATTGCCATTGATAAGAGTGAAGGGGATAGGGAATAGCTGAATTTTATTTTTTTAATGTAAAACCATTTTTTTTCCTTTTCAACTTTTCACATTTTTATTTGTTTTTGATAGGCTTGATAATGGTGAGCCTTTACTTCACCACAAAGCGTTCATTTGCAACTGGGATTGTGATGGCTGGAGGGGCAGCAGGAACTCTGGTACAGAATCAGGTGCATCGATACCTAATCAAGGCATTTGGATGGAGAACTAGTCTGCGTGTGTATTGTGGAATTCTAACAATATGTATTTTTGCTGGGTTTGCATACAGACCACTTGAAAAACGTATGTCATTCTTTTTGAAATTTTGTTAAAAATTAGATTTGTTTTTGTTATTCCTGTGTTTCTGTTATAAAAACACAAAATTCTTCATCAACTGATATGCTTTCTAACTAAGGTAGTTCTGGAAAATTTTAAACAGGGTATAATCTTGTGAAAGAGAAGAAAGTACTAACACTGGGCAAATCTTGAGGTCCTTGCTCATTTTTCACCCACTCTCTACTTAGGTTGACTCCAACAGAAGTCATAATTTTGGTGTTCAGATTTTAAAAACTGGATAGTAACAATACAACGTTCAGAACTAAAATATGTTGAGGCTTCACATTTTTTCATGGAAATTCTCTTTCTTTAATTGTGATACCATAGGAAATGTGAGATTCCTCTTATGTTTTGTCTTCAAGCAAGCAGCTCCCAACCAAGATACATACATTTGCAAACTACCGAAGATCATGCAAATCTCAGATTGACCTGTTCAGTCACATGAGATATTGCAAACCGTCTACAGCATAGACTGCAGTTCCCACTGTCTCTTGCAGACGAAAGGATGCCAACAACTTATGTCTTGGAGATCAGCAATCTATGACGGCAGTTACGCTTTCAGTTTGAGTTGCTTTATGCAAGCATTTTCATTCTAGGATCCATAATGTTATAACTTGCTTAACTTTTATGATTAATTTCTTGATTGTTGGATGTTACTTGGATTATATTTGATTTTTACTGACTCTTCAGATTATTCAAGTGGTTAAAAAAGAGGCTTTCAAATCATGGTCTGTTGCTCTTGTTCTCCATCTCATATGTGGTTCATAAAGAGTTTCTGGGTTTGTCTGCAAAATACCTGGATTTTCTGTTACCCAACTGTAAATGCCTTTCACATTGGGTCTACCATTTGTTCATAAATGAGAAAATATGTTCTCAGTTCAGAAAGTTTAATCTGGTCTGAAATTAATAAACTTAATATTTATTAAATGGCCTTAAAGTTAATACCAGATTTTATGCTAAAAATAATGCATATAAGTGCTTCATGTAAGTATACTGCGTAAGATTCATCAGTAGGCGCTGGATGATTTATTGTACACTAACAACATAAAGCAGGTGTAAACCAGTGAAACTGGATTTATAGGTGTTTTGTGATGATGGGCAGGTGTAGAGTAGCTGGTGCATACTGGTGAATCTGGCCTCCTTACCTTTATGTACTTAAGACCTTTTAAGTAAACTTTTGTGGTTTGCTTACTTTCCTTTTAGAATAAGCTACGTTATAAGGTGGATAGGGAAATTGGAGAGTCAAAACTACTGTACTTGCTTCTATCACTCTGCCTGATTTCTTTGCCAACAAGAAGAATCCAGTTTCTTTGTCCAGTCTTTTCTTTGACTGCTGTGGTAGTAAGCTGTTTTGAACAAAATGTCATGTTGCATTTAACAATATATTTTGTGGTTGGTTTTCTTTAACAATTTAAACTTAGATTTTTCAAAGCAGCCTAATAGAGTTAGGTATCTCAATCCCATTGAAATTCAATAGGATTTGGGTATCTAAAACCTTTAGGCTGCTCTGAAAATACCAGGCTAAATTAAAAAAAAAATTAGACATTCAAGTGGAAACTTAACTCTGAAAGAAACATCCATAGCTGTAGCAAGAAAAAGAGAGAGAAAGAAAATTCAGAGCTGGGCTGTTTGCAGGTTTAACTTTAAGTTTATAAAGCAAAACTGAAAGCTAATGAGTTTCCAGTATTAGCTCTTTAATTGTTATAGAGAGATGGTAGCTGCTTTATTAAAATAGTTAAAATTATCTTTCCCTTATAATCCCAATTTTCAATGTCCAGCTTCCTCTAAAAGAAAACAGTTTCCCTGAAATTTCACATGCCACATCTGCCAGGTTTTGGGGATGTTGGGAAAAACTCAGAAAACCTTTTGAAATTACGGTATTTAAAAACTTTCCCTGCCATTGAGCTTTTGAAAAAATCCTAACTTTGAGTCATCATATTGCCATATTGCTTTCAAGTGCCAGGATATATTTTTTTTCTTGTTTCTTCTCTTGTTACTTGCAGCTCTAGCAAGGCCGTATTTATTCAAAGCTGTTTTCACATGTAGAACAACTTTTAAAATGATTTAAAATGTTTACAAATATAAACTGACTTGATGCTGACTCCAGATTAAATCACAGAATATCAGGATTGGAAGGGACCTCAGGAGGTCATCTAGTCCAACCCCCTGCTAAAAGCAGGACCAATTCCCAACTGAATCTTCCCAGCAAGGGTTTTGTCAAGCCTGACCTTAAAAACCTCTAAGGAAGAAGATTCCACCACCTCCCTAAGTAACCCATTCCAATGCTTCACCGCCCTCCTAGTGAAAAAGTTTTTCCTAATATCCAACCTAGACCTAATATCCAACCCACTGCAACTTGACACCATTACTCCTTGTTCTGTCATCTGGTGCCACTGAGAACAGTCTAGATCCATCCTCTTTAAAACCCCCTTTTAGGAAGTTGAAAGCAGCTATCAAATCCCCCCCTCATTCTTCTCTTCTGCAGACTAAACAATCTCAGTTCCTTCAGCCTCTCATCATAAGTCATGTGCTCCAGCCCCCTAATAATTTTTGTCGTCCTCTGTTGGACTCTTTCCAATTTTTCCACATCCTTCTTGTAGTGTGGGGCCCAAAACTGGAGACAATACTCCAGATGAGGCCTCACCAATGTTGAATAGAGGAATGATCAAGTCCCTCGGTCTGCTGGCAATGCCCCTACTTGTACAGCCCAAAATGCCGTTAGCCTTCTTGGCAACAGGAGCACACTGTCGACTCATATCCAGCTTCTCGTCCACTGTAACCCCTAGGTCTTTTTCTGCAGCACTGCTGCCTGGCCATTCGGTCCCTAGTCTGTAACAGTGAATGGGATTCTTCCATCCTAAGTGCAGGACTCTGCACTTGTCCTTGTTGAACCTCATCAGGTTTCTTTTGGCCCAATCCTCTAATTTGTCTAGGTCCCTCTGTATCCTATCCCTACCCTCCTGCGTATCTATCACTCCTCCCAGTTTAGTGTTATCTGCAAACTTGCTGAGAGTGCAGTCCACGCCCTCCTCCAGATCATTAATGAAGATATTGAATAAAACCAGTCCCAGGACTGACCCTTGGGGCACTCCATTTGATACTGGCTGCTAACTAGACATGGAGCCATTGATCATTACCAGTTGAGCCTGATGATCTAGCCAGCTTTCTATACACCTTATAGTCCATTCATCCAGACCATACTTCTTTAACTTGCTGGCAAGAATACTGTGCGAGACCATATCAAAAGCTTTGCTAAAGTCAAGGAATAACACAGCCACTACTTTCCCCTCATCCACAGACCCAGTTATCTCATAGAAGGCAATTAGGTTAGTCAGGCATGATTTGCCCTTTGTGAATCCATGCTGACTGTGCCTGATAACTTTCCTCTCCTCCAAGTGTTTCCTTTCCTCTAAGTACTATTGTGCTGTTGTATCTGCCGAACTGAGTGAGGGGCATGGAGGGTAACAGTCTAGGTGGGGAAATTGAGAGGAACTTGGAACTGGGAGGGACTGTGGATTAGGAGGCTGGGGGAACACATGAAGATGGTAGAGAGCAATGCTCCCCATTTTCAGAATAAAAACATCAGCACTAAATTTCAGTTTTCTACTTCCATTGACTTTGGCTACTTAGCGACTAGGGAAAAATGCAGGATTTGCACATAGAACTTAAGTTTATAATCAGCTGCACAAATGCAAAATGGGAAATGACTGCCTAGGAAGGAGTACTGCAGAAAAGAATATGGTAGTTCTAGTGAACCAGAAACTAAATATGACTCAGTAGTGTTATACCGTTGAAAAAAAGTGAACATCATTCTGAGATATATTAGCAAGAGTGCAAAGCAAGACATGAGAAGTAGTTCTTCCACTCTACTCAGCACTGTTAAGGCCTCAGCTGGAGTATTGTGTCCAGTTCTGGGCACCACCCTTTGGGAAAGATGTGAACAAAGTGGGGAAAGTCCAGATGGAAAGCAACAAAAATGATTAAAGATCTAGAAAGCATAATCTATAAGGAAAGATTGAAAAAAATGGGTTTAATTTGGAGAAGAGAAGACTGAGGGAGGGGACATGATAATAGTCTTCAAGTATGTAAAATCAAGAGGAGAGTGATACATTTTTCTCCTTAACCACTGTGGAAAAGACAAGAAGTAATGGTCTTAAACTGCAGCAAGGGAGATTTAGGTTAGATAATTATGAAAAATTTCCCAACTGTAATAGTAGTTAAACAGTGGAACAAATTACCCAGGGAGGTTGTGGAATCTTTGTCATTGGAGGTTTTTAAGAACAGGTTAGACAAACGCTGTCAGGGATGGTGTAGATCAGTGGTTCTCAACCTGCAGGCCATATGTGGCCCAGCTGTGTGCTAAAGGCTACAAGGCCCGTGTGGCAGGGTCCAGGCTGCCAGGCTGCCCTGCCGATGCGGCAGGGTTTGGGTCCAGAGTCCTGGCTGCCCTGCTCCTTGGCCCGGCATGGTGTAGGGATCTCGGCTGCTGAGCTGCCCTGCCCTGCCCTGCGCAGCGTGGCAGGGTCTGGGGCTGCTCTGCCCTACATGGCGGGGTCTGGGGCCACCAGGGCTGCACTACCAGGGCTGCCCTGCTGTGGGGTCTACTCCTGGCCCCAATCTGTGGAGGGGTCTCTGGGCGGGGGCTGGGGTGCTGGGCATAGGAGTCTGTGAGGAGTTTGAGGGGCTGCTGTGGTTCTCAACGTGCGTCCCAGGTAACATTGTGAGACGTATATGCAGCTCACAATAATAAATAGGTTGAGAACCACTGGCCTAGATAGTACTTAGTCCTGCCACAGTGGAGGGAACTGGACTAGATGATGTCTCAAGGTACTTTCCAGTCCTTCATTTCTATGATTCTGTAGGATTCTTCATAAAAACTTTGCCTTTGCTTATCCTCAAGTTGTCTGGATCATATATGAGAGCAAAAATACGACATAATATATGTTGGTCACTATAATATCAGACTTCTGTATTGGGCTTGTCCCATACTTACATGCAGAGAAAAAGAATGTATATATGCAAGAAGAAAATGAAAGCTGCTGAGTCCTAGTAGTGAGAGCTCTACTTAAAATATCTATATTTTATAAAATGTGTGTAAGTAAATGGTAAATATACTTTTATTTTAATTATTTATTTTTTTCTTAAAGGAAGACATCCAAGTGTTGTTGAAAACTTTCAGACATCACCATTAAGAGGTTTTATTATAGATCTGAGTTTATGGAAGGATAGTATATTTGAGTTATGGGTTTGTGCTCTTGGATTAGCAAAATTTGGATTCTTCATACCTTTTGTGCATATGGTAAGAATGTAATTTCTGTATTTTGATTAATGGATATATATATTTGTGATTTAAAAAAAAAATTCTGAAATTTCTACTGTTTACCTGTAGTTTAGAAAAGCAACAAGTTATTGTCAAAAGAATAGAGACTGAATACTAATTAGTAAAGATGTGTATCAGTCAAGCTAACTTCAATAAAACAGACTTCTTCTGTAGTTGATGTTTAATGGCATTTTCATCTAAAATAGCAATGTCACTTGTCACCCTAAGGCAGTGGTTCTCAAAACTGGTCTACCACTTGTTCAGGGAAAGCCTCTGGTGGGCTGGGCCAGTTTGTTACTTGCCATATCCGCAGTTTTGGACAATTGCGACTCCCACTGGCTGCAGTTTTCTGCTCCATGCCAATGGGGGCAGCGGGAAGCGGTGGCCAGCACATCCCTCGGCCTGCACTGCTTCCCGCCGCCCCCATTGGCCTGGAGCGGTGAGCCACAATCGGCCAAACCTGCGGACGCAGCAGGTAAACAAACCGGCCCGGCCCACCAGGAGCTTTCCCTGAACAAGCTGCGGACCGGCTTTGAGAACCACTGACTTAAGGGACAGGGAGCACCATATAAACGGCCCCAATGTTGTGCTCTCTAGTCTGCTTCCCTTTGTCTGGAGTCTTGTCTTAAAGCATTTTTGCAGAGGCCTTTCCTCTCCACCTCAGAAGAATATATTAAACTCATTATTATTATTATTGTTTGTATTATAGTAGCAGCTACAGGCCTCAACTGAGATCAAGGTCTCATTGATCACAACAGTAACTTGTGCAGCTTTTACCTCTCAGTGCCATAAAAATCTACCCATGGCTGGGGAACACTGAGCAGCAGGTCCTGTAATTGGTTTGATGGGCTAAAGAGCACTGCAGAGGCTTGGGTCCTCCATATGGAAGCCCCTTATCTCAAGCAGATCACCTGATATCTGCTGGTTTAGGGAGTAGAATTTACAGACTCTTCCTGGTGGAGCAGTGGTGGAAACCCTGCCCCTTGACAGAAGGTTGTCAAGGGACAGTTGTGATTTTCCACTTCCCCCATATAGGAATATTCTAAGCAGTGGACATTGTAGGGCAAATAAGAGCATCACATTCTTCATAAGAGGAAGGGTTAATCTCTGATGTCATTAGCTAGACCTCTCTCCTCCCACTGCTGTACACCGGGTGGTTGCTACCCTTCTTAATGTAAATTGCAGCATCTGAAACATTTAGGGATTATTTGAGATGAAAGGCACTAGATACATGTAAAATATTATGCCAGTCCTCTCTCAGAACTGGAGTGAAATCAAACGTTATGTCATGGGTAAGTTTACCTGTATGCTCACAGAATAAAAAAATAAAACAGCTAGCAAGAGAACAGTTAGATTTCAAGCTTCCAAGAGGTTTAAACAATGAGGACAAAAAATATTTTAAAAACTATGAAACGTGCAGTATTTTGGCAACCTCCTTCTAAGCAGAGTTTTAATTCAAATTGTTTGGAATGATGGCCAAACTCTATACTTGCCCAAACTAATAAATGTGCATTGTGTCATTTGTGATAGATACATTGAATTGATATTCTATTTACAGATGAAACTTGCAGGTGACTTGGGCATTTCTTTGGATGACGCATCATATATTATGGTAGGAATTGGAATAAGCAGCCTGCTTAGTTCTCTTCTGTTTGGGAAGATATGTGATTTAAAAAATATCAACCGCCTTTATATTAACCAGGCATCTGTACTGTCTGTTGGTAAGTCTTACCCTTTCCAAGTAAAAATAAGAATTTTTTTTTAAAACTGCCTTTGAATATTTGAATGTCTCTACCATTTATCTTTCCACTGTACTTAGATGTGCACAGCCTGATTCTCTTGTTGTTAAACCAGTTTCACATGAGTACAGCTCCTGAAATGGAGTTGCACTGGCATAAAGCTGATAAAGTGGAATGGAGAATCACAGTTAATGAAATGGAGTTACATAATACTTCTCTATCACTGTTGCATTTAAGTTACTGTATTCCTGTTCTGTAGCTAATGTGATGGTAGCTCTGCAAAATCTATTTACTTTTCAAATAGGCTGTTCGTCTTTCCACGTATGTTTATGTCCTTTTATTACTTGTGTCATATGTTTTATGCAATGATTTATTAGTTCCTATAGAACTCAGTTTTTTAGACTCTGATTCTGTTGCGTTTATTCACACTGAGTAGTTAACTTATTTGGCAGTCTCACTGAAATCAGTGGGACTACGTATGTAGTAAATTACTACTTAACATGAGTAAGAGTAGCGGAATCCTGGTCTAAATATATGTTTTCTGTTCACATTTTGTTTGGTTCCGCATTGTGCTGCAGTCCCAAAAAGAGAACAAGTAAGTAGATATAATCCGACATTGAATTACATTTCTCTTTTCTGAAAAATTCTGCTGTCCTTCCAGTGTTTTGCACTGTGAGAGGTTACCCAGTGAACTATTTCACTTCTGTCTTTGTCAGCCAGTGGCAGCCAGTATATGCTGTAAACGGACAACTGAGTCTGAAGAAACAGGGGAAATAGGTTAAAGAGTTTTGAGGTCTGGTATTACTTCACAGTATAGGTGGAAGGACAATATTATTTGCAGAATAAAATAGGTTCTGTTTTCTGATGAAGTTGACTCTGATAAGAAAAAGAGGTAATGGTTGCTTGGAAATTCAGAGAATTAAAATGTTATTTTTGATGTGATCAGATTTTATGAAAAATACATATTTTGATATTTAAATGGTTTATCAAATACTGACTTAATGCCATTATCTTCACAGCTGCTTTACACACACACACACACACACACACACACACACACACACACACACACACACACACACACACACACACACACACACACACACACACACCAGAAAACTGCACTCTATGCCATCTCTGTCATGTTTTTTTTAAAAGAAAAAGGCACATGAAGGGCCAAATCCTGACCTCTGCATAATATCCAAGTAAGCAACCTTTTAAAAGGAGTTCTCAGAGGGTTCTATGGGTCCTTTCAGAAAATTCTAAAACCCCCAAAGGCTTTTTTGAAAGATTCCAGAGCATATAGCCAATTGATTACTTTCAGTCCCTGCCAGGACCTCCCTGTCAGAGGCAGACTGTGAGCTATCCCTGATAGCCTTTGGTTACTTCAAACAGATGAGTATTGATTGGTAGGGTGACAAGATCAGGTTCTCAGAAAATCCTCTAGATTCCCTGTCCCTGCTCCCACCTCATAAGTGCTCTTGGGCACCTTATTGAAAGAAATAAATACTCCAGGATATCCATTTCTTCTTGGAAAGAGAGCCATCAAGCCTATGTCAACGTGCTAAAGAGGAAAGAGTTTTGATAAGAGATAATTTTCTAATGGTCAAAAAGACACGAGAGCTCCAGCCCTCTCCAATTCTTGAGAACCTAAACCAGTATTAGGTAAAGGAAAAACGCAACGTGGTCATCTTAGGAACAATTATACCATTTCTAGAGAAAGAAAACTGGCTATGAGATCTAGACATTATGGATACTTATGTGGACATAGGGATACCTTACAAGCACCTGAAGTGTCTCTTTTCTTGTAGGGGAAAAGTATTACTAATGTTTAGCTTTTCGGAATAGCACTGACACCACCTTTTCACAAAATGTTTGGCAGTAATTTTTGTGATGTTGCACTCCATATGTCTTATGGAAATATGCTTATGAGTGTGAATATGATGTAACTGGAATATGCTTTATGCAAAAGGTCTCTTGTAAGGTATCATAACAAAAGTTATAACCTACTGAATATATTCCTCCTGTTTGCATGCATGTATCATTCTTGTGTCTGAAGCTAAAAATATGCAGTATAACTCTGAGGTCCTATTGTAATTATGCAAAGTGTGGACTATTAATGGCGACTTAGAATCTTGATGGCTCCCATTGACTAGGACAATTGGTTGTAAATGGTTTATTTACCTGCAAACCTTCCTGTGTACGTGTGGGCCAACCCAGAAAGAATGGAGGGTAGAGGTCTTACAGTGACATGTGACCATGTCACATGATACTGGAATCCATCTTAATCCTTGTACTTTTCCATTGATGAGGTGAGAGTGGGGACAAGCACAGACAAAATATTCCCGCCGTGTGCTAAAACCATAAAAGGGGGTGGAGCAGACAAACGGGGCTGCCAGTCATGAGAAAACCCCTGCTTACCACCTGAGATGTCTGCTGGATCTAACAAAAACTGTACAAGGGAAAGGATGGCGCCCAGACTAGGAAGGAGTCTAGTCTGTGAAAGAAGCTTATTGGAACATCTTTAAGAGTGAGTTACCCATGATCAGTTTCTTAATGTTTTAGGCTTAGACATGCATGTTTTGTTTTATTTTGCTTTGTGACTTTGTTCTGGCTGTTGTTACTTGAAATCGCTTAAATCCTAGTTTTTATACTTAATAAAATCACTTTTGTTTATTAATAAACCCAGAGTAAGTGATTAATACCTGGAGGAGCAACCAGCTGAGCATATCTCTCTATCAGTGATGTAGAGGGTGAACAATTTATGACTTTACCCTGTATACGCTTTATACGGAGTAAAATGGATTTATTTGGGGTTTGGATCCCATTGGGAGCTTGGTGTCTGGGTGCTGGAGACAGATAACCTGCTGAGCTGTTTTCAGTTAAGTCTGCAGCTTTAGGGGTGTGGACCAGACCCTGGATCTGTGTTGCAGCAGGCTAGAATGTCTGGCTCAACAGGACAGGGTTCTGGAAGTCCCAAAGTGGCAGGGAAAATGGGCTCAGAGGTAATTTCAGCACATCAAGTGACAGTCCCAAGGGGATCTTCGTGACCGAATCTGTCACAGTTGTAACCTATCTGCACAAACTGTGGATGCATGTTTTCCCCCACTTAGACAATTAGGTTATCAAGGACACTCCTTAGCGTTCAAAAAGCCAACACAACAGGGATATTGGATACCCTAGTGTTTATGATAAACTCTCCAAGTCCCATCTTGTCTCCAGTAGATGATTGGAGTACACAGGAGCCCTATTAGACACAGCTCAAGCATTCCTGCCCAGACTCTATCCAAGACGTCACCAGGTGGGCAGAAATATTAAGCAAAAGCCAACAGATGACAGCTAGGACAATACTGTGAACTTCGAATCTGATGGCTGCAAACATATTCAGTAGTAGCCATGGCGTATGTTCATAAGAGACAACTTCAGTGTCCTCACTGAAAGCAAGCATCCCAGGGACTCTCACATTGCTTCAGGAAACAGACACCTTCAGAGCCTTTCTGACTTGGTGGCATTCCAGGCACAATGTTGATTTAGAGATGGATTCCTAGATGCCTCTGGTCCAAATCATAATGACACAAGTACATCCATTCTGGAATGGGAAACCCATGCAGAGGGATTACACACTAAAGGAATTCAGGGTAAAATGTTCAAAAATAATTTGAGTAAATAATTTAGGGAATCTGTCTTATAACTTTTCAATGAGACTAAGGCTAGATCTACACTGGGGCGGGGGGTTGACCTAAGATACGCAACTTCAGCTACGCAAATAGAGTAGCTGAGGTCGGCATATCTTAGGTCGATTTACCTGGCCGTGAGGATGGCTGCGAGTTGACTGCTGCCACTCCGCCGTCGACTCCGCTTCCGCCTCTTGCTGCAGTGCAGTTCTGGGGTCGACAGCAGAGCGATCGGGGATCGATTTTATCGCGTCTACACTAGCGGGTAGTGTAGACATACCTTTAGGCTTCTATGTGCCTTAGTCAATTTTATTCAGTGTTGGTATAGGCATGTTGATCCCAGAATATCAGAGAGAAAAGGTGGGTGAGGTAGTAACTTTTATGGGACCAACTTCTGTTAGTGAAAGAAACAAGCTCTGTGTAGCTCGAAAGTTTGTCTTTCTCACTAACAGAACTTGGTCCAATAAAAGACAATATTTCACCCATCTTGTCTGTCTAAGTCAATTTTAGGTAAGACAGTATGTCTGCAGCCCCTAATTGTCTGGCTTGAATCTTCACATTTAAAAGCTTCATCTGTCATGAGACAGTATGGTCCAGATAAGATGATGAAAGCTGCTTTTGATCCACTCAGTTCTTTTGATCTTAAGTTTCTTAAGTGAGAGGCTATTTTCCTGGTTACCTTTTTTTTAAAGGGTATGTTGGTTTGCTTTTTTCATACATCCTGTTTTGCTTGCTTGGAGTAATGCACAATTGCCCTCTAGTGGAGATCATTTATGACAACTTTGTGGAAATATAATCCTGTGTTTGAAGCAATCTGATATTCTGCTCCAGTTTTGAGCCTGTAATTTCTCCAGGTTTTTGCAGTACCAGTCATCTGGTCATGGGAAAAGTGAGCACGAAGTGAATGAATTAAAATAGCTTCATTTTAATACTCTTTTAAACAGTTTCCAAAGTCAGGTCCCTCAAGTACTTTTTGTATAAAAATACAGTACACAATTTATGCAATACACAATTTTTGTATAAAAATACTTCTATATATAAGAGAAAATTATTAGAAGGAAATCTTCATAAAAAGGGCTCTTGCATAATCTGACCACTTTGGAAAGTCAAAGTAAATTAAGGATGATCAGCAATCATAGTACTCCCAATATTTATATCAATAATTTGGTATTAAAGTTGCAAAGAAAAATATAGAATGTCAAATCTTTAATCTGAATTATGAGTGTGCAAATACATGAAAGGTCTCTAGCACTATGGAATATTTGTCTTTGTTCTTTAAAGATCACCAGTATACCGTGTTTAATTGTACAGCCCACATTTTTCTTAGAGCGCCTAGGTCTCTTTAAATTCTACTCCATCACAAATTAAGCTATCAAGCAAGGCAGACCATTCCCCACGTACACAGATAACGCTACACCAGGCAGGAAGCAGTTAAGGAGCAGTTGTGGTCTCAGGCAGCTCTATCCTGCTGCATCTGCGAAGCATGCCAGTCATGGAGGAGGAACCTTGAAAAGAAGAATCCAGGTTCAGAAGGGCCAAACCCTGGGAAGTGGACAGTTTTCTCCCCACTAGCTGCTAGGCGGGAGACACAAAAAAGAAGAAACTGGCTTACTGACTCTGCTGAACCTGGGGACTAATTGGGGAAAACGAGCCAGTTGAAAGAGCAGTCAACTGAGGTCCTATGGATGGCACAAGTCTAGCTCCACAAAGGAGACCTGGAGGACTCCTGCAACGAGAAGGGTGACCAAGGGAGTGCCTGAACCACAGTTCCAGCTCCAGGAGGAATACTGGGGGGGACCAGAAGAACTCTTTGGAATATAGCTCAATTACTGCTGGAGAGGTTGGGCAGCAGTTTTGCAGAAGCTCCTCATTTTAGTCAGCTGGAAAAAAGCGGCAAGGAGCCACAATTTCATGGCAGGAATTGCAGCATTCACAGGCCTGGGGAAGACACTGACAAGCAGGAAAAGGTAAAAACAGTGCATGGAAGCAGAGGGGGAACTGAAGGAACAATCCATATTCACCTAAGCATAGTCCCTGGGCTGGAAATCTGTGTCACAGATAGGAGCATGGGTGGTCAGGCTAGTGGTTGGAGCTGGAGTCAGAGACCAGGAACAGTGCCAAAGGTCAGAACTGGAGTCAGGAACCAAGCACAAGAGGAAGGCTGGCATGGACTGGAGCAGAGCAACAGGAACAAGGCAGAAGCTGGGCTGGAGCAAGGCTTGGGAACAAGGCTTGCACAGGAACGATGGCAGCTGTGACGTAAGCGTTGAGCAGCTACTGGCTTAGTGCTGCTGCTGGGCTTCAGAGCAGGTCTTGTGATGCTTCTCAGTCAATCTGGTGATTTGTTCGATCAGGGTGTTCAGTTGTGGGGCAGCTAGCTGGTCTCAGGATCAACTGCAGACCCTGATTCCTGACATCCAGAAGAGAGGGTGGGCTTGTGTTCCCCTGCCTCTCCCCCAGATCAAGAGAAGACGGGCAGGCTTCCAGATTGAAAGACGTCAGGAATTACACACCCCAGATGGGGGCCGAGGCCCTGGCATAGAGCCTACTAGATTTTAGGTTTTTCCTGTCTTATAACCTGGATTCTGAATTACCTTGAAAGGGGCATTTCTCAAGAATGACCTGGCAAGAGGGCCAACTCACAAGGCAAATGGGACGACTAGCAGGCCTGGATGGCTGGTCTGCAGAACTGTAGCGGAGAAAATGCCTTCAATGTCACACCTAGCTGTAAGGGGGTGCTCTGACTGATAAGTCACTTTGCCACAGGTATCAAATAAATCATTAAAGAAGCACCGTTTCCTAGCAAAGCTTTTAGGTTCAAATACGTATATAAGTGCTATACTAGTTCAAATCTACTCTTCTTATCAGAGAGTATATAGCATTACAGAGAAATACTTATTTATTCAAGCTATTTAATAACAGCAAACAAATTTAGCACCACATTACAACTCACAACTGAATAAATAACGCAAACCATACATATCAAAATATGGTTCATGATCTAACACAAAAAATCCTACACTGTATAATAGCAGAAGTTGCTCAATTACAACCACCACCAATCTGAACATTAAACTATGAAATCTCTTTTATACAGGTTTGTTTACTGCCTTCATCACTATAGTATATGAGCCTCTTCCAGTAGTGCATTGAGTGACATGACTAACATCTGCTACATGTGGTTTATTCTTTCTCTCATTCTCTTGCCATGGCAAGAATTGTGTGTATAGTGGAGTGCTTTGCTGTGGTAGGAGTTTATTTTTGTGTGTGTCCGTGTTATGTTCTATATTTATATTGGAAAAGGCAAGATCATAGAAGCGCCCCTTACACTTGGAGTGGGAAGATGGTGAAGTTTGTGATAGGGCTTACTTACTGTAGGAGTTCATTCCACAGTCTTGGACCAGCCCCCAAGAAAGTTATGTCTCCTGCACAGATGAGCTTTACCATTATGGTGGAAAGTTTTGTTGAGCCAGAGATGTGGAGCTGTGTCAGAGCTGTGGGTGATCTTTTAGATATCCTGGGCCCAGGCCATTGAGTGCCTTGAAAGTAAGGTAGGGATTTAGACCTTGAACTTGATTTGATATTTTATGGTAAGTCAATGCAGAGACTAAAGGACAGATGTGATCTGCTTGTGATAGCCTGTGTTGCTGAGAAGACATGGTGCAACATTCCTTGCTGTTAAAGTTTCCTAAGCCCTGATGACTTCATGCCCAGGTATATTGCACTGTTGTCCAATAGAGCGGTAACTAAAACATGTATAACCAAGGCTAGATTGGTGTTCTCCAGGATGGTATGGCATCTCCTAGCCAACTGGAGATGGTAAAAAACCATTACCTATGGATGCTATTATGTGAGAATTTAACATTAGCAAGAAATCCAAGAGTCAATACATAATGAGATTATTTTAGATAGACTACACAACTAACTACTTATAGAAAACATGGCCTTCATCTGGCTCCATTCAACACAGGTGTTTCATCCATAACAAGTATAAGCAAATACCATACCAAAAGCACCTTAACAATTTTGTTTTTGTTTTGTTTTCCAGGGCTGTTGTACTTGACAATTCCTCTATGCACAACTTTCCCCGCCCTAATTGCTTTTGGCTCGCTGTTGGGATTTTTTGATGCAGGAAACTATGTTCTTTTACCTGTTCTAACTCTAGACTTGATGGGAGCAGAGAAAATGCCTGTGGCCTGGGGATTTATGATGGCTGTCCACACAATTAGTTGTTTTGGTCCACCATTTGCAGGTGAGTTATCTAATACAGAGAATTTGTATTTGAATGTTTTCCTAAATAATAATGCTTTGCATATGCTGGTATTTAAATGTTTTATCCATATGAAGAACAATATTTAGCCCTTTATCTATTAATAGCATTGCTAGCAACATTAAAGTCTCCTTTTAGTGATTTCCACTGTCTATAGTTCTTGAGACAGTCCCCTCTCCATAGACCTAGGGATGAAATTAGAGAAATGAATGGTAGGGAGAGAAATGTTAAACCTCCCTTCCTTCAAGCTGATGCTGCCAGACATACTTTTCCTCTCTCAAGATGAATGATTTTTCTGTTCTTTTTTCTGTAGTGACTGTGACAGATACACAAACACAAAGCTATCTTGAGATCATTGTATTGAATTTTATGAATATTATCTGTATATATTAGCCAGCTCTTGAAAGCCTGAAAATTTCAAAGACCATGATATTGAGATGAGTCAGATGAGAGGGGCTCATGGAATATTCAGAGATCTTTGTATCAATAAGCTTTATGTATTTGTTTATTCCTAACTGACTTGGGAAGTTCCCTGTGGAATCTGGAATCACTATGGGGTGATTAATGCAAAATCCCAAAGCCAGTTACATAAATGTCCATCTTTATGGCTTGGGGCATTGGAGATAGAGACTGTGACTGGTTTTACCAGTTTTCAAGAGGCTGAGAGACTAAGGCCATGTCTACATCTAAAATTTTGCAGCGCTGGTTGTTACAGCTGTATTAGTACAGCTGTATAGGGCCAGCGCTGCAGAGTGGCCACACTTACAGCAACCAGCGCTGCAAGTGGTGTTAGATGTGGCCACACTGCAGCGCTGTTGGGCGGCTTCAAGGGGGGTTCGGGGAACGCGAGAGCAAACCGGGAAAGGAGACCAGCTTCGCCGCGGTTTGCTCTCGCGTTCCCCGAACCACCCTGCAAACCGCAGGGAAGGAGACCTGCTTGCTCAGGGTTCGGGGAACGCGAGAGCAAACCGGGAAAGGAGACCAGCTTCGCCGCGGTTTGCTCTCGTGTTCCCCGAACCACCCTGCAAACCGCAGGGAAGGAGACCTGCTTGCTCGGGGTTCCGGGAACGAGAGAGCAAACCGGGAAAGGAGACCAGCTTCGCCGCGGTTTGCTCTCGCGTTCCCCGAACCACCCTGCAAACCGCAGGGAAGGAGACCTGCTTGCTCGGGGTTCCGGGAACGAGAGAGCAAACCGGGAAAGGAGACCAGCTTCGCCGCGGTTTGCTCTAGCGTTCCCCGAACCACCCTGCAAACCGCAGGGAAGGAGACCTGCTTGCTCGGGGTTCCGGGAACGCGAGAGCAAGCCGGGGAAGGAGACCAGCTTGATTACCAGAGGCTTCCTCCTTCCACGGAGGTCAAGAAAAGCGCTGGTAAGTGTCTACATTGGATTACCAGCGCTGGATCACCAGCGCTGGATCCTCTACACCCGAGACAAAACGGGAGTACGGCCAGCGCTGCAAACAGGGAGTTGCAGCGCTGGTGATGCCCTGCAGATGTGTACACCTTCAAAGTTGCAGCGCTGTAACTCCCTCACCAGCGCTGCAACTTTCTGATGTAGACAAGCCCTAAGGGTATGACTATATGTACAGCACTGCAGTGGCACAGCTGTAGCAATACAGCTATGCCACTGCAGCATGTCTGGTGAAGATGCTCTATGCCGACAGGAGAGAGCTTTCCAGTCAGCATAAGAAACTCACTTTCACAAGCAGCATAAGCAATGTCGGCGGGAGAAGCTCTGCCACCAGCATAGTCCTGGGCATATGAATGCTTATGTCGGTGTAACTTATGTCACTCGGTGGGGAGAATATTCATACCCCTTAGCAATATAAATTTTGCCGACATAGTCTGTAGTGTAGACATAGCCTAAGGCTTTAGGGTTTAAAGACTGAGCTTAAACAGACTCAGGGCCTTCTTTTCGTTCAACAAACAGACCTGACTTTTGGTCCAAGTGGGGATCCAACCCTGCTGGAAGGCTGGAAGACTTTAACCTGTCAGATTCCATCATGTGGAAAATTGGTGACTTCTGATACCTTTAGTGTGCGTTTAGATTAAAACTTTTTTATTATTTTATATGTTTTCTCTGTATGCTTTTTGTCCTTAAATAAATGAACTACACTTTGAAAGAGCAGCTTGGTTCCTGATAAATCACTGTTGTCCGTGGAGAGAAAGTAAAAAACCTGGGCTAGACATTAGTTAGACCTGCTTGGGGTAATCACAGTGGATTGTAACAGGTTTCAGAGTTGTAACCGCGTTAGTCTCTATCAGCAAAAACAATGAGGAGTACTTGTGGCACCTTAGAGACTAATAAATTTATTTGGGCATAAGCTTTCATGGGCTAAGACCCACTTCATCAGAATCATGGAGTGGAAAATACAGTAGGAAAATATATATACATAGTACATGGAAAGATAGGAGTTGCCTTACCAATTCTAATGAGACAATTCAATTAAAGTGGGCTATCATAAACAGGAGGGAAAAAATCACTTTTTTAGTGGTAATCAGGATGGGCCCATTTCAAACAGTTGACAAGAAGGTGTGGGTAACAGTAGGGGGGAGATTAGCATGGGGAAATTAGTTTTTAGTTCTTGTAATGACCGATCCACTCCAGTCTTTATTCAGGCCTAATTTGATGGTGTCCAGTTTTCAAATTAATTCCAGTTCTGCAGTTCCTTGTTGGATTCTGTTTTTGAAGCTTTTTTGTTGAAGAATTGCCACTTTTAAATCTGTTATTGAGTGTCCAGGGAGGTTGAAGTGTTCTCTGACTAGTTTTTTAATGTTATAATTCTTGACGTCTGATTTGTGTTCATTTATTCTTTTGTGTAGAGACTGTCCTGTTTGGCCAATGTGCATGGCAAAGGGGCACTGCTGGAACATGATAGCATATATCACATTGGTAGATGTGCAGGTGAACCAGCCCCTGATGGTGTGGCTGATGTGGTTAGGTCCTGTGATGGTGTCCCTTGAATAGATATGTGGACAGAGTTGGCAATGGGGTTGTTGCAGGGATAGGTTCCTGGGTTAGTGTTTTTGTTGTGTGGTGTTTAGTTGCTGGTGAATATTTGCTTCAAGTTGGGAGGCTGTCTGTAAGCGAGGACTGGCCTGTTTCCCAAGGTCTGTGAGAGTGAGGGATCATCCTTCAGAATAGGTTGTAGATCCTTGATGATGCGCTGGAGAGGTTTTAGTTGAGGGCTGAACTGCAGCCTAAACCCCCGGTCGGGAGGGCATGTAGGAGACCAAAGTTCAGATTCCTTCTCCACATCAGGTAGAGTAGGGAATTGAATCTGGATCTCCAGCATCCTAGGTGAGTGCTTTAAGCAGTTCATTAAAGCTTACAAAGGAGGCAGCACCTCATCCTCTGGATATTTTGTGAGTCTTTTCCATTGTCAAAATGCCTGAAAGGCAAAATGAATTTTTCATGACTGAACAAAATGTTTCATCTGTCATCATCAAAATGTTTTGACTTTTTTGGTTCAGTCAAAACTATTCAGCAAACTCAACATGAGTTCACAAATAGTTTGTCGATCTGAAACTGCATTTTTCAGTGAATACACTATCCATCCAAAAGAAATTCACCTAGTTCTACTCCTCACATGCGCCATAGAGACAAATCTTGATGTAATGGGCTTTCAGCCCACCAGGAACTGCATCACCTGACTATTGGACCCACCATGGAACCTTTTTAAGAGATGTGGGATGTTTCTCCATAAAGATTGGTGATTCCATATGTACTACATAAATTGAAAATGCTCTCACTTGAGTACATATTGTGTCTAAAGATATTGGATTAAATAAAATAAAAGGTTTCAAAAAGAGTTTAATTTATTTAGCTTATAGGCTTTTCTATCTCTTCTAAGGTACTCATCATTGTATTATAGGATAATAAAGAACATGTGGAGATAAAGATGTGCTTTGATGCGGGGAGAATGTGATTACATGCAATTGGAGTATTATTTGTTTCAGGCTGGATATATGACTTCTTAGGAAGTTACAACATTGGATTTGTAGTGCCTGGACTTTGTTCTGTTGGAGCAGCAGGTATTCTTGCTTTCATTCCACGTCTTAAAAATACAGCAGTACAACAGAAGAAGAACATTATTCATGCTTCTGTTTGTGAGGTAACAAACAGTATAATACCGTGGGAGTCACCACCTCATTCATTACAGGTAAACAAAGGATTGAATGCAGCTATGCTAAAAGGGTCTTTCTATGCTAAAATGTCTTTATTCTAAGCATACAGGAACTGGTTTTCTAAATTTTACATGACGCTAAAGCAGCTTCATATTACTAGTGAGGGAATTCTGTACCAACAAATTAAAAATTGTGCACCAAAAATGTATACAATATTTTAAAATTCTGCAAAATCTGCATATTTTGTCAAAATAACACTATATTATCACACCAGTTTCAATTATTTTGGTAATTTTTTTCAAAATATCTGTCAGCAACTATGTCTGTAACAATACAGACACAAAAAAGTTCCCCTAGGAGTAGACAGTTAAAGGAACTCCTATGACAATCTAGTTCCTGTTTTTCTGCTCCCTTCCCCTGCACCAGAGCCCAGCCAGGGGGCCAGACCCCCACCCGCCAGTGCCCAGCTATAGGGCACCTCCCCAGCCCAGACACTTGCACCCCATGCCCCCAGAGCCCAGACACAGGGTGCTCCCCCTCCCAGATACCTGCACCCCCTGCCCCCAAAGCCCAGCTGCAGGCCCTCCTCAGCCCAGACACCCACACCCCCTACCCCCCCCAGAGCCCAGCTGTAGTTCCTCCCCAGCCCAGACACCTGCATTCCCTACCCCCCCCCCACACCCAGCTGTGTGGCCCCCCAGCCAAAATACTCACACCCTGTCTTTCCCAGACCCCAGCTGACCCCTCGTCATCCTCCCCCGCCCAGACACTTGCACAGACACCTACCCTCCCAGAGCCCAGGGATTCAGAGGGAAAAACAGCCTGATGCTGGGTCCCAGGTTTGTGTGGAGTTTCCTGTATGCTTTCTCCTTCCCTCGGGGTGTGACAGGAACTTCAGCTACCCAGAGCTCTCCTGCTCTATCCCCCAGTGTCTTCTGTTTGCGAATTTAGCTCTGTTAAGTCCATTGCCATAAGCTGGTGGCCAGCAGCTCTGCAGCCCATTTCTGTGGTGGTGGTGGGGGAATTCTGTGCAGAACATCAATTTTTACACAAATTCTGCATTGTGCGGTGGTACAGAATTCTCTCAGGAGTAATAGATAGCGTGACACAGTTCCTCCTCTACCTTGGTGAGTCCTGCACTTATTGGCAGATTTGCTCACCTCACAGATTCACCCTGTGGGTTGGTAAACAGCCCAGAGACCTTCCCCTGTGGCAGAAGCCACAGTCCAGGTCAATTTCTACTGTGTTTGATCAGGAGTTGAGAGTTTTGAGGGAAACCCGGGCCCACCCTCTACTTGGGGTTCCAGCCCAGGGCCCTGTGAACTGCAGCTGTCTAGAGTACCTCCTGGTACAGTTTCATGACAGCTACAACTCCCTGGGCAACGTCCCCATGGCCTCTTCCCAACACCTTCTTTATCCTCACCACTGGACCTTTCTTCTGATATCTGATAATGCTTGTACTTCTCAGTCCTCCAGCACTATGCCTACTCACTCTCAGCTTTTTGCATACCTCTTGCTCCGAGGGCTTGGCTACACTCACACTTTACAGCGCTGCAACTGGGGTGTGAAAAAACACCCCCCTGAGCGCTGCAAGATACAACGCTGTAAAGCATCAGTGTAATCAGGGCAGCAGCGCTGGGAGCGCTGCTCCCAGCGCTGCACGCTACACCCATAAGGGATGTGGTTTACATGCTGCGCTGGGAGAGCTCTCTCCCAGCACTGCCGCTCTGACTACACTCACACTTCAAAGCGCTGCCGCGGCAGCGCTTTGAAATTCCAAATGTAGCCATACCCCCAGTTTCTCTCACTCACTTCCTCTCCTCTGGCTCCCTTTGGCCTGACTGGAGTGAGCCCTTTTATAGCATCAGAGGGGCCTTAATTAGAGTCAGGTGCTTAACAGCTTCACCTGACTCTTAGGAGGTTAATTGGAGTCAGGTGTTCTCATTAGCCTGGAGCAGCCCCTACTCTGGTCACTCAGGGAACAGAAAACTGCTTATCCAGTGGCTAGTATATCTCCTTTTTACTACTCTGTTGTTCCCAACTGGCCTGGGTCTATCACAATAGATATTTCTAACCTTCATTAAAAGTTTAGCACAATATTAATGTTCTTATATTGATATATTTCCTCCATCTTACTAATAATGTAATACTAATGCAGTAGGCCCACTTTAAAAATTTCTGCATATTTGAAAGTTTATGGGTTCTCCTCGTAGTCCCCATTTGTATATGTAGAAAATATTTCTCAAACTGACAATTTTCAAAGTGGTGGAAACATTGTGGGCTAAATTTCCCATTGAAGTCAGTGGAATTATGCTAGCAGATTATTTGTTTCTTTAATTTCTACCCCTGTGCAGTAAATTTTAAGATTAAGGAAGATACCGCTGTCATGCTCTCTAGAGTGGCTCACAACTGTGTGTGCCAATTTCAGGTTAGACTGTCAGAAAACAGGGCAGACTCTCAAACTGGTGGTATATTCTATAATTAGATTTCACCAGGCCAGTAACAATTGTGCACTCCTGGATCATTATATCATGGAGTCTTCACATGGAGTCACAGATAGTCACCATAGGGACTCCAGCTTATCCTGCCACCCAGACAAACTGGAGTTAGTAATAATGGTCACATAAACCAAAAATCACACCACATTAAGTTACTTCCAATCCCAAAGGATCAGTCACTTATCCCAGATCATTGGTACTTTGGATCTCACAGCAAAAACAATGCTGACAGCTTATTCTATAGTAAACTAAATATTTATTAGCTAAGAAAAAGAAATTAAGAGTTTTTGAGAGCTTAAAGCAGATAAAATACATAAACAGGTGAGTCAAAGTTTGTAAGACCAACATGATAGCAGAGATGTCGTAATTTCAGTTTCCCAAAAGTCTTTTCAGGGAACCTAGATGTTTCTGGAGATCTCCACTTTGCATTTGGTATCTTCCCTGTAAGAGTCCAAACAGTCAAAGATACAGGACCATTCCTTGAATCAGTATTTATAGCTTTCTTCTCCAGAAAGCAGTCTGAACAGTGTCTTCACCCATGTGGGTTTGATGAGTAGGAAATGCAGACTGAGTATGTGAATTTCCATTGTTGAACAGAATGGCCGTTGCTTTGAAGTTAGCAGTCTTCATTTATATTTCCAAGGCTCCACTTGCATTTGATGAATAATTTAATTACAGGGATATACACAATGTAAAACCTAATGTAATAGCAAACAACAATCCTTTATTAGTTTTCATGACGTTTACACATCAAGTACATTCTCATCTTAATGCTAACACACAGTTTTGATCTAGGGTTAACTAATTACAGGGATATACAGAAGGTAAAGCCATAGCAATCAAGAAGTTAGATAAGTGAAGACAATACCATTAACATTTCCTTTGAACTAAATTAACATGCAAGTTGAATTGGCCTGATTAAACTACACTACCTTTTGACACTCCTTTTATTAGCATATGAGTGAATTAGCCTGCATCCCTGTCCTGAGCTGGCACTAAGGTAGATAGCATCACAACCACTATCTACAAGGAAGATTTTATTTTACTTTTGAAAATGAAATAGGGATGGAATATTGGGAAATTGGTTATATTTACAATTCGATGGCCAGTGAAGTGGATAATACTGCATTGGGTCAAACAACACCAGCCTTTCCAGTCAAGAAATTTCCACCCAGTCCTCTAATCTGAAAGCTGCATTATGGAGTTTTGTGGCACTTCACATGTTCTGGTTAAAAAAACTTGACTATAATCTTTACTCAGCAGATCTTTCCCTTGCATGTATTCCAAATATTCTGTCTGAAAAGACAAAAAGAAAAAAGAAAAACTGGGACGTTCAAGAAGATTGGAGAAAAACACATTTAATTAGGCATTTTCCTGGCAGATGAGTTGGTTGAGCTGGGTGATTTTTCTTCATTAGTGGATATGGAAGCCTTTATTAATATATTTTGACATGTTAATTCACATTTTATGTTTTTTTAAAAGTTGTTTTCTACACCTAAAATCATTGACAGGCACCATTATATACAATAAAATGAATGAAGTACCTGTCTTTAAAAAAAGAAAGTGATCATTACAATTATTATCCCATAGTCTAGCTTCTATTACTAATAAAATAATGGATGCACGATAGAGAATAAATTAATAGATTCTAAGGCTAGAAGAGATCATTATGATCATCTAGTTTGACCTCCTGTGTAATGCAGGCCATAGAACTTCCCCAAAATAAATCTGGATTGAGCTAGAGTACAGCTTTTTACAAAAATGTCCAATCTTGATTTAAAAATTGCCAATGTTGGAGAATCTTCCATAGTGTTTGGTAAATTTTTCTAATGGTGAATTACCCTCACTGGTAAAAATGTACACCTTATTTCCAGTATGAATTTGCCTACCTTCAACTTCCAAAGATTGGATCTTGTTATACTTTTTTCTGCTAGATTGAAGAGCCCATTATTAAATATTTTTCCCCATGTACATACTTAGAAACTATAATCAAATCACCCCTTAACCTTCTCTTTGTTAAGCTGAATAGATTGAGCTCCTTGAGTCTATCACTATAAGGCATGTTTTCTAATTCTTTAATCATTCTCAGGCTCTTTTTGAACCCTCTCCAATTTATCAATATCCTTCTTGAATTGTGGACACCAGAACTAGACAAAATGTTCCAGCAGAGGTTGCAACTGGGGCAAATACAGAGAGAAAATAACCTCTCTTACTCCTACTTGAGATCCCACAGTTTACAGTAGCCTTTTTGGCCCCAGCATTGCCCTGAGAGCTCATGTTCAGCTGATTATACACCACTATCCCCAAATCATTTTCAAAGTCACTGCTTCCTAGAATAGAGTCCCCCATCCTGTAAGTATGGCCTATATGTTCCAAGATGTATTCGTTTACATTTGGCCATATTGAAATGTATATTGTTTGCTTGTGCCGAGCTTACCATGCAGTCCAGATCATTAAATCAGTAATAGCTAGATTGGGAACCTTTTACTGGTGATAGTTACTCACACAAAGAATCCCATTTAGGTCAGTGGGATTACTCATGAGAGTAAATGCTCACCAGAGTGAGTAAGGGGTTCACAATCTGGCCTTAAATATTTAGGGGCAGATTCTCCACCTGAGCTGGTGCAGTGGTGAGGAGGGTCCATCAGGCCTAGAGCAATTTACAGCTAAGGAGAGCAACTCTAACATATACTGCTGGTCCTGCCCATCTTCATCCTGGAATACTTCCAACACACCTTTCTCTCCTCTACACCAGGAGTGTGTGCAGCTCGCACAGTAGTTAGCAGAGCCACCTCTATCTTTCCACCAGAGGAGCACGTGTTGCACAGGTGGAATTATCCACTGGCCATCTTCAGTCACTTTAAGTCAACAGTGCAAAATAGATTTAGTGGACTTGAGAATCTAGTTTATGAGGCCCATTTGTGATGAATAAGTAGTGCCCTACATTTGGGGTGGTATGAAGCTGCCCTCCACCAGAAGAAGCTCCTGAAGATGATATACCTCCACCAAGCACAATCCTGTCAGTGCTCCTGGGAAGCACAGCTAAAGGGCTCATATCCCTGCTTCTCCCTCCCATCTGTGTCCCTTTTACAGACAACATAGCTAGCCAAGAGCAGTTCTTGAGCTCAAGGGAGTGCAATAAGTGCAGTTGTGTTGGGCCTTTGTGCAGGATGCAAGTGGGAAGAAGCTCCTTAAGCCCTCCAGCCTTTGAACAAGCAATTAGCCACCAGAAAGAGACTGATAAATGGAGTGAAATCAGAAAAGATCATCAGAATTCATGGGAGGAGTTTCTTGAGAGAAAGGATTAAAAGAGTTGCATATATGTTGCTTGACTAAGCAACAACTGGAAGGAGGCAAAACATAATAAAAGTCTGTAAACTTATGAAGGGTATAAATGCTAAGAAGGAAGAGGTGCTATTTATCTTAGCAACATAGAAGTAGGTATTTTAGCTAGGAGCAATTGGATGAAACTGGGTGGGAAAATTTAGGCCAAATGTTTTAAGAAACTTTTGACAGGAAGATGTAGTAGGTTGTAGAACATGGGTGGCAGGTATAAGAGGCCAGGGGAGGCTAAGCCTCCCCAAACAGAATGCAGTGCACCTCCCTCTGCAGGCACGCTGGCCCACTGCCTTTGGAGCACCGCCACCGAAAGGGCGCCCAGGCTGGAGCCCTGCCTGCACTCTGCCCCAAGGCCCCTTCTGCTTGTATTCTTTCTACATGGCCCTGCACATGCTACTCCTCTTCCCAACCCTGCTCCATCTCTTCCCCCGAAGGATCCCACCCATCCACCGCTTGCGCCTCTCCACCCTGTCCTCCAAGGCCCCCTCGCCAAGGAGCAGTGAGGGGGGGTCCTCAGGGGAGAGGATGGAGAGTCGCGAGTGATGGGGGTGGTCCTCAGAAGGAGGGGGCAAAGAGGTACGAACGGAGGGCAGGGGGGCCTCAGGGCAGGGAGGAGTGGGTGCGGGGATGATCTCAGGGGAGGGGACCCAATGGGACTGGGGCAGAGTGGGGTGGAGCATGAATGGGGCCTTGGGGGAAAGAAGCTGAGTGGGGGTGAGCCTCAGGGCAAAGCAGGGGGAAGGGTACGGTCTGAGCCCCGGTGCCTCCCCCCACGCACACTTGTAGGAAGCTTCCGGCGCTCTCTAAAGCCTCCCCAAATACTGGAGTCACATGCTGCCCATGTTGTAGAACACTCTTCCAAGGGAATTGCTAGAATTCCTATCACTTTGCACATCTAAAGCAACACAGGACAATACCCTGCAAAAGGGAATAATCTTGCATAGGCATTTCTTTTTCATATCTTGAGTCTTTTGTTCCTCCAAGCAGCAAGGAAGGGTAAAAAAGTGTTCATGAGAGAAAAAAAAGGTTCAAAACCTTTGATTTACTGTGTAAAATGAGTGTATCAAAGGCAGATATTAAATTAAGATATACTATGATCAAATTAAGCAGCGACACAGAAACATAAAATGGTAGTTAAATGTATGGTAAATTGGCCAGAAAATAAGTATAAGAGGTAAAGAAGAGTAACAAGGGAGACCATGGCTCTTCCAAGGCTTACTTTGTTCAGCTCTCGATCTAATGAGCTTTACTCACACAAGTGATCTCACTTCATATGTGAGTAAACGTAAGTAACATAAGTGAAGGTTCCACAGCCTAGCCTGAAGTCTACTTTATGCTGCTCTGGAATTGCAGGGAATACTTAAAGCTGGTCTAAGTGTCTAGAAGACGATTCTTCTAGCATAAGAGGAATCCGTCAGCTCCATGGTTCTGGCATAGTCTGCCCTGTGCTATCCTGTGTCACAACCTCTGGCATAAGGCATGTGTCAGGGACAAGTCAGGAGAATGGGTTTGTAGGAGGAGTCTTACTAATTTCTAGCTGCCACAATGACCTCTCTATAGCATTGCAGCCAGGCATAAACTAGAGCAGCCCTACAACTTCCCTAAATGTATGCTAGGAGTCATGTTGCCCCCATGAAAATCCAACAGTTGTAGGATCATAAAGTTGGGATAAAGCAACCTTTACCCCGATACTTATGTTCTGCACTAACTGCAGCTTGAATTGACTTGAGGGTTTGGCCCACATACTCCAGTTTGGGATCTGTAGGAATCTAATTTATCCACTGGAAGTAATTTATTCACTGGGGCTATGCTCCATACTGCTTCTGATCTCAAAAGTTCAGGACAACAGTGAGCAATACTTGATATGAAACAATTGAACAGATTCTTGAGAAAGTCCAGGTTCTTCTTTGAGTGATAGTTCCTATCTGTAGTTCACTGTGGGTATGCATGTGCTCCATGCATCTGAAACCAGGAGATTTTTGCTAGCAGTGTCCATTAGTTTGTGCTTGTGCACTTCATGCCTAGTGCTGAGGACCAAGGGTATAAATGGCCATGTAGACCGATTTCCTCTCTAGTTCCTTTCTACAGCTGATGGTGTGAGTTGGAACATTCCAGTGTCCATAGCATTTGCTTCCTTCATGACTCTTTCTGTAAAAAATTATAAATATTAGTTTAGTTAGTAAATTTTTAGTCCTAGTGTAGTTAGAGATGGGGGTTTCCCTCCCTCCCTCTCACACGCCTTGTCTGAGACAAATACTGTGGCAAGATCCTGGGCTTTAAGGAGTGTGCCTCCTGCCCTCAGGTCTTCCCAGTCAGTGACAACTACATAAGGTGCCTCTACTGCTTTGGAGAAGCACACATTTCCTCCAAGTGCACAATTTGCTGATTCTTGCCTATAAGAACCTGCCAGGCGCATGAGTACAGTTTGAGGCCCCAGTTTGATCCAGGCTCAGTAGATGTCCACCTCCACCCCACCCCCCTTTACATAGGGCTGAAGAGTCTAGGAGCGTGCCTTCAAGTTTGGTCACCTCTGGTATTGCCACCAAGAGAGTTAGATGTAAGACTTCCTCCTCCTGTAAACAGAGGATGAGAGAAAATACTCCCACAGTAGGAAAGAGAAATCTCCCACTAGCCTTTCTTCAAAGAGGAAAACTTCCTCTCCAACTTAAGTCCTTGATGCCTTGTCATCCTGGTATGGGATTGGCTTACCCAGAGCTCCCAGTTCTGAAGACCCATTGTACAGATCACACTGGCAATCCTGGGACCTGTACACTCATGGTGCCAAGTCTACATGATCCCTCCTTTGATCACAGCACCCCTCTCCCCACAGAGAGGAAATGAAACCACCACGGGAAACAGTTGAGGAAGACTAACTGGAGCTGACTGATCCAACAGGATTCTCTTTGTCATCATCAGACAAGGTAGTTGCTCTTGTCTCCCCATCTCCACCTGACAATTTCAGGGAATTTCAAGACTTGCTAAAGAAGGTGGCAGGCATGCTGCAGATTCCTGTGGAAGACACAACTCATAAACTCTTAGATATTCTGCAGTGTGTGGGGCACATCAAGGTGACATTGCTCATCAATTAAGCCAACTTGAAACCTGCAAAAGAGGTCTGGCATGCTCTAGTCACATGTGCTCTCACCCTCAAGAGAACAGAAAAGATTTTTTTTGTGACAACCAAAGAAGCAGAATTTTTATTCATTCACCTTGTACCAAATTCATTGGAGGTAGAGACAACCTCAGAAAGCAGCAGGCAACATCATCCAAGATCGACCTCCTGATAATGAAGCTAAATGCTTTGATCTATTCTGCAGGAAGGTTTTTTCTTCCACCAGCCTGCTATTTTGTATAGCAAACTGTCAGGCATAAATGTCTAAATATGATTTTTGTCAGCTATACCAAATTGATGGAATTCACAGATAATCTTCCACAGGAGTTTAGTGGTCAGTTTGAGGTACTCATTGAGGAAGGTAAATTGATTGCAAGATCATCACTGCAGACCACACTCGGTGCAGCTGATACAACCCCTCACTCAATGGCGATGGCTGTTGTCATGAGAAGAGCATCACAGCTTTACTCCTCTGGATTCCCAATAGAAGTTCAGTCTACAGTGGAGCACTTGCCCTTTGAAGGAAACAACTATTTTAACTAGATGACAAATGAGTCCCCACGTTCATTGAAGGACTCAGGGGCAACCCTCTGCTCCCTGAGGATTTTCACACAAGCACCCAAGAGGAAATTCTGTAGGCCACAGTCAGATAAACAAAGACAAACATCCCAACCTTTTTTCCCACCAGAGGGGTTATGAACCACCAAGGAAATGACAAAGGGTGCAACAAGGTAAATATAACACTCCTCCTGCTTCTGCCTTCCAATTCCAGCCATCTGTACAGAAACAGTTTTAATGGGCCTGTAGAGAACTGCAAACCAACTCAACTGCCAGTGTCATCTAACCAAGGCTGTCATACCCAATTTGGTGTTTGTCTAGGCTGGCAGAGTAAAACATTGGAGAGATGGATTCTTGACATCTTTCATACCAATTACACTATAGAGTTCCTCTCTATCCCTTTCCCTCTTCAGGGACCACTTTCCTGAGATGAAATTTGTTCAGGAAAATAAATCCTTCATCTAGGAATCATAAAACTGGTAACTCACCAGTACTGTGCAGAAAGGGTTTTATTCAAAATACTTCCATTCTCTCAAGGAGAAGGAGGATGGAGACCCATCTTGGATCTGCATCAGCTCAATGTCTTCATCTGTGTGGTACACTTCAGAATAGTAACTTTGGCAGCAATAATTCCCTCATCGAACAAGAGAGATTGGTTCACAGCTCTCAATGTAAAATATGCCAGTTTTCACATAAACAACTATCAAGCACACAGAAATATTTCTCAGGTTCACTGTAGATATGAACCATTACCAGCACAAGGTGCTTCCCTTCAATCTTTCAGTAGCCCCAAGAGTGTTCATAAAAGTAGTATCAGTAGTGGCAGCTCACTTCCGCCACAGCAGGTCATTAATTTTTCCCTTCCTCCATGGCCAACTTTTGATGGGGAGCTCTTATCAGGTGGTTCTCTCAGCAACATCATTCCTACTTAAGCTGTTATGATCACTGGGAATCTGTGTAGACACAGATAAATCTGTTTTAGTTCCTACACAAAACATAGAATTTATTGGGGAAACACTGGATTCTATCAGGCCCAGAGCATATCTTCCTTTGGACATGTTCCAGACCATGAAGACACTTGCTGTCCAGCTCCAGATCAGCCCACAAACATCTGTTTGTTTGTGTCTCACACTTTCAGGTCACATGGCTGCCTGCACATAATGACATGCTTCGTGAGGCTTTGACTTCATTGCCTACAAGCTTGGCTCAGGACAGCACATGTCCCAAGCCCTGAGTTTGAGTATCTCTATGCAAGTGGAAGAACAGAAAACAGATGTATGTGTGGATTCCGTTCATTCTTCCTCCTCAAAAGATAACATTGATTATGGATGCCTCCAAGTTAGGAAGGGTGCCCATTTAGACAAACCTACAGCATAAGGCACATGGACTTCACAAAAGCTCTGATGCACATAAACCTCCTAGAACTGCAAGCAGTCCTTAAGGCTTGTAACCGGTTTCTATCATACACACAAACAAAGCATGTTCAAGTGATGTTAGACAACATGTTGCAGTATCATTCATCAACAAGCAATGAGGTGTGAGATTCCACCCTGCTATGTATTGAAGCTGTTAATCTGTGGAATTGGTGTATTCACCATCACATCACTCTATCAGTAGTATACCTTCCAGGAATGCACAATACTCTGGCAAAGAGCCTCACCAGGTTCTTATCCAGGAGTCACATATAGGAACTACATGACTCAGTAGTTCAGACCATATTCTACCAAATTGTGGGGTATGTAGGTGCATCTTGGAACCTGTTTGTGACTCAGGAGGAAATGTAGGACCTATTGCTCCAGAGGGGGTGAAGGTCAGGGATCCAGAAGGGAACCACACTTCTAGTACCTTTGTCAGATGAGTTGATGTATGTCTTTCCACTCATCCCACTTCAGTGTTGCAAAAAACCATGTAGAAGAAAATAATGATCATACTGGTTGCTCCCAGGTGGCTTAGACAATTCTGTTACCTCAGTATTCTATAGATGTCAGCTCAACTGCATATGACAATCCAACCATTCCCAGACTGCTTTACCCAGAAAGAGGGCAAGATAAAGCACCCCAACTCAACCTACCTATCTCCATCTCAAAGCCTGGTATTTTAATCAGCACTGAACCTAGAAACAACATGTTCAGAAGCTGTTCAAGCCATCCTTAACAATAGTAGAAGAGAATCCACTAGAAATGTTGCATAGCTAAGTGAAGGTGGTTTTCAGACTGGTGTCAATCACATCAACTAACCTCTCTGACATTCTCAGAATCTTGGACTATCTCCTTTTTCTGAAGACTAAGGGTCTTTCTCTTAGCTCTGTATGGGTCCATCTGGTAGGTATCACTGCTCGTCACCCTCTGATTGACAGCCACTCCATCTTGAAATATCTAGTAGCAATATGTTTCCAGAAAGGACTAATAAGAACAAGACCTATTCTGGCATAGGACTTCAACCTAGACCTCTCAGCATTAACTGTAGCTCAGTTTGAGCAAAGCCTCCTTCAGTGATGTTCTTCTAATTGATATCTACAGAGCAGTGACATGGGATTCTATGCACACCTTTGCAAAGCATTACATTTTAATGCAGGCATCTGCTGCTGAGGTTTCAGTCACAGCAATCCTGCAATTGCTGACTTCACAGAGGTCCTCACACCCTCCTTCATAATTAGTATTGCTTGTCAGTCACCAACAATGGGATAGAGACAGGGTCCATCATTCAATGAAGGAGTGGTTATTTGTCTTGTGCAGAAATTAGGGTACTTTGAGATGTGTGATCCCTATCAGTATTCCACTACCCTCCCTCTTTCCCCAGTGATGCAGATCTTGACATGAGATTTATGGTAGAAAAAGAACTGGATAGGTGGTTGGTCTGTATGGTCACTTACACCCTTGGCACAGAGAATGAGGCGGTGAAGAGCGTTGGTGAGAACCAACAGATGCTACTAGCAAAAATCTGTTCTCAGACGCAAGGAAGTCATGAGCACCTACATGGAATATGGATAGGGACTTCACATCTCAAAGAACTGCAGTTACTGTACAAGGTAAGTAACCTATCTTTCAAGATAGAAACCTTCAAGCCTACCCTCCCAACCATCAGTAGGGGAGACAACCAGTCATCCACAGACTTAAAGAAAGCTTACCTCTTATGTTCCAATTTTCCTTCTCAATTTTTTCCATTTAGCCTGTGGGCATCAGTATTTCAATATTAATCATTGCCTTTTGGACAGGCCACAGTGCTTAGATTATTTATGAAAGTCCTTGTGGTATTAGTAGCAGCCCTATGGTGGGAAGAGATCCATTTCTATCCTTTTCTGGATGTGCCATTTATCAGAGCCCAGTTCAAAGATAAAGTGGAAATGGATATTCTAAAAATGTATAGTTAGTTGGTGCTATGTATAGTTTCTGTAACATAGGGTTTTGCTGAAGAATTGGAGAGGGTTGGAGAAAGTACCTACCAGAATGAGTTGAGGCCTGGAAGTCCTGCCTTATAGTGAGAGATTTAAGGAGATTATTCTATTTAGTTTATTAAAAGAGAAGGTTAAAAGATAATTTGACCACAGTCCATAAGTATCTACACAGCAACAAAATATTGGATACCAGAAGGCTCATTTATTTGTCAGGGAGAGCCATAACAAGATCCAGTGACTAGAAGTTGAAGCTAGATAATTCAATCTAGAAATAAGACGTAAATTTTTAACAGAACAGTTAACCACTGGAACCTCTTACCAAGGGATATGGTGAATTCTCCATCACCTTGAAGTCTTTAAATCAAGATTGGATGTCTTTCTTAAATGTATGTTCTAGTTCAATAAGAAGTTATGGGCTCAGTGCACGAATTACTGGGTAGAAATCTATTTGGCTGTGTTATACAGGTCAGACTAGATGATCATTATAGTCTCTTCTGGCCTTAAAACCTATTTGATCTATGAACATCCCATTTTGTTAGAACTTCTGATATAATTTAGATATTTAAATGTATCATGTCCATATTTATGTTTTTATTTTTAATGTATTTTCTTAGAGTCTAAATGATTCATATGCAAAGTACAGTTCTGTTTGGACTTCCAGAGCAGACTTACCTAAAGTTGAGGATACTACTGTAGTACCTCCAATAGAAAGCACAGCACAGGAAGAACAAGTGCTTCTTGAAGAATCTGAGGCTTCAGATTCAAAAAAAGAGGCATATGTGGCTTTAGAAGATGTTGAACGATATGAACATGAAGAGCTACATGATGAAGGCACAGCAAAGGTAGAAGAAGTACCTCTTGAAGAAGATGAAGCTTCAGATTCAGAAAAAGCAGCACATGTGGCTTTCATAGATGTTGAAGAACATGAAGATAAAGACGTACAGGATGAAGGCACAGCGAAGGTAGATGTACCTCTTGAAGAAGATGAGGCTTCAGGTTCTAAAAAAACAGCATATGTGACTTTCGTAGATGTTGAACAACATGAAGATGAAGACCTATGTGATGAAGGCACAGCAAAGGTAGAAGTAGTGCCTCTTGAAAAAGGTGAGACTTCAAAAAAAGAAACACGTGTGACTTTCGTAGATGTTGAACAGCATGAAGATGAAGATCTACGTGATGAAGACATGGCAAATATAGAAGTAACTGTTGAAGAAGATGAGGCTTCAGGTTCCAAAAAAACAGCACGTGTCACTTTCGTAGATGTTGAACAACGTGAAGATGAAGACCTATGTGATGAAGGCACAGCAAAGGTAGAAGTAGTGCCTCTTGAAAAAGGTGAGACTTCAGGTTCAAAAAAAGAAGCACATGTGACTTTCATAGATGTTGAACAACGTGAAGATGAAGACCTACGTGATGAAGGCATAGCAAAGATAGAAGTAACTGTTGAAGAAGATGAGGCTTCAGGTTCCAAAAAACCAGCACGTGTCACTTTCTTAGATGTTGAACAACATGAAGATGAAGACCTACGTGATGAAGACACAGCAGAGATAGAAGAAATACCTCTTGAAGAAGGTGATGCTTCAGGTTCAAAAAAAGCAGCACATGTGGTTTTCATAGATGCTGAGCAACACGAAGATGAAGACCTACATGATGATGAACAAAAATGATCCAACTATCACCAGCAGTAGTTAAATCAGTGGTATGAAAACAAATGGATCTTAAATTTAGATAAAGGTATTCAACATGTCAGTAATAATTTACTCTGTTATGCTATATTCTAAGTTGATGGAGAATTGACTAACATTTGTTAGATCATTCTTGTTTTTAATTATATTTCTGTTTCATAATTCATATCTCAAATCAGTTTGTTTAATATTGTATGTAAAATTGTAACATTCAAGCATTTTAAAATATACACCATAGTGGGATTAGAACATTTTAAATATGTTGCATGTTTTTAACAAACACTAAATATATTTTCTTTTATTAGCAAATTACTTATTTTAGTTCTGATGAGCTCCTTTGGTGTGGGGGAGTGGATGGACTGGTTAGCTATTCTCTTGAAGATAATACTTTTCACTATCACAGTGGGCCAGATCAACAAGTGTTCCATTGAAGTATGTGAAGCTAAGGGTTAATTTATACAAACTAAGGATCTAGCCCATATCCTTTCATCCAACGATCTAAAACCACTCTACTAACAGTTTACTAAGTCTCACAATATCTCTAGTGGTAGATTATATGATTTTATTCGCTTTACAGATAGATATCTTCTCAGTACCTCAGTTTGTGACTAGACCAAAATCCTATGAGATCATATTAGGAATGGGACTTAAACTCAGGAGCCCTGTCTCTGAGGATACATCCACACTTCGAATCCCCCCGCCCCCTGCCAAGCTCAAAACATAGACATATCCTTGGCCTCTTACCTCTAGATAATGCTGTCATCTCTGTTGCTTATGAAAACTAATGGGGAATTGTGATGGGTGTAAATCCCATACAGGTAGCATAAAGTGCCTGAGAGTATTAGGAGCCTCACTGATTGCATCTGGGGAGAGTGTGGTCAGGTGAAGGGAAAGGATTTAAAGGAAAGCTAATTTGGGGACAGAGGTCAGGGAGAGAATGTAGTGAATGCCCTTTCTGGGAAAGAGCCTGATAGAAGGCTAGGAGGGGAGAGAAGCAGACAGTCTCCTCCTCAGGTGAGCCTGTAGCCTGAGGGCAGATCAGGAGCTGTTGAGGGATGATGGCCTGCTTGAGATCCTAGAAGGTAGAGAACTGTGCCAGCCCTAGCCTTTGGACTGGAATGAGGTACAGAAGTGTGAGGACATAGCATTATAGCGGAAGCTTGCCTGTGAGGAAGAGGGGTGGCGAGGTATGCCCTATTGAGGCTGAAGATTTAGTTGTCTTTATATTTTTGTTGGATGTGTTAAAGGACTCTGTGACTCTGGAAGGAGTCAGATTCTTGACTGTGTTTTGGTTGGAGGGTCCTATAGCTGGAATAGGCCAAAACCCCAAGAGGGAAACTGAGGCACAGCTGCCACGATGCCGCATACAGCCACCTGAATGTATGGGGAGCACCAGTTCTGTTCAAGAAGCAGCTTCAGGAGATAGGAACAAGGGAGGGAATCATACATACTCCGGAGCTCCATGCGTGAAAAAAACAAAGACATATGAGAGATATGGTTAGGAGTTCACAAAACATATCCAAGGTAAAAAGGTTGTGCAGGCCGACTCTGACCTAAATATTTTCTGAAGTTGGTTGACGGAGGTGGGCGGTCGGTGGGCTTTTCCTGAATACCACTGCTAGTTCAAGGGAGGAGAGGGCTGCCAGTAGTCTCATCAAGTAGACCCATGGATGTTGAGGGTGCAAGAATCATCAGATAAGCCAAAAGCAAGGTCTAATAATGGTCTGAATACTTGGAGTTTGGAGATCAGATGTGAAGGGAGCAGCAGGAGAAATGTAACGTGTATAAAATTAAAGCTTAATAAAAGCCACAGATATGTTCAGATTTCCAACAGAATCTTAATTATTTATAAAGGATCTTGGCCCAGATCCACAAAGGCACTAAGGCATCACAATGCTCAGTGTCATGGCACCTAACTTTTAGGTGCCCAGAAAATAATAGGAACATCAATGTGATCCACAAAGCCTGCATTCTTCTTTGAGTGATTGCACATGTCCATTCCACTGTAGAGGTGTGCATGCCTCATGCATAGTTGTCAGAGAATGTTTTCCCTCAGCAGTACCCCTCGGGGTGGCTTGAGCACCCTCTTTCACTGTGCACCTGTGTATACCAGTATAAGAAGGCAGAACCACTTCCAACCTCCCTCTGTTCCTTCTTACTACCAGTGACACACTTGTTGGAGTGCTTCCGCTCTTGCTATTGCAAGTTTATTTTCCTCACTCTTTATATATAATCTGTTTCTCGTTTAGTACTTAGTAGTTAGTCAGATATAGAATATAGTTAGTGTTAAGTTTTTAGCTTTTAGGTCTGTTTTGGACCAAATTTGATTTTTTGGGACCAGGACCGGAACTGTGCCTTGCTCTCTGGGGTTCAGGTCCTGCCAGTTGTGTGCCAGACCTTTAACAGACTGTGGTCCACACCTCAGCTGCCTAAAATATTTGGGAGAGTCCCACATTTGTAGAGGGTTCAAGCGTGCTAAAAAAAAAGATAGAGCAGTAAGGCTTAAATGTCTTCTTATGGCAGTGGCATTTTGCCCTGCATCAGATCTTTTGGGTTCGGAGCATACTCTCAATCAGTGTAGAACTCGCCTCTCAAAATGTCTTTGACTCCAGCTTTGGTATTTCTGGTATTGCAGAAGACACAATTTGCCAAAGACAAAATACTACACTTGGCGAGATATTTGGTACTGAGGCCTGCTAAAATAAGGACCCTGCAAGGGACTCTGAGGGAAAGCGTTCTCCAGAGTGATCCTCTGCCACAAAGGGGGAGTTCATTAACTCTAGAATCTGTGCCAGGTCCATTGATGCTGACCCCTGAAGTTTCTATTAGTCAAACCCAGGAACCAGTTCCAGTACCGACAATGCTATCAGAGATCTACTCGTCCTCTTTGTATCAGTGTCTCTGGTGATGCAGGAAGGGTTTCAGCCAGTACTGGCAACTGTAATTCCTACATCAGTCCCACCGGAGCATATGGTACCAGTGGCACTTCTGGTGCCTAGGAGATTGAGACATTCCAGGGACAAGTCATTGTTAATATCTCTGGTTCCACCATCTCCAGGTTTGGCTCACCTGTCCACAAAGGTTTTGCTCCACTATTGTCACAGAACTTAGTCATCATCATCACGTTCTGAAGAGGTGTCTTTTGTGTCCCATACCAGATGAGAAGCTTATCCTTCATGTAAGCTGTGGGGTCCATGGATGTCTCAACAGTCCCAGCAGCGGGCACATTACAAGGGGCAATGGCCTACATAACCATGGAGCCCACTGCCACTATATAATTGGCCCTCCTAAGTCACTATCACTTCATTGTACAGGAAAATATTATGAAGTCAAAGGACAGGCTACTGGAGGACTCTAGGTAGGAGTTCACTCTCACGGTAGAAGGTGGTAAGCTGGTGGCCAGGACAGCACTTCAGGACAGTTTGGATGTGGTGGACTCAACGGCTTGTTCCATGGCATCTGCCATATCTGTGAGAGCATGTTCTCCATTACTTTTTTTGGAAAAGATGAAAAGATTCAAGAGCAGCACTGAAGTCACTTGGAATCTACACACCAGCAACTAAGAGGAAGCAATTCCAACCCTAGCAAGCTCACAGATATCAGAGCTTTGTACCTCAGCCCTAGGACCTACTGAAAAAAGGGGCAGGAGTTACAGGAGTTGATAACCGCCACCCTCATCATCTGTAGCAGCAAGTTCTTCTTGACCAACATCTAGTCTAAACATACATTTTGATAGATTTGTCAAGGGCAGCATACCAGTATTTGTAGACCAGTCTGTTCCTACCCATATCTTTGCCAGTTGTCTATCCCACTTCCTCCATGCTTTGGGATATTCCTTTCAATTTGTTTTTACTCCCTATTTCCATCCCACTTATCATAGAATCATAGAAGATTAGGGTGGGAAGAGACCTCAGGAGATCATCTAGTCCAACCCCCTCCTCAAAGCAGGACCAACCCCAACTAAATGATCTCAGTCAGGGCTTTGTGAAGCTGGGCTTCAAAAACCTCTAAGGATGGAGATTCCACCACCTTCCTAGGTAACCTATTCCAGTGCTTCATCCTCCTCCTAGTGAAATAGTGTTCCTAATATCCAACCTAGACCTCTCCCACTGCAGCTTGAGACTATTGCTTCTTGTTCTGTCATCTGCCACTACTGAGAACAGCCTAGCTCTATCCTCTTCGGAAGCCCCTTAAGGTAGTTGAAGGCTGCTGTCAAATCCCCCCTCACTCTTCTCTTCTGCAGACTAAATAAGCCCAGTTCCCTCCGCCTCTCCTCATAAGTCATGTGCTCAGACCCCTAATCATTTTCGTTGCCTTCCACTGGACTCTCTCCAATTTGTCCACATCCTTTCTGTAGGGGGGGTGGGGTCCAAAACTGGATGCAGTTCTACAGATGTGGCCTCTCTAGTGCCGAATAGAGGGGAATGATCACTTCCCTCGATCTGCTGGCAGTGCTCCTACTAATGCAGCCCAACATGCCATTGCCCTTCTTGGCTACAAGGGCACACTGTTGACATAGGTTAGGGGTTTGTTATTGAAGTGGATGGGTGAGATTCTGTGGCCTGCATTGTGCAGGAAGTCAGACTAGATGATCATAATGGTCCCTTCTGACCTTAAAGTCTGTGAGTCTATGAGACTCATCTCCAACTTCTGGTCCACTGTAATCCTTAGGTCATTTTCTGCAGAACTGCCGCTAGTCAGTTGGTCCCCAGCCTGTAGCAGTGCATGGGATTCTTCCGGCCTAAGTGCAGGACTCTGCACTTGTCCTTGTTGAATCTCATCAGATTTCTTTTGGCCCAATCCTCCAATTTGTCTAGGTCAGTCTGGACCCTATCCCTACCCTCCAGCATATCTACCTCTCCTCTCATCTTAATGTCATCTGCGAACTTGCTGAGGGTGCAATCCATCCCATCGTCTATATCATTAATGAAGATGTTGAACAAAACTGGCTCCAGGACTGACCCCTGGGGCATTCAGCTTTATACTGGCTGCCAACTAGACATTGAGCCATTGATCTCTACCCGTTGAGCCCGATGATCTAGCCAGCTTTCTATCCACGTTATAGTCCATTCATCCAATCCTTACTTTTTTAACTTGATGGCAAGGATGCTGTGGGAGACCATATCAAAAGCTTTGCTAAAATCAAAGTATATCATGTCAACCACTTTCCCCATATCCACAAAGACAGTTATCTCATCATAGAAAGCAATCAGATTGGTCAGGCATGACTTGCCCTTGGTGAATCCATGTTGACTGTTTTCACCTTCCTCTCCTAAAAAGTGCTTTAAAATGGATTCCTTGAGGGCCTGCTCCATGATTTTTCCAGGGAGTGAGGTGAGGCTGACTGGTCTGTAGTTCCCCAGATTCTCCTCTTCCCTTTTTTTAAAGATGGGCACTATATTTGCCTTTTTCCAATCATCCAGGACCTCCCCTGATTGCCACGAGTTTTCAAAGATAATGGCTAATGGCTCTGCAATCACATCAGTCAACTTCCTCAGCACCCCCAGATTCATTAGATTCAGACTAGGGACTTGTGCATGTCCAGCTTTTCTAAACACTTCCCCATCCCTCTTTCAGGACCACTCTCAAAAGACAATTCCTCAACGGGAGATCCAGTCTCGTCTAGTGGGAGCAATAAAAGAAGGTCCTCTGTTCCTCAGAGGGAAGTATTTTAGTTCCCACTATTTTGTATTCCCAAAGCAGAAGACCATCTCAGACCTATTTTATAACTAAGAGAGTTAAACAAGTTCCTGAAAAAAATAAAGGTCCTCATGATTACTCTAGCTTCCAGCATTCCTTCCTCAGAACAGGGTGACTGGTATGCTGTCTTCGTCGTAAGGGACACTTACTTCCATATAGCAATCCATCCAGACCACCGCAAATTCCTGAAATTCATAGTGCATGGAACATACTATCCATTCATAGTACTTTCATTTGGGCAATCAGTAGCCCCCTCACATTTTCATGAAATGCATGGTACCGGCAGCTGCATATCATGTCTTTCCCTACCTGGATGACTGGCTAGTAATGGGCTGGTCCCAGTATCAAGATCTGTCCAAGGTGGCCATCATTCAGTCCACCTGCAGTGCACTGGTGTTATTACTCAATTGGGACAAATCAATTCTAGAGCCTTTGCAAAGAACAGAGGTTATTGGAGTACTCCTGGATGCTTCATAAGCCAAAGCATTTCTCTCCCAGTCAAGGTTCCAAATGCTGCAAGACCTAGTATTGCTCCTAAAACCACATCCCATTACTACAGTGTACACTTGCTTCAGACTTCTGGGACAGATAACAGCATATACTTATGTGATGGAACATGCCAGGCTCCACCTCAAGAGGCTTCAAGAATGGTTAGTGTCAATGTATGCCTGCTGTTGGCATAGTATAGACAAATGTTTCTCAACCTGGGGGTCACAAGATGGGTTTAGGGGGGGTTGCAAGTGCAGGGCTGGCATTAGGGGGTGGCAAGCAGTGCAATTGCCCGGGGTCCTATGCCACAGGGGGCCCCACAAAGCTAAGTTACATGCTTCAGCCCCGGGCAGCAGGGCTCAGGCATCATCCCCCTGCAGTGGGGCTTGGGCTTCAACTTCCCATGACAGGGTTCAGACTTCAGCTTGAAATGTCTTGCTTGAAAAATGTTCAGGAGTTGCTTCTGAATAGCAGGAAGCCTTCAACAAGGCATACTTACTTCGCAGAATGGTAACACTTTTATATCTGGTCTCAGCAGAGAAGTCTCTCTCCAAGGAAAACCTTCTTTAACTACATTTTGGATTATTTGTTGCATCTAAGACATCAAGGTGTGACAGTGTCTGGGATGTAGGCAATCAGACCAAGACAGGCCAGTGGACAGACCCAGAATCAGAAGGCAGGCAGTGTCAGGTTACCAGGAGATTGGGGTCAGGCACCAGGTTACAGATAATAATCAAACAGTGAAGTTGAGGGCAAACTAGAGTCTATCGCAAGCAGGATCTGGTGCAGAGACAGGCATGCAGTCTGTGTTATTGCTCAGACAGCTTCTTTTCATGGCTTCCTGGTTTAAGTACTGATACTGGCCAGTCAGTAGGCTGTGAGGGGCTACCACTCAGGTCCTGCTGGGCGATACATCCTGCTGAGCCCAGCCTAAGACTTCTGGGTTGATGTGAGGCGTGAATGGCCCAGCACTCCCAAGGTTCCAGCCCTGCAGGTTCTAACAGTTCCATTAAATCACATCTGGCAGCTATATCAGCATTCCACTCTCCACTGGGTGTAACAGATAGTTATGGAGGGGGGGGGGAAATCAGATTTCTAAAAGAAATGCAGAAATTATACACTCCAATGCAACAACCTGTTCCCCCATGGGATCTCAGCCTCATGCTAACAAAGTTAATGAGGGCTCCCTTTGAACCTCTTGTGATTTGCTCCCTACTCCATCTTCTTTATGGTTGAAATAAACTTAGCAAGGTGAGTGGGTAAACTGAGAGCCTTGGTCTCAGAACCTCCTTACACGGTTTTCCATAAGGTTAAAGTTTACTTATGCCCTCACCCAAAATTCTTGACAAAGGTGGTTTCCAATTTCGATGTGACCCAAGCAATTTATTTGCCAATGTTCTTCCAAACGCCTTATACACATAGAGCAGTGTACGTGAGGCGGGTATTGGCCTTCTATTTGGACCACATCAGACAATTTTGATCCTCAGTGCAGTTATTTGCCACAGTTGCAGACAGAGTGAAGGGCAAACCACTGTTCACTCAGAGGATTTCCTCTAGATTTGCTCTTGCATTTGGTTTTGCTACCAATTAGCTAATGTCATGCCGCTTGTAACAGTATTGGCGCATTCGACTAGAGCACAAGCGTCAGCTGCTTCCTGATCACAAGTTCTTCTATTCAAGACATTTGTAAGGCAGCAACCTGATCATCAGTTCACAATTTTGCTGCTTATTATACTGTTTTTCATCAGTTCAGGAATTATGCCACTTTTTGACAGATTGTTCTTCAATCACTGTTCAGGTGGACTCCGAGCCCACCTCCATATTAATCTGCTTATGTGTCTCTACAGTGGAATGGTCATGTGCAATCACTTGAAGAAGAAAAAACGGTTACCTACTTTTCTGTAACTGTCGTTCTTTGAGATTTGTTGCATATGTCAATTCCATGACACTCCCTCCTTCCCTTCTCTATTGCAGTCTATCTGGCAAGAAGGAACTGAGGGGGTAAGGGTGCTTCTGCCCTCTTAAACTGGCATACAGTGATGTGTGGTGACAGAGGGCACTCAAGCTGCCCTGATGGTACCACTGAGAGAGAGAGTTCTTCAACTGCACAGGGTGTGCGTGCATCTACAGTGGATTGGACATGTACAACACATCTCAAAGAACAACAGTTACAGAAAGGTAACCATTTTTTAAGTGCCTAGGCTCCCTATACAATGAATGGGGAGAGATGGGTGCCTTAGAATGCAGTCTGCAAAAGCCAGCCTATTAGGTGGGGAGCTGCCTAAAGTAGCCAGTGGGAGATGCCCAGGAGAGGGGTGTATGCTAAACTCTGCTGCCCTCACAGAGATAGGTGCCTCCCCACAGCCTGAATTTGGGCACCTATCTCTGCAGTGCTGGAATCCACAAGAATCCAGCATCAGAGTGTTTTAGGAACAATGCAGGAGAAATCAACTGCCCTAAGATGGGAAAATTACAAAACAAATATGCATTCCCTCCATATTCTACATTTTAGGGACAGAATTGGGTACACCTCATCTGTTCCCCATTCTCAGACCCCACTTGTCTCATGATGACTTTTCTCTTTATCTTCATTTGCTGACATTCTCTTTCTCCTGTGTACATGCCCAGGGACAGAAACTTAGATGCTGAGGGAACTTTTAACCTGAAAACATAGGCACTGCATGAGTATAGGCACCTACAAGTTTCAGCAGGAGTTTTGTGGAGTGCAGTGGTGTCTAAGTTGTGGGTTTAGGTGTTCGCATACCTTTGTGGGTTGGGACCCCTGTCTATCTTTAGTAGGATGTTTTTATCTGTGATCTGCTTTTTCATTCTGTTCCTGCTCCTCTCCACTCTATTAAACTGAATTTAGCATTCTTTTTTAGAGAAAAGCTTTGTGTAATCCAAATGAAATAGCAGTTTCTCCTCCAGTGGAGTTTCTGCTGCCTCAAGCTGAGTTGTTTCAATGTGACTGATCAGCATCTCAGACAAATTAAGTGGGAAGAGTAACAGCCCCAACTTGGCTCATAATGACTTATCTTCATTTGCTGATCTTCCTTTTCCGTTGTTCCTCATTTTTTCTCCCTGCTATTGCTCCAAGTGGGTCCTATAGCTGGCTGCAAAAGGAGCACAGAAATCTGTAGATAGGCAGTCCAGCTGCTTAAAGGGAATTGCCCACCAGGCTGTGGCACACTTCAGTGGCTCAGGCTCAGCCCCAGCTATGAGGAGCTATATGAAGCAAGACAGATTGGAGCATGACAGCTATCTCTGCCACTACAACTCTTCTATCTACCCCTTTCCCTGATGCTTCTAATTCCCTCTGCTCCTGCCTTATGCTCATTCACTCTTAAATTCTCTGGGCAAATTAGAAACCTGGAATCAGAATTTAGAAGCTTTGGGGGAAAATCTGGCCACCAGCACTGCACGCCATGTGTTACTGAGAGATTCCACTCCATTTTAAAACACAGCATCTGGTACAACCCTGAAATACCAGCGCTGTAGCTGAGAAATATGAATATATTGATGGAGTTACTCTAGATCTCCATCAGTGTAATGGCCCAGCATGTCCAAAGGGGAAGTTTTCTTTGCAGTAAAATGCCTCTAAATTGTGTCTACTTTTCAAAAATGTTTAGCATTTGGTTAAATATTATTCCCCACAAAACCATGAACAATTAATATTCACTTGATAAATGTGATCTTTGGTGACCACCACAGCATTTGCCATGTGGTATGCAAGTGAGAACTATAATTTAACTGGTAGTATTCAAAGATAGTTATCTTGCACTGCATTTCATAGAGGAATACTTTTTTCTATGCAGAAGGTTATGAGTGAGGAAAGGCGAAGCTTGATGTGGAGGTTTTTCACTGTGACAGCTTTAGATCAACCTGAGTGAGTAATTTGTAAAACAAAAATCTCCCATGGCATTGGGGCATCAGGTTTCATTAGAACTGCCAAGATAAAACACATGCAGGTCAAGCACTCCAGTGTATACCAAACAGCAGACGCTAAAGAAACGTGCTAAAATTAAAATAAGTTATGACAACTAGACTATTGCACCAAATTTGGTAGTTGTTACTGTGTTAGAAACCATTGAACAAATCATGCTAAAAAAGTACCAGAATCTGTAGCAGCAAGAAAAAAAAAGTACAGCACAAACACTTGTTAAGAAATCACATATGGACAGTGTAGATCTGTGGAAGTGTAGGACAACATTTTAGATGAACCACAGTCTCAAGTGGCATCAACTTACTGTGCATACAGAACTAGAATTTTCTATGTCTGGCCATGTATTTTTTATCATGATCCTGCTGGATGGTGGAAATACAATATTCTTCATCTTTCAGTTCTTGTTGCTATTACAGTCTAATTTCTAAGAATGTCACTGAATGGTGGGCCATCTAAGAGGCTCTCCAGGATTGCTGAGGATATGTATTCAGACCAGAGATGTTTAGAGACTTTAAAATGCACTTTTAATGATAAATAACAAGAATAAGGACCATATCTTCAGATGGTGTAAATCACTGTGGTTCCACTGAAGTCAATGGAGCTACCCTGATTTACCCTGGCTGAGGATTCAACCCAGAATGTGTGTACTTGTATTTGATGCAGACCGAATGTTTTAACAAATATCAAAATAATTTTCACTGCTTCTAACTGACTTTTGTAAAATCATTGCTAGTGGGGATTTAGCACCAATTACAATCAGATTGTCAGCAAATAATATTCACTATGAGTCTGTATTAAAACCTTTACTGGATAGGACAGAGAAGTTCTTCCAGAAAGTACAAAGAGAATTTTGGCATTGGTTTACATTCAATTTAAAATTTTAAAATATATAATGTTCAAATGATTAATTAGTATTTTTGCTAGCTGAGTACCTTACTGCAAATGACATTATTTTTAGGTGAACATTCTGTAGAGTAGTAATTCCCAAACAGTGAGGCCTGACCCACCAATGGATCACAGGAAGGGACTAGATAGATCGCTTGTCACTGCCCCCCCCCAATAAGTCCCTGCCCCATGCGTGCCCGAGAAGCGTTCCCGTGTCCCCTGACTTCTAACAGGCCAGGACAGCAGGCCCCAGTGTGGGGAGTGGGACCTGGCTCCAGCAGCTGACAGCTGAAGCTGAAAACATCACAGAGATCTGATAAAGTCAGAGAGTCAGTGCCTGCCACGACCTCCATGACTAAATGGTATCCTTAATCATCAGGAACTCTGGTTCAAAGTGGTTCATAAAGCTCACAGTGCACACAAGAAGGGAAAATTTAGCTTGCACCTGGACCTCTGCCCCTTATGCGTATTTCCATTGATCTTCAGTATGCACCCAGAGCAGACCGGACTTCAGTTTTCAGCCTGTTAAACTGCATCTAACTGGGCAGCATCACATACCCATGTGCAGCATCCCCTGTCCCGCAGCCCACTCCACTCCCTCAATGCGTGGGGAGGTGAAGGGACTGTAGGGCTCAACAGCTGTTACCAAGGGCAGTGAGATGCTCCGCCTCGGGATTTGCGCTGGTGCCGCCAGCAGGGATCGGTGCCTGGCGCTGGGCAGCCTCTTCCAGGGGCTTTGGGAGACACGTGGGGCTGGTGTGCAAGGCGGCTGCTGAGGCGCTCCCCTGGGCAGCTCCCTCGCTCCTGCCCGGCTGGTGAGTTCCTGAACCACCGTCCTCAGGGCGGGCTCTCACTGAAGGGCCACGGGAGGCAGGGACAGAGAGACGGGACAACGCTTCCCTTGCCTGGGGCCGCACTTGCTGTTTACAAGTTGCTGTAGCTACCGCCGCAGCTCAACGGCTCCAGGCTGCTGCAGAGCTTGGCAGCTCCCCGCGCGGACCCGGGACTGCAGAGAGGGGGACGGGCACAATGTCAGGGTCCTGGCTGTATAATGCAGCGTCCTGCTGACCCGTTTGACGACACTAGGCAGTAGCAGCTGGAGGCTGCTCTGAAAGAGCCACTGCTGAGGTTTACAGCCCACTGGGCCTGCAAGCTTGGAAACTCCCTCCTTGGCAGCAGGAGACGCTTTAGGACCCAAGGGAAAGGCTGCTGCAACCGGGGCTCAGGAGAGCTCAGGGCAGGTAAGGGAGCCAGTGCCTGGGGGAGAGAGCTGCGGCTCCCGGGTAGCTTTCTGGGGTAGCCAGGCGGGGAGGGGCTGGTGCGCAATGTGGAGAGCCCAGCACCGGCGGGGGCGGAGCTGTAGACGCCGGCAGTAAAAGCCCAGAGCCTGCTGTGTCCTGGGGGAGGGGCTGCTGTGCAGGGGACGGGGGCAGACGCGGCAGTGAGCGCTGGAGCCAGCTGGCAGCTGTGTGCTGGGGGAGGGGGCAGAAGCCAGCTGTGTGCTGGGGAGGTGAGGTGGGGGAGAGGCCCTGTGCAGGGGCGGCTCTAGACATTTCGCCGCCAGCGGACACTCCGCAGGCACGTCTGCGGGAGGGGTCCGCCAGAGCCGCGGGACCAGCGGACCCTCCAGCCTGCCTGCCGCCCTCCCGGCGACCGGCAGAGCGCCCCCCGCGGCATGCGGCCCCAAGCACGCGCTTGGTGTGCTGGGGCCTGGAGCCGCCCCTGGCCCTGTGGATGCTGCCCAGAGCAGGTGTAAGCGCTGCAGCCCGTCGAGGGAGCCCTGCCTGCCTGCCTGCCCAGGGGAAGTTCTGCAGCCGTTTTGCTGTGCCCAGGTGTCTGTGAGGAGGGGAGAAGTTGGCGTGAGTCTCATACAGCAGCCCCGCCCCCAGCCTTTGCTCTGTGCCCTGGGGTGAGTCAGGTGTCTCCAGTGGATATTAACCCTGGCAGACCGGGTGCACATGAGCCCATCTGCCTCCCACCCCACACATTGTTTCTGCATGCTCCGAACACGAGAATAGGAGAAAAGTCCAAGGGCGCTGAATGGGGAGCTCTATTCTCTGTTGCCTGGCCCCATTTTGGGATGGGGGAGGGTCATGCCCCACCAGGAGGCTCCCACCTAAGTTCCCGTGGGATGCATGCAATCTGCTGGGATCACCTCTTCTCATTAGCATCAAGAGCTCTGTAGGTGATACTGGGTGAGCCTGAGCTGCAGGGGAATCGTTCTGTGCTACCACTTACAGAAAGGGGTTTGCTTCATTTCAAAACATACAGAAGAATGGGCCGAAATCCACTGAGGTCAGCCTACTGACTCAGTAGGACTGCTCCTAGTGTAAACAATAATATCCATCAGTAAGGGATTACAGGATCGAGCCCCTGGACTGGAAATATTTTTTGTAAATGAATGTTTGCTCTTACATTAATTTACAGCCGTGAGTTTTATCAGCTCTGCATTGGAGCTCTCAGGCAGACAGCCAGGGTGGTGAAGAACAATTTAATTAGACTATCTGGTCAGACATTCCTTTGCTGAAATAAACATTAATTCCTATAAAATCAGCAGACCATTGAAGCAAACATACTGCACAACAGGAGTTCAATGAAATAAATAAAAAATCAGTGTAGAGAAAACAATTGCTAATTTAAAATCCATAAAAGCAGTTAAGGAAGTATCTGCTGCAATATATAGCCCTGAGCCTTCAATCAAATCCATGTAGTTGGCTCTTTGCATGTACAGAGTCACATTTAATTCAGTAGGTGTCCACCCACACAGAGCTAATTGTAGGATTGGGCATAAATGCTCCCCACCTCTCCAATCTGTAATTTTCATATCAAAGTGTAACTTGCCTAGAGTGAAATGGTGTATTACGAACTTTCTCTCAATTAGTTTACATAAGTAGCGATTTTCTGAAAATGTATATAGTCCAGAAATCCTAGGAGAGAGGCAAGAAAAAAATTTTTTTAACTGCAAAGATTTTGTTTGTATCTCACAAGGGGAGAAAAAGGCAAGGTATTGCCCTACATTTTAATGAGAATTGTTTTTACTGGAACTCGAAATCAAGGAACCGAGTTAAAATTCTGATTACAGTTTTAATCTGTTATTTTAATTATTTAAAAAATAGTGTAAAGAAATTTGTTACCAAGTTCATGAGACTTCATGTGTATCAGAACACAGAGGGACCTGTACACACATGGGTATGTCATCTCTCTACTCCACTGGTATCAAAGCAGAATTGTATTATTACTTTTGAGAATCATCGCCAGAAGTGGTAGGCGAGGGAGTTGTAGTCTCAGCCTAATCAGTAGCCATCCATCACACCAAGAGGATAAAGCTGGATGAGAGTGGTGCTAGGCGACTGCAGGGCCTATTTCTATTCTTTTGTTCCGTCATGCCTCTAAGCAGAGTTCCTCTGGGCAGTATCCAGTGACTCCTTAGATGCCTTTGAGGAGCACTGGGCGCTGTCAGGGCTTCTGTGCTTAGTGTCCCCTTCTGGTTACCTGATTTTTCACCCTGTGATCTTCACTCCCATCCATGGGTTTTACATTTGTTGTCCCTTGCTGTTACCTGTGGCCTAGGTTCGCTGGCCCCCTTCCCCAAAAATGAGGGGAAGGGCCTTTAGCTCTGAGCGGGTTTAAGCCAGCCATCTCCCAGAACCACATTAAGTACACACTTTCCCACTTCTGCAACAAGTGAAGCAGTGTCCTACAGACAAGAGTCTCCTCCACTACACAACACTGATTCACCTCCAGAGCATCATCTATCTTGTGTACTGAATGAGACAGGGTCCTCTGGGAAAAATAGTATGTGATGATCACTTGGATGGATAAAGGCTGTATTATAACACATACACACAAGAGGGCCAAATTAAGATTGCACAACCAACCTGAGATTTACTAATTTTTGCAACCTAATAATGTTTTTTCACATTTTTGGGGGGGTATAATTTCTTAGTTTTTTAGAAAAGCAAACTGAAAAAACATAAATTCCTAATCTGGCATTATATTGACCATCACCTGGGTCATCAGCAGCACTGGAACCTTGAGGTCCCCCACACAGACCTCTGTCACTTGAGTTAATGGAGTAACTGGTAGAAGTAGTATGTTGTCATCCTCTAGGTAGAGCAGCACTAGAGGAGAGTGGATAACATTACCAGCATGGTTCAAGATATTGGCAGGCAACAGACAAATGGTGAGACTCCGGAATCTTCAGTTCCATTCCAAGCTCTGTAAGGGTGTGTTCTCTAGTGGGCACAGATTCTTCTGTCCATTTCCGCTCCTGCTTGACCCCTTCTATCTCAAACCCTCCACCCTATCCCTGCCTCAGTCCTGTCTCTTCCCCACCCTGGCTCTTTGTCCTATTTCCAGTCTCTGCTCCTCAACTGCTTATCCTATTCTTAATATCCTTGCTAGAAAGTCCTAGTCTACCTCTCAGGACTACCTGTTCCAGTATCCTCTTTCAGTCCCAATCTCTCAGCAGGTACTTTTCCTAGTCTTGCCCAGCCATTCCCAGTCCCACTACCACCACCCTGGTTTCTTGTCTCCCGTCTCCTTGCTCAGCCAGTCCCAGGTTCCTCCCAATGCTCCAATCTGCCTCTCTCTTCCCCTGGTTTCCTGTCATCCTCTCCACTTCTCCTGTGTCCTATCCCCATTGGGTCCCAGTATTCCTCCCCAGGCTTTTCATCCAACCTGTATCCCTGCATTCCCTAGCCTCTTCCCCCAATCTACTCCTCTTAGTCTCCTCCTCCAAATTCCAAACTCTGGCTCTTGTCCCCACTGTGTTCAAGTACCCGTCTAGGCTGCCTGGGTGCCAGCAGGGGGGTAATGGGAGCACAGGAGAGACTGGCTTTTTGCTTTCAGTTCTGGTGCCCAGCTGCACACTAGTGCCTGTATCCCTAGCATGGAGGGAGCGTGCTCGTTCTGTGGGGATGGTGCATGTGTAGTCTGGTCTAATATAAGAACTCTGAGGGGCTGGAGCATGCTCACTTGCCCTGTGAGAATGGTGCATGCACGGTCTGGTCAGCACTAGGAGCTGTGAGGGGATAGAGCATGCTCACTGCTCACGGATGTGTTGGAGATTTTAACTTCTAAATCTAAAACGTCTCTACTGAGCATGTGCAACCTGAGAGTTTTCAGAGGTTTATAACTTGGCCAAATTTGAGTGGATTTTCACAGGAATAGCAAAAGATGCATCTCTGACACAAAGGCCACCCCCTTCCAAATTTCAAGCCCCCACTTCAAAGCACGGACAGGTCAACACTTTTCAAAGGAAAGGTTGTCAGAAATGTTTTAAAATGGGCAAAACAACAGATTATGTCCTAGTCTCATTCTTGGAAATGACTGAATGGTTTTGGCTGAACATTTCCAAAAAAATTCAACCAGAAGCAGACATCCAGCATGAGACATTTCAACCCAAACATTTCCAGTTTGGCAACATTATAAGAACCTATTTTCAGTTGCTTATAATAGAAATGTCAGGCTAATTTAGTAACCAGTGGTGCTACAAGCCTCACCTATAATATCATTCCCCAAACAATGCTTCATTATTCGAGGGAAAGGACAAGAGCAGAATATTTCACCAAGCACACTTAATTTACCAGGGGAGCACCTAGATAGTACAGTGAAGAGTACTATAGAAAAACCCCATATTGACAGACATCTTTCTTAGTGGTCTTGGATTTCTAAAGAGGCAAATGTGAGTCTTGTTGTTACTTAAGCTTCTTAATCAAGTGCCTGCTGACATTGGATATCTCCTCCAGTCAGCATGTTTGTAGCTGAGGATTTTGTAGTTGATGGCTGCAGCTGTGCTGCTGTAGCACTTCAGTGTAAACACTATTTCCACAGCCAGGAGGCGTTCTCCCATTGCTGTAGTTAATCCACCTCCCCAAGAATTTCTCGGCAACCTAACATTGTCTACACCAGGGTTTAGATCGGCTTAACTACGTTGCTCAGGGGGGTGGATTTTTCACATCCCTGAGCAACGTGGCTGGGTTAATTTAACTTTTATCAGCCCTGAATATCTTCAGTCCAGTTCACCCTCATCTTATAACTAGACTTGGAAGGATTAGATTTTTATTGGGTAGATGTCAGTAAACATCAATTTCACAGTACACGCACATACTGCTGAAAAAATATTTCCATTGACAATAATCGAAAATACAGATGGGCAAAATAAGAAAAAGGCTGCTTGAGAACTTCTTAGGGTTTGATGTAAAGATATTTACTTTGTATATCTACATGTGTGGTGCTGACAATTTGTATTTAGCCATTATTGTCACGGAGTGTGGGGGAGTCCGGCCCTGCACCCCTCTTCCTGGGAACCACAGTGACTCTTGGCCAGCCAGTAAAACAGCAGATTTATTGGACAACAGGAATGCAGGTTACAGCAGAGCCTGTAGGCACAGTCAGTACCCCTCAATCGAGTCCCTCTGGGCTTTCAGGGTGCTTGGATCCCAGCTTAGGATACCCTGAATTCCGCCCCACAGCCCCAAACCCAAACTGAACTGCCCCTCCTCCCGCCGGCCGATTCCTTTGTCCAGCTTCCCTGGCCAAGATGCTAACCTCCTCCCCCCTACCTGGCTCAGGTTACAGGCTTAAAGATCCTGTCCCTCACCTAAAGACATCCCCAGCTCTCCCATCCCCCACACCGACAGTCCCTACTCCATCACATCTCTCCCCCCTTCGAGACTGAACTGAGTGGGGTCACTCTGCTCAGTGACCTGGGGAAGTTCAGGGCCCCCTCTCCAGGACAACGCGTCCGCTATCAGGTTGGCACTTCCCTTCACATGGACCACGTCTATGTCATAGTCCTGCAGGAGCAGGCTCCACCTCAGGAGCTTGGCTTTGGCTCCTTTCATCTGGTGCAGCCAGGTCAGGGGAGAGTGGTCGGTGTACACGGTGAAGTGTCGCCCAAAGATATATGGCTCCAGTTTCTTAAGGGCTCACACCATGGCCAGGCATTCCTTCTCAATGGCTGCGTAGTTCTGCTCCCGGGGTAGCAACTTCTTGCTCAGGTACATGATGGGGTGTGTCTCCCCCTTTTAATCCTTCTGCATTACCACCGCCCCCAGTCCCGTGTCTGAGGCGTCAGTGAACACCATAAAGGGCTTGTCAAAATCTGGGTTTGCCAGAACTGGGCCACTAACCAGAGCCTCCTTCAGCGCCCGGAGAGCCTGCTGGCACTGCTCGGTCCAGACCACCTTGTCTGGCTTCCCCTTCTTCCACAGCTCAGTGATGGGGCCAGCTATGGCTCTAAAATGTGGCACGAACCTTCAATAGTACCCCGCCATCCCAATAAAGGCCAGGACCTGCTTTTTGGTTTGCGGAGTGGGCCAGTCTCTGATCACCTCCACCTTGGCTGGTTCCGGCTTTAGGCAGCCGCTTCCCACCCAATGGCCCAGGTAAGATACTTCAGCCATCCCCACCTTGCACTTCTCAGCCTTTATGGTTAACCCAGCCTCCCGGAGTCGGTTCAGCACTTGTTTAACCTGGGACACGTGGTCCTCCCAGGTCTGGCTGAAGACGCAGATGTCGTCAATATACACCACGGCAAAACTCTCCATCCCCCGCAGTAGCTGATCTACCAGGTGCTGGAAGGTGGCTGGCGCTCCCTTGAGGCTGAAGGGCAGGGTCAGGAACTCGTAGAGCCCCAGAGGGGTGATAAAGGCCGATTTCAGCCTGGCATCTGCGTCCAGCGGCACTTGCCAGTAGCCTTTGCTAAGATCCATGGTGGTGAGGTACCGAGCACCTCCCAGCTTGTCTAGGAGCTCGTCAGGCCTGGGCAAGGGGTAGGCATCAGATACGGTGATGGCATTGAGCTTTCGATAGTCCACACAGAACCGGATTGACCCATCCTTCTTGGGGACCAGCACCACTGGCGAGGCCCAAGGGCTGGAAGATGGCTGGATCACCCCCAAAGCCAGCATGTCCCTGACCTCTGTTTCTAGGTCCTGGCAGTTTTACCAGTGACCCGAAAAGGGGAGCATCTTATAGGAGGATGTGACCCGGTCTCCACCCGGTGGACAGTCAAATTAGTGCGTCCAGGCTGGTTGGAAAACAGCTGTTGTTATAGATGCAGCACCCCTCTGATCTCAGCGTGCTGGCCCGGGGTCAGTTGATCAGAGAGGGAATCGCCTCCAGGGGGGAACCAGCTTTTGTCCCAGGGAATAGATCCACTAAGGGGTCATCTCCCTGCCCCTCCCAATGTCCACACACGGCCAACACCACATTCCCCCTGTCATAGTATGGCTTCATCATGTTCACATGGTACACCCGGCGGTGATGTGCCTGGTTTGACAGCTCCACCACATAGTTTACCTCATTCAGTTGCTTGATAACCTTAAAGGGCCCTTCCCAGGCGGCCTGGAGTTTGTTTTTCCTCACGGGGATGAGAACCATCACCTGATCCCCAGTGGCGAAGGCACGGGCCCGTGCCATCATACCAGACCTTCTGCTTCCTCCGGGCTCGGGCCAGCTTCTCCCTGGCCAGGCCTGTCATAACCTTAGTCCCAGATTTGGACCTTAGCGTCCAAAATATGGGGGTTAGCATGAAAACCTCCAAGCTTAGTTACCAGCTTGGACCTGGTACTTGCTGCCACCACCCAAAAAATTAGAGTGTTTTGGGGCACTCTGGTCCCCCTGAAAAACCTTCCCTGGGGACCCCAAGACCCAAATCCCTTGAGTCTCACAACAAAGGGAAATAATCCTTTTTCCCTTCCCCCCTCCAGGTGCTCCTGGAGAGATACACAGACACAAGCTCTGTGAAACTACACAGAGTGACTCCCCCTCTCTGTTCCCAGTCCTGGAAACAAAAAGTACTTTCCTATTCACCCAGAGGGAATGGAAAATCAGGCTAGCAAATCCAACGCACACAGATTTCCCCTGATTTCTTCCTCCCACCAATTCCCTGGTGAGTACAGACTCAATTTCCCTGAAGTAAAGAAAAACTCCAACAGGTCTTAAAAGAAAGCTTTATATAAAAAGAAAGAAAAAATACATACAAATGGTCTCTCTGTATTAAGGTGACACAACACAGGGTTGATTGCTTAAAAGAATATTGAATAAACAGCCTTATTCAAAAAGAATACAAATCAAAGCACTCCAGCACTTATATTCATGCAAATACCAAAGAAAAGAAACCATATAACTTACTATCTGATCTCTTTGTCCTTACACTTAGAAACAGAAGACTAGAAAGTAGAAACTACTTCTCCAAAGCTCAGAGAAAGCAGGCAGACAGAAAAACAAAGACTCCAGACACAAAATTCCCTCCACCCAGAGTTGAAAAAAATCCGGTTTCCTGATTGGTCCTCTGGTCAGGTGCTTCAGGTGAAAGAGACATTAACCCTTAGCTATCTGTTTATGACACGCCCCCCAAATTGCAGACAGTGGGGAAGCTCAGTGGCGGCGATTTCCTTCTAGAACTTGAAAATAAACAGATTAATACAACACATGCACCTTTACATATACTACTAAGTATATAACTAACAGACTTTTACATTTTAAGAACACTTTTTAACTACTGGATTCTGGGAAACTCTCACGGGAGAGTGCATCAGCAACTTTGTTAGAAGCTCCTGTGATGTGTTGAATTTCAAAATCAAAATCTTGGAGAGCTAAACTCCAACAAAGAAGTTTCTTGTTGTTCCCCTTGGCAGTATGAAGCCACTTTATTGCAGCATGGTCAGTTTGTAGTTTGAACCGCCGTCCCCAACATATGGGCGTAGCTTTTCCAGGGCGTACACAATGGCATAGCATTCCTTTTCACTGACTGACCAGTGACTTTCCCTCTCAGACAGTTTCTTGCTGAGAAACACGACAGGATGGAAGTTGTGATCTGTTGCTTCCTGCATGAGCACTGCTCCTATACCACGCTCAGATGCATCTGTGGTTACTAGGAATGGCTTGTCAAAGTCCGGGGCCCTGAGCACAGGGTCAGACATGAGCATCGCCTTAAGCTGGGTAAAGGCCTTTTGACTCTCATCAGTCCACTTAATGGCATTTGGCTGGGTCTTTTTGGTCAGGTCGGTCAATGGGGCAGCGATTTGGCTGTAGTGTGGTACAAATCGCCTGTAGTATCCGGCCAAGCCTAAGAAGGATTGGACCTGTTTCTTTGACCTTGGGACAGGCCACTTTTGGATAGCATCCACTTTGGCCTGTAGGGGGTTTATGGTTCCTCGACCCACCTGGTGCCCCAGGTAAGTCACTCTGTTTTGGCCTATTTGACACTTTTTGGCCTTAACAGTTAGTCCTGCCTGCCTGATGCGCTCAAAGACCTTTTCCAGGTGTAGTAGGTGTTCGGGCCAGGAGTCTGAAAAAATGGCCACATCATCGAGGTAGGCAACTGCAAATTCTCCCAGTCCAGCTAGTAGACCGTCTACCAGCCTCTGGAAGGTGGCGGGTGCATTTCGAAGGCCGAAAGGAAGGACACTGAATTCATACACCCCCGCATGGGTGACGAATGCTGACCTCTCCTTGGCAGGTTCATCTAGCGGTACTTGCCAGTACCCCTTGGTTAAGTCTATTGTAGAGATGAACTGGGCACGTCCCAACTTCTCCAATAGCTCATCGGTGCGTGGCATTGGATAGTTGTCCGGACGAGTTACCGCATTTAGCTTACGGTAGTCCACGCAAAAGCGTATTTCCCCATCTGGTTTGGGTACCAGAACCACTGGAGATGCCCATGCACTGGTAGATGGGCGGATTATACCCATCTGTAGCATGTTCTGGATCTCCCGTTCTATAGCAGCTTGGGCATGAGGAGACACCCGGTAGGGTGGGGTTCTGATTGGGTGAGCATTACCTGTATCAATGGAGTGGTATGCCCGTTCAGTCCGTCCTGGGGTGGCTGAGAACAATGGGGCGAAGCTAGTGCACAGCTCCTTGATTTGTCGCCGCTGCAGACGTTCCAGGGTGGTTGAGAGGTTCACCTCTTCCACGCCACCGTCTTTTTTCCCGTCGTAGTAGACACCGTCAGGCCACTCAGCATCATCTCCCTGGACTGTAAACTGACAAACCTGTAAGTCTCTGGAATAGAAAGGCTTGAGAGAATTAACATGATACACTTTAGGCTTTAGTGAGGAATTGGGAAATGCTATGAGGTAGTTTACAGTTCCCAGGCGCTCTTGGACCGTGAATGGCCCTTCCCATGATGCTTCCATCTTATGGGCCTGTTGCGCCTTCAAGACCATAACCTGGTCTCCTACCTTGAAAGAACGTTCTCTGGCATGTCTGTCATACCAGGCCATTTGCTCTTCTTGAGCATCCTTTAGGTTCTCTCTAGCAAGGGCTAAAGAGTGTTGGAGGGTGCTTTGTAGGTTGCTTACAAAGTCCAGAATGTTAGTTCCCGGAGAAGGCGTAAACCCCTCCCATTGCTGCTTCACCAACTGTAATGGCCCCTTAACCTCGTGACCATACACAAGATCAAACGGTGAAAACCCTAAACTGGGATATGGTACAGCCCTGTAGGCAAATAGCAACTGCTGGAACACTAGGTCCCAATTATTGGAGAATTCGTTGATGAATTTTCGTATCATGGCCCCCAAAGTTCCATTGAACCTTTCCACCAGGCCATTGGTTTGATGATGGTACGGGGTGGCAACCAAGTGATTCACCCCATGAGTTTCCCACAGTTTTTCCATGGTCCCTGCCAGGAAATTAGACCCTGAATCTGTAAGGATGTCGGAGGGCCAACCTACCCTGGCAAAGATGTCTGTTAGGGCCAGGCACACAGTGTTAGCCCTGGTGTTGCCTAGAGCTACTGCTTCCGGCCATCGGGTAGCAAAGTCCACTAAAGTCAGTACGTACTGCTTTCCTCTTGGCGTCTTTTTTGGGAAAGGGCCCAGAATATCCACAGCTACTCGCTGAAATGGGACCTCAATTATGGGGAGTGGCTGGAGAGGGGCCTTGACCTGGTCTTGAGGCTTTCCCACTCTTTGGCATACCTCACAAGACCGGACATACTTGGCAACATCCTTGCCCATCCCCTCCCAGTGGAAGGACTTCCCCAACCGGTCCTTGGTTCTGTTCACCCCAGCATGGCCACTGGGATGATCATGGGCTAAGCTTAAGAGCTTCCCCCGGTACTTAGTTGGAACCACCAACTGTTTTTGCGGCTGCCATTCTTCCCGGTGTCCACCAGAAAGAATTTCCTTGTATAAAAGTCCTTGATCTATAACAAACCGGGATCGATTAGAAGAGCTGAGAGGCGGTGGGGTGCTCCGTGCTGCCGCCCAAGCTTTCTGAAGGCTGTCATCCGCTTCCTGCTCAGCCTGGAACTGTTCCCTTGAGGCTGGGGTCACCAGTTCTTCTTCAGACTGTGGACTTGGGCTTGGTCCCTCTGGAAGCGATGTAGGTGATGGGGTTGTTTCCGTTGCTGGTGAACCGCTCCCCGCTGGTGCACCTGAGGGTATTTCAGGCTCTGGCTGAGCCTTTTGGGTATGGCTGTCTTTTGCTTCTGCCAGTTCTGGCTCGCTGGCGCACTCTGGCGTTGAGTTTGAAGATGTGGTTGCACTTGCTGGTGCTGGTTGCTGTTCCAGTTCCGGGCCTGGGACTGGAGATGCTGCGGCTGTTTCAGTGGTAGGCATGGAATCCGGGTCCACTACCTCTGTCTGGGTCTCTGGTAACACAGACGGGGCCTCTGTGGACGGCTCAGGAACAGGAATGGGTCTGGAAGCTTGCCTGGTTTGGCTACGTGTGACCATTCCCACTCTCTTGGCCCGCCTCACCTGGTTGGCCAAGTCTTCCCCCAGTAGCATGGGGATAGGATAATTGTCATAGACTGCAAAAGTCCACATTCCTGACCAGCCTTTGTACTGGACAGGCAGTTGAGCTGTAGGCAAGTCTACAGCTTGTGACATGAAGGGGTAAATTGTCACTTTGGCCTTTGGGTTGATGAATTTGGGGTCAACGAAGGATTGGTGGATAGCTGACACTTGTGCCCCCGTGTCTCTCCACGCAGTAACCTTCTTTCCGCCCACTCTCAAATTTTCCCTTCGCTCCAAGGGTATTTGAGAGGCATCCGGGCCTGGGGATCTTTGGGGTGATGGTGGTGTAATGAATTGCACTCGCATGGTGTTCTTGGGACAGTTGGCCTTGATATTTCCCAGTTCATTACACTTAAAGCATCTTCCATCTGATGGGTCACTGGGCCGAGGTGAGTTACTGGAGACTGGTGAGGTGGAAGGGTAGGGTGTCTGTGGCTTTACTTGGGTGGTATGTGGGGTCTTTGGCTGTCCTCGGTTGTAGGGTTTATGGTCTGTGTGCCCCCTGGGGTAATCGTTCCCCTTGACAGTAGCTTTCTTGCTTTCTGCCAGTTCCATCCATTTGGCTCCAATCTCCCCCGCCTCAGCGAGGTCTGTGTGCCCCCTGGGGTAATCATTCCCCTTGAGAGTAGCTTTCTTGCTTTCTGCCAGTTCCATCCATTTGGCTCCAATCTCCCCCGCCTCAGCGAGATCTTTGGGTTTTCCATCTTGTATGTACCGTGTGATGTCTTCAGGAACACCATCCAAGAACTGCTCCATTTGTATGAGGAGGTGCAGTTCTTCCAAGGTTTGAACGTTGTTTCCTGTTATCCAGGCCTCATAGTTTTTTGCAATGTAGTAGGCGTGTTTGGGAAATGACACCTCTGGTTTCCACTTTTGGGTTCTGAAGCGCCGACGGGCATGATCTGGGGTTATCCCCATTCTGTATCTGGCCTTGGTTTGAAAAAGTTTATAGTCATTCATTTGCTGCTTAGGCATTTCAGCTGCCACCTCTGCTAAAGGTCCACTGAGCTGTGACCTCAATTCTACCATGTACTGGTCTTCGGGGATGTTGTACCCAAGACAGGCTCTTTCAAAATTTTCCAAGAAGGCCTCGGTGTCATCACCTGCCTTGTAGGTGGGAAATTTCCTGTGCTGTGGAGCAATAATTGGCGCCGGGTTGTTAGGGTTGGCTGGCACATGCAGCCCAGCTTTTGCCAAGTCCAGTTCATGCTTTCTCTGTTTTTCCTTCTCTTCATCTTCTTTTTGTTGTTTTTCCATTTCTCGGCGGTGGGCCAACTCTTCTTCTGCTTGTTTCCTTCAGTAGGCCACCTCTTCTTCTTCTAGTTTTCTTTTGTGTGCTGCCTCTTCGGCTGTCTGTTCTCTTTGGTAGGCTGCCTGTTCTCTTTGGTAGGCTGCCTGTCTGATCTGTTCTTCTCTTTCTTTCATCTCCATCTCTTTTTGTTTTATTTCCAGCTGTCGCCTGTGTTCAGCTTCTCTGATTTGTTCTTCAGCCACCATTTTTGTCTTGGTAGACATGGTTCCTGTTTTCTTGTGTTGGGGTGCCCTCCGGTGTTTATCTTCTGAACTGCAGGTTCTCTGTTGCCTCCTGAAGTCTGCCTAGCAACAGTGCCTTTAGCTAATCTTCAATGTTACGTAAACCTGAAAAACCACTTTATTTGCATTTATATAGTGCTGGTAATGACTCTCAATGGGAGTGCTATTGTGTGACAAAAGACTCGTGATAGCACCTTAATGGCTTCTTGCTTAACATGCAAGCCACAAACTGCCAGAGAGAGCAGAAAAAAAATTCTCTCTGGTTCCCTTTTAAAAACAAACTGTTTCTCTGTGCTAAAAAGCCCTTAGCAGAGAAAAGAAAAATATAATATTCCTACTGGCTTCTGGATTCTGTCTATATCCCACCGCTGCTACACCATGTCATAACCTTAGTCCCAGATTTGGACCTTAGCGTCCAAAATATGGGGGTTAGCATGAAAACCTCCAAGCTTAGTTACCAGCTTGGACCTGGTACTTGCTGCCACCACCCAAAAAATTAGAGTGTTTTGGGGCACTCTGGTCCCCCTGAAAAACCTTCCCTGGGGACCCCAAGACCCAAATCCCTTGAGTCTCACAACAAAGGGAAATAATCCTTTTTCCCTTCCCCCCTCCAGGTGCTCCTGGAGAGATACACAGACACAAGCTCTGTGAAACTACACAGAGTGACTCCCCCTCTCTGTTCCCAGTCCTGGAAACAAAAAGTACTTTCCTATTCACCCAGAGGGAATGGAAAATCAGGCTAGCAAATCCAACGCACACAGATTTCCCCTGATTTCTTCCTCCCACCAATTCCCTGGTGAGTACAGACTCAATTTCCCTGAAGTAAAGAAAAACTCCAACAGGTCTTAAAAGAAAGCTTTATATAAAAAGAAAGAAAAAATACATACAAATGGTCTCTCTGTATTAAGGTGACACAACACAGGGTTGATTGCTTAAAAGAATATTGAATAAACAGCCTTATTCAAAAAGAATACAAATCAAAGCACTCCAGCACTTATATTCATGCAAATACCAAAGAAAAGAAACCATATAACTTACTATCTGATCTCTTTGTCCTTACACTTAGAAACAGAAGACTAGAAAGTAGAAACTACTTCTCCAAAGCTCAGAGAAAGCAGGCAGACAGAAAAACAAAGACTCCAGACACAAAATTCCCTCCACCCAGAGTTGAAAAAAATCCGGTTTCCTGATTGGTCCTCTGGTCAGGTGCTTCAGGTGAAAGAGACATTAACCCTTAGTTATCTGTTTATGACAAGGCCCATGAGCTCGGCCAGTCTTTCCCGGAAGGTCAGGACATACTCCACCGCTGATTCTCCCTCGGGAGTGGCCCTCCCCTCCCATTCGTCCTTCATCAGGTCTAGGGGCCCTCTTACTCGCCTTCCATACAACAGTTCAAAAGGCTAAAACCCGGTAGATTCCTGGGGTACCTCCCTGTATGCAAACAGCAGGTGAGGTAAGTACTTGTCCCAATCCTGCAGGTGCTGGTTCATAAATGTTTTTAGCATCATCTTCAGCCTCCCATTGAACCTTTCCACCAGCCCGTTGGACTGGGGGTGATACGCTGAGGCCCAGTTATGCCAGACCGCATATTTTTCCCACAAGCACCAGAGCAGGGCCAACATGAAGTTGGACCCCTGGTCCATTAAGACTTCCTTGGGGAACCCTACCCGGCTGAAAATTGTCAGCAGCACATCTGCCGCGGTGTCTGCTTCGATAGAGGACAAGGCCACCGCCTTGGGGTAGTGAGTGGCAAAATCCACCACCACCAGGATGTATTTCTTCCCCGACTGGGTCGTTTTGCTGAGAGGTCCCACTATGTCCATGGCCACCTGGAAAGGTTCTTCTATGATGGGTAAAGGCCTCAAAGCCGCTTTCCCCTTGTCCCGGGCCTTCCCCACCCTCTGGCAGGGGTCACAGGATTGGCAGTACTGTCGGACATGGGTAAAGACCCCAGGCCAGTAAAAGTTCTGTAGCAGCCTCTGCCTGGTGCGTCGGATTCCCTGATGCCCTGCGAGAGGGATGTCATGGGCCAGGTACAGTAGCTTGTGGTGAAACTTCTGGGGAACCACCAGCTGCCTCCTGATCCCCCATGACTCCACTTCCCCTGGGGAAGCCCATTCTCGGTACAGGAACCCCTTCTCCCACAGGAACCTCTCCTTGCAACCTCTCCTCATGGTCTGTATCGCACTAAGGTCAGCCCGGTCCCTGGGCTTCCGCAAGGAGGGATCTTTCTGCAACTCGGCCTGGAACTCAGCAGCTGGGACAGGGATGGGGATCTGCTCTCTCTTGCTGGTTGAGTCTGAGGCCGCAGCCTCTCTGAGCCGGGCCCCTGGGCGTGTCCCCCCCCCAGGTTAGGGTCCTGCACCTCGGGCCAAGTACCTTCCCCGCTGTCAGGGCGCAGTGCCCTTTGCCGACTCTGACTACGAGTCACGACCAGGGCACTTTGGGTGTTACTAGGCCAGTCCTTGAGGTCCCCTCCCATTAACACATCCGTGGGCAAATGTGGGTGTACTCCCACGTCCTTGGGGCCCTCCTTGGCCCCCCACTTCAGGTGTACCCTCGCCACGGGCACCTTGAATGGGGTCCCGCCCACGCCCATCAGGGTCAGGTAGGTTTCGGGCACCATCCGATTTGAGGCCACCACCTCGGGCCGGGCAAGCGTCACCTCTGCGCCCATGTCCCGGTACCTAGTGACCTCCCATCTACCTCCAGGGAAACAATGCACTATTTCTGGAGGGGCAGCCCCGTGCCCACCCGGTAAACCAAAAACCCGGAGCCTGGAGCATCCAGTCCCCCAGAGGAGCTGACTTGGGGACCTCCTCCCTCCTTCACAGGTGGTATGCTGCCAGCCCCCCTTTCCTGGGAATGTAGCCCCTCCTCTGACTGGGTTTTTACCCAGTCAACCCTCTGCAGGTTGGGTCTGCTTGGTCTGTCCCTGAGCTTGGGCCACTGGGCCCGTATGTGGCCTTGTTGGCCACAGTGATAGCAGCCCATGTCTCATGGGTCCCCTTGAGTGGGTCGGAGGGACCTGACGCTGGATGTTCCCCTTTTGGGGGGGTTCTCCATAGGCCCCGCTGGGAGGTCCCACAGTGACTCTCTCTCTGCGTTGAGGCAGGCCTGCTTCTTCGAGACTCCTCCCTGCCATCCCCTGCCCGACTGTCCACAAATTGGTCGGCCAGCTGGCCTGCGTGCTGCGGGTTCTCCGGCTTCTGGTCCATCAACCACAGCCTCAGGTCGGATGGGCACTGCTCGTACAGGTGCATACTGTAGTACTGGAGTATGAATAGATCAAGCAGGTCCTCTTTAGTTTGGGCCCCAGCGGTCCACTTGCGGGCATACCCCTGCGCCCGGTTGACTAGCTGTAGGTATGTGACCTCACGAGTTTTACGCTGGCTCCGGAACTTTTTCCGGGACATCTCAGGAGTCAGCCCAAACTCGCGGAGCAGGGCCTGTTTGAACAGTTCGTAGTCCCCTGCCTCCGTCCATTTCAGTCGGCTATACACCTCCATGGCTGTGGAGTCCAGTAAGGGGGTGAGAAATGAGATCCTGTCTGGAGGGCCAACCTTGTGCAGCTCACAGGCATTTTCAAAGGCCATCAGGAAGGTATTTATGTCCTCCCCCTCCTTACACCGGGCCAGCAAGCCTTTATCAAAGCTCTTTGTAGGCTTGGGTCCCCCCTCACTCACCGCAGCCGTGGCCCCACTGCTCGTCAGCTTGGCCAGTTCCAGCTTATGTTTACGCTGTTTCTCCTTCTCCTCCAGCTCACGCTGGCGCTGGTTCTCCTCATGTTTATGCTGTTTCTCCTTCTCCTCCAGCTCTTGCCTCCTTAACTTGAGCTCCTCCCGTCTCAGCTTCCTCTCATATTTCAGCCACATCCTCTCCATGGATGCTGAGCGCCGCCGGGACAATCCCCTGCTGGGGGGTGAGCTTTGCCAGGCAGATCCCCTGCTGGCGGGGGGGGTCATGGTGCCCTCGGTATTCACTGGGCTCCTCCCCGCCCTTCCCCTAGGCCTAGGAAGGAGGGGTCTCGGGAAGCCCTCGTCCGCCGGCTGACCACTCCCAACTGGGACAGACACTGGTGCCTGCGCTGCATCTGCCAGTCTGCTTCCCTCAGAGACAGGGCTCCGTTCATTCAAGCGGTCTCCCTCCTCCAGCTGGGCAATCAGCTGGTCCTTGGTGAGCCTCCCACTGCGCAGCCCCCTCTGCTTGCACAGCTCCACCAGGTCACACTTGCGCCGCTTGGCGTACATCTTCCTGCTGGCCACTCAGAGGCCGGGGTGCTCGCCACTCCCCACGGTTTCCAGGGGGACCCCTAGTGCACCAGCCCTTCTTGAGGTCACCACCTCTCTGCCAGGGTCGAGCTGCAGATTCCTCCGCCCCTGGGACCGCTCACTGCAATCCCCCGGGGGACCCTGTTACTGCAAAGTCCTTCTCACTGGGCACACACTCCCAGGGGTTAATCACCCCTAAAATCATCCCTTCGTTTTACTGCTCCCCAGTCACTTACTGCAGGAAGCGCCGTCCACGGGGTGCAGTATCTCTCACCGCTGCCACCAGTTGTCACGGAGTGTGGGGGAGTCCGGCCCTGCACCCCTCTTCCTGGCAACCACAGTGACTCTTGGCCAGCCAATAAAACAGCAGGTTTATTGGACAACAGGAATGCAGGTTACAGCAGAGCCTGTAGGCACAGTCAATACCCCTCAGTCGAGTCCTTCTGGGCTTTCAGGTGCTTGGATCCCAGCTTAGGATACCCTGAATTCCGCCCCACAGCCCCACAGCCCCAAACCCAAACTGAACTGCCCCTCCTCTCGCCTGCAAGCACTTAGACCTAACTTTACTCAAATCATGTGTCCCATTGAACTCAGTGTGCCAATCACATGAATAAAATTACACATCTAATGCAAACAGCAGTGAGACACCAATTGCGAGCTGTTAGATGCAGAGACTGTATTTTAGGTATTGTACCAGCACCAAGCACATCTTCAGTGCTTAACTAATAATAATAACTGATCAAGATAAAATGGGTCTGTACATCTTATTCAAACCACTTAAATTAAGTCGAGAGAAAAAGTCATTAATTATCCCGGAGCTTAATCTATTGGAGAATCTATATTGCATTTTGTAGAAGGCAGGAAACTGCCTGTGAATCAAATTAAAATATACGTAGAAGACCCCACTAAGTTCAATTGATGAAATACTTTTAAAAATCAACTATGTAGAAAATGGAGAAGCCATTCTGTCAGAGAGGGGGACTGAGCAGTTAAGAAAGTTTAAAACAGGGAAATGTGGTTTTTTTGTCCCACAGCTTTCAGATGCCCTAATCTTCTTAATCACGTGAGTCAAAGAGAATGGGCTGTAAGTCATGAGTATATTTCCCCCTTCCTTTTATAACTAAGCTTTCTTCTGAGTAACCTAAACCTGTCAATTTTTCAGTAGTGCATTTTTTGCATAATCATCTTCTGCTCTCTATATTTTTTCTGTGGTGTTTGGCCACTAAGCAGATTTCTCTGATCCTAAAGGCTTATGGTGAAGGTAAGGGACTAGTCAGCTCACTTCTGAAGGATGTTTTTGGTGCTGAAAAGTATATATTTTTTGCAACATACCTTTATATCTGCTTCTCATCTGTGTGACACTTTAGAATTTAATAGTGAGCAGTTGGCAGGCAGGATGCTCCAAGTGGTAGAAATGTGGGATTTTGTTTCTTGATTTATTGCATGTTTCCTGACTGCATAATATTATATTTTGACAGTTATGGATGGAAGATCCTTTGCCTTCAGCCTGAAAAAAAGCTCTGGGATTTAAACAAAAAATGGAGGCAGGCGGTAGGATCCACTTGGGCCATCGCTTTAGCACTGTATGTTTATTTTCAACTGCATTCGCTGTATGTCCATAGGCTGGAGTTCAGAAAGCAGGATATGGAAGCAGATACTCTCAAAGATGAAGACCTTATGGCTGAGAGGACTGCCAATGATCCATCAAGACTGGTGTCATCTCCTAGCAATGTCACTGAGAAGGCCATGTGCTTTTTGCCCCCGGGCCAGATAAACAGCACAAATGGCTCATTCAATGAGCAGTTTACACCTTTCTGCTACTCAGCAGACAGCAGTATGATGGGCAGTAATGGCAGCTCATCAGATAATAGGTTCCATGGCCAAGCTTTTCAGGATGCAAAGCAACTCAATTATTTCACCAACTCTGCTCTTTTTCCTCATTTGTTGGCATCCAGCATAACTCAGACTGGAATTGTCGAGGCCAATAAAAGTAGTAACTTGGAAACACTCAGTCCTGTTGCTGCTCCTCCTGCTCCTCAGATAAGTCAGGAACCCACATGCTACAGAAACATGGAACAGGTGGGTTTGCTTTAAGCATTCATTGCATTTCAGTGGAGTATGAGCATGCCTGGTTTTCGAAGACTGCACAAATAACATCTAATGCATTGCCCTAAGAAGGAACAGGTCTGCTAACTTTTGTGTCTGCAACGGGGAGGCTTTAGTGGCAATGCCAGGATGTGGAGTGTGACCCTGTGTCTGATTATGCTGTTTTAAAGCCCTCAAGGCAATAAAATGCTGCTTTGTTATGATAATTTGTAGTAGCAAATTCCTTTTTCCAAGAACAAATCAGTTTGTTCATCCCTTGTTCCTGTCGTTTTGATGTTTATTCCTCTCCACTTCCCTCCTTTAGGAAGAATTCCAGACTTTGGTAGCACAACATCATGTATGTGACAATGACATTGAAAACCAAAGTTGGGGATTTTTTTTTTCATTGATCACTATTCTCTGTCTTCTTCCTATGCCTTTTTCCTTTTCTTTTTCTTTTCTCAACGTTTGTGTCTTTTTCCTCTGTTTTTCTCCGACACCTCCTTCTCTTCCCTTTTGACTGTCCCTTTTCTCTTTGTTCTTTTAGGGGCAGACAGACAGCTGGACAAGAGTAGCTCTGCACTGTCTCCTGCCGCAAAGCAGCCTGCTGCACTGGGTTTCTAATTACCAAATAAAACCGCACTATGGACACCACCCATAATATTCAACAGCTTATCTGAAATGTAGGGTACGTCTACACTGGGAATCTTCAGCAATTTTCCCACCCTTGTGCAGCACCACTAAAGATAGCAATGGCAGAAGCAGTGGTGTTGACGAGGCACAGACTTTATTTTACTACTGCCACACCTGGGAAATGCCTGGTAATAGGCCAGTGTTGGGAAAAGTGCTATTGTGAACAAGGCCCTACTTGAAGACTATGTCTGGCAGGCAAATGGAGTTTGCTGGGGCTTAGTTATTTAAGATTAGGTTGCTGTGTAGATGGTCTGCAACATTTTCTGTGAGGTGTAACCTTATCTTCAGTTTATTGGCAGGCAGTTAAAATCTGGCATAGGGTCCTGGAAATCCTAGATTTTCCTGTGTTCCCTTGCCCCTGTCTTTTTGAAATGCTTTTGCTAGAGACTCCTACAGAGAAAGAACATGTTTGGGTGACTTCTGTGTATGGTGCTTCCCCAGAGGGGCCAGAAGGGGCAGCAGGAGAATGAAGATAATGCTCTCAGCCAGGCTGCTAGGGAAATACCAGATGCAGAACCAATACAGTCACATTATTACTGTTTGTTTAATTCCTGAAATGAGTTAGGCCTTCACAGAACGTAAGAAGATATGGCTCCTACCCTGAAGAATTTGCAGTCTGAGCAAAGATAAAAGGCAAGGAGGACAAATTGCAGGGGTGGAGTAATGGAGGGAGGATAGGGGTTATGCACAAAGACTAGAATCAGGTTTCAGAGTGGTAGCCATGTTAGTCTGTATCAGCAACAACAACGAGGAGTCCTTGTGGCACCTTAGAGACTAACAAATTGATTTGGGCATAAGCTTTCATGGGTTCTAGCCCACAAAAGCTTATGCCCAAATAAATTTGTTAGTCTCTAAGGTGCCACAAAGACTAGAATGTTGGTTTTCTCTGCTAGGTTATGAGCTATTCCCTCCCCACCCTGCAAGGCTTAACTCATTCCTGCACTTCTAGGAGCTGGAAGTTTTGTTCAACAGAGAGGCCAGAGGAAGCAGGGCAGTGGAGGGAACCACCAAAAAGCAGAAGGAGAGAGATGGGAAGGAGACAAACAAAGTGAATGGGGAATGCACGAATGAAGGAGAGAGAAAGAAAGACTGACTGACTAGAAGGATCAGTGGGCAGTTTAGTAGCCGCATTTTAATTTGGGGCAGATTTGGGTCTCTGTTTCTCTGGACCAGGAGTTCTATGGAGCTAGAGAGCTAACCCGCTTGTGTTGGGGATAGAAGGATAGCGCCTGACCTGTTCTATTCCCTAATAGTTTAATGCTTGAGGTGCCTATGACTGGGACACTAACTGCTGGAGAGTGCTGAAAGTCCTGAAATTTTAGGGGCACTCTTAAATCTCTCCTTTCTACCCATTCTCTCTCTTCTTCTATGACCCCCACCCAGCCCAAATTCACAGTTCCAAGCAGGTAAGGCATTTTCAGCATGTGGAAAGAGTGGAACATGGCTATCTGTCATCTTACTGTGGCACTTAGATGCCCTAAGTGAAATCAGAACCTTATTGTGCTAAGCATTATGCATATATATAGTAAGAGACAGTCTCTGCCCTGACCAGCTCAGAGTCTAAATAGAAGGGCAAATGAGACAGAGAAATGAAGTGACTTGGCCAATGTCACTCAGCAGGTCAGCAGCAGAGCCGAGAATAGAACTCAGGTTTATGGAGACACCTACAAATTCCATTGGCTTTTGTGAGAGTTGTATGTGCTCATCACCTCTGCAAATCAGGTCATGAACTATTAACATAGCAACTCAGAAATCTGCCAGCAAATGTGTTTCATTCTGCTGATATAGCTTATTCTAATAGAGCTGGGTGAAATGTTTAAAACACTTGAAATTTCAAGGAAATTGTTTTGCAGAAATGTTTTACTGCTTTTGATTGGCTTATAGAGTGGTCTAAATTTTCAAAGAAAAATGTTCTGGAAAAAATTCATTTTTTTTTAAAAGGGTATATTTTCCTACCAGCAATAATACTGAATAACACTATGAAATAATTCACTCTTGAATATGTTTTTAACTAAGTGTGATTTGGCTGTAAAAACTGCAATAAGATATCAGAGATTGAGAAAGTGAGTGAGAATACTGTCAAGATTAAAATTGTGTTTAATTTTTTCCCCATATATGTTACTAACAATATCATAGACTATTTCAAGTAAAATAATTTAAAAACTCTACTTTTCATCATTTATGTGGTTAATTTACATTTAGAATTTCACTCAAGTTGGACAGTGGAAAAAATGGTCCGTTTCACTTCCTGATTCTGATGCCCTAGCAAGAGCCTTGTGCGGGACTATTTTTAAAATCTTGGCTCTCATCCTGCTCTGCAATACCAACTCCCACCGGGTCCCACATGTTTTCTTGCATTTTTATCCCACTCCCACCCACAAAACCCTTAGATCCCACAAGTCCTGCAGTAAAGACAGATTCCCACATGCCACTAAAAAAGATCAAAAAATGGTCAGTTATATATGTATACACACACACACGGAATTCAGACACAATTTTTACCATTAAAAGAATAAAAAAAAAATCTTGCTTAAACCATGTAAAAATAGTTTAGCTCCTGTTATAATGGACATGAAATCTCTTTCTATCCCTCATTTAAATTTAAGTATTAAAACCTTTATTAAAAAAAAGAAAAAACTTGCTTTTCATTGCTGAAATTCTATTTATGACAAACTGATGAGAAATTTAGTGTTTAGCCACAAATTACTGCAGTCTGGTGTTTTTTTGGTTGTTGCTTTTTTTTGCCCACCCAATCCCTACCGCAATAAAGTACAGTTTATCTGCTCCCACTATTATGGCAGCAGGTCCTGCAGGATCCATGGTATCCCAATCCCGCTGCAAGGCTCTAACCTATCACACTGCTGCTTTCTTTGAGCATTATCTCTGCAAAAAAAGTTTGAATACAAATACACTCTTTTTATTGGAATAAAACAATGGAATCACCTTTAAAAAAAAAAAAATCTCAAAACTAGACTCCAAAAAGAAAGATTCCTTCCTGTTAAAAGGGAGAGATAAGCACATTTTAATTCATTGTGTTGGTGCTATTTACAGAGCCCAGGGCAGCAGGAACAGGTGATGATGGAACAGATGGAGCAGCTGCAAAGGCTGGTAACTGAACAACAGAAAATCATCACATATTATAACCCAGGTACTACCGGGATTTCCTCCTAAGAACTCAGTACTGTACATGGTAACTGTTCACATTCCTACAATGAAATGCTGCAGTTCCCAGAATAAATTCAAGCTATGATGTGGGGTTGGTCGGAGGACGTAGAGGGATCTTCATCTGAGAGTTGTACTAAAATATTTTATTCACACCACAAAAATGGTAACTCCATTTTCTTTGACTTTAAGTATTTCCTTCAGACATTTCATGTGTAAGAGTGCATTTCTATTTAATACTAACAGACATTCATATACATGTGTCGACTAAAGTTTAGATTAAAATTCATTAGTGTTGTAATAAATTTTAGCGTAGTGGGAGGCACTGTTAAAACCTAAAATATCTTCTTTCTCACTATATAAAAACTAGACGAGAAAGGGAACGGAATGGATTCAGCAGACAGGGCTTCAGAAACAGACTTTCAGTGCTGGTAATTCAGTCTCTTCCCCACAATACAATATAACGTCTGGAGCAGCTTCCTCCTTAATGGTAGCAGTGCCAGAAAATGCCATCAGCACAGCAGATAAGAAAAGGAGAATCCGTCTTCTGCAGGGATTTCCTTGCCCCCCTTCCAACTTTGGAATGGATATGGTTCAACAGTGCAAGTGAGACTGGATATGTGAGGGGCCAGCTGGGAGCTTCACCCACTGCACGGAATCTGGTTTTGCAGGGTCCCTCTGCATGAGTGCAAACGGGGAAGTAGACAATGAGACACTGAAAAGCCAAAGGATCTTTGAATTGGTTCCCTCCTGGAGGTATTCCACCAGGGGGGAACAGTTTTTTCCTTTGGACAGGGCTCCACAGTGCCCCACTGGCAGACGTTGCCTGTGGTATGTACATCCGCACATTGTTCTGGCATCCTGGCCTCCCCCCTCCACTTTCTGGGTTACATTAACCAGTTTGGGGATTGCAAGTATCTTGTGCTTCTGAGATGCCTTGAGGACAGACTTTCCACTGCTGGTGGTCTGCAGCTGTAGGACGTGCCATAATGTATGCTAGGCTAAACTCTAGTTCATCAAAACCCATGAACAATGATTCCTGCAATGTTGTAATCATGGATCACGTGCATCCTTTAGAAAAGGTCTTCTATCACAATTTTCTACAGTTTCAGTTTAGCATCCTCAGTGCCTGACAAGCTCAACGACAGTAGGAAGTCTTTTGGCAGCAGTGGAGTTACTCTGGAATTACACTGGTGCAAATGAGATTGGAATTTGGTCCAGTGCTTTTCCATAATCAAAATCTGAATAGGTTTGGCAAAATGCTTAGGATGGCAGAATTCACAAGTAGCTTTAAACTGTTCAACCAGCACTTACAATGCAGATTTCACTAATTTTGGACAGGGTCATATTTTATGTGATTAAACCGCTCTTAAATGATTTCGCCATGCTTTTAGTGACACTGGCTTTTTCCAACACCAGGTATGCATGTCCTTCCATCTTCCCCCACCTCCTTCCCTTCGCAAAAAATACAGGCTATGCAGTCATTGTAAAGAAAATCATGTTCCATTCATGTCCCTCATATATAGTATAGTATGAAGCAGTACAGAATTCTTCGCACATCTATGGGTTACCATGGTGTGTTTTTGAGTAGGGTTGTCAGGGTGTAAAATTATGGGACTAGCTTCAGACTGCAATGCGGTGCAGGAGGGTGGCTTTGGTAGTGGAGAAGTACTGGAACAAACAGGTTTTGACTCTTTAAATCCCTGAGTTCTGGCAGAAAATATAACTCAACATTTGATACTTTTTTACTCTTGTATAGCTCAGAACTGATTTTTCACTGTGTGTGTGGATTCCAATGGACAACCTGCATGCCCTGACTCAGACTGGCAGGTCTTGGCTAGGGTGAGGTAATAGCTTTTATTGGACCAAGTTCTGTTGGTGAGAGAGATGAGCTTTCACACCACACAGAGCTTCTTCAGCTCTGGGAAACATACTGAGAATGTTACAGCTAAATACAAGGTGGAACAGATTGGTCGCTAGCTAATATTCGAAGGGACCATTCAAGGTAGAGTGGCCTGTTAACCTTTGCAATCATAGGACAAAAAGAGGATTAGTGGATTATAGATTTGTAATAATCCATAAATCCAGGGTCATAACTGCTGATCACTAAAAATCATGGACTCAACAGAGCTCTTGAATGGTCCAGTAAAAGATATTACCTCACCCACCTTGTCTCTCAAATATCCTGGGACCAAAACAGCTATAACTACACTGTATAGGTCTTGATTAGGGCATTCAGCAGCGACTGATGATCCTTAAGGACGTTGTGGGTGTCTCCTGCATGGTCCATCTTCTGTAATTGTAGGGGACTGGGTGTTAAATGGACCTTCATGCTGCTATCTTTTTATATTTCTATAATGCAGAAATAATGATTGTTAAAGAAATAAAAACTCGATTAAAAAATTAGACCGTCAGGAAATAATATGCACAATTCATAATGATTCTTGGTAAAATGTGGTCCACATCTCCACATTTCTCCCTAGACCCAAGATATTGTTCCACCAGATGACAGAATGAGTGAATTGCAAAGTTTCATGGGTTCACAGAGGTAGCATTGTGCAGTCAAAGATGTAGATCTTTTTCAGTTCCACTTCCCCCACTCCTGCTGTACTATGTATAGGAAACATTCTTCACAAAAGACAATTAAATCCCTCTGTCCCGGTGGTGGGCAAACTTTTTGACCTGAGGGCCACATCTGGGAATAGAAATTGTATGGCAGGCCATGAATGCTCACAAAATTGGGGTTGGAGTGCAGGAGGGGGTGAGGGCTCTGGTTGGGGGGTGGGCTCTTGGGTGGGGCTGGGAATGAGGAGTTTGGGGTATAGGAGGGTGCTCTGGACTGGGACTGAGGGTTCGGAGGGCAGGAGGGGGATCAGGGCTGGGGCAGGTGTACAGGAAGGGATACAGTTTCCAGCTGACAGTGTGGGCTCGGGGATGGGGGCTGGGGATGAGAGGTTTGGGGTTCAGGATGGTGCTCTGGGTTGAGATTGAGGGGTTTGGAGAGTGGGAGGGGGATCAAGGCTGGGGTAGGGAGTTGGGGCACGAGGAGAGGCTCAGGGGTGCAGGCTCTGAGTAGCGCTTACCTCCAGTGGCTCCTGGAAGCAGTGGCATGTTCCTTCTCCGGCTCATATGTGGAGGTGCGGCCAGGCAGCTCTGCACGCTGCCCCATCCGCAGGCACCGCCCCTGCAGCTCCTACTGGAGCACGTAGGAGCCGGAGCAGGGCTATGCGGCTGCTTCCAGGAGCCATGTGCTGCGGCCCCAACCCTGCATCCCAGCCAGAGTGCCGGAGCATGGCCGTGCTACATGGTGTGGCCCCCATCCCAGCTCCCTGGCTGGAGCACCGGAGTGGGTCAAGCCCCAGACCTTGCTCCCCAGCGGGAGCTTGCGGGCCAGCTTAAGACGGCTCGCGGGCTGTAGTTTGCCCACCCCTGCTCTATCCCTGTGAAAATAAAACAATAGTGCCTCATATGTACATGAAGGAACAGGACATGGCTAGTTTGGATAGAATTATTTATAATCTAAATTCAAGTTTCAGTCAACCATATAAGGAACAACTGCTTGTAAAGCTTCATTTTTAAAATGTTAAACTTTATATTAGGTACAGCTAAGCCTAAGAAAATAATTTTAAGCGTTGGAGAATCTATTTGGCTTTTGTATAGATCCCAGTTTTAAACTGATTTAAGACAGTATCCCCTGCTTCCACTGGAGTCAATAGGAGTTTTACTATTGACTTTAGTAGGAGCAAGATCGGGGCCCTAAGACTGCAGATTTTGTAAAAAGAAATAGAATCAGATCCTCTGCTGACATAAATTGGCATATCTCCACTTAAGTCAATGGAGCTACACTGATATACATTACCTAATGTTACATCTAGGTTTTTGACTTGTTTAACTAGAATTCCAGCCCAATGAAATGAAAGGATTTAGAACAGCTGAGTTCTGACAGACCCTTCATTTGTAGGATAAGATCTGGTAATAGGGATGGGGGGAGTTTCCTTTCCAACCTGGCATATACATCAGAGATTATCAGAATCTTTCCAATGGCTTCAACTTTCAGAATCTTTGGAAATGTCCAAGCTCTGAGGTTCCACTTCATTTCTTCTCACCCTTAGAGAATTAAAGATCTTTCTATAGGAACTTCGAAAAGTCGGGCTGGAGAAGCAGTACACGATGGGGTCCAAAGTACTGTTGAGATAGGTCCAGCAGATAGTAACATCAAATACATTCACAGAAAAACGAAATGCTGCACAACTTTCAAAGCTTTGGAGAATATACACAAGCACTCTGCCCAACACGCTAGGCAGGAAGCAAACTCCAAACACCACCACCACTGCAATCACTAACAACATGGCTTTCTGCAGCTTAGGTTGACCGCTCAACTCACGGGGGCTCTTCTTCAGCTTCCCGATGACGCCAACTGTGCAGAACAAAATTAGGCCAAAGGGAACGAGAAACTCCAAAAAGAATATGATGACGTGCCAGATGCTGTAGAAATTGGCCTCTCCTTGTAGGGTGAAACTGCAGCACTCAGTAGAGTTTTTGGATCGAGGGGCAACCAGGATCTCAACAGTCAATCCAATTGCTAAAAGCCAAACCAAGCACGCAATGACTCTGGCATTCCTAGCTGTGAGAAAGCTGGTTTTATTGTTAGGGTGGACCACCCGGAAATAGCGATCCAGAGCCACCGCAGTGAGGAATGCGATGGAGACAGCTTGGGAAAGAGACAGTGTGAAGAATATTACCGAACAGAGTAGATCTCTATAATCCCATTTCTCTATAGTGCTAAACCTGAGAGCAAGCACCAGTCGAAACGGCAGGCAAATGCTCAGCAAGACATCTGCGATAACCAGGTTGAGCAAGTATACAGTGTGTGGCTTCCAAATTTTCAAACGGAAGTAGAACGTCCACAGAGCAATAGCATTGCTTGTGAGTCCCAGCAAAAATTCCAAAATTAGTAGGATGTTCATGGCGATTTCCACAGCCTCATTGTAAACAGAGCAGTTAGAATTTGTCATTTTCTGCTGGCTCCTCAAAAGGACTGAAAAACTGAAACCCGTCTGGATCATGTTACACTTCAAAGCCCACCCCCAAAAAAGGGTTTCTTTTCCTCCTAATACTGTAATTACTTCTGCATTTCTCAGAAAAGGAAGTATACCATCAGCATCAGGAGGTCAAAAGTAAATCACTATTAAGCATCAGTAAATAAAATGTAAATTGTACTCCGTATGTATGTATATTTATATATATAGATGTGTGTACACAAAACCACACACAGAATGGTTTCCTGTACATGAAATCTTGACCTGAATCTGCACCTCCTGTGAAGCACTGAGCATTCAATTCCCAGTGAAAAAATGTAAATTGAGGATGCTCAGCTCCTTGTATGATCTGACTCTATTTATGCTTTACAGATGTAAAACCCCAGAAAAGTGTTAAGTGTTATTTAGCCTTCCATGGTACAAACATATCACTATTATATTGCCATCCTTTTTAGGGAAAAGAAAATATGGTGACTTATTGTGAAAATCAGTATCCCAATAAGAGAGATGATTTCATTTTAATGTACCACTTCTATGCAGCTAAAAAAAGGGCGGGGTGGCATGTTTCTGTGTGTCTGAACAATGGTACTTCAAGTCTCGTTACTAACGAGTCACTAGCACTGGATTAAATGACACTAATTACACTGCCATTCCCAGAGAATATACTGGAAATGCAGTAACATAATGTAACATGATTTCTTCCCCAGTGTGCTTAAAATAACTCCAGTTTCTGGAACTGAAAGTCTTTGAACATTTTTTTTTTAAAACCCAAATGACACTTCTCTCTCTGACCCTTTTCTCTCTGTGTGTGTAACACACACACACAGACTATGTGTTATGTTTTTTTCTTCAGTACCCTTCTCCTCATAGGGCCGACTCTGTGGGAATTCCAGGGCTAAGCGCCCCTCCCCCCAGCACCTCCCACCTGCCAGCAGCCCCGCCAATCAACTCCTTCCCTTCCCACCCAGTGCCTCCTGCCCATCACGGATCAGCTGTTCCATGGCGTGCAGAAGGCGCTGGGAGGGAGGGGAAGGAGCAGGAATGGGGCTTGCTCGGGAGAGGGGTGGGACTGGATGAGAAGAGGCAGGGTGGGGGCAGAGCAGGGGTGGGGAATTTGGGGAAGGGGTGCAGTGGGGGCAGGGTCTTGGGCTGAGAAGGGGAGGTTGAGCACCCCCGGGGAAAGTTGGAAGCTATACTTCTCCTCCTAGAATTGCTCAGCTTTCTCCACAGGACTGACTGCTTTCTCCAAGCCCTTCAGAGGGTAGCAGTGGCACGCACACTTGATTGGTGCTTCACAGGGAGAGAGTCAGCCAAATGCCAGCTGCTCTCTTTCCCCGGCTGTGTGCAAAAGGAATCTGTGATTGGCGAGCTCCTATCTAGGAATCCAGGAGCCACCCAGAAATCCAAGGGAAAATCTGTGAATTCCAGGGAAATGTAGAACAGGTGGGGAGATGCAGAGGTGTCTTCCCTAAATCTGGAGTGCTCCAGGGGCTGGTGCAGCCCCAGGTACAAGTTAGAGCAGCCCCAAGGTGGTCTATGCTGTGGCCTTTGATGCAGCCTAGAGTAACTGCTGTTGCAGTTGCTTAAAAGGGCTGCTTCGAAGGGCAGAATCTGTCCCCATGCCTCACAATACCCACATGAGGTGCGGTAGGTGAGCAGTGTCCCTCTTCAAAGAGTCTGCTCCAAGTGTGGAAGAAGAAGGCTCCAAGCTGGGAGTGTGTACAGGAGTTAAGTGGAGCTGTCAGGAATGGTTTGTGAGGGGTGTGACAGCATAGAAGAGACAGATGGGTGAGGAGAGGCAGGATTTAGTTGATGTTCCTGCTTTGAGCAGGGGGTTGGACTAGATGACCTCCTGAGGTCTCTTCCAACCCTGATCTTCTCTGATTCTAAGTGCCAGAGGCTGCAGTAGGCAGCTAGCTGAGGTTTCGGTAATGACAGAGAAGAGAGAAGGAATCAGAGAAGTTGCCGTTTAGAGGAAGATGCACTGTATCTGTCTAAGAGGAAGGCAAGTCCTCAGTATTTTTGCCAGCAAGTTAAAAAAAAAGTATGGATTGAATGAATGGACTAGAAGGTGGAAAGAAAGCTGGCTATTGTCAGGTGCAACGAGTAGTGATCAATGGCTCGATGTCTAGTTGGCAGCCAGTATCAAGCAGAGGGCCACAGGGGTCAGTCCTGGAGCCGGTTTTGTTCAACATCTTTATTAACTATCTGGATGATGGGATAGATTGCACCCTCAGTAAGTTCACAGATGACACTATACTGGGGGTAGAGGTAGATATGCTAGAGGGTAGAGATAGGGTCCAGAGTGACCTAGACAAATTGGAGGATTGGGCCAAAGAAATCTGATGAGGTTCAACAAGGACAAGTGCAGAGTCCTGCATTTGCGACAGAAGAATCCCATGCACTGCTGCGGGCTGGGGATTAACTGGCTTAGCAGCAATTCTGCAGAAAAAGACCTGGGGATTACAGTGGATGAGAAGCTGGATATGAGTCAACAGTGTGCCCTTGTTGGTGTCAAAGTTAGACTCAGGACTCACAGTTTGTCAGACCACTCTGTTTTATTAGCACAGCGCTCTGCTAATACACCCAGATAATGTGAGCACTATGCAAGACACAAACTATCTTATTTATACAGATAAAAGAGCGGGAATTAGACAAAGGGACAAAGAAAGCAAAACAGTAAAATTCACCTGGGGCACAGCATGCATATCCTACTTCCTTACTAACTCTTATCGATCTAAGGCTAATACTTCACCAATTGCTCTTAAACGGTGCAATTGTTCTATGTTAATGTCTGTATTCCTGACACCTGGATTGCAGCATTCCAACAATTTGCTTAAAGATACAGACAGCATTTCTTTAATCCTTTCTATTTTCACAACATAATTCATTCTACTTTCACATTGCCAAGAAGGCTAATGGCATATTGGACTGCATTAATAAGAGCAATGCCAGCAGATCAAGGGAAGTGATTATTCCCCTCTATTCGGCACTGGTGAGGCCACATCTGGAGTATTGCGTCCAGTTTTGGGCCCTCCACTATAGAAAGGATGTGGACAAACTGGAGAGAGTCCAGCGGAGGGCAACAAAAATGACTGGGCTTGTTTAGTCTGCAGAAGAGAAGAACGAGGGGGGATTTGATAGCAGCCTTCAACTACCTGAAGGAAGGTTTCAAAGAGGATGGAGCTAGGCTGCTCTCAGTGGTGGCAGATGACAGAACAAAAAGCAATGGTCTCAAGTTTCAGTGGGGGTGGCCTAGTTTGGATATTAGGAAACACTGTTTCACTAGGAGGGTGATGAATCACTGGAATGGGTTACCTAGGGAAGTGGTGGAATCTCCATCCTTAGAGGTTTTTAAGGCCCATCTTGACAAAGCCCTGACTGGGATGATTTAGTTGGGGATTGGTTCTGCTTTGAGCAGGGGGTTGGACTAGATGACCTCCTGAGGTCTCTTCCCACCCTAATCTTCTGTGATTCTAAGTCATGACTTTCAGAGCGCGGTCTGAGCAAAGAGCCTGCAGCTGTCTGTGTGGCCAGGCCAAGCCATCTGTTAAGAACATTTTCCATATGGAAATCAGTGTGTGTGAGCCAAAAATCTCAGGGTGGTTGGAACTTGGCTTTATATTGAATGTGAAATGCAGTTTACTCTGGGGGTTACTAGTGTGCTGAATCAGATGGGGCAGGACCAGACTCTGAGGGTAACAGGCAGTTCCTAGCCATTGCCTGTAAGATGAAGGTCTTAACTCCTCTCCTTAGCTGACATAATGTCATCTATTATATTTATGCTAAAATACATTTTTTTCAGTCTCATGACCCTTTATTGATCTTCTGAATGATTCCATTGGTGTGTTAGTATAAAATGACACAATTGGGACAGCACGATAGACCTTTTACCCTATAGACCAAATACATTCTGCATAGAGTTGCCAGGCATCCGGTTTTCGACCAGAACACCTGGTCTGAAAGGGACACTGGTGGCTCCAGTTAGCACCATCGACTGGGCCATTAAAAGTCCAGTTAATGGTGCAGTGGAGGCCTGGGGCTAAGGCAGGCTCTCTGCCTGCCCTAGCTCCATGCAGCCCCTGCAAGCGTCCGCCAGGTCCCTGCAGCCCCTAGACTCATGGGCCGCCAGGGAGGCTCTGTGCGCTGCTCCCTCCCACAGTGCCGGCTCCACAGTTCCCATTGGCCAGGAACCGTGACCAATGAGAGCTGTGGAGGCAGCACCTGCAGACGCAAAGGCAGTGCACAGAGGCTCCCTGTCCGCCCATGCATCTAGGGGCTGCAGGGACCTGGCAGCCGCTTCCTGGGAGCCATGGTAAGCATGGCTGGGATCGCAAACCTCACTTGGAGCCCACACTCCCAGCCCAGAGCCCATACACCCCACACCCCAACCTCCTGTCCCAGCCTGGAGTCCTCTCCCACACCCCAAACCCTTCATCCCTGACCCTACCCCAGAGCCGGCACCTCCAGTCAGAGCCCTCACCCCCCTCCCGCACCCCAATCCAGTGAAAGTATTGAGGGTGGGAAAGAGTGAACGACGGAGAGAGCGGGGATGGAGCAAGCAGGGACAGGGTCTCAGAGAAAGGGCGGGGCAGAGACAGGGCCTCGGGGCAGGGGCAGGGCAGGAGTGTTTGGTTTTGTGTGATTAGAAAGTTGGCAGCCCTAATTCTGCAGTCAGAACTGTCCCTTGGGTACAGCAAATTGGGGCAACAGTTCTGGGCCTCACGCTTTGGTGGGCCCCTCTAGCCGGTGCAATTGGCCGGTGCAGTGGGTCCTGGAAGTGACAGATTCATCACTTCCATCCCGGGCCTCACACCCCCCTAGTGATGGTCCCCCTATGGCCTGTCTTATGCTGCCTTCATACTGGGCATGAATTTTAAATCTCCAAGAGATCTACAAAACAAGTTAGGTTTGACCTGGTGCCTCTCCTTGCTTGCTGTCTCTGCCTCCCTTGTTAGCTACTGCTCCTTTGTTTCCCTGCTGTACAATCAGAGAGGCAGAGAACAGGGAGCTAGGTTCCTGGCAGGGGGAATCTGTCTAGTAGTCAAAGCTATATTCCCTAGTGGCAGAGGACAGCATTGCAGGTAAAACCTCCTAACAATTCAGAACCTTGAGTTCAAGTTCAGTATTCAGTGGGGCCCAGCAAGGAAAGATGAAATTGGCCTGGTCATCTAGTTGGAGGTGCTGGCCAGTATGGAATAGATTTAATTTATTATTTGATGTATCTCACTGGGAGGCATAGTCCCTTCAAAATTAAATATTTCAGAGCTGTATTAAAGTTATATCTAGAATGTCTAGAAACCTCTTCTCTCCAGGTGCTCTACCCAGACATTAGAAATGCTCATACTGACAGTCCCTGCTCTGTATTTCTGGTATCTGGGTGCTCTTTGGAAAGGCCCCCTCACTTCCATCACTGCACTGAGAAAGCCTTAGTTCCCCTTTGGGAGCCACTGCAAGGCCTTTCTGTTTAGTCACCTTTTTGCCTGATGAACTGGCCTAGAAGGGATGGAGGGCACCTCATTTTCTTTGCTTGGGGGTACTCTGTGAGGACCCTTTAAATGACAATGTGTCAGCTGAGTTATGCTCTGATCTATGTGGTGTTTAATAATTATGGGCATGTAACTGGTGGTTGTCGTAGGCCTGGTTTAAACATTAAAAATAACTCTTATAACAAGATTCAATATTTTAGCATTTTGGCTGAACATGTAAACACCAGTAAACATGAAAAAATGAATATTTTAGTACAATGCCTGTTTAGCAGAAGTATTCTCGGTCAGAACTGGTTCTGTACCAGACTGACACTTCTCCTTTGTTTGTTATCACAGGCTTTTCAGTCTATCCTGGCACCCCTTCTCAGCTCATTGCCATGGTGCCAACACTTCCAAGATTTCCTGCCACTTTGTTTCCTGTCCAGCTCCCTTTGGAAAACTCTTCACCAGTCCAGAACCATGGACATTTACAAACCAGTCCATCAATAATGCAGACTTCCCTTCAGAGATGTTCCCCAGCATCCTCACCGAACAATAACTGCTCAGAAACGTTAGGTGAGTGCCTGCAACCTCCAAGTCCAGGTGGGGAATTAACTAGGGCACTGGAAATCTGCACCCAAGGACATTGTGCAAATCATGAAAGCTAAAATCTATATGATTTTTGATGCTTTTTTGTTTTAAAAGCTTTGAAATAAAGTTTTAAACTCATTTCCCCACTAGTTTGAGATGGTGGCCGTGCTATTTCCAGTGCTAACCAAGTAATCCGAGGCTTGTTTATGTGGGTGGAACAGAAATAAATGTTAGATTAAAATAAAAAAGTTGAGTCACAGATTGCAAGGAACACGGTGGTTTCCAGGGGAGAGACGATAAGAAGGAACTAAGCGATATGGCTTCCAAAGGTGATAGATGCGTCTGCTTCACGAAGGAGGAAGTCTCTGTGTTTTCCTTAGCAATCTCTGTGTTTTCACAGAGGCATGTAGTCCTGCCTTAAGAGGACTGGGATGGAAGCGCCAGTCTGGCTTTTTTTTTCCGTATCACATTGTGCTGTACTCATCCTCAACAGTATTTCTCAATCTTTTTGATAACGGACTGGCTTGCTGCCTTCCTAAACTTCAGGAAAATCTCAGGGACTGGTGCCAGTCCACAGACTGGTAGTTGAGAGACTGCTTTATAGGAAAATGTTGAGAAGTGAGAAGGAAGCAAAGCCAAAGTGATCAAAGAAAGTGATAGCAAGAACAAGAAATGAGAAACCAGGGAAAAACAGGGAGAATTTATTATGGAGGGGATGCAAAAAAGTGCAAATGATGAAGGCAATTAAATGCCAAGGGGAGAAAATGTAAATCAGACCTTTGTCCTAATTTCCTTTAAGTTTACTGCTAACAAGACCAGCTACAGCACAATGGTATGGTTTCCTGTTACAGTGGGAGACACCAAGGGACCCATTCAGCAGGGTATTTAAGCCAGTGCCTGGCCTTAAACATGACTGGTTGGGCTTATGCTTAAGTACTTCGCTGAACCGGGGCCTAGTGGAAATTGTGATGGGTGTGTTTTGTTAGGCCCTAGAGTTGAGAACTAACAAGTGTCAAAACGTATATAAACTGAAAAAAAAAGGTGTTTCTCTGACTATAGGGAAAGAGATTGAGCCATTGTCTCGAAGTGCTGGAAGCCCCCCCAAAAAACTTTCCAGACAAGATGCTCAAGAAGAGGAAATCACAGCCAGCAAAGGTGAATTACAGGAACAGATCTGATTAATATATCGAATGACTGTAAGAGGAAGACGAAACATGCTCAGTGTGTTTTGGGAGGGGTTATGAAGAGTATTTTCTTTCTCCAGTACACTGCGCATTATGCATATTGTTCTTCCTCTTGGTTTGAAAATTGTAGAGCTAAAGCAACTCATATATCAGATAGCTCAACTTGGCACTGTTTGTAGAGTTAGGCAGACACTGTAGAAAGGCAAGGGACGCAGCATGGCCCAGTGCATCAGGTGCAGGCTTGGAAGCAAGGAGAGCTTGGTTCTAGTTCCAGTTCTGCTACTTAACTTGCTGTGTGACCTTGAACATGCCACTTAAACTCTTTGGGCTGTATCTCTATCTGGCATAAATTAGCATTGCTCTGTTTACTTCCTCTGGAGTGTGCCAGCTATAAACTAAACTACAGCTGATCCCAAGGAGGAGTAACTTACATCTCCCTGCACCAGTTCCCAGTGAATCTGATTCTTGGTAAATCACCTACACTAAGTCATTCAAGCTAAATGAAACTAGTTGTTAACCTCCATTAAACACTTGCAGATGCTTTTTCTCTAGGAGCAAAATACTCTCCCCTGTGCAAAGCTAGAGTAGCTTGGCTTGGCATGGGGGGTTGGGATGTCTGTTGGAGAGGAAAATCAAGATGTCTCCACAGGGCTTCAGTAGCACTTGCTGTATTTGTGCTGCAAAGAGTGGACGCGAGTTGCCAGCGATGTCATATTTGTGAAACATGAAGGATCAAACATAGGCTCTTCTGCTCTCAGACCACAGAATTCTGTGATTTGAACTAAAGAAGTAATTCTCAATTGGTTGACACTAGTATTAGGCTTTTATCAAAGTGACAACATACTAGTTATAGTGAGTCTTGCCAGTCAGTTCAGTTTGGAGAATGTCAGGGGTTGACACATTTTTGTGACAAAACCTCCTATTACAAAAACTACACGCAGCTCTTCTTGCATCCATTTGGTAGGTGACATAAATGGACACACTTGAGCAGGTTTAATTCTATCCCGCAGACAGCAATACTGTGCAATACTCTGACTAACCAGTTAATTTCACTTTTATACATTGAGCGGGCATAAATCAATTCATTTTCACTTTCCTTCTTTGTAATCATTAGACTTAGGGATTAGATTCTTGTGGTCTTTTTTGAGTCTTATTCTTCCATCTAGTTAAGTTTAAAATATTGCCGGAAGCATTTTCAAACATTAAAAAATCTTAGAAGTTATAGAAAACTTGAAAAATGTCAAGGCTTTCTTCTTTTGTCCCTCCTTACTGCTGTTTAGATGAAAGCCCACTAAAGGAAGAGGCTTGTCCTAATACTCTGCCTGCCATTAAAGAAGAAGAGGGAGAGCAAACTGATGAACAGATTCCCCTTTCCCCTTTTGGCATAAGGATGGACGCAAGGACTAGAAACCTGGAAGACAGGTGAGGAAAGGTTTTAGTTTGTCATTTACAACGATACAAATAAAACTGTCACTGAACAGTTACTAGTTTTCCTCACTTTTATACACATAAAGTCCTAGGTGCTGGAACTAGTGGTGCTGGGGGTGCTGCCACACCCCCTGGCTTGAAGTAGGGTTTACAGTTTGGTTCAATGGCTCTCAGCACCTCCACTATAAAAATTGTTCCAGCACCTCTGCATACAGTAAATTGCAAGTGTAATTCAATGGATATCACAGACAAAGCCCCTTTCCCTATTATGAGATTAGCTTGTGTGCATGGGTGAAGGTGGGACAGATCCATGGCTTCTTGATAGGACTGCCAGCTCCAGAGCATAAACACCGATGACAACATTCAATCAACTCCTAGAAAAAAAGTTAAATGGAGGAGGTGTGCTGGGAGGGGGCCAGACACCCTGAGCACACTGGTGTAAGTGGGTATGCAGGCTAACCAGCCAGAGAAAGAAAATAAAGTCACAGTGATGGCCTCTTCATATCCCTTTCACAGGGTTTCCAAACACACCCAAACAGATCAGCTCAAACTACTGGGTAATAACCCCCGAGTCCTTTTCAGTTTAAGACAGCTGGGAGGGGAGAGGACTGTTGTATAGAGCTCTGTATTCTAAGTTGCCTGGGTACTCGAAGTCCAGTTCAGCCTATTATATACGATTGATTGTAAAAGTAAAAGATGGAAACCAAGACTGGTACCAATTGGACTGTTTACATTAAAAGAACTGGGATAAAGGGTCTTTAAAGCTCCTGCTAAAGTCACTGGCTGGCATGACTGAGCTGAATGATTCTAGAAATGGAAGGAAATGTTTGCAATTGAAATCATCAACATGTGTTTTGATTGGTTAATGTTAATTGCCACCCATTGTCTGATATTGCCCATCTGAGCATCACTGGAAGGAACAGTGGGATGCCTGGGTTGTAAGAAACAAGCTCTACCATCAGGGGTTGTCGCCGTCAGGTCTAGGGATCCCGGGGCCCACCACAACACTGCTGGGCCTTTGTCATTCTCATCTGCAAAGGCATCCTCACCAGACCCAGTTAAAGAGAGGGAACCAGATGGCATTGCTGCTTTCACTGGCTTTGGCTAAATCCTGACCAAAACTTGGGATATGAACCTGCTGTCACCCTCTCCCGCGTATCTTACTTTCTCCCCCCCCACCCTCCCTTATTCCTGTCTTTCCTCTCTCTCTCCTTTTGTCTTTTACCTAATAAGACTGGCCAGCCAGGGCAGATCCACCTTTTGCTACACTGCTGTGAAGGACAGCTAAAAGCAATCCCTTAAACACAGCCTGATGTTGGTAAAAGTTGGCCAGGTGTTCAAGTGCATGATCTGACTGTGCTGGGCCTGTGTTTCTCTAGCAGCAAGGTTGTCAGTGAAAATCAGCCCCAGAGGCAGAAGCTGCATTTCCTATCTTTACTGTTCCTTTCTCACCCCTTTCATGTGCTTTTGCCTTGAAGGAAACTGGACCAGACTTCAACTACAGTAACTGCTCAAGATCCTCTCAACTAACCTTTTCTCTTTTCCTCCCCAAAAAGGACAGCTAAGACCATATTTAAAGCCATCTAAAAGACTGTCACACATGGGTTTTGCCTATATAAGGTTTTATGTAACTAAAGAGAAAGGGAACAGGATGCACCCTTACCCGTACAACAGCCTCCTTTGCAGTAGCTTCCTCTTTTCTTGCATAATCTTGCCTAGATCAGCCATGTGATAGTGAGGACCCAGATAACCCCTTTCATGTCAAAGCACCCTTACACCTTGTCACAGAGAGACGTTCATATTAAATAATCTAGAATTCCCCAAGATTCAGGATTGCCAACCACAAGTGTGTAAAAATAATAATAATGAGTCAGCCTCGCACACCCCAGAATGAGATTTTTAAAATGATAATTTTGGGGTTCTTTTATTTGCCTTCTGAATTTTGGATTTAAATCTTCCAGCTCATCTCTGCAGTCTTGAGGGCTAGAAAAGTGGTTTTTTTTTAAATGAAAGCTGAGATTCTCACAAAATCAGAGGACTCCTGGAGCTGAAGCTTTAAGAAAAATTACCAATACTGGCAACACTGAGATGCACGCTACATAAACACATACTTCTCACACACCCTTTCTTTCACTCACTTCTCCTTCCCTGGGGCAACCCTAATTATTCCAGAAACAACTTTTAAATATTAGCAACTATGCATAGTTTACAAAGAAGCAGGGCAGCAGAAAACAAGGAAGAAAAAAGCTGACCTCTGTGAGCACGAAGACGAGGGCTAAGTTTTGCAAAAGTACCCTCCATTTTTGCATATACAAACACCTGCACACACACTTTTCGAGCACTAGCACTTGCACACACAGGTGGTAGCATGTACAAGTGCAAAACCCATTCTTGCATACGTGTTAGAATGTCTCAACTTTCACACACGGGAATTGGTGCTTGAAATGGTGTCTGCAAGTGCAAAGTTTCATGCAAACAAGTGAAAGCCAGTTTGAGGCCCCTTGAAAATGCAGCCCTTAGCTTCCTCAAGTGATTAAGCCTATGCATAAAAAAATCACCTGGTGCCTCAAGACATCTCTTGAGCATTTTAGCAACAATTATAGCCATACGTTTACTCCTCACTGAGCTTCAGAGAGCTCCAGATCAGGCAATAATGTCATCAGCAAGCGAGGATCATCCACTCAGAAGGAGGAAGTAATGATAAATACTGAGATGCTTTTCTAAAGCAAATTAAGAAGACCTTCCAAAAATATTTCCATATGTGTCCTCAGCACGTTTGTATTTTCACATCTTATGATGCTTTCAAGATTTGCTTTCCCTGAGACGTCAGAGACCTTTTAAATAAGTTTTTAGACACATCCCTAATACTGAAAGGTTTGCCTCTGCTTCACTACCTTGGTCTGTTATTCAGAGACTTCCATTTGCGCTTCCAATGCATTACAGACATTCTTTTTCTCCTCTGACAAAGTAAGGGCATGTTGTGAAATGTCGCTTTTTTCACCAAGTATTTCAGACTTCTCCCTCTCACTGCGTTATTCTCTGCTGGAGCTGGTGTGGGTCTAGGACAAGTGCTTGGAATAAGCAGGCTGTGCAGGGTTGGAAATAGTCTAGTTTTTGAGATTTATTTTTCCTTTAGGTATTTTCCATTTCCCAGTGTTTTAGGAGAAATTGCTATCTGTCTGACTGTAAAACATATATTCAGGCTCACACAGGATATTTTCAAAGTGAAAGGTGGTTCCTGTAAGGTTCCAGAGGGCCAGAACCCTGGTCTGTAGGGCTCCAGGTGACCAAAGCTGCTCTGCCACTCTCTGGCAGCTATGGTAGAGCCATGATCAATGCATTGTAAACCATGGGAGACTAGGCACCACAGGAACTGCCATCCATGGAAGCCTCAATTAGCAGTATCCCCGTGACCTCTGACTAGGCCAGAAGGAGCACTATTTAAGCATGGAGAGAGTTCCAGGAAGTTGTCTCTTCTACTAGGTGAATCACTGGTTGACTGTTATGACAGACCTTACTCCAGACCTGTCCTTCTCCCTTTCCTGACTCCAGCTTTAACCCTCGGTTCTGGTTCCTGACTTTTGACCCTGGCTCCACACACTGGGCATAGGTTCCTATGTCCTGGCCCTAATAAGTGCCAGGTTATACTCCATTAATTGCGCTGCCACTTCCCCTTTTTAAAAAATGCAGATTACCTTTGAAATCGGAAGTAGAGGTCAGCTGTGCTCTAATTATAAAGAAAAACAACTGGGAAGTTATTATATTTGATGCCATCTTATTCTTTGCCTAGACCAATCAGACCAGGAATTGGTGTAAGACAGAAGACTTTTGAAGAATTTGTTGAAGAACAACTTAAAGTAGATTCTCAAATAACGGAAAACCACCAGCAGGTAATGTGTTATTGGCCGTATTGATGAAACTGTTGAGCTTGTTTCTGCAAGTCCCTATGGGCTTAAGTGGTACATGGGCCTTGTTCTGGCTCTTTGCACCTGTTAATAATGCTAGAGAGGCCTAGACTAGCTTCCATAAATTAAAGCTGTCCCCCCAGAAATGCACTGTGAAATGCTGTTTGCCCATGATATTGCTGACATTTTGTGGACTGTTTAGTATTCACAGTATCCTACTCATCTAGGTACTACATGGCCTATATTCTAGTCTTCTCCAGTTAATTTAAACTAAATTAGATCTCAGGATGACTCTGTTATTCCATTTGTCACCATTCCCTATCCTAAAACTGGTGGTGGTTGATAATCATGTCCCTCTGTTTTTTTTGTCTTTTCTAATGTGAATTTAGTGCTTCATTCTGCCCAGTGCTGAGCATGCTGGTCCCAATGCTGCAAATTAAGCACATGAGTAATCCCATGTGCTTAATCAGTGAGATTTTTCACATGCTTAAAGATCAGCATGTGCTTAAGTGCTTTGCTGAACTGGGGCCAGAGTGCTCAGCACCTTGAGCAGCATCAAACCCTTAATCCTGGTGAGATATTCTGATTTGGCTGCCCTGAAGACAGGTCTTCAAATAATTCACAGAACAGTTATATCTTGGACATTAACACTCCAGACTTCTCACATGCTTTATTGACGTTGTACTCCAAACCTGATCTGGATGAGCTATGTGGGAATGGGGATGAGAAGACATATCATTTTCTAAGGCTCGTTAAGTGCTTTCTGCTGAGACTGACAGCAAGGGTTCAATATGGACGGAGCCAGATTTTCAGCAGCGCTCAGCACACTGGATGAGTGTCACAACGGGAGTCACTGGGTGCTGAGCACTCTTGAAAATCTGGCCCTTAGTGTCAAATGTAGCAGTGGCTTTTGTCCACTTGAAATTGGGGTGACAGAGACCTGCATTTTATCTTCAGTTCTGTCTACCAGCTCTGCCACCTTGCTATAATTACTGACCTGGAAGACATACAATTCAGTATCAAACATTTGGAAACCCAGAGCAATAGATTCTTGTTTCCTCTTTGTCTACCAACAAAGTAACACGCAACTCAAACTGATACATTATCTTCCTTTCTATATGATATTACACAAAACAGTCATACTTGCCTTAGCTGCAGACAAACTTATCTCATCCTTAGGGGCTGTTCTTCTTTTTTCCAGTATCATATTTAGTAACACCAGAGATAACACAGAAGGAAATAAGTTGTTGCGTGTCATTTAGTACTCACATTTGTATAAGGGATAGCTAGTATATAGGTCCTACTGAATAAAATGGGAAATAGTAGTAGAAGTTAGGGCCAAAATTTTCCAATTTGGGTGCCTAAAATTAGGCACTTAATTCCATATATAGGCACCTAAATTAGTGGCTGGATTTTCAGAATCGCTGAAAAATCCAAAGTCAGTCAGAAGCCCAGGGCCTCAGCAACTGAAATCAGACTACTCATATAGGTGCCTCATTATGGATTTAAGTGCTTTAACTTTAGGCATTCAAGGTTGAAACTGTTGGCCTGGCATAATATGATTAATAAGTGTGAACATCAGAAAAATTGTTACAGAAAATACATAGATCTAAGGAGCTGAATCAGACCCCTTTCTTTTAGCTCCAAACACACAGGCCTCTACCACTTGAGCCAAAGGAGAAGCCTCATAGCTGCTGCCGGTAGTTCTCATATCCTCTCTGGGGGCTAGTTATGATTCATTTGCACAGTCACTCAAAGCCATTACTGTAGACTAGGCTTCTGGTGGCCCAGTTAGGTTTCTTATTGAATCCTTTGCTTGTATTATCATGTGTGAACCTTTGCACTGGGTGGAGCCACGTGCTTTCTGAATAATAGAGCACTTAGGGCCATACCCTGTCTAGAACCACATGACAGCTCACACTCATAGCAATGACGTGAATAAGACTTCCCTGAAGGCACCAACGATGCCTAAAAATAAAAATTCTTTGCTTTTACATTTGCAGTGTAGTTGTAGCCATGTCAGTCCCAGGGTATTAGAGAGGCAAGGTGGGTAAGCTAATATCTTTTATTGGACCAACTTGTATTGATGAGACTACACGGAGCTCTTCTTCAGGAGCTCTTCTTCAGGTAGCTCGAAAACTTGTCTCTCTCACCAACAGAAGTTGGTCCAGTTAAGGCTATTACCTCACTCACCTTGTTTCTCTAGTTTTTGTGTGGTAGTTTCCACCCCCAGATAACTTTTTAAATATTAATTGGTCCATATAGTACTCTTGTGAGTTAAATGTGTTACAAATTGAGACAATCAGATAGAGAAGGTAAGTGGCTGCCCAAGGTCACTGCGGGAATCAATATCACAGCGAGAACGCAGACCTATCTGGCTCTTAGTCCAAGACTCAGTCCAATGGACCTCACTCCTCTCTCTCTCTCTTTCTCTCTCGGAGGGCAAAGCACAGATAAAGGAGGACGAATTCCTCCCTCCTCTGAGCTGGAGGTGGGTATGAGTGACCTTTGAACCCAGGCCATAGCTACCGGTACGGTGTATGGGCCCTAGTAGCAACTGTACAGCATCCTTTTCCCTTTGAACACACACAGTTTTGTGGTCCAGTGGATCAGTGCAGTCTGAAGATCTATTGTCCGTGCTACCATTCTGCTGTCTACCCACAAACAACCCTAGCCTTGCTTCCACAGCACACGGGGATGTGGAGGCTTCTGCTTTCTGCTTCTTGCTTCCCATCATAACGTATTGTTTCTGTCAAGCTTTGGGTCTTCTGTGGCACGGAGGCTGTATGGCCTTTTTAGAGCTTAAAGGACATGTTTTGGGTTTGAAAGTTTTTATGGTGTCGTGTAGTTCTTGTTCAATTCAGATATCTGAACAATAATAGGGTACACATGCACATTAGAATAGCTGTGACATGAGGTTAACAGAAAGAGTAAACTATCTGAGTTTAGTGATAAGCATAATACAGAATCTAGAAGGTTCATATAAATCTCTCACAGGTTAGTTAAGCATTAGAAGAGCTGGGCAGGAAATGGTTTTCCTGTCCCATGACAGTTTTCAAGATTACATTTTTCCCCAATCTGAATCAGGACAGAAAAGTTGGACTCTCAAAAATGTTTATGAATTGAAAATCAAAAAAAACCCACCAAATTCTATTTGGGTCAATCAAAACCTGTCATTTTGATTTTGGCCATTTTTATTTTATTTTATTTTACTCTAATTAGCATAAATTTCTGTGCAAAAATTATTTTGAACCAGAAAACAAGAAATATTTTATTTTGAAAATATCAACATCTTTCTTTTAAACAAAAATTCTTTGAATTGAAAAATGCAATGAATCCAATCAATTCCTGTGAAAAGTTTTGGTTTCAACAAATTGGCATTTCTTCAACAACAAAAAAATCTCCCTCGTTCCCCCCCTCAAAATTCCTGACCCGCTCTAATCAGAAGGCTCCTTAGCATGGTAACTATGCAAACTGTCAAGTGCTGACCTATTGTTTACAGCTAGGTTTTCCAGTTCAAATAAATACTTTTAAAACTCAAGTAAAGAAAAAACCTGAAACCACTTGCTGGGAATTCATCCCTGGGTGTGTGAGATTTCAGAAAAAGGTCAACTTTAATATTATTCAAGGAAAATTATCTTTATAAACAGATTATTAAAACAACTATTTTCTCTTCTTAAATATTATCCATTAATTTATCTATTAGTAAGCACTGCAGAACTGACGAAATAATCACCACAAACGAGAATGTTGTACTCTATATCACTAAACCAGAGTAGAATGTATAACATTTGGAAACTTCAAGGTGATACAGTATCCAGCAATCAATACAGGTACTACTATAAAAATACAAGTAATGTAAGAAAACTTTTTTAAAAAAAGATTATGTGGATTTACAGAACTCAAACTACTTAATACCATAAAACTTTTCACTACTTTGTGTAGTGCTGTCTATGTGTCATAAAAGCAAAGGTGTTTACTTTAATAAACTTCACTGGCCTGAAATTTAAATAAAGGAGAGTTCTAACTCCTCTCAGAATTTTTGGGAGGCTTTTGCCAGATCACATCAGTACAATAGCAAGCATCCGTGGTTCACTTTAATCTGAAATTCTGGGAAATCTTAGTATTTCTTTCTACATGGAAATGTAATTATAAAATGAAGTGGTGAATTATTTGCTATGTAATGCACCATTATATTCATTACATTTATCTATCATTCTGCCTTCTGTGACATCCTTTATTTGTTTCCTCTCTTTCAATTCTCTGTATGTTGACAGGGATTTTCAAAAGTTCCAAAATTACTTAGGAACACAAGTCCTGTTGACTTTCAGTAGGACCTGTGCTCGTAAGTGATTTAGGCACTTTTGAAAAGTCCACCCATTATCTCTCTGTGTTTCCCCAGAGCATAGTAATTCAAGATGTGCTTTAAAAGTAAATCCACCAGTTTTAAAAAAATACAGCACAAAATCCTGTTTAAGGTCCTCTTCCCCCCAGTGCAAAAGGGCCATCACTTGACTTAAGCACCACCAGAGATCTCAAAATAGGGTTTTAGTGGGACTTAAGTGATACAGAAAGGCCTGGTCCTGCCCATCTGTACAGGGATGAATGTTGCCCTAACAGAACATGGACTAAATCAGCAGGACTGCTTTTGTGAATAATCTGAGCAGGTTTTGGATTTAAGCACAGACTCAAAATGTGTTTCAGTGCAGTTGTTAAACTATGAGAAACAGTGAGAATCATTTGCTTGCCAGAATCTGAGTTTATTGGCAACCTCTGACATCATCACTAAACTCTTTCGCGCAGTGATTGTCGGTTAGAGTCTGTTTTCAGTTATACTGCTGGCAGTTTGTTAATTTGTTCATATACCTGAGTTTAGAAAAAGAGGCCATGATTTTGTGCTAGCTTTGATGTCATCATCTGTTGTGGAGAGCATAGAACCATGAAGTCAGATATTTGCAAGTTAATTTATATATTTGTCTGTAATTTTTATTAAAAAGAAAAAAGAAATGCAGGGCCTTAGCCACAAAGTGGTCATTGAATGACTTTTAAACATTTTTTATACCTTTCATCTGAGATATTGAAACTATTTCTTTGTTATGAAAGCAGAAATAGGAAAACACATTGATCACAGGGAAATAAAAATTCTAAGATAGCTGAGCATAAGGACTGAATTAACAGGGTTACAAAGAATATCTGGGCATTTCAGAAGTGAGTTTTAACCTGTGTTAACCAAACACTCTGGAAGGGTTTTTTAGACTTTCTAAAAAAACGCTTAACTAAAATAACACTGTTTGAACATTATCTCATTATAATATTCCTCCCTGTGAGAATTTATTTTGTGCTGTGTGACTTGAGTAGTATAAATGCTGGAAAACTAGCATTGTGTGTGTTTAAAAAGTTTTGATATAAAGGAAGATAGAAAAATGTGGCATACAACAAAGAAACTGTTTTTATTATTATGGCTTCCGCCTAATGGGATCTGATTTCTCTCTCCATTTTTGAAGAAAGTCTCATAATTTGAACATAATTTTTGGTATTTGCAGAACTTCTGTGAGGCTAAAGCGACCCCTCGGGAATCTTTCCTGAAACGTGGAGAAGGCATTGCAAGGCTTGAAAAAAATAAAGAGAACCTTGCAAAAGAACAAGCCAAACATCCCAGAAGAGTTAGTTTTTGCCAGAATATCTTCTCTTTCCCTCACCAACAGGATGCAGGAAAATTACAGCTGGGGAAACATTTAAATCGTTTACATCAACGGTCCAGCAGCCCCACGGTGTTGGCCTCTAATGAGAAGAATACAAATTGCACTATCTCCATGAGTGAAATAAAGGCTCAGGTTGACAGTAAGACAAGAGATCCTGAGCAATGCCCAGAAGAAAGACGAGAAGGAGGTGGTGGAGAAGAGTGTGCAAAGGAGGATCCTGCTGTACCACTGCAAATGAACTGGGCTGAACTCCTGCAGCAGTGTCAGGAACAAATTACTGAAATGAAGCTACAAATAGGTGAGAAAAATAAAGCTCAAAGTACTGATTCTCTAGGACATTCAGACAGAGCAGACAGAAGTTCCATGGAGTCTACAGTTCAAAAGGACCTAGATATTGTGGATCAGCGTGTGAAGGGCAATCTAACTCAGAAAGCAGAAAAACCCTTGGAAATCCTCCAAGAAGGTTCCAAGCTTCAGAATTTAGAAGGAAGCCAAACCAAGCAGATGGATTGGAGCACAGGCCTCAAATTCACATCAGGTATGAAAGGAATTAGCAGTTGCCACAATGAAGATTACACCGTGAGCAAAAGCCAAGAGAGCCAAAGAGGAACCACCACTGGGTTTAAGATGGTTAATGACAGAATAATGAAAGTTACTCACAAATCAACTCAAGGCATGGACAAGAAAAAGAACATCACATCTGTCAGCCACCAGCAAGAGTGGCAAAGCAACAGAAGTGCTGCCTACAGGTGGAAAGCTCAACCCTTGTCCAGTGGGTCAGGCTGCACATCCACTGACAGTGAGGATGACCCCAAATCTTACTGTACTCGGTCTCCCACAATGCACGTGCCTCAGAAAGTAGGTCACACAGACAAAAATTTGGATCTCTCTGATGCTGATTATGCTACTGATGAGCTCAGTGGGGCAGAAGATCTGGCCCTGAAAAAGCACACTAAGCCACCTCCAAAGAAACTGAGTGCTCAAGAGATAAAAGCCAAACAGGATCTCTCCCTCAGCACAAGCAGCAGTGACTCTGGTAACAGGGTTGCCAGGCTGAGAGGAAACAAGGCTTGCTCTTCTCTTCGAAAGTCTCCCTTTCGGCCCCCGAGATCTGCAAGAGGTGGAAGGGAGCCTGAGCCAAGGAGTGAGAGAAATGTTGAGGATGGTAAAAATGTAGAGCTGCAGTCGTCACCATCAACATGTGATCTGGTGGCCAGCCTGTTCCCAGCATTCAAAAGTAAAGAAACCCTTGCAGAAGAGAGGGCACAAAGAAAATCGGTTCTGGGTACACTAGGTAAGGGCTAAGCAAAACTTCTTTCCCCATGTCAGTAGAAGTTGAATTTTTCTTGGTTTATAATGATTCTACACCAGTGGTGCAAGTAGAATTCATTTCTTATCAGTACACTGCACTCATGGGAGGGACATAAAGGGGAGGCACCAGCTAAAGGGGAGGCACATGACCCCCCCATGACTCCTCCCTGCCCCACCCCTTGCATCACTGTTCTGCACATGCTTCATTAGTGCATGCACCATCCCATGCCATGCCAACCACCATGCGAACATTCCTCAGCCCAGACCTAGAAAAACCAAGCTCCCTCTAGGGCTGAGGGGATAGTTCAGTCTATATGCCCATTCCAGTCTTGGTCTTTTTGCAGAGACTGCCAACAAGGACATCCATCAGTGCCACTTGTAACTGGTTTCGTGACAAGAGCAACTGTGCACTAGGAACTGAACTGGGCCCACCCACTACTAATTGTATATAATTTAATTCTGTTTTGGTGTGAATGTGTAGGTGTGGTTGCTTAGCCCTCATAATGCTTCACATCTTCACAGCACTTTACAAATTGTTAATTTTATCCTCACTGCACTTAGAGTTGGCACCCAAGTTGACTTGCTGCCATTTTAGGGATGGAGAAACTGAGAGAGAGTTTAAGTGATGTGTACAAGGCCAGAATGTGAGCTGGTTTGAGATCTGGGATTAAAACTGAGGGGGTCAAATTCATCCCTGGTGAATTGTCTGTGAAGTTATGGCCTGCTATATCCTAGTTCCCAGCCATGTGCTCAGATGCCAGCATCACATCTCTCATTTTGTAATTAATTCATATTGCTACTAAGCACAGACAAACGTGCTTGGCCCTGTGCAAGACACAGACATTAAGACAGCCTCTGCCCTGAAGAATTTACAGTATAGGAGACATTCAGCCCACAAGAAAAAGCAGGATGCATTGGAAGAACCAGAGAGGAGAGTTACCTTACAAACTTGATTTAATCTTATATTTTATTTGATCCTCTTACTTTTCTTCTTAATGTGGGGAGAGTCTTGCAGATGAAGCGGGTTTTCAGGAGGGATTTTTCTATTTCCATTTGAACAATAAGGACAATGCTTGGAACTCCAGTGGCAGAAAAAGAGCCTGCCTTGTGGTTTCTGGTTCATTGGACCCTTGGAAGCCCAGGGCTGCAATTCCTAAAATTATAAAAATACCACATGCCCATGCAATTTAGTTAGTTATTTTCTGGGGTTGAGTGGATGTCAACTATCTATTGATTTGTTACTGTGCTTCTGCCATGTTCAGTCTCCTTTCCCCTCTGGGTCGGTTTGATGTCCAGGTGAAAGTTCTGAATTAGAAAATTTTTGGTGCAGCACATTGTACTTAACAGGGGTGAATTCCAATTGGATTTACAGTAACCAAGAGCCTGATCCTGCAAATACTGTCACAATCTGGTCCAGTCCCACTCTCTGGATTGACTCTAGTCTGTAGTGATGGGATCCAATTACACTCCTGGGATCTGGATACAAGTAGTGGATAGTCACTGTTCCTAGTTGAGGCACATTGCCAGTTGCGGATCCGTGTCTGACCCTCTTCTTGGGCAGTGGGACCTCACAGTCTGATTGCCTGGACCCAGGAACCAGTGCCTGAGCCCCTTCTTGCCCATACACATCCCTCTCCTTGGTTCTATTCTTGGCTGTGGGAGCTCTGGTTTTTCTAGTTACACACTTTGAGGACAACATGGCAGGAAAGTAAGGAAACACAGGCTTAGTGAAGGAATTTCTTATACAAGGAATGTCTGGGCAGAGAGTCGTTCAATGTCAGTGATCCTGCTGGTAGAGAAGCTACAATAATAAATAATAATAATTGTTCCACTGGAGTAGAGCCATTCAGTGTTGATGGCCCTTGATTGCTCTGTCACACCTCCTCAGACACAGACTCTTCACAAGCTGTCAAGTTCTGCCACAAAATGGATGCTCAAAGCCACTTCAAAAGTTACATTCAAAATGGAGGCTGAAATACAGTGTGGCATTAACAAAAACCAAAATGGAATTTATACCTTGGCCCAAACATAGCCCCCAATCAATCACACTTACTGCCAGGTGTAGTGCTTGATTTGCTCTAGTAAGCATTATGCTGTATAGCAGGGGTTCTCAAGTTGGGGGTCGGGACCCCTCAGGGGGTTGTGAGGTTATTACATGGGGGGTCATGAGCTGTCAATCTCCACCGCAAACTCTGCTGTGCCTCCAGCGTTTATAATGGTGTCAGATATATGAAAAAGTGTTTTTAATTTATAGGGGGGGTGGAGGTTGCACTTAGAGGCTTGCTATGTGAAAGGGGTCACCAGTAAAAAAGTTTGAGAGCCACTGCTGTATAGTGAATAGTGTCAGGATTGGGTCCCAAGATGTTACAGTCAGAGAACTTTACATTTTCCTGGTCTATGCAATTCTACTGTAGTTAAATACATGCACTATTTTACTGAATACACAGTAAGTTATATGTAGTAACGTGATTATCTTCATAGAAGCAGTTCAGAGAAGGCTTACTGACAAGTTAGAGGAACTGGAAAAGGAGATTGGTGTATATCGTGGAGAAACCCCTCTTCTAGCGATGATGAAAGAAGAACAAGAGAAAGCAAGGCATTTTCTTAGGTAAGTAAACCATCCCGTGGTATGCAGAACAAATCTAGCTGACCATGCACTATGGCCAATATTTTCAGCCTTGGATTCCTAAAGCTAGGTTGCTAAATCCTGCATAAGTGTCCTCAGGGTCGGTGCAACCATTTAGGCAGACTAGGCAGTTGCCTAGGGCGCCGAGATTTGAGGGCACCAAAAAGCGCCCTCAAATTTTTTTTAAATGGTTGAGCAGCTGTTGCTGCTGGGACAGAGAAGGAGTCTGAGCTGCCGCAGTCATACCTGCACGACCGCCCGCAGGCACCACTTATCACTGTTTGGAATGTTCAGTGTCCCCCTTAGAAACGCTAACAAGCTTATTCAGCGAAGTTTTGATGTACTTGATGCATGCTATTAGATCGTCAATTAGGCATCAACGAGATAATTTAAGAGTAAATGTCTTTTTGTTTGAAGTACCACTGAACACTAATCTGTCCATTGCCCCCTCCCTCCTCTGTTACTGCTTGAAGCAGAATCCTGGGTAACAGTAATGGGGATGCTGGATAAACCTTTTAAAATATTTCGCCTTTATAATGCCACATTTTTAATACAATTTTAAAATTAGATCCCATAATTTCAAGGCATCGATTTTCCCGTTTAGACAATTAAATTGCAATTGTTGGCATGAACATCATTTTAAAGCTGGGTTTTGAAAATCTAATTTAACTTCAAAAATTAATGACCAAAAGATAGGCACATGAAGTAAGGTAAAAGTAATTAACCGAGGGTCTAGCATTCACTCCCAACACCGCAAAAGAGCTGAGGGATTTCCAAAGAACTCTGACACCACTACAGTGTATCATTCAAACGTGAGAACATAGTTACTACAGATAATAAATAATAAGTTACCTGGGTTGGAAATAGATCTTTGTGGAAGGGAAAGCAGGAAACTTGTCTTTTTGATTACAGAATTATTTTGCTTCTGGATCCATTAAAATCATAACCGATTTTTTGGGGGAGGGAATGTGGGGAAGAAACTCTTTTCTCTACTAGTTTTGTTTATAGGCAGCTGAAAAGAAAAGTTAACTGGCTTTGCACAGAACTGAAACCTAAAGGTCTCTCCTCCCTCCTTCTCTACTCTGACCCCTCTGGGCTATTCCAAGTTAATTGTCATCTAATTGCCCAGGAAAGAAAGAGATAGTGGCAGCAATTAGGCATAGCCCCCATCAGTTCAGGAGTCATTAACACAGTACTAAGATATGCTGCATGCTTTCCGTGCACCCAGGCCTAATGATGGACTGGGGGCAAGAGAAGCAGGGCTGAGCCCCTAGGGAGTGAGCCGCAGAGAGCCAGTGCCCAGGAGGCTGAGAGGGCAAGGGGCTGCAGGGGCGTCCCCACTGCTATTTAAAATGCAGATCCCGCAGCGGTACCTCTCCATGGGACAGAACCGGTTCCTCACAGAAGCTTCTGTCCAACAGCTCTTCCTTCTGCAGCTGCTGTTTGTGCTCCAGCTCCATCCATGGCAGCTGAACCCCCTGTCCTGACTGCAGCCAACCCCTCATCCCCTGCCCTGCCTCCAGTCAGCCCCACACCCCTTGCCCTGCCCACAGCCAGCCTCACACCCCCTGCCCTGTCTCTAGCCAGCCCCACACCCCTGTATCCAGCCAGCCCCTCACCCCCTGCCCTCAGCCAGCCCCGCACCCCCTGCCCTGCCCGCAGCCAGCCCCTGCTGCACCCCCTGCCCTGCCTGCAGCCAGCCCCACACCTCCTGCCCTGCCCACAGCCAGCCCCACACCTCCTGTCTCCAGCCACCCCACACCCCCTGCCCTGCCCACAGCCAGCCCCTCACTCCCTGCCCTGCATGCAGCCAGCCCCTGCTGCACTCCTTGCCCTGTCCATAGCCAGCCCCACACCACCTGTCTCCATCCAGCCCCTGCTGCAGCCCCTGCCCTGCCTTCAGCCAGCCCCACACCCCCTGCCCTGCACGCAGCCAGTCCTGCACCCCCTGTCTCCAGCCAACCCCACACCCCATCTCCAACCATCTTCGCATCCCCTGCCCTGCCCAGAGCCAGCCAGCCCCACACCCTGTCAGGTTATTCAATTATTCTTATTAAATATGTAGGCTAAATAATGAAATTAATAAATTTTCAAGCCGAATGTGTATTATTCTAATGAACAATGCCACATTATGCAATATTCATTTTTGAAAGCTTATAATAAGCAATGCTCTGGGGGGAGGGGTGGGGGCAGAGGGCGCAAGGTGGAAGTTTCGCCTAGGGCGCAAAATATCCTTTCACCGGCCCTGAGTGTCCTCATTTCAGTGAAAGCTGTGGGTGCTCTGAAAAGCAGGCCATTTACGTGGATGTCTAAATATGGATGTAGCTGACTAACTAGGGGCACACAGATTTGAAAACTGTGGCCAGATGACTAGTTTTAGGGCTTGATCTTGTCAAATGCTGAATGATCTGTACAAGTTGCTGAGCATCCTCAAGTCACAGTGAAGTCACTGTGAGCTGGGGGCACTCCCATTTCAGAAGATCAGGCCCAACCTGGTTATCATCCTATGTCACATTTAGATTTACTCACCTTTATATAGCGGTATCTATCCAAACCATGCAAAGGATGTATTTGGGACTACAGATGTGCCAAGCTTGAAGTTTCAAAAGAGCCGATTTGTAAATAATCTAAGTGCAACAAAGCAGCTGTAAAATTGCTTAGCTGTAAAATGTTTGTTTGCATAATTCAAACAATTTTCTCCTCGACTGAGATCAAGCAGGAACATTTTCAGTCCAAAAAGTAATATTTTGAGGAAAATGATGATTGAAAACAGGGGTTTGGAATAGAGGGCGCCATCTCAGCTGTAGGTACCCTGTAGCCTGTAGTAAAATCGTGGCATGGTTAAATTCAAAACCAGTGTGATTTTTTAAAAAACATGTTTGAAAGCTGTTGCAAACTTCTTTTTTTGGTATTACTGTGTTCTTTCTATTTCTTACTCAGTATGAGAATATTTCTTTTCTTATGTCAAGTAAGAGTAATTTCTTGATCTAGATTTTTTTTTGCATTCATTTAAAAAACATTGAATATATGTTGCAAACTGAATGCGCCCCCAAACCAAGCCAAAAGTTTACACTTTTATATATTCATTCCCATTGATTTCAAGGAGTTTAGGATCAGGTCCTTTCAGCATTACAGTGTGCTATATTTTTCCTTAGCTATCCTTTCCCAAAATACTTTGCATTTTATTATGAATTTCTTCATTAAAGATCCTTTTCTGGGTATGATCCCACAAGCTCTCCAATGGGCTTCAATAGGAGTTCCATGTGTGAGAGCTTATGGGTTTGGGCTGTTTATGTTTAACATCTAAAAAAGCAGTAAAAGAAAGTAAGCTGCAGTTTTTCCAAAGTTATGTACTGGTGTTGCCTTCAGCTGCTAAGTGATGTTTCTCATGCAGAGTTAATGCAATACTTTCCTAGACAGCACTGTACTCTTTTCCTGTAGATAGATGGTGCCCTCTGGTGGGTTTGTTTTACTGAGTATAGTGCTTTGGCATCTAATAATAGTGTTGGCCCTAAAAAGAGTGTTGTTGACAGCGTTTTGATGGAGTTAGTTGTGGTTGCCTCTACCATTTTCACAAAGATGTTTATCCACAAATCCGCAAATGGCATGCTGTGTAGTGTAGAGCTTTTCATTTCCTCTTTCCAGTTTGTGAGCCAGATCCTCAGCAGGGGTAAACTTGCTTAGCTCCATTGATGTCAGTGACCGCACAGTGATTTACACCAGCTCAGGATCTGGCTCTGTACTTTTTAAACTAATGAGCACGTCAGGAGCCTTGGTTGGTAACCACAGTGATAGAGCTCTTCAGTTATTCCGTGTTGACTTTTTTGCCTGGTCGACGCAATAAGAGCCCTTTGAGGGAGTCAGCTGGCATGCCTGGACCTGTCCAGGCTCCTATCCATTCTCTGGTTTTCAAACACATTTTTTTCCTTAGGCCTCTGCAGGCATGAGAAGTGCAGACTGGAGGGTGAAAATTCTCTGAGTTTAGAATTTGGCATATGCACGGTGCCTAACAGAGACTGAGGTGGAGATGAGAGCTAGTAGACTGAGACTCCACCCAGACAGAACTGAGATAATTGCTGTTGGCTGTGGAAAGCTTTAAGGAGATTTGGCGAAGATTATTTCTGGGGAGTTTGCCTGCCATTTGTGACATATAACCTGCTGTTCTTGTTGGATCTACAGCAGCTTCTGGATGTCCAGGTAGCAACAGCAATCATGGGTGCTTTTTCCCTCCGTTTAGCTAGAAGGTTTTCTCTTGGCTGTGGATTTTACTTCCATCACCAGGGTCTTTGTAAGTTTGCAACTGAGTCGTTGCAATGTGCTTTACATTGGGGCTACAGCTGAAAACCTTATGAGAACTTCAGTTTGCATGAAACATGGAGGTCTGCTTTGTAGGCAGTGTTTTCTGCAGGAAATACTTTACACCTGTGATGTGCACTGGCTGCCAATTCACTTCCATGTGCATTTCAAGGCTTTGGTTTTAATCAATTGTATAAGGCCCCTAGAAGGTTGGGGTCAACCCTAACTGAAACACTTCTGGTCTCTTTGGGTGATTCTGCCCGAGATTAAATCAGTTGAGGTGCTGGAACTGATTGCTCACTGGTCTAGCTATGAAAGTAGGGCATTTGCCATGAAAGACCCTCCACTTTAGAAATTGCTTCCTGCTATGGCCCAACTTTGTTGACTTTCTTGGTAACACTTCTGTTCTCACAAGGGGCACGGAGAAGATTGGCATAAGCAGGGGTGTTGTATTTATTACTCCTACTAGATGCTGGAGTGAGGAGTTAATTGGTTACTGGGGAGATGTATTACTTTTAATGTTCATGAACCCAGAATACCGTAAGGGCTCATTTTTTTAAAAAAAGTGCGAATGAATTAAATCCAAATAAATAAACTGTAAAGGTCATTCCTGGAGTGGCACCTTCCTTCGGGCAGGAGGAGGAGGGGACCTGTGCGTCTCTTAATGTCAGTGTTAGTTTCCATTTCGTACATTAGAGAACCTCTGCAGTGACAGGCCCAGTTAGTGAGGTAAATGCTCTTAACCACCTCACTGCCGCCTCATGTGCCTGCCTCTGAGGCTAACAAATGATATAATAATATATTCAAAAAATGGGGTGAGCATTTTGGCCAAACACTGATTTCAGTTCATACAAATATGCTACATTCTGGGCTCTATTAAGGACTTACAGCCTGGAGCTCCCGTGCATAAAAACATGCACTGCTCCAGTGCTGGCATCTAGAGGCTTTAGGATTGGAATGGCAAAATGTCTCCTAGGTGTTAAGATTGTACATTGAGCACTTGGACTTGCCATACCTCTAGCAAACATTCCCAACAGCTCCCTCCGCTAACTGGTACGTAAGGTCTATGGCCATTCTCACTCTGGGGAAGCTAGGGCCTCTGGAAGCTCAGTCTCCAACCTTGCACCCTGATGGGTATGTGTGGGGAAGGAGCCGCCTGTGCTCTCTCTCTCTTCAAGCACAACCGCTATGGGCTGTGATCAATGGTGTGCCATCTAGGTATGCAATGCATACAATGCATGCATTGCATGCCCCAGAATTAAAAAAAACATGGTCCAACTAGTGGCCCATGGGCCAGATCTGGCCTGTAGGATGATTCTGTCTGGTGTCCTCTGCACAGTGTGACCTCACAGTCACCATGGGCATAGTCATGCTGCATGCAGGACGCCATTTTGTGCAACGTCACTAAAAGGTTGGACTGCCTAAGGCATCCAAGTTTAGAATTGAATCATTGCATGCCTTACTAAAAATGTCCCGGCCTGACAATGGCTACCATAATTTATCCCTTCATGGCTTAAGAAAATGTGTTTGAAAGCCTGTAAAATTCATGGCTATAGAGCTGGCTGGAAAGAAAATCCCAATGGGAATTGCCTTCCATTTGCTCAAAAGGACAAATTCTACCTTCAAACATGCACCTGTGACTCTCAGTGATTACAGACCTGATTTTTTCAGAGCTGCTGAGTACCTATAGCTCCCCTTGACTTCAATGTCTGCTGTGAATGCCCTTGACCTCTGAAAATCAAGCCCTAAATCTGGGAATCCTGGATACTCATCCAAAGACAGGATTCAACCTACATTCTTTACATCAGCTTCATAATCCCCAATTTACCTTTTGAACAGAACACAAATGGACCAGTTTGAGACCAGCAAGGCTCAAGAACTTAATTGCTTAGAAGAATATAAGAGAGACTGCATTCACACACCGAAGAAAGAAAAGGTTGAATTTAAGAAGTATGCAACAGCAGCTAGAGTCACTAGGGAGGACGTGAAATCAGAAGAAATACAAGTAAGTAGTGTATAAAGACAGGGAAAAAGAAAATGTGGTTTTTAAAGATCAGTTTGTAGTCCATCCTAGAATGGATATGAGAATTGCTCCTCAAGTGATGGAGAATCCACCATTTTTTGAGATAACTTATTCCAATGGTGAATTGCCCTCGCTGTTAAAAATCTACAATTTATTTCCAGTCTGAATGTGTCTTGCTTCTGTTTCCAGCCACTGGATAGCATTATGCCTTTTTCTGCTAGATTTATAAATCACTTCCCTGTGTAAGTATTTGTAGACCATAGTCAATTCACCTCTTGGATATACTAACTGATATTAGAGGGGTTGCTGTGTTAGTCTGGATCTGTAAAAAGCAACAAAGAGTCCTGTGTCACCTTATAGACTAACAGACGTATTGGAGCGTAAGCTTTCGAAAGCTTATTCTCCAATACGTCTGTTAGTCTATAAGGTACCACCGGACTCTTTGTTGCTTTTAACTAGACTGAGTCAAGTCTCTCTCAATAAAACATGATTTCCAGACCTCAAATCATTCTTGTGGATCTTTTATGAATCCTTTTCAGTTTTTCAATATCCTCTTTGAAATGTGGACTCCAGAACTGATACATCATTTCAGTAATGGTCTCATCAATCCCATACACAGAGATAATACCAACTGCCTATTCCTACTTGATATTCCCCTGCTTATATATCAAAGAATCACATTTGTCCTTTTAGCTACAGCACTGCACTGCACTGAGATCTAATGTTTAATTGGTTATCTAAGGCCAAGTCCTTTTCTTTGCCAGTGCATTCCAGGATACAGTCCATTATCTTGGCACTATGACCTACATTCTTTGTTCCTAAATGTATGACTTTGCATTTGGCTCAGTTAAAATACACGTTGTTCAAATGAGCTCAGCTTGCTAAGATCATTTTCTCTAACTGGCCTGTTCCTATCATTATTTACAGTGCCACCAATTGTCATGTCATCTGTACATTTTACCAGCAATGCTTTTATAAAATTATTGAATAGCACTGGGCCAAGAACAAATCCCAGTAGGACTCCACTACAAACACCTCACTGGATGATGATTCCCCATTTACAATTGCTTTTTGAGATCTATCAATTAATCAGTTTTTAATCCATTTAATAGGGGCTACATTGATTTTATATAGTGCTAAATTTTTAATTACAAAGTCATGCAGGATCAAGAGACACTAGATAATCATAATGGTCCCTTCTGACCTTAAAGTCTATGAGACACAAGGTGGGTGAGGTAATACCTTTTATTGGACCAACTTTTCAAGATTGTCCAACTTCTCTATAAAAGATATTACCTCACCCATGTTGTCTTGCCGCTATCCTGGGACCAACATGGCCACAACAACACTGCGTGCAGGATTAAGTCAGATGTCTTACATTAATAACATAGCAGGTGCACAGCATCATTCATCCTTGCAAGTTTGGGGACCCCCGCTGTCTTTGCCTGCTCATCACTTTTCACCTTCTACTCTTAACAAGAAACAATACACACCTGCCCTTCTGCAAGCTCAAGCCTGTTAATGTACATCAAATGCCCCAGTGCCATAATGGTGGGTAGATAAATATAGAAATAAATAGCTTTCTTGTGTCCACCTCAGTTTGGAGGTATGTCCCACATTTGTCAGATTAAGAGGTAAATCACAATTCCACTACCCTACAGTGCGCTATTCATGGTGAAGTTGCAGAAGAAGAAAGAATTATGTGCTTGAAGGAAGAAAGGAGGGAGAGGATGAAGAGATGGGAGAGGGAGAATGGGAAAACTGCAGCTTTTCCTCACTGCCTTTGCTAGTGTTAGGGGTTGGGATTTGCAGGGGTTTCTTCCAGAGAGTCAAGGATTTAAAAGATACAGTTCAATTTGTCTGGAAATACACGAAGAATGAATGCAGAACCACTTAGTGCAAGAAAAAATAATAGGATCATAGAACTGAAAGGGACCTGAGAGATCATCTAGTCCAGTTCTCTGCACTCGTGGCAGGACTAAGTATTATCTAGACCATCCCTGACAGGGGCTTGTCTAACCTGCTCTTAAAAACCTCCAGTGATGGAGACTCCACAACCTCCTACGCAATTTATTCCAGTTCTTAACCATCCTGTCGGTTAGGAAGTTTTTCCTAATGTCCAACCTAAACCACCCTTGCTGCAATTTAAGCCCATTGCTTCTTGTCCTATCCTCAGAGGTTAAGAAAAACAATTTTTCTTCCTCCTCCTTGTAACAACCTTTTACATACTTGAAAACTGTTATTGTGTCCCCTCTCAGTCTTCTCTTCTTCAGACTAAACAAACCCAGTTTTTTCAATCTTCCCTCACAGGTCACCTTTTCTAGACCTTTAATCATTTTTGTTGCTCTTCTGTGGATTCTCTCCAATTTGTCCACATCCTTCCTGAAATGTGGTGCCCAGAACTGGACACAATACTCCAGATTAGGCCTAATCAGTGTGGAGCAGAGCAGAAGAATTACTTCTCGTGTCTTGCTTACAACACTCCTGCTAATACATCCCAGAATGTTTGCTTATTTTGCAACATTACATTGTTGACTTATGGTTAGTTTGTGGTCCACTATAATGCCCAGATCCCTTTCCACAGTACTCCTTCCTAGGCTGTTGTTTCCCATTTTGTGCAACAGATTGTTCCTTCCTGAGTGGAGTACTTTGCATTTGTCCTTATTGAATTTCATCTTGTTTACCTCAGACCATTTCTCTAGTTTGTCCAGATCATTTTGAATTATAATCCTATCCTCCGAAGCACTTGCAACCCCTCCCAGCTTGGTATCGTCCGCAAACTTTATAAGCGTACTGTCTATGCCATTATCTAAATCAGAGGTCTCAAACTCAAATGACCATGAGGGCCACATGAGGGCTAGTTCATTGGCTCGAGGGCGGCATCACTGACACACACCACATCGCTGCCCCTGCCCACACTCCACCCCTTCCATGAGGCCCCGCCTCTTCCTACCCCTTCCCTGCCCCCATTCCAACCCCTTCCCTGAAGTCCCCACCCCAACTCCGCCCCCTCCCTGCCCCCAGAGGGTGCATGAAGGGTGTGGCAGAGGGTTGGGGTGCAGCAGGGGGTTGAGGTTCAGGCAGGGGGCTCAGGGCAGGGAGTTGGGGTGCAGCAGGGGGTTGGGGTGCAGGCAGGGGGCTCAGGGTAGGGAATTGGGGTGCAGAAGGGATGTGGGATGCAGCAGGGGGCTCAGGGCAGGGGGTTGAGGTGCAGGCAGGGGGCTCAGGGCAGGGAATTGGGGTGCAGTGGGGTTTGGGGTGCAGGCAGGGGGCTCAGGCCAGGGGATTGGGGTACAGAAGGGGTGTGGGATGCAGCAGGGGACTCAGGGCACAGGGTTGGGCTGCAGAAGGGGTGTGAGTTGCAGCAGGGGGCTCAGCAGGGGGTTGGGATGCAGAAGGGGTGTGGGATGCAGCAGGGGGCTCAGGGCACGGGGTTGGGGTGTGAGTTGCAGCAAGGGGCTCAGGGCAGGGGGTTGAGGTGCAGGCAGGGGGCTCAGGGCAGAGAGATGGGGGGCGAGGTGCAGGAGGGCTTGGGCTCCAGGGTGGCAGTGGCGTACACTGGGGCCAGGGCAGGCTGCCGGTCCCGGCCCCACTTCGCTCTGGGAAGTAGCTGGAACCATGTCACTGCGGCCCCTAGGGGAGGGGGCCGCAGGGCTCCGCGCATTGCTTGCTGTGCCTCCAGGTACCTCCTTGAAGCTCCCATTGGCTGTGGTTCCCTGTTTCCAGCCAATGGGAGCTGCAGGGGTGGGGGGGCGGGCGGTGCCTGGAAGCCAGAGCAACACATGGACGGAGCCCTCTGCTTCCTCCCCCCCTCCCCGCCTAAGGGACGTGATGCCAGCCGCTTCAGGGAGCGGCACAGGGCTTGAGGGGGTCAATCCTGCGGCTGTAGTTTGCCCACCCCTGGCCTGGAGGTAGGCCGGGGGGGTGGGCGCAGGCCGCTTGGTGGGCGGCAGGAAATAGCTCGACAGGCCGTGTGTTTGAGACCCCTGATCTAAATCATTGATGAAGATTTTGAACAGAACCAGACCCAGAACTGATCCCTGTGGGACCCCACTCATTATGCCCTTCCAGCATGATTATGAACCACCGATAACTACGCTCTGGTAATGGTTTTCTAAACAGTTTTGCGCCCACCTTATAGTAGCTCCATCTAGGTTGCATTTCCCTCATTTGTTTATGAGACAGTCATGTGAGACAGTATCAAAAGCTTTACTAAAGTCAAGATATACCATGTCTACCACTTCCCTCCATCCACAAGGCTTGTTACTCTGTCAAAGAAAGCTATCAGGTTGGTTTGACACAATTTGTTTTTTTACAAATCCGTGCTGACTGTTACTTATCACTTTATTATCTTCTAGATGTTTGCAAATTGATTGCTTAATTATTCACTCCATTATCTTTCTGGGTACAGAAGTTAAGATGACTGATCTGTAATTCCCTGGGTTGTCCTTATTTCTCTTTCCATAGATTGGCACTATATCTTCCATGACTTTTCAAAAATAATTGCTAATAGCTCCTTGAGTATTCTAGGATGCATTTCATTAGGCTCTGGTGACTTGAGGACATCTAATTTGTCCAAGTAATTTTTAACTTGTTCTTTCCCTATTTTAGCCTCTGATCCTACCTCCTTTTCACTGGCATTCTCTATGTTACTCATTGAGTAACAGGCCTACCCTGTCCTTGGTCTTCCTCTTCCTTCTAATGTATTTAAGAATGTTTTCTTGTTACCCTTTATGTCTCCAGCTAGTTTGATCTTGTTTTGTGCCTTGGCCTTTCTAATTTTGTCCCTACATACTTGTGTTATTTGTTTATATTCATCCTTTGTAATTTGACCTAATTTCCACTTTTTGTAGAACTCTTTCTTTATTTTCAGATCATTGAAGATATCCTGGTTAAGCCAGGGTGGTCTCTTGCCATACTTCCTATCTTTCCTATGCAATGGGATAGTTTACTCTTGTGCCCTTAATAGTGTCTCTGAAAAACTGCGAACTGTCTTCTACTGTTTTTCCCCTTAGACTTGTACCCCGTGGGATCTTACGTACCCACTCCCTGAATTTGCTCAAGTCTGCCTTCTTGAAATCCATTGTCTTTATTTTGCTGTTCTCCTTCCTACCATTCCTTAGAATCATGAACTCTTATCATTTCATGATCACTTTCACCCAAGATGCCTTCCACTTTCAAATTCTCAGCCAGTTCCTCCCTATTTGTCAAAATGGCAGATTACAATTAAGCATTAGGTGTCGTTCTCCCTGAGCAAAGGAAAGGCTCGAGATCTTTGCACATCCACTCCTGTACATTTAAAGGTGCAGGGTTAATAAAGGGGCAAGGCATGTCTAAGGAGATGTACGCTTAAATGTGTTTCTAAAATGGCTTGGCCAGTGTCCATAGATTCATAGATTTTTATTTTAAGATCAGAATGGACCATTATGATCATTTAGGCTGACCTCCTGCATCACACAGGTCCAATAACCTCATCTACTAATCTCTGCATCAAGCCCATAACTTCTGTTTGAGCTACAGCATGTTTTTCTGAAAGACATCCAGGCTTGAGTTGTCCTTGACATCAGGAAGAGTTGTAAATGTTCTAAACTCATTAGGATCAGAACCTGAATCAGTCAAATTGTTCCATCAGTCCAAGCCACTTAAAGAAAAATCTTATTGTTTTTAATGCAAACACAGTGAGATGCTCCATGATGGTTGGAATGTTAGAGCCTGATTTTGAAAAGTATTGATCACCAGCAACTTCCACTGACTTCATTTATAGTGGGTGTTCAGCAGTTCTGAAAATCACCCCTTTGTGGCTTAATATCTCACTGCTGTAGATGCTTGTCAGTACACCTTAAATACTGTAGGGGGCTAATACCGAGTCCTTTTTCTTAGGCTCCTTTTCTTTGGCTCTTCTGCAGTATGGATTTCTGTTTGTTTGTTAGTTAGATAGTTTGTTTCTTTTATTGCTGTGTATTTTGGTAGATCTTGTGTGATTTGTTGTGTGTATGTTTACGTCATAATGAAAAGTTTCAATAAAGCTTTAAGCAAAACCCCAGATTTCGTATGTCTTTCCAAATGCATGAGATGCACTTGCCTCATCTGGAATGGTGCACTGATGTTATATGCCTTTCTCTAATAACAGATGTTAAAACAGCAGATTGCAGGGCTCCAGGAGGAGTTCAGGAGAAATGAGTCCCACTGGCATGCTGCCCATGGCAAGCTAAAAAGTCAGATTGAGATGCTGACCAAACAGAACCTGGAGCTTCGAGATGAGCTCAGAGTTTCAGAGCATCAGAGGCTGGAAGCAGAAAAGAAATCTGGAGCTGTGGATTTCATAAGCAGAAAATCAGAAACCCCGGTACTGAAGGATCTATTGTCTGTAGGTGGTTGTCTGAGCAGTGGAAGTGTCTGGTATACCAATGTCAGAGCAATTCAAAGTTTTAAAATTTTTGTAGAATCAGGAGTGCATGTGCATTCTCTCTCTCTCTCTCTCTCCCTTAGCCAATTGTTCTCAGGGAAATAACCAGTCCCAGGCTAGTACCCTAACCACTGGGCCATCCTTCCCTTTGTAAGTGACAATAACTACATTCTTCTTTACAAGGTGCCTGGAACCACCAATTTCACTTGATAAAGCAAGAGAAATGGTAAATAATCTTTATATATTTTAATGTAATTTTAATATAGCATTAATGAGAATTAAGCCCCTAACTCCCTTAGGCTCCTTTGGGAAATGTAATCCCAAATTCAAATTTAATTTTGATTTTTAACTAGACTGAAATCTGCCTGTTACTTCTGATGACGCTTCTTTTTATGCATAGTGAAGGTCACAGAAAAATGATTCCAGCTGTGCTGTATGAAACATAAAGGACACCAGTACAGAACAAAACTATATAACTGTCCCAATCAAAGCAAGAGCTAGAGAAGGCAAAATACGCTGGACATTTTTTTCTAGATTCTGACCCCCACTCCACCTGCTTTGGCCTGCTTTGATGGTGCAAAAGAGGCATAAAGCTGAGGCCTTCAGCCTCTGAAGGTTCCCTCTGGGCTGGAGAATCCTCAGCTGGCATAAGGGCACCGTATAGGGGACGTGACCCTGAGGCTGCTGTAATTTATGCTGGGGACCATCCTGTCCCTGGCTGGCACCAGGCTCAGAGGAGCATAACTCAACCAGATGTGGAATCTAGACTTTTGTGTATAAACTTAGGGTGATTCTGTTTTATCTCTTGTCAGAGCCATTACATTTTCCAACTCCAGACACCTAATAGTGAGGGATTTCCATTCCATATTGATCTCTTTGTTTGGGATAAAACTGGTGCCACCTGCTCCCTCCGCTCCCCTGTGGTCTAGCTAAGTGAATAGTAACTACCTGTGTACTTATGTCATATTGCCTTGTTACCTCAGAAAATGTGAAGGGTTGGTGCGAATTTTTTCACCAGGTACAAGATGAAGTGACTGGTTCTGTTAGATGTGATGGATAAACCATTGCTTTGTTTATCATAAATTCTCCATTAGGTTTCAGAAGCTATTTTGAGAGGGACATCATCTCTGGCTAACCTAGAAGAAAGGTCATTGCAAAGTAGCCCTAAGAGTCGCAACACCACTCCAGTGGGGAGGAAAACGCCAGTGGAGAAACATCCCCCCAGAGATGTGAATATGAAAGTAAGGATAAAACTCGGGTCCTTATTGGAAACAGTCACTTTTCCACAGTTTAAAAACATGAGACTTATCTTAGAGAATGATTTCTGGGACCAAAATGTATGTAAATGAAAGTGTCCAGCTGCATGGGGTCACCTTTTCTACTTAGCCCTGTGTGTGACTCAGCACTAAGAACGTGCAGTAGTAAAGTTTTCCTTGCACTCTTCCTAACTCCATACTGGTGTGAGACAATCATCTGTCTCCTATTTTAAGCCTAATTGAATTGCCTATTTGTAGTTATCACAATGTACTGTGCCCCTGCCCCAATGCATGGTTTTGGCCCTTGAATTTTCACAGTGTGAGAGGATCCAGTAGCTTTGCCCCACCCACTCTTCCAGTCTCCCCTTCCCCTCCCTGGCTCTTTGGTCCTGAAGAGAGAGACACACTAGAGAATTGTACACGGGAGGCTGTGAAGTCTCCTTTAATGGGATCTCTGCTCTGCAGCCTTATCTCTGCAAAGCTGAAATCCAGTATTTTCTCTGTTTCAGGCCTTGCATAATTACGAAAGAGACCACACAGAATTTGGCCCAAAGTGTGAAACCCAATTTCTGTTTAGTGCACATAAGACCTAATCCTACTTCCAGTCAAATCAATGGCAAAACTCCCATTTGACCATAATAAGTGCAGCACTGGGCTCATATTGATAGCCCTTTGACTGCTTTTCTGTGCCTGGAGTACACCATTGTCTGATGCATCTCACTTTAAAGAATTTTTTCCTAAATATCTAGTTAGAATTTTCTTCCTCCTGGCTTCAAGTTAAGACTTTTTTTATTTTGTTTCCATTTGAACATCTCAAATAATAATCCTTCCTCTGCCTTTTTTTTTACACCTAGTCTACATCTGTGCCTTGTTGGTCAGATGAACTGAGATTCCTCCTGTCTCTGCAGTTAATAATCTCTTAACACAAATAGGTTATAACATCCAGGGACATGTGGAAGCTACTTCCCACAGTAGCTGCAGCAATTACCACATTTGCCTGCCCAATCACTGAAGTAACTTGGAATTTAAAAACATGTAAAAAGCAGTTACTTGTAAAATGAGGTTACTGTGCAACGTGAATAGAGATGGCAAGATTTTAGGGAAAAAAACCCTTAAAATTCTATATTGTATTATTTGTGAAGTAAAATGTGATCAGATGAATAAATACTGTATTGCGTAATGTGCACAGACACAAAGGGGCAGCGTTTCTATTGTGTGTGAACTAATAGCTTGTCATTGCCCCAGTAGGGTGGCCTAGATTGGATGTTTGTCCTCAAGACTGGATGTCTTTCTAAACAGTATGCTCTAGTTCATCTAGAAGCTATGAGCTGATGCGGGAATTACTGGATGAAATTCTATGGTCTGTGTTACGTATGAGCTCAGACGGGATACAATTTTCAGAAGCACCTAAGAGACTTGGGAGCCTAAATCCCATTTTCAAAAGAGACTAAGTCACATCAGAGCTGGTGCTAGGCATAAGCAGACTAAGCAATTGCTTAGGGCCCGAGTAGCTCAAGGGGACCCCCATTTGCTTTTTATGATGTGTTGGGGAGGGGCAAAATATTCCTGCTTAGGGCCCCCAATGGGCTGGCACTGCCTCGGAGTCACACTGAAGGTCAGTGGGACTTTAGCTCCTGAATGCCTAATGCCATTTTTAAAAATGAGGCTTAGGCTCCAAAGTCGCATAACGGCTTTTGAAAATTTTAACCAAGGCAATTGTTATGGTTCTGTCTGGCCTTAAACACTGTGAGTTAAATCTTGGCCCCAGTGATGTCTATGAGAGTTTTGCCATTAACTTCAGTAGGGCCAGATTTCACTCTATGAATCTATAAGTGCTTAACATGTGAACATCCTGCTGCTGTGATTTTTGCAGGGTTGTTCCAGCTTTACAAGAACTAGAAAATGAAACTGCTTGGAAACAAAAGTGAAAGTGTGTTGTCCACTTCCGTTTTCCAAGCAGAGAGAAAAATGTGAAAAGTAAACAAACAGCAAAAATAGTGAAAAGTAAATTTAAAAAAAATTCTAACAATTTTGAAATAAGTAAATTATTTTTGCTGCTTTTACAGAATGACTTCAGTGTGATTTTTTTTAACATGACAGTGTATATTTAATGCAAAAATATTGAATGCATTTCAGGCAATGAAGAGTACAGTGCAAAGGACTGAGTCTTTGAAATCAGTAACCAGGGAATCCAGAGAAAAGACACCATCTAATCACTTTCATAGCAGAAGTACAACACCCACTGGCAGGAGAACACCCCATCAAGGAAGATTAACACCTTTTGAGCCAGAGAAGGTAAACCGTTAATAGTGTAGACTATTCTGATTGTTATAATTATTTACCGTTCATATTATGATATCGCTCAGAGGCGCTGGCTGGGATCATGGATTCATTATGACATGTGCTGCCCCAAAGAGTTTACAATCTAAGATGACAAGCAATACGCTTATGTTGGGGGAGCAGGACCGCCCGGGGGGGGCAAGTGAGGCAATTCGCCCCAGGCCTCAGGCTCCACTGGGGCCCCCACGAGAATGGCTGAGGCTCCCTCCCTGGTCCCAGCCCAGCCCCGCCTCCGCCCCTCTCTCAGAGCCTCAGCGCATCCAGCAGTGTCCCAGAACAGTGCTGCAGTGTGGCTCCGGTGGGGCCCCTGAGCTCCGCCCCGCTCAGAGCCACGTGGTAAGAAGGCGGGGCTGTGAGCTCCAATGGGGCCTCGGCTTGGAGCTCGCAGCCCCGCCCCCTTACCACGTGGCTCTGAGCAGGGCGGAGCTCAGGGGCCCCGACGGAGCCACGCTGCCGCTGTCGAAAGACGCTGCTGGATGCCCTGAGGCTCCAGTTGAGGGGGGGAGCTGGGGGTAAGGGACCGGGGCCAGGGGGGTTGGCTAAGGGGCAGGGAGTTCCAGGGGACAGGGAGGAGGCAGAGGTTGGGCGGCGGTCAGGGGACAGGGAATGGGGGGGTTGAATTGTGGGCTTTATGGGGGGGTCTGTCAGGACTCAGCGGGGGTGGATAGAGGTCGGGGCAGTCAAAGGGACAGGGAACAGGGGTGGGGTCCCTGGGTGGTGGTGGTGGGGTCTTTGGGGGACGGTGAGGGGACAAGGAGCAGGATGGGTCGGGGATTCTGAGGGGGGGCGAGCAGTCGGGGGGCAGGAAGTGGGTGGGGGTTGGATAGGGGGCAGGGCCAGGCTGTTTGGGAGGCACAGCCTTCCCTACCCTAAAGCTCATTCAGCAGTTTGAGGCTTGCAGAAGAGCCAAGCTGTTAGCTTTTCCAGTAGGGCTACCATCCCTTTCACTTCTCAAATGCCTAATTATAGTCTATATTTAATTTCAGTGCCATAGGGAGATTCATGTCAGGAGAGAGTAGCTTCATTTAAAATTAGCCACTGGGGGAGGGATCACATGAGAAGAGCAATATCCTTCCCAACCCTACCAAGGGAGACCCCCCCCTCCCCTGCATTCCCTAAGGCTCCAGAGGGGTTAATTCTGTGGTTCTCAAACTTTTATACTGGTGACCCCTTTCACATAGCAAACCTCTGAGTGCGACCCCCCCCTTATAAATTAAAAACACTTTTTTATATATTTAACACTATTATAAATGCTGGAGGCAAAGCGGGATTTGAGGTGGAGGCTGACAGCTCGTGACCCCCAGTAATAACCTTGTGACCCCCTGAGGGGTCCTGACCCTCAGTTTGAGAACCACTGGCTTAATTTAATTTTAGCACCCTGTGTCCATTCACATGCATGTGCTATTTTGAGCATTTCAGTTTTCACAACATAGGCTCATCCCAGATTCTGGAACAAGCTCAGATGCTCAGTTCGTGGAGTATGTACGTAAGCTATACTAAAGACAAACCCACAGGAACCGTCTCCAGTTTGTGAGGGATCCCATGGAGCCAGTCTCTAGGAAACAGATAAATGCATGGTGGTTAAGTCCATTAATGGCTATTAGCCAGGATGGGTAAGGAATGGTGTCCCTAGCCTCTGTTTGTCAGAGAGAGGAGATGGGTGGCAGGAGAGAGAGATCATTTGATCATTATCTGTTAGGTTTACTCCCTCTGGGGCACTTGGCATTGGCCATTGTCGGTAGACAGGATACTGGGCTGGATGGACCTTTGGTTTGACCCAGTATGGCTGTTCTTGTGTTCTAAGCTAAATGAACCCAAAGTTATGGAGACAGATATGAGTCAAGGAAGCCAGCAGAGTATCAGAAACCTGTAAAAATCTCTGACTGGATGGGCTCAGGCGTTTGGTCACAAGCTGAAGTAGTTCAAAATTTTTGGATTTTTTTTAAGCAGAATTTTTTTATTGTTTCTTTAAACAATCAAACACAGCATGCAGCAAATATTTGGCCACACACTTCTGAAACCCCAAACCATATTCAGGTTTTGGCAGACTAATTTCAGCTTTTCAATTAAAAAAAAAAAAACAACAAATTTTGAAGGAAAGCAGACATTGTCTGTGATTTTTTTCTGCTTTTTAAAAACCCCTAGTTTTCAATCCAGAAAAAGTTTTGATGGAAAATATTTTTCCAACTCTTTTAACGAGCTTTAGTGCCTTTTAGCACTAGCTGATGGTGAGAACCAGTGATACCTTGTAAAGAAGTTTTCTCAAAACTGGGTTTGTGCCATGATGCACAAGGTTTATTTTTCCCAGGCCGCCTGTGGCGGGGGAGCAAGTGGGGCAATTTGCGCCATGCCCCACAGGGGGCCCCACGAGAATATAATATTGTATAGTATTGCAATTTTTTTTATGGAAGGGCCCCCAAAATTACTTTGCCCCAGGCCCCCTGAATCCTCTGGGCAGCCCCGTGGGGGAGAGGAAGACAGTTAAATAGAAACAAATTGTAGATACTATATCAGTTATTTATGGTACAGGCTTCATTTCTTGATAGCCCAGGAGAAGTTCACATGTGACCATTCATACACTGAGTATTGCCAAGTTACAGAGGTGGTAGGACTGTATATTTATCTAAAACTCTTCATTTTGTTTTAGGTTATGCATCAATCATCTCTTAATGAACAAAGAACCTATGGCAGGAAGTCACCTGTAATTCCTGTCTCACACTTGACTGTGTCTAAGGAAACCAACTCATCTTCTTACATAAAAGGTAAGATTTCCTGCAAGCCCTATATTTCTATGGCTATGATTTGTGGGAACTTTCCACCTGCCAGCAGTGGTCTGCAGGTGAGTGTATGGCTTCATTCTTTTGCTCCAGGAGGAGGCAGCACCAAGTGTTGCTGTCAACACGAATGAGATTATTGCTGCAATAAGCAATGTGTTGCATGAATCTGAAAGTCAGCATTTTTAAAATGGACTCTGAAACAACACCGTAGCAGTTGTATGACTGGGCACTTTCCTAGGCCTGCACTGACCTTTTGAATCTGTTATTCTTTCCACACCCTGTAGGCAGATTTTCATCCACCTCAGGTAGTTCGGAGGACACAGTCCTCTTTCGCAACCAGAACGAAGATGTTTGTAGCTCTGCATCCTGCAGTAACAATGAGGAAACACAGGTATATTTATACATAGAGAAATATTTAATCATCCAGCAAGATTTATACTTCAGCTTTCACAGACACCGAGCTAAATCCTAGTCCCATTTCAGTCACTGGCAAAATTACCATTGTCTTCAGTGGGGCCAATATTCAGTCTGCTTCATTTTCCCTCCCATCTGTTGGTGCTGACTGTACGTAAAACAATATAGTGACATCTTACAAATCCTATGGTATGTTTCTCTGTGAAAATAGCCCTTTATAATGATTTGTCGTAAGGAGGTTTACATTGCAACTTCATATTTTCATCTTGACATAGGAGAAAGAGAATCTGTGCCTTCAAAGGACTCAAAAATCACTTAAACCTTGGGATCAATCAGCCTCTTTGACACTCTCCAGGAGAAACAGCATAATCCCAAGTGGCAGAAAAACACAAGCAGAAAGTTTTTATGCATTACTGGATGCTGAGGCAAAGGTTTGAGCTAATTATAGGTACTGGCTCACGTACTGATCTTCAACACCCATAGCTCCAGCCATGCAACCGTGTGCTGAAATGTTGTTTCATCAATCCAAGCAAAATAAAATACACCTGGGAAAACAGAACCCTCCATTTCAGCCTTCTTTCCTAATCATTAGACTACTTCACATTTCTTTCATGGGTTAATATTAGTTCAGGCTCCTGAAAGGCCTTGCCTTCTGTTGCCTGATAAAAATGCATATGACCTTGTAGGGGTAGGAAGAGGGATTATTTTCTCTGTAAGACTTGGGGCTGCTCATAGCTCCAGTGCAAAGCTTAAGCAAAACTAAATATTTTTTAACTACAATTTAGTTGCCACAGCTGTCTTCAGAGCACCTCAGAGTGTGTGTTTTCTGTCATTGCCTGACATTGCTAATGTGCCCCAGAAGGCTTTGCTGCAAAAGCAGCACTTTGACCCTTTGGAGGTATCTTGGCATACATCGGCAGGCAGCAGAGAAAACCCCATAATGTTTTGGGCCACCGTTAGGAAATCTGGATTTGGAAGAAATGGGGAATGGAAGACAGTTAAATTCAGAGAGAAGGGGAACCACTGGTGAAAATACCACCGAGGAAGCATGAATAATGCAAAAGGTGAGAGAGGCCCTTATCTTGGCAGGGAGGGCAGAGGCATTGCTAAGGAACTGCAGAAAGGGTGGACAGCTTCTGGAATGCTGTGACAGAGTTTGGGGTCCCCAGGATTGTGGGTCACCTTGTTACACACCCACCCTGTCTCCAGTGAGAGGGAGACTTCCTTGTGCTTAACTGGCTGTCAGCAACCTGATACCTCCAGCCTGTTAGCCACCCAAGCCCTCTCCTCTGGGCTGTGCCCACCCTTCCTTTGCCTTGCAGCTTAACAGTAGGTGCACCCCAGTCCTTGAACCCCTTTGAAGCATTTGCCCTGTAGCATCTGGCCCCCTCTCCACTGAACACTCACAGAAATACCAGGGCTGCAGTCCCCCAGGGAACAGCATACATACCAGCTTGTATGATTCAGCTCTGGATCAGCACCTTGTTTAATACCTCAGCACTGAGTTTTATATATAGTGAGAACAACAATAAGTTTATCATCAAAGGTTCAAGAGATAGTGAGTAAGGATAATGGAACAAAAGGGTGATATATATAACAAAATCATGACTTGCTTTCTAGAGACTAAACTTACTATTAGGTTAACCTCCTGTCTAGTTTATCTTGCCCAAAGCCTTTTGCAGCATCTTCAACCAAGACTGGTTAAGATCCTGTTTTCATGGATGTAAACGCACTACCTGTTTAATTCCTAGGTGCAGGTTACTAACTTTTGCCTTCTACCTATATCCCCAAAGTTCATTGTCTATACTCCGAGATGGGATAACCCATCATTTGCTTTTCCTGTGTGCTCTTTCCTGTTGATTTCATGTCTCCCTGTTGACTTCATATGTAAATGTGCCTCCATTGTGTTAGCTTATGATGCTTAATTTACATGCAGCAGAGAAACAGGTGAATAAATATCTTTTTTTCTGAAAGGAAACCTGTTTCTCCACCTCTGCTGTAATACAGAATTTAAGAACATATTTTTAGCATGGATATGTAACTCCTTGTGTAATATCTGTACATACATTTCACAGTGGTATCAATAGCCAATATGACATTGGCTTTCATTTAAGACCTCATATGATATTCTTTGGTGAACCAGAACACATCAGATCAGGATATTCTTGTAACCCCCTTGCCAGCTGGAACTGAGAGGCCAGGGTCCCAGATAGGGCTGGTGATTTGGGGTGCTGGCTCACTCTCAGACCCTAAACTGTCTGCAGCTTACTGTTTCTCTCTTGTGTTGCTCACCTGAATGGGTTACTATCCTGCCAGGAGAAAGACTTCATGTTCCACTGGATTTCTGCTTCCAAAACAAAACACACACACTCCCTGACTGTAGCTAATATTGGTTCAGGATGGGTCTGGACACTGTGGGCCTGATTCTCACTTACATTGAGGGCCCTTTACACCGTGGGTGTAAATATAACTTAAGCCCATTTTAAGCCAGAGCAGCCTGAAGAGGCCTCCATGTAAATGAGAACAGAGCCCCATGTCTCACCCTTCTGTCAGGGGCAGCTCCAGGCACCAGCACGCCAAGCACATGCCTGGGGTGACAAGCCACGGGGGGCACTCTGCCGGTCGCCGCAAGGGCGGCAGACAGGTTGCCTTCAGAGGCATGCCTGCGGAGGGTCCGCTGGTCCCGCAGCTTCAGCGAACTTCCCGCAGGCGTGCTGCCGAATCCACGGGATCAGGGACCTCCAGCAGGCAAGCCGCTGAAGGCAGCCTGCCTGCCGTACTTGGGGCGGCAAAATACCTAGAGCTGCCCCTGGCTTCTGTGCAGTACTTGTCTCCCACAGTAATGCTCTCCTGATTACCATATTTTTGGCAGAGTTGATTAAGATTAGCAAAAATATTAGCAAAACTCTGTGTTCATGTAACAATATAACAGGGACGATAATGTTTCCATAGACTTCTCCTCCAAAATCAACATTATCCAGAAGATCTTCGCTATATGAAGAAAGCAAAAAGAGGGATGAGGAGGTGCGAGAAAAAATAGAGTATGCAGATGGCAAGGTAAGGGACCTTACACAGGTGTAAGGGTAGAAAAGGGGTGACCAATAGGATCCCTGATATGGCTATGAATTACCGTTACAAAGGCTCTAGAGAACGTTTTGTAAGTGAAGTTTCCCTTCTCCACGGGAAAGCAAAAATGTAAAGATCATACCATATGTTTTGGGAAATTTGATTCAACTAATGAGCTTGGAATCCAGACACCTGGATTCACCATGTGACCTTTGGCAAGTCACTTATCCTGTCTGCTTCAGTTACTCCATTTGTAAACTGGATATAACAACACCTACCATCTACAGATGAAAAAGTGCTACCTAGGTGTGGTGTTTAACTGCTTGCATGGATTGAGCAGCCCTCTTTCCAATGCCATTACAGGAAGTGTGGTTGAGACTTGCACCCAGGCTCCCGCCAACTCTTGTGTAACATTATACAAACCGTCTTCTCCCATTAAACTATTTTCAGCACTAATTTAGGGGGGGACCCATTGTCAGCTATGGGTCAGTTTTCTGGCATAGACCAGGGCTTCAGGCTTTAGTTCATTCCTCATGTCCATTCAGTCCTCGACCTCTCTGCAAATGCTATCAGTGAGGGTGTCAATTAATGCCGGTTGTTTTAATGGGAGTTTTTGTGATGTAGATACTGCCTGGCTGGTGGGGACTGGCCAGAGACCACCAGCTCGTCACAGTTATTTTTGAGTTGGGCTCTGACAGCCTCTACCTGTCACAGTTCCTTCTCACAGAAGTAGCAAATGCAGGACCTGTAGTTCTGCATCTGGAAAGAAACACAATTATGAAAAGATTAGGCATTTTTACCACTTCTTTCAGCTCATAAAATCAAGAGTTGTTCTGGGCTTGTTTTGGGGGGCTAGAGAAATGGGATAGAGAGGTGTTATGGCATTAAAGGTGGAAGGAGAAATTAACACCCACCCTACCGCCCTTGGACCTCTTGATAGCAATACTTCTTGTTAAAGTGTTCTTCATAACAATTTTCAGTTATTATCCAGGCATCTTTGAATACAATTGCATTTAAATAAAAATATTGTCCGAAGTATCCATTACAATGCCTGTTTTGGGAAGCCCTAGTTTCCTCTCTTCCTCCCCACACATTTTTTTTATTCCTCCTCTCTCCTGTTCATGACTTTCCTTTCCCATGAGGAATGGCTTATGACACTGGCACCATATGGTAGAGTTAAGGCACAGCTCTTCTGACCACCTCCTCCACTAGGATTGTGTTATATAAATCAATGCAACCTGACAGGGGTGGCTCCAGGCCCCAGCATTCCAAGCGCGTGCCTGGAGTGGCAAGCCACTGGGGGCGCTCTGCCAGTCGCCATGAGGGCGACGGCTTGCCTGCGGAGCGTCCGCTGGTCCCGCTGCTTCGGTGGACCTCCTGCAGGCGTGCCTGCGGAGGGTGCCTGCGGGAGGTCCACCGAAGCTGAGGGACCAGCAGACTCTCCGCAGGCAAGCTGCCAAAGGCAGCCTGCCTGCCGTGCTTGGGGTGGCAAAATACCTAGAGCCGCCCTTGCAACCTGATGATCAGAAGTAGCTGCCCTAGTGACTCCAGCAAAGCCTGCTTGGGTTACCTAGAGGTTCTGCTAGACAGCAGGTCTCATCTGATAAACACATCAGCTGCAGAAGAGTATACGGATGATGTGTTCACTGTCTGTTTGTCAAGTGGTCTTGAGTGAGTTCCCAGGGGCTCTCTGCATGCAGCAAATTTAGCTTCCATAGAGCTGAAGTGCTTGTTAATGGGGTCACATTATCTGGAAGTAAAATTGCCATCTGCATATGTCACCACCATATGCCATCTTGGTCCCCTCCACCCAGATCCTAGGTTTCTTGGTGGGGGACTCAGTTTGTTCTAACTTGTGTGGAGATATATGCAGACTAACTAGATTGTCTTAATCAGGAGTCTTAGCTCACTCCAACTGAGTAGCTAGAGAATTGTCATCCTTCATTGAAATCACAGTGTTTGCCAGCCCTCTGAAACTCAGACTGAATGAGAGGAAATAGCAATCTGGCCAGCCTGCCAAAGCCCGTCTTTGGGGGTCGAGGAGGGGGAGAGAGAGACAATGTTTAGGTCTCTGTGTTGGCACACAGGTGACATAGGAATTACTTACCCACGCTATAGAAATAAGCTTTGAAGGGCTGCAGCATAGCCTGAGGTCCCTGTGTTAATGAAATATTTAGCAAGACACTCTCGTTTCAGTTACACCACTGCAACGTTACTGACTGCACTGAGGCTGAAATGATGTAGCTGAGAGGGGTGTTTGGCCCATTTTGTTTCTCTTATGTGGGGTATTTTGTTTGCTTAAAGGTAGAAGAGGTGCTTACTGATGGCCGTCGAATCATTACTTTCCGCAACGGTACCAAGAAAGAGGTCAGTGCTGATAAAAGGATGACGGTGGTTACTTTTTTCAATGGAGATGTAAAGAAGATCATGCCGGATCAGAGAGTGGTGTGTAAACATCTGTATTTTTTTTTAAATAGCTTGTCAATATTTTATGCAGATTGACTAGTACTACAAGGCCCTACATCTTATGGCCAGGATAGAAGAAGAGATTTTTTTACTAGAGATTTGAAAGAGAAGCAAGGTGGCTTGATGACCTGGGCTAGACAGTCTACCCCACAGACAAGTGGAAGAGTGAAAAGATGCCAAGATACCAGTAGAAGATGGAACAAATGGTGCACTGATGCTTAAATCTTTGGTGGAGCAGGTGGAAATGGAAACCATGATACAAAGCAAAGTGTGAGACATGGCTCCTTGGGGCAGGGAGTGTCTCTTTATTATACGTTTGTAGAGTGCCAGTGCAATAGGCTCCTGTCCTCTAGGTGCTACTATAATACAAATAGGAGATAATAATGTAACGTGAGCTGGGGTGGAGTTGAGTAGGTTCTTGAAGGTAGGATGAGAATTTTACACTTCATTACCTGTGCAAGGGGGAGCAAGAGGAAGGATCCAGTGGGCAAGGAAGATAATTTTAGCAACTATGTTGATCATTTATATGTTGTAGAGGAGAAAGCAGCAAAATCTGGACACATCCTATATGTGAGAGAAGGAAGGGAGGGAGGAGTTGAAATATAAATACAGTTTCTTGTGTGTATTCTAAATACCCTAAGTTAATTCAAAATCATTTTTCTGTGAGAGATTTTTTAAAACGTTGCTATAACTGTATCCCATTATTAAAATATTAGAAACAAAATACAAACTCTTCACTGTCCTTGCAGATTTATTATTATGCAGATGCAGAGACAACCCATACCACTTATCCAAATGGCTTGGAGGTGCTACAGTTCCCTAACAATCAGATAGGTATGTGGTAGCTCATAACTTTTTCAGGAGTATCATCTTATAAAAAATTGCCTGACTTTAATTCTGGGAGACTGGGACTTTTCACGTCACCACTCTGTCCCTTGGATTCCCCATCTATAAAATGTGGATAGTTGATATTTGCTTTGAGATCTACAGATGTAAAAGCATCGTTTTGATGCTTATCATTATTTGTTCTTTACCATTTTTAGTAGGTTATCATCTATAAAGTTCTCTCCTCATCCCCATGTCTTGTGAAAGAACATGCTGTAGTTTCATATAAACCAACATGATGGAGTTTCTAAATAGACTTTAAAAATATTGTTTTCTACAGAAAAACACCACCCAGATGGCACCAAAGAAATTGTGTTCCCAGATCAGACAGTGAAACGCTTCTATGATGGTGGGCTTGAGGAAACGGTTTTTCCAGATGGTACAGTAGTAAAAGTAGAAAAGTAAGTATCCTGTGAGGTGACATGACTGGGGCACTGAGCAGATGTATACCAGCTCTCCTGGTGGGAGGACTGAAGGTTTCAGCTTTAGTTTGTGTCTTACAAGGTTCATTTTTACAAACGAGAGGGTTGTTGTGTTTTAGTACATACTGATTTGTTTGGAGGTTTCAAAAGAATTGGAAAGAGAAAGGATTTGGAGTACGACTGGAGGAAAGCTTATACCAGAGCAAAGTACTGGGGATGATTCTTCACTGCCTTGCATCTTGTATAGTCATTTGCAGCTGGATACAGTGGGTGTGATTTGATTTAGTAGCACTTTATACTCACTTTGTTCAGCTGTAATGACTTGTTACACATAGGGCAAGGCACCAGATGGTCAGGTGCATTGGGTTAGTGCATAGAGCAGGGGACTGAAGATCTGGACTCTTGGTCTCTATACTTACCTCTGTTGCCAACTCTGTCTCCTTGGGCAAGTCATTGCAAGTGACACCTCCCTGTGCCTCAGTGAAAAATGAGTAATAATAATACTTATCACCACATATCGCACAGGGGTATTGTGACAACCACTGTTTGTAAAGTGCTTTAAGATTCTTGGATGAAGAGTGCTCTGTAAGTGCAGATTATGTTGTTCATTATTATTTGAGTTAAGTTTACATACTGACACATGTCTGTGATGAAGACCAAATTGTGAAAACTGCTGAGAACCACAGTACTTCTGTAAACGCTGTTATGTTTGGGTGGTTGAAGATCAGAGCTGTGCAGAAACTTAGAGGGGAAAGCTTCCATCTGATGTGTTATATATATTCATAAGATATATTCATAAGAACATTCAGTCTCAGTGATGCATTCCTGTGCACTCTGTCCGTCTCCTGCAGCAATATATATAACATTAGGGCTACGTTCACCCATGTGAACACAAGGAGATGTCAATCGTGTGTCCTTGCACCAGCCTGAGCCTATCCGCCATAGGGAGGATTCATTTCATGCAGCATAATTGCAGCTTCACCTCCCTTGTTGCTTTCACCTGCAGGGAGCAGTTTTAAGTTATGGATGGGACTCCATCAAAGCCCCACTGTTGGAAGCAGCTCTTGGAATGCGTTGATTCAGTATACCCACGCCCCTTCTCTGTCCAGTGCTGGCCACTTTGGAGGCAGCCCTGGCCCTCAGCATTGGTTTCTGCAGCTATCTGTTATACTGTCGCAGCCTCCCTACAGTGTATTTTCCACTGCTGGAGTCTGTCAGGATCAGGGGAGCCAGAACAGGGGTGAACAGAGGGTCATGGCCGCATCACTTTTTACCAACCATAAGACCAAGCAAGAGGGGGAGGAGGTGGAGAGGAGCGAATGTGGGTGTGTGTGTCTTGGCGGGAAGAGGTGGTGGAGGAGCAGGGCCTAAGGGGAAGGAGTGGCGCACGGGTGAAGGCTCAGGGAGAAGGGGTGGCATGAGGGCATGGCCGCAAGGTGGGAAGGGGTGGTACGGAGGGGCAGGGCCACGGTTTGGGTGCCAGTGCCCTTCCCCCTCCCAATTTTAGGGAGCTTCCACCGCTCTTGTCGGATGTACTATACACCCATGGGGACTCTGGGTTTTTGTACATAGCTGAATACTTTATCGATTGTCATTTTTTTCAGGAACGGTGATAAAATGGTGATGTTCAGTAACGGGCAGAAGGAGATTCACACATCACAGTTCAAGAGGAGGGAGTACCCTGATGGCACTATAAAGACTGTGTACTCCAGTGGCCAACAGGAAACAAAATATTCCTCTGGACGGGTTCGAATCAAAGACGAAGAGGGCAACATCATCCTCAATAAGAAGTGATTCATCTGCTCTAGGCGCAGTGTTGTATGTAGGTTGTTCAAGCCAGTTTCTGGCTGAGATTGATTATTATTTTACAGTGTAGATATCTGTATCCCCTGGAAGTGCACAAGTCTGATGTGTTTTGTTCCTGGTCCCTTTGCCTGCCTTTCTGTTCCTTGAAAGAATTACGGCCTGATTGTGAGTGGCGCTGAGCACCCACAACTCCTCTCAAAGTCAGTTAAGGATCAGGCTCATAACAAGTTGTGTTCTCTAAAATCATAAATGAATGCCATGCATCTCAAGGAAAACCAGAAATTGCACTGTGGAGAACATTTCACTTCTTCCCACCGGGTGTAAGGAAGAAGAGGATGGACTAGGAGACTAAGCATATATATGATATGCCTAGATATGATAAGCATATGATATGATATGGTCCACTTTGTCACATGGACTATAAGTTCACATTCCAAGTAGATATGTAGAATTGAATTTTACTTGCATTCACTGAATTTTAGTTAAACTACAGCTTTCTGAGTGGGTGTTTCTTGAATGAAGCTTCTAAAACTGCACTCACATCTGCCCTGAATAGACATTAACCAATCCATGGTACTTTCCTTTCCACCAGGTGTTTGCCTGATGACCTTGCCCAAAATTTCCCTTCCCCTTACTCAGGTGCTAGTTGGCTCCTCTGTCTACGCCAGAAATGGCTGCATTTCAGTGGTGTTGTATGTACACCCCGTAGCTGTGAGACACTTTCAGATCCTTTGGAAAGACACCATATAAATGTAAAAAATATTGTTTTTATTATTCAGCATGGTAGATCCGCCCAGACATGCTGCATTAAACAAAATCATTAATGTGAACACAGTTTATTAAGTAAAAATCTAAAGACCATAGTCCAGCTCCTCAGACTTCAATAGAGCCATGTTGATTTACACTCCATGAAGATCTGGACCAAAGTCTTTAATGTTAAAAATATTTCTTATTTATTGTCTCTGTCTCTTTCTCCAGCATTATTTAATTTCTTTTTTCTCTAGCACCCAAAATACATGTGTAAACTCCTGCAGACTCCTAGCAATCTACCTTTATTCTTTCCTCACGTGCAAATGTTAAATAATTGCAAGATTATGCAATTGTTCATTTTTCTGTTTTGTTTCTTGCAGCTCAGAATACAAACAAATTTGCATTCAAATTACTGTGCAATCTGGAAGATGTAGTCTGACTAGACAGAAAGAGTATGAAACAAGTTATTTCCCATTAATATTGATCACAGATGACAGTGTGTATAAATGTAATTACTCTTTTCTAAGCATTTGATGATGAATACATTGTAATGTGATTCGGGTGTGGTAATATAATTGTATTTTTATTCCTTTTACTCCCTATGTGTAAAATAAACTATTTAGAATTGTGTGCTTTTCACTATCGTAATCTTTAATTCATTTCTACATAGCTTGCAGAAGGCAGCTTATTAAAGAAATCCAAAAAGATCTCTTGAAAGAGACCATTCTATTCCATGTCCTTTGTTACAGGGTAATACTTCTCGCTGCTACATAATGGCTGAAACGAGGCTAAGTGGTTTGTCCCAAATAACCATCACAGCAAATCTGTCATTGAAAACTGTATTCAGTCAGGTTAGGAAAATAGACATGGCGTTTGCATCTGCAAATGAGAAACATCCAGCTTATTCCTAAGAATACTGTTTTTAAAAAAGTTTGCTGATCATCAATGAAGCAGCTGATTTGTGCTCATTTACGGGTATTGAGGAAATGTTTGGTGGTTTTTGCTTGTCACTTTTATCTTTAAATCATGAGTAAGTATCTAGAAATCTGCTTGTTTGCACCATTAATTATAATCCTGTTATGGGGTGCCTGCCCCACACTGGCTCTAAGGGGTTAATAGAGCCCTAGGAAGCCTGTGTGGGAGGCAGCCAATCAAAGAAGGGGTGCGAGGAGCAGTCAATTAGGGCTGGGCAGGCCCCTATAAGAAGGGCTGCAGAGTATTCACAGTGGAGAGATCTGACAGCCTGAATCAGTTGCCTTTAAGGGCACATTGTAAGGTCTATTTACCCAGGCTTTTTCTGAGGGTGTCATCTGGGGTTGTTTGTGTTGACTACTGTTAGATGCTGGAGGCATTGTACTGTTATGTGATTGTTCTTATTTAAATGTGCCATGGGTAATAGTAAACACTGTAAGTGACATAAAGACATTTACACTGTGGTATATGAGAAGAGGCAACTTCTCAAGTAACCAGGCTCTAATCTAAACTATGTCCTGTAGAGCTTTACAGATCAAAATCAGCACCTTGAATTGGACCTAGAAGTAAAAGTGACAACAGTAAAGTCATCAAAGAACTGATGTAAAATATTTCCCCTGAGTAATACCCATCTAATAGTTATATAGTTGCCTTGTCCACTACCAAAACTGCCACATGGTCTTCATGTTGAGGCTCATGTAGATGAAAAATACATTGCAGTAATCCCAATATAAGTCACAAAAGTATGGGATTTCCTTGGCAGGCTCTGGATCCAAAATAAAATGTCACAAATGTCTCACCAGCTGTGCTTGAATTATAGTGGGGCTGGGGAGGGAGGGGAAGGCCCCCATACTACTTTTAGTGGTTACCTCACTTCTGTCTTATGACTCCCCTTTACTTCTCACTACTGGTTACATTAAAGCCACCCCCTATTTTTTCCCCATAATTTGAACACTACTTACCATATGCAGGAAAAAGGTTCTCTGGGCCAAAGCTTCGCCGTAGCACCCCCAAATTGCAAACATCTTGGAGAAAAGCAAAATCTCTTTTGGACACAGGGCAGGAACTACTTCTGTTGTATCCCCAGGTTCCAACCCACTAGTATCACCTATGTCTTATCTAGACTGAGTCTCAGGCAACTTGCTCTAAGTCCCTGTCCTGGCCAGGCACTAGCAAAGTGGACACTGTACCATCTGGGTCTGATGAATTTAGGGCTGCATGTCCTGTGCATGTTAATGACACCACACCTCAAATCATTTTGCTAGCTCTCCCAGGAGCCTGGCACCATACTGCCTGGGGTAATGGCAAACTAGAGCCTAGCTAGTAGAACCCTTTACAGCTGCAATTGCCCATAGTATAACCATTTGGGATGAGAACAGAAACAAATATTTAATGGTAATTTTGTTGTCTGACCTGGGGTGCTAGAAAGCAAGCCTCAGGAGATGCTGAATAGTATAAAAGCAAAGGAACCATCAAAATAAATAGCACAAGACTAGTTTTCTCTAAGAGGAAGAAGGTGATGGCATAAATCACAAGAGCTATGTAGTTCATGCCATAACCAGAACACCTTCATGGAGATAAAAACATAGTAAAAATGAGTCCTGATTTGGTTATTCTTAATACAAAAAGACAGCTCCCTACCTCTTCCTCACAGCCCTCTCTTCTCTAATCCTTCATGCTGCAAAACCCCTCTGCCCTGTATTCTGACTGACAATGGCCTTTCCCAGCCACAGATGATTCCTTCTCAGAGCACAGATAACCTGTATCAGTGTGGCTGCATACTCCATTTGCAGGATCAGAGTCTTGCCAACCCCAAAACATCCCTCTGTGATTCTTATTATAGAAGCTGTAAGGGGTGACTTTGTAGGGAGATAGAATACAGTTGCAACACCTCAATTCTTTGTTACCCACAGATTTTCTGGCATCAAACTTAGATGCCATGGCAGTCAGAATTTTGCCTAATCTTCGGAACAAAATGAGAATGTGCTTCTGTAGATCAAGCAGATGCAGTTACTGACAGACGGACAGTTGGTGGCAGTAGAGATGCACCAGGAGCTCAAACGTTTCAGTGTTTGGAGGGGGGGGGGAGCTTTCGCCCTACTCAGTTTATTGCCCAAAAAGTGTTAAACCAGCAGTCTGATGTAAGGCTGCATAATTATGGCATAACTAAGCTGAGTAACTGTTTAACATTAGTAAGGCCCCATCAGGTGTATAATGTCTTGTGTCTGTGGGAGAGATTTTATCTGGTGATCCAAAAATGGCACTTGGCGGTTTCGTCGCAGCTCCAATATTAAATTCCTCTGTTGCTGTGGGAGACTTAATTCTACCTCACAAAGACTGTTGGGGATTCTTTGTTTAGTATTTGAGAAGTAGGTTTGAAAACCAGTCTGGAACAGCATGTAGGATATTTTTGAAATTACATTTCCTAAGAATTTCTGCAGAAACCCATTTTTCAATAAAATGAATGTAATTCTGTTTGGATGGCATTTCTTCACACACCATGTAGTCAGTTTGCAGCTGTGACTGCCCAAAAGCTCAGTGTATGAGATCGTGTACTGAATTCTTAAAGAGACTTGATAGTTTTATGACCATTAATAACACTGTAAACTATGGGACATGGATATCCAAGTTGCATGCTTCAGGGGGTAAACTAACCAACACGTCATAGTTATAAAACCTCCCAGGCAGGAAAAGAAAATCTATTGGCAATGAAGGGTAGGACTTAATAAATGACTCATAAACAAAAGCAAAGATTGACATTTTTAAAGTTTTTGAAAGAATATGCAACTTTATATTTTCATTTTGGGACTGTTTCAGAGGGAGAAGAATACTGTATAAATTAATTATGCAATTCATCCTTTTATTTAACAAAATAATTGCCTAGCGTCGTTCTTAAATCACAAGAGACATTTTCAAATTGTGTGTGGTTTTGCAAGATCCCTATTTCTGAGATGACTTCCGCACATACCCACCATCTTCAAACTAAGCCACCAGCTAAGATGTGTCAATAGCACGATTCATATCTGGTTATTGTCTTCCTCTTTCATTGTGTGGCAGCTTATAGCCTAACATCCACTGAGTTATCTAAAAGTTAAATAATCTTTTCTCTTCTTTACTTTCTGCTGTCCTGGGGGCGACTGTTTGTTCATTAACTTGTGTATTTCTTGTACGATGCTTTTTACATCTATTCCATTTCTTGAGGCTTCAAGTGCAGCATCGTTGAAAGGAAATATAAGGACAAAATCACCTACTCGAGGGAAGGGCCTTTTGTCTTTAGTGGAGAGAAAATATGGAGGAATAGTTAATTTGTAGCTACATAACTCAGTGGTAGGCAACCAGTGGGTGACTTGGACAGATGCATGTGCAGGGTGCCTAGCGCCTGGCAGCTGTTTGCTTTTAGACGCCGCATTTGATTGTGAAGATGTTTTCGGCCTGTTCATCTTTTCCCGGAGCTGTGAGGTTAGTGTTTTCCTTGGATGTGTTCTGGCCATTTTCCCCATCACTATGGCCTCCTTCTTAAATGAACCTCCTGCAACCTCCAAGAGAGACTGCACTGCAGAAGTGGCAGTCCATTCACTCTCTTGCCTAGAAGCAAGGATATTGGGAGCATCATCTGTTGCATTTTCATCCTGTGTCCTCAAGGGGATATGTGTTCTACCAGCATATGAAGTTTTAGTGCCAGGCCCTTTGTTTTCTCTCAAGGTGTCAGTTTGCTTATAATTTAGCAATTCAATGATATCATGGAGAAGTCTTTTTTTCACTGTTGTGTCAATGGAACAGTCTAGGTGCAAGGCTGGGCTGTAGTTTACTTCTAAAAGCCATGGTTTGAATGTGTCATCTATCAGAATGTCGAACCCAAACAGCTCAAAGCAATTGGATGTCAATGGAACAGAAGGGGTTATAGCAAGCAGGGTCAGCATTACAATGTTGTTTATTCTCTGCCACAGAAGCAGGTCGTCCACCTCATGGCTGCGTAGGTAAGATCGAAATTTGCTGAAAGTCCATTTGCAGCCACGGCCGATCCCTTCTTTATTTTTTTTGTATGAGGCGCCAAATTTATTGATGCTGGTGTTTGTCAGATGGGCATAAACGTTGTCCAGAGAACTGAGGTCAAACTTTTCAGTGGCAAACCTCACCAGCCCTTCATCATAAGTGTAAATGGTAAGGGGGCAAAAACTGGTGACACAGACATAGAGGCGGAGATCTGATTTGTACCCAGAAATAAGCCAAGGGTTACTAATGTACTTCTGCACAATGACCATGCAATCATATACAAAGTCTTTAATGTCCTGGAAAATGAGTATGCCCCTTCCACGAGACAAATCTACAGGCTTGCAAATCCAATAGCTTGGCTTTTTGCCCTGTGACTGTCTCTCCTTGGTGTACTCTGCTATAAACTTGACATAGTCATTAGGCATGATGAATGCCACTGGACTAAACTCACAAAGAGATGGTCCATAAATTCCCTTCATGCGTTTCAGATGCCTTGCCAGATAGTCTTTCCTTGTGATCCTCACTGTTTCTGGATAGTGATTGAGCCTCTGCCATGGTTTAATGCTTCGGTGGTCAGTCATACGGAAAGGAGAGTTCTGCCAATACAGATTCCAGTCTGCTTCATCTTGCTCTTGTTCATCAAATTCACTCCAACCACGTTCCAGTAAGACCTCACGGACTGCTTCAGGAACGCTCTCATGGAGACGGAAGATCAGAGGCTTCAGGATGTCTTCTCCATCATGGTCAGATGCCATTGTGTGGGCCTTATTTTCTGAAAAAGAATTATCAGGAGGAAAATAAATGATTGTCTCGAATTGAACTGAAACACCTCATATACATCTTGGCATACCCAAAGCCTCTCTCTCCCATGGTTCTTTCTGCCATGAATGTGCAAATTGCAAATGAAAAATGGAGTCCAAAGCTTTATTTACTGCGGAAGGAGCAATTGTACGAGCCTCATGTGCAATATTAGTTTCTGAAAACTTTAAGGCAGCATGAAACATAGCCGTCTCTATAAAATTGAATGTTCATATATTTTCTTTTGCTTTGCTTTTTAATTTAAAATGGCCAATCTTAGCAGTAGTGGGCTTGCGCAGTAGTCTGATGCTTTTGTAATTCACAAATATCTATTATTTTACAATGTCATTGTTCAGTCCAATGATCATACACTAGTAATTTAGGACGCATATTTCCCAACAGTTGCCTTGAAGACAAGGTTCAGACATTTTACCACCATGTTATCAAACCCTTTTCTGATGAAGTTAATGGAAAGACTCTATTGGCTTCCATGGGTTTTGGATCTCAGCCTAAAATCCTGGTATCACCTGGCTGGTCTACCTAATACTTTGCTGTTACCAGTGAAGCTTTTCCTCCTTCCTGAAGAGCTCCATATACTGTTCCTTCTCCCCTTTGACCTCCTGCAGAGGAGTTAATACTCCTTGGGGTTTGTAAATAATCTCCTATAGGAATTAATGTAAACTCTAGAGGATGCACCATGTCAGAATATGCACAGCAGATGGTGCATCCCAGCTCCTTTGAGTTGGAAATGCATTTTAATTCTTCTAGTTTCCTGGGGAAATTAGCAGCTTTAACACAGAACTATTAGCTTTTAAATAAGACACCCCCTTCCCACCCTCCCACCAGATACACATACCCCAATTAATTCTAAATATAAAGAAATGGGGTACAACTTGAAGGCTCTGCTGCCCCTTCTCTCTGTGGCGGTCACGAAATCCCAGTCGATAGCTGATTTAGGGGATATTGCTGCTTCGGTGGCAGTGCTCTGCCCTTCCCCCAAACCTGCTGCAGAAGCTCCTCTACATCTAGAAAGGAGGAAAGGCTGCAGTTAGGGGGAGAGCAGTTCTGCAAGGCATCATGTCTGCCATTGAAATCCGTGCCCTTAAGATCAGCATGAACTTATCTATTTTACCACTCCACACTCTGAAATCCCCAGGATGGGGCCTCCAGGGACAGACATTAAATTTTACCTTTGGAATGTAACAACATTAGAAAATAAAATAAGAAAGAAATTTTCCTAATCACAACTCTTAGGCTTTATCTACACTATGCCGCTTTTAGCAACACAGCCATGCCACTACAGCCGTGCCGCTAAAAGGTGCACAGTGTAGCCGCTGTTTGTCAGTGGGAGATCTCTCTCTCCTGCAGATAAAAAACTTCCACCCCCAAAAAGTGGTGGTTGCTTTGTCAGCAGGAGCCCATTCCTACCAACAAAGCTCTGTTCACACCGGCGCTTTTCCTCAACAAAACTTTTGTCTTTTGGGGTGTTTTATCGTTCACTTGCCAGTGTAGACAAAGCCTTAGTGTCTGCACAGGTCTGATTTTTCCCAAGACATGCACATCAGCTATACAGTGATCAATCCTCTGCTCAACCTGTTTTCAGACCGACATCTTGGTATATTTTTTAAGGTTGAGAATCTTTTCTCCTCAGGTTTAAACTCTCAACTTTTGAAACAATCCCCAGAATGTAAATTCCATACATTCTAAATCGCCATAGAAACCTAGGATGCATGTCACACCTCACAGTATTCCCTCGCCCCTCCTTTCCTGTGACAGAATATTAATGGGGAAATGGCAATTTGTCAAAACTGAAACTTTTCACCAAAAGTGGTTGGTTTGACAAAATTCCTGCTTTGAAATATTTTTGGGGAAAAAAATCTAAATGGTTGAAAAGTTCTGTTTTTCAATTGTGAAGAAAAGGCACAGTTGAAATGAAATGTTTCAATTGACCTGATTTGAATTTTTTTTTATGATTTTTCAGTCCACCAAAATATTCAAGATTTTGACCTTTTTTTCCCAATTCAGGATGGGAAAAAATTTCAAAACCTCAAACAATTCTTGCATTATGGGAAAACCATTTCCCACCCTCTTCCAGTTTTCAGTGACATTCTTGTCCGGTGTATATGTATTGGTTACCTAAACCTTGTGCTGTTGTCAACTGGTGTTGTCAGCTCCTCACACTAAGTATCTTTCTTTTGTGAACTTTAACCCTCGTCTATCTTAGAGAATTTCATTGTTGCAACTTGAAACAGGTACGAGTGATCTGGTGCTATCTGCAGTGGTGCATGAGTCATGAGCCATGTGCGCAGCACAAGTTAGGACTTTAGGAAGAACTCAGGACCAGCTCCCATCTAGGTTTGACTTGCCGCCCAGACCTTGGGACTGGAGCCAGGCCTGTGGGGAAGAAGGAGCCAGATACAAAGGCAGATTGTGCTGGTCAGTCAAGGGAGAAAGCTGACAGGCAGGGCAATGACTGGGAGAGATCTGGTGACAGCAGTGGTGCCCTCCTGGTGCCCTCCAATGACCAGGCATCTGAACTGAGACTGGAGGTGGTGCCCCTGACAGGAAAGTGGGATCAAAACCCAGGAGGGTTTCAGCAGAGAATTGATGGCAAGAGGCTGAGGAGAAAGGCCTAACAAGAGACAGACAGGATAGGAAGTGGCCCTGGGAAGCAGTGAAGCAGCACAGTTAGTATTTGAGTCAGACAGCTGTGTCACAGGAGGACCCATGGGCTGGACCCTGCATAGAGGGAAGGCCTGGTTTCTCCTGTGGCACCACCTGTAAGTGGTAGGGAAATGGCTGTGTACGAGCAGGAGGGACTGGAGGGAAGTGGCAGGAAGGTGAAGAATAGCGTGATCCCTGTTGAAAGACGACAAGGAGAATCTCTGTCCAGCGGGAGCAGAAACTACTGAGGATCCATGATCTATGGCTGAATTTCTTCATTTCTTGATTTCTAATCCAATACTCAACATTATTTATAGTAAAACAAAGTAATTAATAAATAAATGAATATTTTTCTGTTGTTTTGCAGCTGAATTTATAACTTCCTTCTCTCTTGTGTTTGAGCCAGAGATGGAAGTCAACCAGGCCCAGGTTTGGATTGAGGACACCCCTCTGAGCTACTTCAGGTGACTCAGGAATTCCTCCTTCCCATCTCTCTCCTATACATAAGGCAGAGTCCTCAGGGGATGTACCACTCTTGGGAGATGGGATTGAGGGGAACCATGTGGGTACTAAAGCACCCTAGTGATGTAAGTAGATTTACTTGAGTATATGGAAAAGCAGCCCACCACTGTCTATTTTCTATTCTCTTTAAGGTCCCAGGAGTGTGGTGGAGACTGCTGAGGCAGAACACACATTGCCATGGAAGCCCCAGTGATGTAAATACATGTTAGTTATTGTTCTTACCTCCATCTTCTTCCCTAAAGTTCCACTCTTTCTTATAAAATTGCCTTTGTAGATACATATTAATCATCCATTAAAAAAGCTCTGCAAAGAAACATTTGTGCTGCAAATTTTCTAGGCTCCGACTCAGCTCCCTTGACAAGGAATACTAAATTTCAAATAACATTTAACTGAATTGACCAAGCTTGACAGCTCTGAGTCATAGTTTAAATGTTGCCGTTAGTTGTGTGTGTGTGTGTATGTGTGTGTGTGTTATGCACTGATCAGTAGTGCTACTAACAACCCTTCATTGAAAGGCACAGTGTTATATGACTACTGAGCACAGTAAATACTGCCACCAGGGATCTTAACTAACACATTGTAAAGTACTCGTTATTGGCTGCTAACAACACCTAAACAATAACGCTGTTGACAGTGGTTTGCTCATGGCAGGTTGTGTCAATGGAAAAACTTCCTTGCCATTTACACTCAGAGGGAAGTTGACTGGAAAGACAAGTGCTTTGCAAGCCTGGACATGACAAATATCAACACCAAATTCCTTGGAAACTCCGTATCTAGTGTATGTAGAGTGCGAAAACAATAAAATATTTCAGATCTAAGGAACATAATTTAAGCACAACTGGAGGAGAACTATCATCAAGTGATCAGCTAAATGTGTGAACACAAATTTGACTACTTTTTTCCCTATAAATGTGTGAATCACTGTACAAATGTCCTTTCAGTCAGATGAATTTGCCTGAGTTGCTCAATTTCCTTTTGCAAATTATGAAAACATAATTATGTTAAGCTCCACCTACTTGCAATCATTTTGCACAGTGCACTTGCAGTAGTTTCCATTAAAAGTTAACAGCTGCCCACAGTTCTCACACAGTGGTATGGGAGAGGCTAATGTATTCCCTTGTATTTTAAATTAAAATACTTGTGCTTTCAGTGTCTCCACAACAAATAACTGTATGCTGATGATATTGCAATGACAACTACTGTACAGGTGTCCAGTTTTAAAATTTCACTTTTGAAATTGAACATTTCAATTTGAAATGATTTTGTTTCAAAATTTTCTTCAATTTTATTTTTAAAATTGTAAAACAGTTTAAGATAGTCATAATTGAAATAACTTGTTTTGGTTTGGTTTGGTCAAAACAGGGTTATATTAACTAAAGCGTATCTTCCAAGGAGGCATCCAAGCTAGCTCAGATAACTGATTTTCTTTGCACAAAAGAGTTCTTGTGGCATCAAATCTAGAAATAGCTGCATTATTTTGGAATTAACATTGTAAAAGCAATTGTACAATGGACAAAGGCTGTATTGGACAGGTGCATACTAAATATTTATTTATTGGCACCATGTTCTTATTTAAAAACACTACTATTGAGGATAGTCAAGAGAGACTTACCAAAAAATTTCCCTTTTCTTACTCTGCCAGTTGAAATGCAGTTGAATTCAGCATCTTACGAATCATTACATTTCTGTTAATCTGGTATGAAACAAAGAAGGCTTCTAACCCTTATGCTCTCAACCCCTGTTGTGTGTCCTCCATCATCAGCTGGGAATGAAATCCTTTTCACAAGATTTTTTTTTCCTGTATAAATTCCCTCTTTCACAAGAAAGGCCAAGGACTAGAAAGTGCTTAACACACACACATGACTGTACTCATCAATTCAAAATGTGCACATACCTCTCCTGCTGGTACATCTACATTTCTGGACAGCTGCATTCTCTGTATGGTAATTGTCCTAATCAACAATGCATGCTGGCCAGGACACCCCAGGCTCTAGGTAGAGAATCAGCAAACATCAACATGCACTTGAATTTTCAAATACGAACATAAGGAAGCCCCTTTTTTATGCTTGCAAATGCCAAAGGGGGATTTGCAGGCTGCCTGATTCAGCAGCTACAGCTGTCTGATTGGTTTTTCTTGCCTGGATGTCTCCAAGGGCAGGCCAAGAGGGTTGAAGTATTGTTGCTTAGCAACACAAAGTAGCAATCCTGTATACAAAGGCAAAGAGTGACAGCATCATGGAAGTAGGCAAAGTGCTTTATTGAGTCCTTTCAACTTCTGTTACCAGCCCATAGGTTCCTCTTTCTCTTCTTTAATCTCCATGAGCCAAAACCAGCCAACTGTGCTGTGTCAAAACTAAGCCCAGCTGGCCTTGCTCAGGCAAAACTCCCATAGGAGTCTATGAAAGCTTTGGCTTAGTAATCTCAAACTTTAGCTTATGTTGCTTTTAATTCATTCTCTTTCGTGGTTTCATGTGGCACTGCGATGGGCTTTGGTTTTTATGTGCGGGACTCTTACTGCAGTCACTGGATGTATGTAGACAATGATTAATATTAATGATATTCAGTTTAATTTAGAAAGTCAGATGGTAAAGTAGGATGCCCCACCTTCTGCCTCCTCTCCTCTCCTCTCCCCCACCCCCCACCCCCAGGGGCTGCTGCCTGGGCCAGGGCTCTCATCAGTGCTCCCAACTTCCATATCAAACTTTTATCTCAGCTGTACCGAACTGGGAAAACAGGATCATAAAGTGTGAGACCAGGTCCCAGAGGGAGAAAAACTGGTAACTTCCCTCGTCCCTATCATCTATTCTCTGCTTCCCTCCTCCCCCTAATTCAGTTCTGCTCTCTCGCTCCCCATTTCAGTGTCTCCTCAGCCATGGCCTGGGAACTGAGGGAGCTCAGCATTTGACAAGAGGTACTCAGCAGCTTTCACGGGGTGCTCAGCACCTTGCAAAGCTGTGAGCCTGCATAATATGTGTCTGGTATAAACATCTATCAGGCACAGCATTTAGAGGCAGTCTGATTATAAACTGTTTGCTGTCCAGGTGACTAGTGGTTATCCTTCCGGTACCTTCAAGCTTGCAGCTTGTACATATTGGCATTGCTCAGCATGCTACCAGAATGGGCGCTCATTAACCTCATACAGGTGGAGTCAGTGATAGATGCCTACTGGGGTGAACACAGTTGTTGCTGGTGGCATTTATAATAGATTGGCCATCAGCCAAGCGTGAGGTGAGAGGGGATGGTGATTCCAAGTGAGTCCTACCTCTGGTTCAGTTCATTCCATCCAAACATGATTCGCCTGCTTACTACCCAGCCAACCAAAGCAAGGCCTGTGGAATGTTCCTCTGGAAGGCCAGAAGCTTCATGCCACAGTGACACCAACCGTCACTTTGTTTTCCCTCTGGAGCACAGAGGCCTCCCTGGCTCAGCTCCCTACCAATATTTTGATGTCGTGAGTCGTTTTACAGCACAGGCTCGGTTTATTAACTTTATATTAAATCACTGCAGTTCTAACTCACTTATGGGGCCTGCTCATCTACGGCCTAATTGAAAAGTTCAGGCTGAATAGATCAAGTCTGATAGTTGCCTCTGCCAGACAGCTCAGCCGTGTTATTCGCATATGAGGCTATCATATGCTTCACCTCACTCTGCCCTGACTAAGGCTCTCAAATTAGCTGTCTAGCTGGGTATTTTTATGGCTCCCTGTAGCGAGGCAGTGTGCCCCCCCCCCTTAGGGAGGGTCGAGCCCCATCAGTCATCCAAGGGGGTGGGGCCTCTGGGCGGAAGTCCCACCCCTCAGAGGGTCAGTGGCAACCCAGAAGAATAAAAGCCAGGCCACAACCTTCAGCTGAAGGTCTGCCACCGGCAGGAGCAGACGTGTCCGCCGACACCCGTAACTGGGAGACTGACCAAGCCAGAGGCCGAGACCAGGAGCTGCCAGAGCGTCCCCGCGATCGATACGACGAGGAGCCGCCGGAGCGTTCTCGAGGCCGCTACAACGAGAAGCTGCCAGAGTTGCCGCGCGCCTACTATGGCCCCGAGGAGCCCCCAGACCAGGCTTGGCCCGCATTCCCAGAAACCCTACCGGACCTGCCTCCCAGCCCAGACTGGGAGGAACCGATGGTTCTGGACGTCCCTGGAACGGAGGCCCCGGACCAGGTAGGAGTAGAGGGGGAATTAGGAAGTAGCCCGGGGGCACCTGACTCCAGTCAGGCTGCAGAGCTAACTTTGCCAATGTCAGTGTGTTTCGGTCAGGACCCCCACTGACCACCGGTAGCGGTGACAGCCGCTACCAGGGCCCTGGGCTGGAACGCAGAGGAGTGGGTGGGCCTGCGTTCCCCCTGCCACCTGTATCCGGGTGGCAGACTCCCCCTTTCCCTGGCCTAAGGGCCAGAGCTGATTGTACTGTGTTTGGTGCCCTGCCCGAGCCAAGGGCTGGGCCCCTTTTGACTTTGCCACTGCTCTGCCCTGCTCCAAAGGGCCAGAGCTGATTGTACTGTGTTTGGTACCCCACCTGAACCAAGGGCTGGGCCCCTCTTGACTTTGCCGCTGCTTTGCCCTGCCCCAAAGGGCCAGAGCTGATTGTAACTGTGTTTGGTACCCCGCCTGAATCAAGGGCTGGGCCCCTCTTGACTTTGCCGCTGCTTTGCCCTGCCCCAAAGGGCCAGAGCTGATTGTAACTGTAGGGACAAACTTCCCCAGAGCAGGACCGCGGGCCCGAGGAGCGGCCCCGGGGACTACAGTGAGGCCGGTGTGGCTCCCCTCCCCCTCAGGGAGGGTCGAGCCCCTGCGGACCCCGTCTACACTCCCATTGCCATACTATCTGAACTTACCCTCACAATACCCCTGTGGGGCAGAGATATAGTTATCCCCATTTTACAGAGGTGGAGCTGAGGCACTGAGATATTATGTGACTTGCCCATGTCACACTGGAGGTCTGTGACAGAGCCACTAACTAAACACAAATCTCCATTCCAGGGCCTGACCCACAAGACCATCCTTCCAGTTCTGACTCTGCCTAGCCTATGTGCTGAGATTCCCTGATACCAGCAGCATCCTGTTGCTTGCTGCCTGCTTCATCTGTTGTAGCTTCAGTTGGAATCTATGGTGTCTGTGGCAAGCCATTGTGGTGTCATTGCTTGACATGTCCACAGCATGAAAAATATCCAAATAGTTTTGGAAGGAAGGAGAGGAGGTAACTGAAAGTATTTGATAGCATGGTGACAGAAAAAAACCTGCTGTATCAAAAGGTGCAAAGTTGCATGCACGCAAATGGACATTGAGCTGAAGGACACTAAGCCCTGGTCTACACTGGGGGTGGGGGATCCATCTAAGTTATGCAACTTCAGCTACGTGAATAATGTAACTGAAGTCGACATACTTAGATTGACTTAGTGTGGTGTCTTCACCCTGCTGAGTCGACTACTGCCGCTTCCCCATCGACTCTTCCTGCGCCTCTCATAGCGCTGCAGTATGGGAGTCTACCGAAGGGCACTCGGGTTGATTTAGTGCGTCTAGACTAGACACGATAAATCGATCCTTGCGGGATCAATCGGTGCCTGCCAATCCGGCGGGTAGTGAAGACATACCCTAAGACAGCATGCAAGCTCTGTGCATGCAATATGGGGTAGTGTGTTAGCACCTGTGTGTACAGGTCTAAGTGCTTGAAAAAGACATGCCTAGGTGTTCGGCTGCAAAAGTTTTGTGTACATCATAGATCTACTTTTTGAAAATGTGTCTTATGGTAGGGGAGAACTGTACCTTTTTAAGAGAAAATTCCTTTTAAGAAAAGTGAACCTGAAGTGTTTAAAGAGGGAAGAACATAGCGAGAGAAGAGAAGCCAACATGATGAAAATGAAGGTGAGTGGAAAAAGATGTGCTGAACAGTGTCCTGAGCACTTTGGCACAAAATAACCCCAACAATGTAATAAAATTCCAAACAAAATTGACGTGGGGTTGGGGAAACCCTGTGTGTTACATAACACAGGGACAAGTTGACTATGGTTATGATTTTTTAGAAATGTTGCTGACCAACATTTTGAGTGGGAAGTGTTTTAAAGTGGCGAGGGAGGAGGTGAAGAAAGGAACAATGGGAAGGCATGAGTACCAGGATGCAAGAACCACAGTGGCACAGACACAATTGTCTGCTGTCCAAAGACATGGTGGAGTGGATATTGCAGAGTGCAAATACACATGAAGACAGCTCAGATAGAATTCTTAAATATTAATAAAAGGTCTATCATGTTTAATAAAATTTTATTTGTAAAAAAAAATCCAATACAATTTTTTAAAAAATAGTTGTTCATTATTAGTAAGAGTTTGAGTGAAATGACAAAGTCAGATAATCTTTTAACAACCAGAGGTATGAAAGGAGATTTATTCCTATTTCTTTTATTAGCCTGACTGGGAAAACAGTTCCTTTATATTCTTCTAAAATCTGATTGAACACTTTGAATCTCCCTTAAAGAAATCAGTTGTGCTGAGCTGCCCAGCATTCTTTGTTTCCACTGCTCTGATCCTGTTAGGTTTAAAGGCGTGTTTGCTGGTCTACAGATCCGGTTATTTCCTCCTTCACAGTGGTAGGTGTTCCAGGCAAGTTCTTTGCTTCCAGGTATTCAAGTGCCCCATACATCACTATAGACACCACCAGCACAGCCATTACTATGTACAGTTTGATGTAAACATGTAAGAAGGTGTTGTATCCAAAGGCAATGACAAATCCCAATGACTCCCAGAGTCGATAATTAGCAAAGGCTGCCTCTTTGTGCTTCTCAAATAAAACCCCATAGAGTGCTGCAAAGAAAGAGATGATCTTCGTGATGGTAAGTTTGAACACATTCTATATTTCCTACAACAGCAGCTATATTTCCTTCCCTGTAAAGGTCAAATCACAGGAAAATATATGCTTATATTTTAGTCTTCTCTGTCATGCAAACTGTATCCCATGGTGTTATAAGAAGTTAAATAATACATATAACTTGGTGAATATATCCTAGTTTGGGGTGTGGGGGAGATGACTATAGGCAAGGAAGAAAGGATGTTTTCTGTTGAAAATTTAAATGAGATGGCAGGAAGTTTATTCTAGACACCAAGAGCCATGAAGCAGAAGGCTCTTACATAAAGTGATAAGAACATAAGAAGGAAGATGAGAACAGTGCTAGATGCAGTGAGGAAGTAGGATGAGGAGTAGAATGAGAAGCTTGACCTAGGTATTTATCTGGCCTGTAGTGTTTCAGTGTAAGATCAATGAGGTGGGCTGAGCCCAGTCCATAGAGTCTCAAACAGCAAAGAGGGCAGTTTTGTCTTGATGAGTGTTAAAACATTCAGTGTAAATTTGCATTTTTAGCTTGTGTTAGAGTCACAAAAATCTTTTCCTGCTGAAGTTGCTCTCAAAAAGTCAGGGTGAGCTGTGAGAGACGTTTAGCTTCCCAAAGGGGACAATCTCATCATATGGGCAGTAGAAACTTGCTAATTCATACCAATTACAAGAGGACACTTACTGGATTTTACAAATTAGTGAGTAAGCGAACAAGTGTGGTACGAAATCAAGGCTAATATGTCACCAAATGTATAGTTCATTAACCTGGATCAGTGTAGGTTAGTCCTTCATAGTATACAGTAAATGCCCTGTACTACATTTTGTAAAAGTAATGATGTTTTTAGTAACAAGAGCCTTGCTACAATGCTTTGTAGTTAATTCTGAAAAGGGGTTTTACATGGGTGAAAATTATCAGATTCTTGGATTAAGGAAGTGGGATTCGTATAAACAATATTTGCTAATATAATAGTATTTTTGAGTGTAAAGAGTTTGGATTTTAGGAAGGTTTTTTCTTGTTTGTTCAGGAGGCTTTTGTGGGTTTTGTCACAAGCAGAGCTGGGCACCTAACTCCATCAGAGGGGCAGGACTTAGGACACACTCCTCTCATTGGCATCTTCCATTGGCTAGTGTAGGCCCCTCCTAGCATGCTGGCTTTTGTGGATCCCATTCTCAGGAGCCTATCTTTCCCTATTCATTGTATAGGGAGCCTAGATGCCTAACCCAGAATTTGTGGATTCCAATGATTTTCTAGGCACCTAAAAGTTAAGTGTTGCAACACTCTGCATGGCAATGCCTAAGGCCAAATCCTTAAAGGTAATTAGGCACCTAACTGATAGATTAATGGACGAAAGCTGCCTGAATAGCTCTAAGGGTCTGAGACTACGTCTCTTTCTAAATCTGGACCCATAACTCTAACTTCTGGATTGAACATGTGCTAACAGCTGGGCATAAGTCACACAAGAACATGAGTCTGGTGTGTCATCCCAGGCCCTAACAAACGTTTGTCCATAGCATAAAACTGTTGGCACAGATTGGCAGGTCAGACCTGAGATGCCCCAGCAGCGCTATGCTTCCTTGGTGCGATGCCTGAGTCCAGCTGGCAGAAACAGCCCCTTGCTCTTAGAAGCATAAGCCTCAAGCTCATTTTTCAAATGTTTCCTTTAACTCCTTTCCCCCTCATTCTGATTAGGAATGGGCACAAACCAGGGCTGCTGAAAATAATGTGAGCTGCAGCTCTATCAGCTTTCCAGACTGATTCATATCATTTCTAAAGAGGCACGCGAGGCTGGAAAAAATTTTATTTTGCTACTCTCTACTTGGCTGGCCTGTGCTACACAATTGTTACTGAAGAGCTGCAATTATTGGCAGGAAGGCCTGTGGCAGTTGTGTTTGGTTTAGATAAGAGTGGGTATTGCTCATTCTAAAATGGAACAGATTCCATTCAAAATAACTAGGGACACACATAACCACCCAGCCACTCAAAAATATTAGAAAATATGTAGAATATGTCAAAGGATTCATTCCGTTCTAATTAATATCCTCTAGGGGGAACCCTTGATCAGTATTAGATTACATATCCATACCAGATCAAAGTGAATCTTCTCTGATGATCTCATAAGTCCTAACTGTGCACCACAACCTGGTGATCTTACTCAGTTTTTATTCAGCCTTTAATCTAAGATCTCAATGGACTTCAGTGAGGGTTTGCCAGAGTAAGAAATGCAAGATTTGTCCTTAAACTTTTATTGTAAAAGGCATGAATCTTGACTCACACTGCTGTAAATCAGGAGTAATTCCAGTGAAGGTAGTGGTGTTATACCTGTGGAAAACTGATTTAGGTGAGAGGAGACTCAGACCCATATAGGACTCCGGAACAAACTCATATAATACTGGAGATCCCATGATGTGATGCACAACTATGATGTAATAACATTGCATCTGTCCACGAAGGGGTAAGTGATGCCATGTGACCAGTGATGCCATGTGACCATGTGAAGATGCAAATTATTGTGCTGTTGTGCTAGTATTTTGTTCTACAGCACAGCTAAAGAGCAGAAGAAAAGATATATGGAGGTTGTACATGTGTGAAGAATACTTATTGTGCTTCCTGGTCAAACACTAAATGTGAACTTGGTTGAATGACTTTCCAGGAACTTAGGAAAGAAGATCGGGTGACCAGACAGCAAATGTGAAAAATTGGGATGGGGTGGGGGGGTAATAGGAGCCTATATAAGAAAAAGACCCAAAAATCGGGACTGTCCCTATAAATCAGGACATCTGGTCACCCTAAAAGAAGGTAACACCTGTACTAGGGAATAGTACATAAGAGTTGGTAACCATGCCGCTGCACCACAAGGCACATTAGCCACAATCGCTCACTCTACACCAATATGAAGAACTATCCGTTGCCAGTGACTACTCTATGGTTAGAAACTGCCATCCCTCCTCAACCTCCTTCTATGACCTTGGACGCTTCCCTCCTGTTTTTTTCTTTCTCTCTGCTATAAGGACGTGCAGCCACTTTTAAGGGAGATGCAGCCCAAGCCTCCTGTTAGTGGGCCATGGCCCCTTTAGGGCCAGGCATTCTGAAGGATGTGTTATCCAGAAGGAGCAAGTTGCGGAGCACAAGGCTTGATGGGAAAGAGGGAAGCAGGATAAAAGACAGGGCCTGGTCCTCAGTATGAGGAGACCCTGGGGATGACCTGCTGCATGTTTAAGAAAGCTGGGGAAGAAGCCTGGGAACGTTGAGCCCAAAAGGCAGGACCCCCATGGATCCGTATATTGTTCCAGGCAGGAGATGAATGAACTGTTTAATCCAGGGAGGACAGACAACTATTGATATCAGCCTTACCTCAGCAAATGCGAACCTGGATATGAGAGGTGGGGGTGATTTAGGCTTGTGCTGGATGCAGGAGAAGGATATGGCCTGGCCTGAGAGAAGAGGTGTGGACTTGTAGCCTGTGTGTGCACCTGCTGTCATCTAGGGGTCCACAGGGAGAGGGGGGTCTTCCAGAGTGGCTTAGAGGAAGCCCTGCCTTTCACTCCCCTGTATCTAAGGGGAAGACTATGTATCTTGGGAAGAGGATTATAGCCTGAGCAGGGCAAAGGCACTGTGTTTTGTTTCCTTTGGCCTATTTGGGACCATGAAAGGGTAGAGCATTTTGATTTAGCTAGAAGGTCAGTTGATTCAAACTACCCAACCAACCAGAGGGAAGGGACGCCCAGCTTCACAATCTGACATAGAATCTGGTGGGCCAGCCATGTCATACCCCCCCATCTCACCCTCAAGAGGGTCATCCAGCACCTGTAATGCTATGTTCTGTGGCACCTTATAGACTAACAGACGTTTTGGAGCATGAGCTTTCGTGGGTGAACAGCCACTTCATCGGATGCATCCGATGAAGTGGGTGTTCTCTCACAAAAGCTCATGCTCATGCTCCAAAATGTCTGTTAGTCTATAAGGTGCCACAGGATTCTTTGCTGCTTTTACAGGTCCAAACTAACACGGCTACCCCTCTGATACTTGTAATGCTATGTTAATAGCCAGATCTGAATTATAGTGGCAGTTGAAAAAAATTAAGAAATGGAGAGAAAAGAAACACATGATAAGGTAGGAGAGCACTTGTGATGGGGTATACCAGACTCTCTGAGGCCCTGCCACACCCCACCCCAGAAGAAGGCAGTGGAGAGGGGCCTCCAAACTGCCTAGAGCAGCTATGTGGGACACCACCAACAGGGCCAGCAGCCTCGTATAAGAAGACCTTCAGGGCCAGAGAGAGTTGAGTTCCTTGCTGGAGCTGTAGGAGTGTGGCTGACTGACCTACAGAACCCCGGACAGGGCAATGTCCCAGACGCCAGGGAAAGCAAGAAGAAGGTTGCTGGACTCCTTTAGGACAAGGCCTGGAGGTAAGGGTGAAGATGGCAGGGGCTGCGGGGAAGTGGCCCAGGGAATTAGAGAAGCCGTGCAACATAGATAAAGGGATATAACAGATGACTGCTATCTACAGGGTCCCTAGGTTGTGACCTGGAGTAGTGGGTGGGCCCGGGTCCCCCCCCCCACACCTCATTAGCCTCTGGGGAGAAGTGGCCTGGACATTGAGGCACTCTAGAGAGGCAACTGAACTATAGTGGCAGCTGGACAGCTGCATCCAGAAGGCCCAAGAAGAGGGCAAAGACATTGTCACCAGGGAGGCAGTATCCCAGAGCAGGAACATACTAAGGGCTTGTCTACACTGGCACTTTACAGTGCTGCAATTTCCTCGTGCTTCAATAATGTTTTATTATGCTCTCCTGTATATAAGCACAAATTATACTCCACTGGTGCCAGTGTAGACAGTGCACCAGTAGCTAAGCCCCTCATGGAGGTGGTTATTTTAGAGCGCTGGGAGAGCTCTCTCCCACTGCACTCTGCAGTGATCACACAAGCCATGTTAAAGCGCTGTGGACTAACCCTGAGAGAGAGTGCAGGCACTGGCACATGCACTCAGCCAAGGAGGTACTCAGGAGAGGTGGGTATGCCTCGTTATAGCACTTAAACCATGGCTTGCTTGTGGCAGGCTATGGAAAATCTTGCCAGCACAGGTTGGGCTATTCAGTTAGGAAGACTAAGGTTGGTGGTTGTTAGACTTTACATGTTCAAAGGCAGTCCCTCAGGCCACCGTAGTGCATGACTCGTTCTTGAGTTGTCCTGTTTTTAATCTTTAGGTTGTGTGTGCCCCCATCTTTAAAAAGAAGAACTTCCTTTATTCTCAGCAAAGTGAGGTATTGAAATATATTAATATTTAGAGTTTTAAGAACATATGCATCAACTGTTTATCTCAGATGTCAGTATTGTGACAGACTCAGGCCGGGGGATATAAGAGGGTGGTGGATGGCAGATATATCAGCCTCAGAATGAGCAGAGCCCTGTTCCCTAGATAGCCAACAAGGGCTACTCCAGGCCAATCAAGACACCTGACACCAATTTAACCAGCTAAGGTCGTTAGGCTAATGCTGGCACCTGACCTCAATTAACTGAGAAAGGGTCATTGTAGGCTGATAGGCTAATGGAGACAGCTGGAACCAATTATACTGCTTTAAAAGCTCTCCTTGCCAGTTCTTTTGAGAGGAGCCCAGGGGAGAGGAGCTGGAGGAGAGGAAGCAGTACTGAACCCTGAAGTAAGGGTGAAGCTTGGGAAAAGGGGAGCAGCCCAGGGAAGCAAAGCAGCATCAGTGGAGGAGGGAAGCCGCAAACAGCTGCTGCCATTAGGGTCCCTGGGCTGGAACCTGGAGTAGAGGGCAGGCCTGGGTTCTCCCCTTTCTTCCTCCCCTCCACATGATCTACAGAGATCCCTCTGAAAGAGGAAATAGACTTTGGTCCAGGCAGGAGACCAGGTGATACCTAAGGAGCTCTAAGGAGCAACAAAGACTGTGGGTATTCCACCTTCCCACCTCCCATACTGGCCTATGATGAAAATAGCTCAATAAGTGGTAACCTCTGCCACCATACTGGGAAAGAGAGGTCATCTCGAGCTTCTGAGGCCACTGTTATCTGCCATGAAGGTGGGACCCACAAATACAGGCTTGTAACTTTGTCACTGTATATATGCAGGCCAATGATAGCTCTATATTACAACCTGATTATTAACTTAATTACCTCTGATTTTGATTTTCCTTCTGGAATTCAATGAGCATTTCAAAGATTTATTTTGATCATCCATTAACTTGTTCAAGGATGTCCCCTCCCTCCATCTTGGCCAGGCTAATAAGCATTTTAATTAGTTTCTCATTCTAGAATGTTTTTCTGACTGAAAGGAGGGTAAGCATATTTTCTGAAGCCTGTCTTAAACCCATCACCATGTTTTATGCCTATGTACAGTAAAACAGACTGCATATAAATAAAAAAACATACAGAATAACTATATCTCAGTGAGGTTCAGTTAGCTGTCACGGGGACTTACCATTGGTTTGTGTCTGCCAGATGGCATCAGCTAGGCCCCAAAGAGCAGCGAATATGAAGAATACAGCAAGTTGGTTTGGGTGAGGTTTCCACAGCAATAGTGCTATTATACAGGCAAGGTTTGTAACTGCAGCTGTATGTTTAGGAAAGGAGGAGAAAACATAATTACTGTTATAAACTGGAAGTTTCATATTAGATATACAGTGTTTCAGAGCCTATTGCAAGCCTTCTTCAAATGCTATTGAGTAAAATAAGGTCAGTGAACCAGAAAGGGTCCAACATTTATACTCATCAGTTTAAAGTTACATGAAAACACTGCAATACTCTCTTGGTCATCAGTTAATATTGTACAATGAAACATTTTGGTAAGCAGCAAAGAATCCTGTGGCACCTTATAGACTAACAGATGTTTTGGAGCATGAGCTTTTGTGGGTGAATGCCCACTTCGTCAGATGCATGCATCTGATGAAGTGGGTATTCACCCACAAAAGCTCATGTTCCAAAACATCTGTTAGTCTATAAGGATTCTTTGCTGCTTTTACAGATCCAGACTAAAATGGCTACCCCTCTGATACTTGACATTTTGGTAAGGTTCTGTTTTCATATAGTCATCCCAGGCCATGTCCTAAATAGAGAGGAATTCTGAGCTAATGTAGATATTAACCCACAAGTTAAGACCTACCAATGGGAATAGCCAAGCCAATGTACCACCGAGTAGGTATAGGGGTCCCCAGAAGACTTTGAATCCTAATGTGATGTATGTGTCTACTGGTAGATAACTGAAAGGATGTTTCATTCTGTTTTCCATATACTGTCCTTTAAATACAGATTTTTGGTTTTTTAAGGAACCATTAAGATCATCTAGGTTGCCTGTTGAAGAGGCAGCTGCCATTTAATTGTTATGCTTTGATGGAGAATGTTAGTGAGTCACTGCATTTTGATCTTGCACTCCAAGGTCCTGATTCAAAATCCACTGAAATCAGTGGAAAGAGAGGTGGGTGGCTGGCAGCTTTGAATCAGACCCTTATAAAGACTATAATTTCTTTGTTTTCCTTAAGATAAAATGAGTTGCCAAGAGGGAGGAACACACAAAGAGCAAAAACAGTATGGCAAAAACTGAACTAGAACCTGCAAAGTTCTAAGGTTCTATATTAAAAACTCTGAATCTCTTGAGTCTAGCTTTAAAGCTACTTTAGGGAAAATTTCTTGGGCAATGCATGTGGAATCAAGCAATACGGTTTCTATTAATAAAGTGAACTGTGCTGTGGAGTTCAGGACAACTCATTGTAATAAACTTTTCTTCAAATGGTACAGAAATCTCATTTTCAGATACTGAGCTGAAAATGAAACACTTGCCTACATATTTTTCTGCCCTGGTAAATTATTTATTGGGACAGCCTTTTTTCAATGTCCACTGAAAGAAGCCCTTAAATATATCCATCACGTAAGTCTCTTCTCCTCATAGTACCCTACACACTTCTTGTCCATATGCAGCACTTCATTTATTCTAAACTGGCACACAGAGTTTTCTCTTGCTTTTATTTTCATTTTTTCTGTCCTACAAAATGCATGGCAATTAGGACACATTAGGTTTCAAAATATATCCTGCAGTTATTAGACTGCCAGTAACCCCTAGTTCACATTTCCTCCCCAGGGACCAAGCTAATACGTTGGCTCATTACTCACTGTGTTTTTAACCAAAAGTAGGCAAGGAGTTTGGCCCTGACAGAGCTATTGGTAAATTCAGATCTCATTGAAGCAAATAGCAATACTGCAATGGACTTCAACAGGATCAGGATTTTGTCTCTCGTTATTGGGCCATCTGGCATCAGTCACATTAGCTCCAAAGAACTAACAGCTCAGCCTGAGTATATAGTATCACCAAAAGCAGGGTGGGCTGAGCCTGTCAACAACGGAGAGCAGCAAAGAATCCTGTGGCACCTTATAGACTAACAGACGTTTTGGAGCATGAGCTTTCGTGGGTGAATACCCACTTCTTCAGATGCATGTAGTGGAAATTTCCAGGGGCGGGTATATATATGCTAGCAAGCAAGCTAGAGATAACGAGGTCAGTTCAATCAGGGAGGATGAGGCCCTGTTCTAGCAGTTGAGGTGTGAAAACCAAGAGAGGAGAAACTGGTTCTGTAATTGGCAAGCCATTCACAGTCTTTGTTCAATCCTGAGCTGATGGTGTCAAATTTGCAGATGAACTGAAGCTCAGCAGTTTCTCTTTGAAGTCTGGTCCTGAAGTTTTTTTGCTGCAGGATGGCCACCTTAAGGTCTGCTATAGTGTGGCCGGGGAGGTTGAAGTGCTCTCCTACAGGTTTTTGTATATTGCCATTCCTAATTTTCACACCTCAACTGCTAGAACAGGGCCTCATCCTCCCTGATTGAACTGACCTCATTATCTCTAGCTTGCTTGCTAGCATATATATACCTGCACCTGGAAATTTCCACTACATGCATCTGAGGAAGTGGGTATTCACCCACGAAAGCTCATGCTCCAAAACGTCTGTTAGTCTATAAGATGCCACAGGATTCTTTGCTGCTTTTACAGATCCAGACTAACACGGCTACCCCTCTGATACTTAACAACGGAGAGGTGCTGAAATAAGTGAATGGAATGACTTGAATATGGAGCTTAATTGAAGCTACTCTCTTCCCCAGCTCCTCTAATGAATAAAAAGTTTGCCTCCAGGTATATCTCCTTCTAACTGGTAACCTATAGCATGATGCCCCCTGCCCCATGCTCTAGTAAGGGAGCACAGGATTTGTCTTACCGGATGAGATAATTGGTCCTTCAAGCAGTCTTTACATACCTAATGCAAATAGGGCTTTTCTGCCAGTAAACTGGGAAATCTTTCCAAAGATCAGAGAGCAGAATGAATTTGCAGCTGAAAAGGAGATCATCACATAACCAACAAAATGTATCCCCAGGGCACAGGTCACATATGACTAAAGAGAAGAGAACAGACACATGGCATTATTATTCACAGACTATGACTTGCCTTTGTGGCCAAAGTCAGAGGGTCTGATTCTCAGAGCTGGTGAATAGTCATAGAGGCCATGTCTACATCTAAAATTTTGCAGCGCTGGTTGTTACAGCTGTATTAGTACAGCTGTATAGGGCCAGCGCTGCAGAGTGGCCACACTTACAGCAACCAGCGCTGCAAGTGGTGTTAGATGTGGCCACACTGCAGCGCTGTTGGGCGGCTTCAAGGGGGGTTCGGGGAACGCGAGAGCAAACCGGGAAAGGAGACCAGCTTCGCCGCGGTTTGCTCTCGCGTTCCCCGAACCACCCTGCAAACCGCAGGGAAGGAGACCTGCTTGCACGGAGGTTCGGGGAACGCGAGAGCAAACCGGGAAAGGAGACTAGCTTCGCTGCGGTTTGCTCTCGCGTTCCCCGAACCCCCCTGCAAACCGCAGGGAAGGAGACCTGCTTGCACGGGGGTTCGGGGAACGAGAGAGCAAGCTGGGGAAGGAGACCAGCTTCGCCGCGGTTTGCTCTCGCGTTCCCCGAACCACCCTGCAAACCGCAGGGAAGGAGACCTGCTTGTTCGGGGAACGAGAGAGCAAACCGGGAAAGGAGACCAGCTTCGCCGCGGTTTGCTCTCGCGTTCCCGGAACCACCCAGCAAACCTCAGGGAAGGAGACCTGCTTGCTCGGGGTTCGGGGAACGCGAGAGCAAGCCGGGGAAGGAGACCAGCTTGATTACCAGAGGCTTCCTCAGGTATGCTGCGATACCTGCTTATTCCACGGAGGTCAAGAAAAGCGCTGGTAAGTGTCTATACTTGATTACCAGCGCTGGATCACCAGCGCTGGATCCTCTACACCCGAGACAAAACGGGAGTACGGCCAGCGCTGCAAACAGGGAGTTGCAGCGCTGGTGGTGCCCTGCAGATGTGTACACCTCCTAAGTTGCAGCGCTGTAACTCCCTCACCAGCGCTGCAACTTTCTGATGTAGACAAGCCCAGAGTGTAGACATGATCAATAAAGCACAGTTATGTATCTCCACTGCCAAGTCTCTGAAATGCTGCTGTATCTGGCCTCCAGCAACATTCCCACCCCAGTTCCCAGTGAGACCTGCACTACAGTAGCAGCATTTCTTTTAAAGGAATAGGGGCTGCATTTGGCGCCCTATTTCCCCTTCAGATCAGCCCCCATGGTAGTTTGTGATGGGGTTTACAGGCCCCATGCTGAACCAGGGCAGGGAGTAGAAAATACTGGTCCTGCCCTCAACAGGTGCAGGAACAGTTTAAAGGGCCACTGGTAGCCCAGGAGAAGGTGAGAATGAGCTGGCACCAGGAAGCCAGGTTGATGCTGAGAGCTGTTCAAGGAATGACAACAGCTTTGTGAAGGCTGTGCTAGCAGCAGGGACTTGGACTCCCCACTCCCTCCTTGGGCTGAAAGCCACAAGTGAGAGAGATTGACTGACTGAACAGGACACTGAGAGACTGAGGAGAGTCTGCTAAGCCAATGACTCTGTTCCAAACTGAGGAGCTCCAGACTGGTAGGAAGTGACCTGGGGTAACATAATTTGAGGAACTCAGTAACTGGGCTGGACACTTTGAAGGAACCCCTAGTGCTCTGAGTTGGTACCTGATGGAATGGGTGGGCCCAGGTCCCCCTACCTTGCTCCCCACTCCTTTGTAGTGACTGAGGTTTGGAGGGAGCTATTGGAGCATGAGGGGGTGATTGAGGCCAGAGCCAGGATGACTAGACCAGTAGAAACTGTAAGAATATGAGCTGACCACTAGGCCATCTGGTCACTAGACCTTCTTCCTAAATAGTGGCAGAAAGGACACTCTACCCTTCCTTGGCTGGGATTGGGAGTTGAAGTCTAATCTCCATAAAAGCACAGTGCACCCCCAGAAAGGGAATGAATCTTACCTATAAAACATTCTCCCAAATGGCTATGGGATGTCACTTGATCCATTCAAGATTAGTAATGGGTACATTATCCCTCTCTGGTTATGCATGGTGCTTGAACACTAAAGTTTCAGATGAGCAGTCTAAGAAGATGTTCATCTCCTTCCCTATTTCAGATTCCTGGAAGACTTTCTGAATGTACAGCTGAGGAATAAGTCTGTTTTGTGCTGGTTTTTTGAGAATGCATGTGAAGAGGGGTGGTTTTGACTCTTCCTTATTACTTCAGGCTGTCTGTTTTTGAACATGTTGTGGAAGTAGCTAGATAATGTTTTGTAGCCAGCCAGCTTACAGATCAGCCATCAAAGCACTCAGTAGGATTCAACAGGGGGATTTAACTTCACAGCCCGAACTTAGGCTCCCTATACCAGTGGTTGTCAAATGCATTTGCTCACACCCTCCTTCTTTGTGTCTAGTAGTTTATGCCCCCTGCCTGCTACACAAGTACATATACCAGTAAAAAATCAACATGCAACTGTCACTAAATATTAAAAACAGTAAGGCATTGATTCAAACAGAGCCATTTAAGTATATAGGAAATACCAAGCAATGTCACCCTTATTTCTGCTCTGCTGCTGATGGCAACACTGCCTTCAGAGCTGGGCACCTGGCCAGCAGCTGCCACTCTCCACTCTGCCTTCAAAGCTGGGCGGCTGGAGAGCAGTGGTTGCTGGCTAGGCACCCAGTTCTGAAGGCCGCGCTGGTGCTAGCAGCAGCTCAGAAATAAGGGTGGCATGATATACCCTGAGAAGGTCTGGAGTTTTCTGAAGTTTACTGTACTAGTGACTAGTACAAAAATGCGAAAAGCATGAGCCAAGACAAATGGAAGTCTGAAGAATGACAAGACGTCATGATAGTGTTAAAGAAGAGAGAACTTGTATTTGAACGAGTGATATTTTTGGACCTGTTCCAGAACTCAGGATAAGCTAATCAGCAATTGCTCAGTGTCCTGTATTTGCAAATCTCATTTTAGAAGTTTCTAATTTTTGTTCCAATCTTATGCTGTTTCCTGTAATAGCACTGACTTCTGCCTTTTTAAAACTGCCATTGATTTATAGACATGGAAAAGAAATGTGCAATATAATTTTAGACAACTTAATAGAACTAATAGTTTAATAGCCTTAAACAAAAATGGAAGCATAATGTCTATGCAATACTTAAAAGTCAATAACATTTTAATTATCAATAATGTATTGATTCATTACTGAACAAATACAAATATTACACCTAATTCTAAGGAAATTTTTAAAAAACCTTTTGCTGTAAACTCAAAATAATTTCTTCCCAGATGTTTTTTGCTTTGATTTGGTTACTGCCAGCCTCTTGTATTTTGAAGAGCTCCGTTGGAGTTAATTCAAATAGTATGAGGCATTAATTTAGCCTTGCCAAGTATGTCGCCTGCCATTGACTATACATCATTTTACTCCATGTAATTGTCTGGTAGATGAAATAGTATTAAGCAGAAGTAAATTATAGAAAGATCAGGTATAACTAGGAACATACAGTCCCACCTTTGTATAGTCACCAGCAAGGAATGCCTGTTCAAACCCACTGTACATTGTCAGAGGGATTAGGAGACACTGTCGCTTATCTTTAAGATGCTGGAAAGTTGCTAGGAATGTGGACCAAAAGGACTGTGTCTGCATCTTTTCTGTCTCACTCTCTGCGTGGTTGGCTTTGATTTGATCCAGAAATAGAGCAATCAGCAACACAGCTATCACACCACTACCTGCAAAAACAAAACAAATGCATGAAACCAGGAAGGAATCCAAGAGAATGACAGACACTTGGTTTATTATTATTCAGACTCAGTGCTTAGTTCTGGGTCACATGTTTTGGTGGCTGAAAGACTGATTTAAATACAGCCTAGTGGCCATTACCGTCTAATTAAAAATGCCTGATCTAAGGTCCAGCCCGCAATATGCCGCTGTGCGCTTCACAAAATTCCCTCAGCTGAGGTGTGACATACATGTTATGACAGACGCAAAGTCAGCTGCACCATTACATCAGAACAATCTCTCACTTCCAAGTTATGTCAGAGGTCGTAGGGAGGCTAGCATGAAAGAGTTCCCTTTGCATCTAGCAACGGTTCCTAGCTCAACTAGGGACCATCTATGTTCAATGCCAAGATATTCATGGTTAGTAACAGTCTTCTCCAAAATACTTGAAAAAAATAAATATCAGGCTACAGGTAGAATTTTAACTTTTATTTTCGTGGATCCCACTACTGATTCCTTTTTGATTGTCATCTCAAAACAGTGCTGGTAGCTGACTTGCCTATAATAGTAGTGAATGTATGGGACATGAAAAATGATAGGCGGCAACTGCATATAGCTTGATAGATCAACTATGTGGCTGTACACCTAATATAAAAACTACAAGTAACGGAGCACATTGATAGTCAGTGCAGATGATCATATACATATAGGGACAAATTCTCCTGTCACTATAGTATCATTCCACTGAAGTCAATAGGACTGCATTAGTGTAAATTAGAACAGAATTTTGGCCTTGTATGTCTGAAGCAGCAATAGGACATCATTTCCTTCATTAAAAACTCAGGGTCTGACTAGCTTTTTGCTATACTAGTATAAATCAGGCATCACTCCATTGAAGAAAATGGAGTTATAAAGTGAGAGGAGAATCAGGCCCACTGTATGTTTACCATGCTGCACATCCATGCATTACTGTAATACTGCAGTTGTATGTGTGCATCTGCCTATCCATTAACTCAGAGCCAGATGCTTTGTGCTTTTCATATCTCCTCCCAATGCAGGGGCAGACTTACCATAAATTGCACAAAACCACTAAACTTCCTTCTTAGGTATGTCCCCTTAAGACAGTGTTTAATATTAATGTTCTCATAAAGTGATTACAGGTGTTCCGTTACCGCTGGAGTGTAGCCATTAGTGATGTGAGTTATTTTTAATTCAGTTAAGGTTTATAGCAGTGTTATGGACTTATTGCAGGGAAGTGAGGAGTGCAAGAAAAATCAAGGGATGCTTGCAGGATGAATAGTCTATAAATTCCTATAGTGAACTGAGAGCAATTGCAGGAGACTAGCACTTGTGAGGCTTATAAATATAAACTGAGAAGTCCATACTCTGGTTTTCAGACTAACCCAAAAATATCTACAAGATAGCCTAGCTATTTATCCTCCTCTCCAGCCAAGAACTGCCAAATATATAGTCATCTACTAAACTGAAGAGACATTTAAAAAATGTCTATGAACGAAATATTCAGATATTTGGTTTCTCTCAAGGTAGGAAAGTGATATATCTTTTTAAGAGTGAAAGAGAAATTGAGACTGTGTGAGGTCAGTGGAAGGCAGGATTATATTCATTTTGTATGAGTAAAGCTTAGGGGAGCACATGTTAGTAATCAGATTTAGAGTTAAAACTCACAACCCAAACCCACACTCTGCAGAAGGAGGGGGTGCTTTTTACTTCCTCCTTTTCCCCATTAATTAAGCATGGCAGATTTGAGGTTTTGCCAGATTACACTCCCTTCCATTGGTGTATTACACATTTAGTGTTATAGCTCCACACAGATTGCATATATTGGTAGAAAACATAAAACCATGTGAAAAGGTGAAAGGTGACATATGTGTCTGTCCAAAACCTCTCCCCTTTAACCAGAGGGGAAGATTTTTATCTACCCAGTTTGGAGTCAGCTGCATTATAAGCTTTACTCACTGCTATAAAATGTCGCTGAGTGACATGAGTGTTCTTTGTCTTGAGGACTGGATTCCAATTAAAGTTGTTTCATTGGCTGCATTAGTTCTAATTTAAAAGTGCACATTGAGGGGAGAAAAGGGTGTGAAAAGAGATATGAACAGAGTTAGGTGTGTTTCCTCAGAGCAGAGGATGGTGTGCTGCATTATCCTTTTCCCTTTGTCAGCAGCTAGATCCTGACTTCAGATCTAGGAAAACACTACATTGGCAAAATGCAGCCACACTAAGGTGGGCAGACTGTAATGCACTCTTTATTCCATATAATGGGCTTTTGGTCACAAGTAGACAGACAAAATAGTCACTTGAGAACTGTACCAGCTCTGGGCCCAACTCTACTCCACTAACTTGGCCAGTGGAAGGAACCTATGAGCAGCTTTCACATACTCCATCCAGTGCAGGTGTGGGAGAGGGGGTAGTACATACGATACCAATATACTGGTATCATAGTGGTGCTGCAATGGGGTCTATTCCAGAGGGTAGAACGGAAGCTGTTAATTCTCCCCCTCTGCCTGGAGGAAGAATCATTTATGCCTATCCCTGAGTGTTGTGGGGATGGACCAGCTGTAAGGAATTTGGGGTGTATCTAGACTATGTTAAAAGGATTTATTTAAAGTGTTAGCTAACATGTTTTAACTATTTCAAAACCCTAGTGTAGACAGGACAAATTGTATTTTATAGGTTTTCTCCTAGGATTCACTTGAATCAGCTAAAATATGTTAAAGATACAACTTGCCCTGTCTACACTGGGGTTTTAATAAATTTTCCAAAAGGATCCATTATTATTAATTTGTAGTATTGACATATTCTGACCTCCTGCAGAAGACAGGCCAATGAGCTCCATGCAATAACTTCTGCATCAAGCCCATAGCTTGTGGCTGAGCTAGAGCTTATCTTTTAGGAAGACGGCCAGTCTTAATTTAAAGACTTCACATGATGAGTCTACCACATCCCTAGGTTTTAAAATAAGTGAGTGAACACTTAAGAAAACTCCTTTTATCCTAGTTTAGGCACATCCAAGAAGACAGACATTCAATCTTGGGTTGAGGCTGAATCTGCCAGTAAGATTCAGGGAGGTAGGATCTGTAATGAGTCATCTTTGAACCTGATGTGGGCTCTCAGAGCCTCCATGTCACTCAACCAGGGCTCAGCCAATCCACAGGTGCAGGTCTCACCAGGTGATCCCAAATCCAGGGATACAGGGTCCCACTGAGAGCAGCTACTTCAGTCTGCTCAACATTGCTACTCCACTGGGGTATCATCTGCTGCTTGGTGGCACTGACAGACTGCTCCTGCCCCAGCCTCTACTTGCTCCTGTTCAATTACAGTCCCACCTCCAGCCTGTGCTTGTCCTTGCCTCTGCTTTAGTCTTGTTTCAACCCCATTCTTGATTCTGGCTCCTGTCCCCAGCCCAACCACTAGGCTTGACTGCTGCTGCTCCAACCACTACCCAGTTTCTGACAGGATCTCTAGGAAGAGGCTGGGGGTTCCTCTGTGGGGGTTGTCTGAAGTGAGCCACATTTTAAACCTTTCTTTTGGACATTGGTTGAAAGCCATATTTTATGGGGCTCTCTTTAGCCGAAGTAGACTGGTCCAAGCAGGAGAGGATTGTGTATGCCTAAATGTCTAAACTCTACCTTAACTGTAATTTTCATTCTAAGTAAAAATGTAAATATAAAGGATGTCCTGCTGCTTTAAGAACTAAAGAAATATAGAGTTGCACAAAGCAGCTAGGGCTTCTCAAAAGGAAACTGGTTGCAGCTCAGGAGAAAAGGGCTTTCCTTTTTTGTCAGCTCAAATTGGAGGAGGAAGCTGGAAACAGGCTCTGCAAGATCATTTTTTTATTTCATTTGCATGTTTGTTTGAGACCGCTAGAAGCACGTACCAGTGTAGACACCCAACAGGATATAGATTAAGGTCTTGCTTGGCCCACTTGATGCAGTGGTGTTAGTTGTAGCATTTGTCATGCAGTCATATGCTCCACAGCACATCAGGTCTTCTGAGACTTCCGCTACTTCAGTAACAATGAAAACAAAGGCAGAACATGAGGGAGGTCAGATAAGCACAGTTCAAGGCAATAAGTAGAAATGGATCCAACACAGGTTGAACATAAATCCAAACTTCCCCAAAATTCAGCAATATTTTAGTTTAGCCATTTATAAAGAGGAGACCAGCTACAGAGTTTGGATCCTGAGTGGTGCAGCTCCAAAGTTTGGAACTGTTCTTAGCTGGGGCTCTGGTTCACACCATTCTTTATCAGTAAACCCTGTGGGGGAGGGGCATGCTTCCAAGGCCTGAAGTCACCTTGAGTAAACTTCAGAAAGGTTGATGGTTCAGTTCAGCCCTCAAAAGGCTTTTTTTACTTTTTATTGAAGCTTCATTTGAATTACTTGGGTCTGCAAAGCTGGGCTGGAAATCTGAAGAACACGCTTCACTACCCGATTTCCATCTGGGTCACAGAAACCACAGGAATTGCTTTCCTTGAGATATTGCACTTTAGCACATCCATGAAAATGAAATGAAAGTTAAATGAGCTTTCCTGAACTGCAACAACAACAACAAAAAAATCAGTGCACGTTCTGGGTAAATCAATAAAAGTTCTTAGTTTGTTCAAACCGGTCCTCCCACCTCATAGTGTGTATTTCCAGTGCAACAGTAGCTCCAGTGAGAGTACTGAATAAGTGGTTATCTGTAGAAATGGTCCTAAATCAGTAATCACAGATCTGAGCTCATCCTCACTTTGTGAGTGTTCGAAGTTCAGATAAGTATCTGGATCTCAGATTTTTTTAAATGGGCCTAATTTGTTATCCTAGGTCAAACCAAAACCCCTTGTTTGGACTAGCCCTAACCTGGGGGTGTACAAAATCCAGATCTAGATCTAAATTCTTCACCTGGGATCCACTGCAGATTAATTTATATGTTTGTTGTAGTAGGGAGGACAGTGGACAAAGTTACCAAACTAGAGTCCAGGTTACTTGAGTTCTGGTCCCACCAGTGAAGCTCACTAGCTATGTAACTTTAATTAGTCACTTCATTTAGTTTTCCAGTTGGTAAAATGGAGCTAATGATGCTCACCATTCATTACAGAGTACTTTGACATCTGTGGATGAAAAGGATCATAAGTATTTATTAATTAGTTTGTAAAAAATATATGTTGGGATCTTTCTGGATGAATGGCACTGAAGAAATAATATTAAAGAATTCTCTAACATTTCCAGTTGCTCTTAACACTTCAGAAGAGGAAACACAGGCCTTGGTTGTTGTGTTTTTCTGAGCAGCATCCTTCTTTACTCTGCTTCCTAACAGAATTTCACATCCAGTAGCACTCTGTCTGGGAGGACAGTTCTGAGACACTCATTTTTGATTGATCTAGGTGACATTTAGCGATAATCCATCCCTGCAAAGAACCAGTTCTTCCTCCTTTTGTTGTTGTTTGCAAATATATTTGAAATGAAAGCAACTCCACATGGCTTTGCTTTGTTTAATCCTCTAAATCCTATGCTGAGCATATGACAGTACCACCCCCCCAACACACACATCATGCTAATTCCCTCCTGTACTCGTTACTCATTGTATGAATGCAAAATAGTCATCAGAATTGTGAACCTGAATAGGCTGGGGAATGCCAGGAGAAAAAGAGCCTTAAAATGAATTCAACAGCTTTTATTGCAAAGCATGTTGGTTCATGAATAAGTGGGCATAAAGTTTATCTAGGTTGATTCCTTATTTAATTAGGTCTATTGTATGGTTATTTTAAACATTATTTGCAGTTGGTTTGTTTTCATCACAGCTTTTAGTCTAAACAACCACGTGCACAAGCTGTTTATTAACCACATATACAAATCAAGTTTACTCTGAGGTAGGGTGACCAGATGGGACAGTCCCATTTTTTGGGACTTCTTCTAACATAGGAGCCTATTACTCTCCACCCTCTGTCCTGTTTTTTCATAGTTGCTGTCTGGTCACCCTATCCTGAGGGTAAGTCTACACTACATCACTACATTGGCGCAGCTGCACCTATGCAGGAAGCAGAAGCTATGTCAGTGGGAGCGTGTTTCTGGCTGACATAGCAACGGTATGGACAGCATGAAATTCATGTTGCTTGGGGCTGGGGAGACTTTTTCACATCCCTGAGAGTCATAATTTATATTGGCGTAGGCAGTAGTGTAGACATGCTCTGATGTTAAAAATTAACAAGGTGAATAAAGTGATCACCTTGCTGTGGCCAGTGGCCTCATTTGCATAGCTTTGGACCAGTGGAACTTCAGGAAAACAATTGTATTCCAGAACTGTGTTAAATAAACAAGGGTGAACTCTTCATTTTGTCCCAGAGTCTTTCTGTCATACTGGAAGCTTAAACAGAGTGTAAATGGCCCCTGGGGAATAACCCTGGTATAAAGGGATTCTCCAGATGACAGAGACCTGCCTCAGCAGTTTTACATCACCGCCTGACTATCACTGCATTCTGGCTATTCTCAGCTTCTGCAAAGGTCTCTGGAGAGCAAAGTATAATGTAGAGCAGTTCTGAGGCTCGGGAGTGAAAAATAAATCAAGAACGTGATTAAGTTTTCAACTATGTAAAGCAAAACCTGGTGGTTGTTTTTTTTTCTCACGTGCATTATCCTAGTGGTGACAAAGGGCACTTAAGTAGTACGAGGCCTGGTTTCCAGCAGTGCTGAGGACCCACAGCTCTAATTGAGGTCAATAGGTGCTCAGCACCTCTGAAAATCAAGCCCAAAGTGGTGCTAGCAGGAAGGGGAGAGGAAAATGAATTTTGCATTTTATATGTAGCTAATGCTGTTACAATTTTATCTCCTGTGTCGTTCCCTCGTGATGCTGCCAAACAGCATGTCCTGCCAGTCCCTCAATATTTCGGGAGCATCTTATTCTTATAAGGTCTCCCATTAAAATCAGGGGTGTCCTGCCTTCATGGGGAGCTATTGTGATGGGTTTATAAGTGTGTGTGTGTGTGTGTGTGTGTGGGAAGGAGGTCTGCATTTTGTAAAGGTTTTATTCCAAATGAGCATATTTTACCTTTTTTCCCATCTTGTTATAACAAACGTTGGTGCTGAAAAGTACATGAGTACACCCTTGTTGGTGGTAGTGTCCAAAGAGAGGCTAAGAACTGAATGAGCCAGAGACTGGAGTTTAGTCTCAATTGTGTAGAAGGTCCCTCCACTTCAAGGCTGAGGCTCATTGGTGAGGCAATGGGTGGGGGGGGGGGACTTATACTGGCTCTGCCCATGTTGTCTCTGTTTAGATAAACAAAGCTTCAGACTTGAGAGCTGCTAAATTAGCCCCTTTCCCAAGTAGAGCATTCACTAAAATCCAAAGGAGCCAATCAACGAAATAAAAGCAGAGGCCCACAGAGATGACCTCAGCATTTTAAGGGAGACATGCAAACCTAAATGTAAGAGTGAGGGAACCTCCTCAAAGTGGATCTGCTGTATCTCCATGAGCCAAAATACAGTTCAATACTAGCGAGACTGCACCAGATTCTCCATTGCCTTTCACCTTGTGCTGCCACTCACTATTCTGATATGGTGGTGTGATATCCACCTTGCTCAGGGGCAAAGGACTGGAGTAGAGATTCATACCCAGGGGACCAAATTCTCCACTCTGTCATACAAGTCTGATCCAGGGTAACTTCACTGACTTCAAGAGCTGCGCTGGCATAAAACAGGTGCCACAGATTGGACAATATTTTTAGACTTACATCAGGTTTTATTAACAGTGTGAGCTTCCTGAATATATAAGGTTAAACCCAATTTCTAGTTGAACTCTGAACTCTTGGAGACAAAAACCTCCTTTTAAAAGAAGCAATTTTTCCTGCTTGATCCAGTGATGTCTGTAACTTCTTTCCACTGAATAATCTCCCATTTCCATTATATACCGATCTTTGAATGAAGCAGCAAGATTAATGTGATAATGATGCATTATAATACTTCCCATCTTCAAGATGTTGACCAAATACAACATTCTTGTTAACTCTTGTTATCCCCATTTTAAAAATGGGAAACTGAGGCAGAGAAGTTAAGTGACTTGTCCAAACTATATGACAATTCACTGTCAGAGTGTGGATTAGAACACAGGAGTCCTGGCTCCCAGTCCTATGTTCTAGACAGTAGACATTTCTGCCTCTCTCTGGCACTTGGTTTAAGCACTAAATCTAAGTAACCTCAAAATCAGTTCAATTATCAGTGATTAAACTTGCAATTTTAAAATTGCAAAATACTTGACTTTTCACCCCAAAACATCCATGAAATTGCTTCTGCATCATTCTGCCTGACTCTTTTAACCAAGTTTTAAAAAAGTAAACTTTAAAGCAATAAATCTTTTCTTTAAGAAACCAGGAATGATAGAAGGGAGCAAGAAAGAAATATTATACTTTAGATCTTTAAATATACATATAGATATATATATTACCTGTGGTGGTAGTCTGGCCAAATATCAAAGATGAAATAAGATTTCCCCAGACTCCAGAAGACTGGAATATGAGAAAGAAGAGCCCAAAATACTGATTGATGACATCTCTTCCAATTTTCCCTGCTTTTTGGGCATACAAATTTCCAGCTGTTGTGAGATAGGTGCATTTAGCAGACCAGAGAGGGGCTCCCCCAAGTCCTAGGATTATGGAGGTAGGGATTAGCGTATACCTGCCAAAGAATACTTTATTTAGCATTTGATTTGTTTGTCCATCTATCTGCGCTCAAGGCAGATCACTAAACACTGCATTCCATAAATAAAATACATTAGCCAATTATTCCCAGAGCCTTAGATGCATAACAGACATCACAATACACCCAAACCATGGGCAGTGTATGCACCCCCTGTCTGGGGAGGATAGTGCCCTGCCCCACCTCAGGCCACTCCTACTCTTCCTCCCAGCTGGCCCACCAGCACAGACTTGAACCTTGTCTTATGCTTGGAGCAGCCATGAACCCTAGCTAGCCTGCTACCCTGCCCCCACCAGCTTGCTGCTGCCCAGAGCAGCCTGGAGAAGCCCTGAGCCCGAGCCACCCAGAGAACCTCTGAGCTCCACCACACTCTGTCCCTGGGCCTGTGGCGGGGAGCATGAATGTAGGTTTGTGGAGGTTTATCCTCCTCCTCCATAACCCAAATATATTCAACTTTTTGTGTAAATCAGTGGAGCTACTGCAGAGACAAATCTGCCCCAGTGACTTTAAACTAGGAATGACTGAATATTGTGAAATCTGAGAATGATGCCAACTATATTTTGGGGTTGGAGGGACTTGTACAGTTCATACAAGTAGTCTCAGTTCATGAACCCTTTTGTTCTGTAATCTAAGGACTAGCTTGTGCCTACCCCAGATGGATGTAAAGCGGGCTGGAGGGGTACAAAACAAGTAGCCTTCCCCTCCAGCCTGATGTCCCCTACCCAATGAAGAATGGAACTGGGTTTGGCATGAAGTATGCTACAGCTTGAAAAAGGGTCTAGCAGGGACTGCCCAGTTCCACAATACCCCAGGCCCTCCTTTCAGAAGCATTGGATTAAAGCTGCAGTCTTGTCCTAAATTTTTTTTTAAATGTTAAAGGGAAAATTAACTTACAAGGAAACATTTTTGTTGCTAAAGGGAAGTCTGTTCTGTGCATTTGGGATAGAAGAAAAACCCCAAAAGTAAAGTGGCTCAAATGGATGGTCTGCATTCAGTTCTATTTTTAGTTAGAATTTTACAATTTCACTCTCTGCTCTTCTCTCATATTCTATTTGTTTTTAATCCTTTTTTCATCCTGGGCTGGACATATTCCTTTCTTCTCTAGGATTGTCTCTTGCAACCTCCCTTAGGACGAACACGAACCAGTAAAGTTCAGGGGAGTGGTGTACTTTCTAATCCATAGTACTAAGGCAGGATAGGAATGAGGCAAAACAAGGGTGTCCATCCTCAATTGAAACGAATGGTGATTTATGCAGACAACTGAAATGTTAAAGCATAAAGTGGATGGAGTTGGGGCACTATTTCTTTTTTTCTGCAGATGGGCTAACAGTTTTGAGGACTCACATTTGGGGAAATTCCTGGGGATTTTGTTAATGTAATGTCTCTTTTGTTTCTAAGTTGGACTCCTGCGAAAATAAATACTGCATATCAGACCGCTAGGTCAGTTGGTTTCTCCCCGCATCTTCAGTGCTAGAAATATTCAAAATCCTGTCCATAGAAGCCCCGTTTTCTGGCCTCAGCTTGGTTTAGTTGACACAGATGTTTACTGATGGAGGAGAACCTTAGGATCACCTAGGCTACAAGAGTGATGGACATACACAAGTACAGCTTAAATGGTATGTTGTAGGCTATCTATTTATTCTGCTGTGGCTTTTCTTTTCTTACACTGTTCCAAAAAGCTGTATGTGTTTAGCTGTTTTGTTCTTATGAGAAGCTATTGATTTTGAAATATAGAAACTGACAAGAACCAAAAAATGGATCTAGGGAAGTTTGGTTTGGATCTGAACTTCATGACTAGCTCTAAAATGAGCCAAACCCCAGATTTGAACATCTCCAAACTATGGGAAAGTTTGGATCCACATCCAAACTTTTCAGCTTCAGCCCATCTCTAAATGAACCATAGAAGACAATTGGTTGGACTAGTGTTCACCAATGCCTTGCCATTTCTACCTCTGCAGTGACAGGAAATTAATCATGTGGCATGTACCCACCTGAGCCTAAGGGATGATTGCTGCTGACTGCTTCAAAATAAGGCAAATCTCCCCTACTCTACAGTCTTGCCAACAGGTTCAGGGGAGAAATTCTTTCCTGACCCCCATCAGTTAAACCTCTATATGTGAGCAAGAATCTCACTATTGTTAAACGTCTAATTCTGTTTATACCCCAAGATACCATTGGTGCCCAAGTACAGGGCCAGCCCTAGGGGGCTGCAGGGCCCAGGATGTAGGCCCTGAGTTTAATCTGCTGGGGATGCCCCCTCCCGCTTCCTCCTAGGCCCTGCCCTCATTCTACCTCTTCCCCTAAGGCCACAATCTCACCCTGCTTCTTCCCACCCCAGCTCTGCCCCTGCCCTGCCTCTTCCCTGCCCAGTTTCGCTCCCTCCCCTGAGCATGCTGTGCCCTCACTCCTCTCCCCTCCCACCCCCAGCACCTCCTGACGCCACGGAACATCTGATTCGTGGCAGGCGGTAGGCACTGAGAGGGAGTGGGAAGTGCTGATGGGCAGGAGGCGTTGTGGGGAAGGGGAAGGTTCTGGTAGAGGGGCTCCTCCTCATCCCCCTGCCTGACTGCTGCTCGCCTCCCTATTTGCCTCCTCACCCCGCTCACCTGCCCAACCACCTCACCTCCCTACCTGCCTCCTCATGATTTTATCGAAGCATAGTGCCCCCTAGAGTGTGGGGCCTAGGGTGGTCACCTTGATTCACCCTACCCAAGGGATGACTCTGCCCAAGTAGGTGTCCGTTTGGTTGGTTCTGGCAGTTCCACTGGGGGCAGGAAATTCCAAACACTGATAACCCTCTGAGGAGGAAAAATTGCCCCTCTGCATATCTAACCCAGATGTAATGAATGGGTGTCACTAGTTAAACTCTGGCAGAACAGTATAAAAGGCCATTAGTACCAGCTGGCATAGAAGTTGCCCAAGGAGTATGCGATGTAGCAGCACATGGAGCCTGCAATGGTCCACTTGCAGCCCAGCTTCTTAATGAGGATTGGAGGGAGAAACATGGAAGAGAGGATGAGAGCTGCATAGATAACACTTAGTGAGGCAACGCCAAGACCCTCTTCAGAGTGGAGACTGCTCTGTGGAGACAAAACCAAGTTGACCCAGAATTTACCCTGTGAGAAGGGGAGATATGGTAGCTGAAATATCAGTGCTTCCAAAACCACAAGGGTAAGGATGGAAAAGAGAGTGGGGAAGGGGATACTCAAAACTGGCTTTGGCAGACATAGGATGAAGCCAGACGTTGGATCTGTATTTTAACATCCCCTACCCATCCAAGTTCCAAGATTTTGATTTAAGCCATCAAAGATAGGGACCATTTTCAAAATTTTGATTCAGATTCAGGTTTGGATTGTGAATTGTCTAAACATTTGGGATGCAGAGTGGAGTTCAGATCCAGGATTTTAGTTTGCAACCAACGCATTTTATTTTTTAGTGCAATGAGACTTAAGGAAAATCTGTTTTCTTTCTCTCCCACTTTCTTGTTTACTTTGAAAATAAAATCTCTTGATTCATAATCCCAACGGGATTTTTGCTGGAGGCAATGCCTTAGTACTTTAAGCACAAGGTTTGAAAACTGCTTAGACCCAAAAGTTCAAATTCCAGCATGATCTAGTTGGCCCTTCCTAGGTAGATCTGAGTTCCAGGCAGTTTACCCTGTGGAATGTTATTTCAAAGGATACCTTAAAATTTGAAGTTGTGTGTGCCCATGTAAGCCCCGGGGCATTTTTTTGTAGACGCATGTGGTCACCAGGGTCCTTGGCCAAAATTGTCTCTTCCCTACCCATCACTATTATGACACGTTGCATGGTGGGTAACTGGTTGTCTGCTGCCCTTCACTCTAGAGATGGGTGCTTTTCAGTGGCTGGCTACAGCTCTTGGATGTGTATAGAGTAATTAGTAGAGTGCAAAAATGTGCTTCCTGTTTACTAGCTAAATACAGCACCTAAACCATTGGGGTTCTGGTTGATGACTAGGGCTCCTAGGTGCTACAGTAATATTAATAAATAAGAACCTTGAGTCAGATCATGCTCTCCACTTCCATGAGCACAAGGGGTTAAAATTAGAGCTGGTCAGAAATTGGAATTTCCATTCCATGGGAAATTCTGACGTTTCACACATCCACACAAAAAAAAGTTCCCAGTCTGAATGAAAAGAATCAAAATTTTGAAGTTTCCCACAAAACAAAAATTCCAAAAAAGTTTGATTTGGGAGCATCAAAATGTGTCATTTCAATAATGTAAAAATGTGTTGTTTCTACTTTCTTGTTTTGATTTGTTTCGACTTTTATATTTTTAATAAACTATAATACAAAGTTGAAATGAGAAAGTCAAAATGATTGGTTTCAGCTTTTTCCCACTGAAAAACATTGTTGAAATCAACATTTTTCTGCAAAAAGTTTTGATTTAGATTAAACTAAATGTTGACATAAAACTAGTGTGTTGCCATTTTTTTTGACCTGTTTTAGTTAAGATCTTTCAGATCTTGGTGAGCGGTTGCAGGGTACCACATCCATGGCCTCATCTCATCCTTTGTCTGAGCCTCTAGCAGCTTCTCCACAAGTGTTCCATGGGGAAATGGCTCTGCAGGGCTCGGACCACAGAAGTGGAGCTAAAGAACAGCTTCGCATAATCCCTGACTGGTTTGAGAGCTGTTTGGAAATCCCAGTGGAAGTAATGCTGCCTGAAGCAATATTAGCCTCTGCCACTTCTCTTCCATGGCTGCCATTGTGCTGCTGTAAGGAACTCGTTCAATAGACATGCAAATTGGCTTGCAACTCAGAGGGGGATTCTTATTTAAAAATCCATATATAAAGTATTGCCAGCTCCAAGCATTTAAATATTATTAGTCAGAACACAAAAAATCATGAGTTTAAACATGAGATGAAAAAGAAATTCTTTAAAGGTTCCTGCTAGGCTACAATGCAACCAGTTAACCAGGCTTCAAATGTATTAGACTGTGTATTAACAGGACTTTCCAATCATGTTAAGTTTACATGATTGAAAAATGCACCCTTTTTCTTCATCAAGGGGGGCCGCAGAAGAAGAGAACCACATCCTGAATTACCAACATCCCTACTTGCAGCATTCTGGGTTTTTCGAGACAGCCTTTTATTCCGAAATTTGATTTGAGATCTGACAAGATCACAGTTTAAGATTGTATGGCAGGAAGGGTACATCCTGCTTTTGGCATTGCACAAATCTGCAAACAAGATAACATGTCACCTTTTCCTGGCCAACTTACGTCTTAGGCATTTCTTTACAGATCTAGGCATTTCTAGAACTATTTCTGTTCCTAAAAAGCCCCTCTGTTTCTGAGCCCTTCCATTGCATTACACAGATAAAATTCTTAACAGAAGCTCTGGAACTTGGGTAAAACACATCATCTTTTGCCAGACTGATATCTCAACCCACAGCAGAAAAGCACACGTGTTCTTCAAAGATACCAAGAAAACATTGTTTCACACCCCTTGACTGGACTGATAAAACTATAGGAACGGATATCATAGCAACTAATGAAACTAGCTACATTTACCTGCAGACTCTGCAGCCCTCCATAAGCAGTAAATAGAAGTAAAAATCCAAAAGAAATGACAAGAACATTCTTAAGATTCCTTTCCATGTTGGTTCATAGAAGATAAAGGCCTGTCAACTAACGGTGTTGATCCAAGTGGCCCAGCTGGTGCTTAGGGAGGGAAAAACAAGGTCTGCTTGTTGGTAAGGATCAAGGTCTCACTGCATCTGTAGTAGAAAGAATTGTTAGCCAGTTGTGTGTCAGCTAGTGAACTTTATTTTCTCTGATACTGAAAACTCCATATGAACCTGTTACTCATTCAGTTGCTGTGAAGCAATAATAATTAGGACTTATCAGCTTGTGTTAGATCTCTGTACTTGATATCCAAGTTCACATATCACTTGTAAGAATGAGGCAAAATTTCATATTTCATCTGTTTAGTATATGGCTTCTTTCTGTTCTGGCACAGAAGAATGCAGATAGTTAAACATATGGCTGCAATACAATTACAGCTAAAGCTTAAAGGGCGAAGATTAAAAGGTTGCTTGAAAATCTATATCAGGTCTGTTCCTTAACTAAGGTTGCAAACCAGACAAACAAACCAGATGGTTTATGTGACTGGGTAATGTGAGACTGTTACTTAGAGGGTTTCACAATCTTTACAAAGATATAGCACACAAAAACAAGTGTCTTGCCTGTTTGTCTAATGGAAGATACCCTACCCCCAGCAAAACCCAGTGGAATTTGGGAATACACAGCTGGGAATCATTCTTCCAGCTACTAGATGTCACAGTGTTGCTTCACACACACACAATCAAGACTAAAACAAAGAAAACAAGAAAGGCTGAATATATTTTAACATACCAAGAAGTAAAAGCTAGCACCTGTTTTTGAGGAACGTCCAGTTTCTGATAATTTTAGTCCTTGTTTTATAATTCAGGTAAATGCAGAAGAAAAATATTCTTCCAACCCAAGGAAAAGTGAAGAAGTTCTTAATATCCCTTTGAGAACAGCATATTTATAAATAAATGCAAGATAGTCTAAATAGACAGTGAAATACTGTCTCTTCATGTTAAGGACATGGCACACATACATAGAGTCTAATTTTCAGCTGAGCCTCACCCCAGCTTTTGTTTTGGAGGTGCAAATATTGGCAGTTACATACCTAGCCTTCTGCTGTAGTGTTTGTAACCCAAACCAGTGCTGAACTGAACTAGTGCATAAGAACATAGATACTGACTTTAAACAAAAATGAAACGCTTCACTGCCCACTCTGATGCAAGAATAAACAGTGCACACATGCAACAGTGAGAGGCACGTTAAATTTTCAAAATCCTTTGTTTTGTAATACTTTGTGTTGGTAGTCACTTGGATAGGGAAGCTTTTTTAAAATAGTTTTTAACATGCCAGTCTTTTTTAAAGACACAATTAGAGAGATTGTCAGTTGAGAACCAACACACAGTCTTTCCCGCCAGCAACACCTGTTCTTGAAAAGCATTTTTGGGCCCTTTGTTTTTTTGATTGATCCGAGAGACATTTTGGCCTGCTCGATGTCCCTGTCCAGACCTTTGGATTATCAGCCTTCTAATGAGTCTCTCCAAAGGAATGTGCTGACGCTTTACAATGAAATCTGATAAGGTTGAGATGCTCTTCATTTTGTACCAAGCTGTGAGCGTCTCCAGTGGGCCTGCTGTGTATCAACCTGACACCCCTTTCATTCCTTCTGTCAGTTTACCTAAGATTAAGTGAGTCTCAAGATCTGAGCCCAACATGCGTGCAACCTCAGTTCTCAAGCAGGGGATCGACACACTCCTAGCTAAAAGCTCTCACATGGAGGGTATCACTGAAACTGGAGATGGAATGGACCAATTAAATTAATGACTCCATCCCACAGTCAGGAATGTCTGTTCTCTGAGGTGACTATAACTGAGCCCTGGCTTCTCTTAAATCACAACAGACCTTCTGGCTGACTTCTTTTTTTTTTCCTTTTTCTCAAGTGTTCACCCCTCCCTCTAGCCAGCCACCTTTTACTGGGATATCTGTTCATTTTAAGCTTTCGTTGAACAAACCCAACAAAAACAGAAGAGCCACCCTAGACTCCTCTATCTCAGGCCACAGGCTGGCTGTTGCTTTATTGCCTTTGATCTCTGGCTATGCCCGCTAGCCAGTGGATGCAGCTGAGGGAGGAACGAATAGCATTTTGTGGCTCCCACATCCTGGGTCATAAGACCATAAGAACAGCCATACTAGGTCAGACCAATGGTCCAGCTATCTAGCCTGTTTTCCAACAGTGACCAATACCAGGAACTTCAGAGGGAATGAGCAGAACAGGCAGTCACTGAGTGATCCATCCCCTGTCATCCACTCCCTGCTTCTGGCGCCAGCATAGTTTACAGCAGCCCAAGAGCCGCTCAAAACTATCCCTGGCTGCTGATGGCCCCTACTTACTGAGGGTTGCCGCAGCACATTGACATCTGGCCATGCTTTCCCCCCAGATTGTTCCCCACGCTGGAATCAGGCAATGAGGGGAGAGGGGGAATGACAGAAAGTAGCTATGCCTACTTTACATGCCAGCTGGAGACATCTGGCTGTTTTGCAGTCCCTTTCCACAGCTGGAGAGTCACACTAGGCCTTGGCTACACTGGCACTTTACAGTGCTGCAACTTTCCTGCTCAGGGGTGTGAAAAAACACCCCCCTGAGTGCTGCAAGATACAGCGCTGTAAAGCCTCAGTGTAATCAGTTCCGCAGCGCTGGGAGCGCGGGCTCCCAGCGCTGCAAGCTACACCCATAGAAGATGTGGTTTACGTGCAGCGCTGGGAAAGCTTTGGCAGCGCTTTGAAATTTCAAGCGTAGCCATACCCATAGACTAGAATGCGGGCCCAGGATTGTCTTTAACAGCAGCAATTAAAAAAAAAACTTAAATAGCTCACTGTGTAGGGAGACCCCTTTCCCAGCTATTTGGGTTAGAGCTGCCCTTTCTTGTGGGCTGACTGTTCTCTGAGCTTCCCCCCCAGGCAAAGTCAGCAAGTTACATGCCCCAAATTGGCAAGTTAACAAAGTCCACTTACCTAGCAAACTCCCCTTGTATAATCCATGCTGGCCTCATTATATTAGAGGCAAGAATGCTGGGATTTCTTTCCAGCAACCAAATTGGGGGTAGGGTGCGGTCAGACCAGAAAAGGTTCTTCTCTGTGAAAGGCCAGAAACACCCCATAAACTCATCCTCTTGGAATGTCACCTGTGATTCACTCTCTAAAGATTGTGGCAGTATTAGTGTCCTGACAAAGGAAGTTAACCCTTCTCATGCTGCCTCCCAGGTCCGTGTTGTACATGGAAAACATAAGGCTGGAGCCTCAAGTAGTAATGGATGATCTGGAGATTAGACTCTTTCAGAGTATGTAACCAACACAGGGCAGCATGGCCTGTAACCAAAATAAAAGGGTTCCCAAGCGAGTACTGTCTTAAAGTAACCACTCTCTCTACCTTAAACATCTTCCCCACTCCCCACCCCAATAGGAAGGAGTTTACATCTCCAGTATAATATATTGTGGTTTTCCCCCTGAAATTTCTGGAATCATACAGTCCCCAATTCAATATCCAATTAATCTGCTCAGTAGAGTAAGCATCCAGTTAAAATCCAGGCTGCTCAGTCCAGGCTGTTTACAAAATATGTTCTTGTATCACTGTGAAAGCCTGGTCGAATGGTTCTGTCTCACACACCTGCTGTGGTGCCTCATGGTTTTTTAAGCTCAGTCAAGTGTGATGAAATATGTCAGGAATACCATGCAATAGCCGGCCATCTCCAAGAAGGATCATACCTACTTCTTGGTTTTAGGGTTTGGGCTTTTTGCAGGGTCTCCACTTTCTCTGTGGGTGGAGGTAGGGTAGGTTGAACCTGCCCATTTCCTAGCAAGTATGTAGCTTCTCCTTTCCCAAATTTGCAGGAGTTCAGATGAGCACTGACTCCAGCCTTCCTCTAGGTCAGTTCCCTCCTCACTCAATTATGATAAGCAGGACTAAAGATGACCCATCATGCAGGTGTGCAGCTGCATACTGCTGGTGGCCATGGAGGATACAACCTATTAAATGCTGAGGGGTGGCTAAGTGGAATAACCCAAGTAGCAAAGGTTGTTTTCTCCTGGGAATCAATCAGGCCTAGCTGACAGCTGCCAATCAGTGGAGTAATTCTGTCAACAAAGTCAAGGGAGGACAAAGACACTAACAGAACCAGGAGCCACGCTGTGCCCAAAGCTCCCAGCAGTATTAGTTCCGTCCTACCTCCACCTAAAGTTCTAAACACCTCCCTGGCCTCTACCCAACTTTCCATCCCTCTCTCCTCTACCCACAAGTCCAGTCTCTACTTCCTGTCCCTTCAAACACCATCCTTTCTCCTCTCCACAACCTATCCATAGCTATCCCACTTCTGTTCACTCTTCCAAGGTGTCTATAGCCCCTTTGCCACATCCCGTATCCCTCTACCCCTAGGTCTGTCTAAATCTTATCCTGTGATGTCCCCCTCTCTATCTTCCTTCTATGGCACCCACTTGCTTTTTATTCCCCCTCTTTGCCCCTTGATGTATCCTATCATCCCGCCTTGCTCTGCCTCTCCCCAGTCCAATCTCTCCAGCCTCCCTTGTCTTCATCCTTCATCTCTCTGCTTTCTCCTCCCCAGCTCCTCTTCCCCAAGTCCCCAACCCAGTTTCTGCCTCTCAGGCTCCCCTCCTGCAAATCCCTTGCACATCCTGCCAAGCTCCTCTTTCTTCATTCCTTGATGTTCTGCCTTGCCCTCACCAAGGTCCCCCTCCGCCTTCCCTCTCACACTGTGCATGTCCTCACCCCTCCGCTCCCTTTACCTATCCCCAAAGGTGAGAAGAGGAGAAACTTCCCCTGCTCTGCACTCAGAGTGAGCTGGTGTGGGGAAAGACGCCTAGCTAGAAAGAGACCAGAGTGACTACAGACAGGAGTCTCAGCCGTGGCTTCTTACCGGTACATCCATGGGGCTGTGTGGTTCTTACTTGCAGGAAGCTCACAGCATTTGCCACCTCTGCTGAGTCCAGTTGTTCGGTTAACCTGTGCTGGTCCTGTAGCAGAGGCTGGGACTTGCTTGGGGCAGGGTGCTCTCACACAGTAGGGCTCCTCCCCTGAATCCCACAGAGCCAGGACAAAGAAGCATTTCCTGCTTGCTCAGTCAGGGTGCCAGACTTAATCTGTGTGTCACAGATACAGTAGGACATTAAACTCAGCTGGAAGCTCCCCAGACATGAAGTAGTCTGTTTCTCTAGTATGAGTATTGCATTCACATCTCTACCTGCGGTAGCTCTCCTCTGCTAAGCCTTCAGCCCATCCATGTCTTATCTTCTAAAACTATCCTGCCTCTGTTTGTGAACAACAGAGGCTTGTACCATGGCTGCTCTGCAAAACTCAGTCGCCACTTGTTGGCAGCTCAGGAAATTCTCTCAACTGCTTGTTAACATCTCATATGATCACGCCTCAAAATTACTGGTGTACTCATGACTCACTCTTCTCTTCGATCCCTCTAGTGGCATCCCATCATCTTCACTCTGAAGTTTAATTTTCTTCTCTTATCTGCAGGGCCACATATGACTCCACCATGCCTACATCTCTGCCATCATTTCTTACTACTCCTCCCCTCTCTGTGATAATGAAAGCAGCCTCACCACTCCTCCTGCACTCATCTCTAAGCCCACTTACATGCTGTCCCTAAGCTTGCAACATCTTGCCTATTCCAACTGCACAAGAAGTATAGTCCAGCAGTTAATGTCCTAGTTTAGCTTCTCTGAGTTCAATTCACTACTACATCACAGAATTCCAGTGCACCTGTGGGCAAGCCGCTTTCCCTATCCGTGACTGAGTTCCCTATCTGTAAAATGGGAATAATAGAATTTCTCTACTTCACAGGGATCAAAAATTGTGAGGCACTCAGACACAACAGTGATGGGGGAATCATATAAACGCCATAGATAGTTTGCCAGGCACATACCCATGTCAGCAATGCCCATTGCCAAACTAACACAAAAGATGCTATAACTCATAGATTCTCAAACTGGGTTTTGTGATCCCCAGAAGAGCCACAAACAGGCTTCAAGGGGTCACAACTCTCCCCGCACCTGTCTTTATAGCTAAATAGGAGAGGGGGGAGCCTGAAACATTTTTTAATTAGGATCATGGGATGGAAAAAGCCGAGAATCACTGTTGTAATGTACAGAAACCTCTCGGCCTCCCAGTGTTCTTGGTGATGAGTGCCTGTTAAGAGCTTGAGGTTCTGATTCTCCACTGCCTTGTCCCCAGTGTGGTCATTTACATCAGTGCAAAGGGAGTGCTAGTCAGGAAGCATTTCATACCTGCTTTGACGAGTGCAAAGTGCGAGGCAATAGAGACTCCAAGCCTAGTTTATTCTCTGTAGCAGTTGCTCATGTGAGCAGGCCCACTGAGGTCAGTGGGAGCAGGTACTACTGAATGTGAGCGAGGGTTGCAGAATCAGACTCTTAGAATACAAACTAGTGAAACAAAAATAGGAAAAAAAATGTGATATATGCCTGAGGTGCAATGAAAGGGCTCCTGTAGGGTAAATTGTACATTGCAGAAAAAAAGAGTTATGATTAGAGCTAGTCAAAAAATGTTTCGTTTTTGTTTTTTTTCCCCCAACGGAAGAGTTCAACAAAATCATTATGCCCACCTTGCAGAGGCGTAAATGACTGTAAGGTGCAAAGCACCTAAGTGCAGGGACTGTAGTGGTGGCTGGCCTTACATATGCTGCATAATGGGAGGAAGCTCCTTGCTCATCCCCATGCACACATGCTATGTTCACAAGCTAGTCAGACTCTAGCCCTTAGCCATTTGTTCAATTGAATTACCTTTCAGGAGGCTTGCTGTGAATTGCAATTTCAATATTGATGACAGACCTCTTAAAAGCAGTCACTGGAGTCTGTCACTGCAGTGGCAGCAATTTACAGCCTGTTCATCTGAATCAGTCCTGATTTCCCCCTCTGTGCTGTGAGGCTGGCAAACGTTCCTGTGTAGTTCTAATCTTACCCAGATCTAAAAGCAAACAGTCCCAGGGTGCTTATTAGAATTGCAAAACTGTTTCCTGTTCCTTCTCTGTTTGAAACCTTTCCGTAGTCATGTCAGCCCCTGGTGTATGCCCTGAGCTAGTAAAACAAAATAATATTTATGAAGCCACCCCCACCAGGGTGACCAGATGTCCCGATTTTGGGGGCTTTCTTCTATAGGCACCTATTACCCCCATCCTATCCCGATTTTTTACACTGACTATCTGGTCACCCTAACCCCCACATAACCTCATCCCTTGCTGATCATGAAAAATAATAGCAATCCTTATTTCCCAAAGAAAGCAGAATCTTAAGATCAATTTTTAAATTGATTCTTTCTTGCATATCTAGTTTTGAATGGTCAAAACACTACAATGCAGTTTACCCATCCCCAAGAAACAGTACTGGGTGATTGGAGACCAGTTTCTCAGCTGCTGAGTTTTCTGGCTGCTGTTGGTAGGCTGACCAGATGTCCCGATTTTATAGGGACAGTCCTGATTTTGGGGTCTTTTTCTTATATAAGCTCCTATTACCCTCCACCCCGTCCTGATTTTTCACATTTGCTGTCTGGTCACCCTAGCTGTTGGGCACGTGCCCACTGCAGTCTTCTTTCCAGCTCTCAGAATACTGTGTCCAGATGGTATACATTTGCAGATTAGGAAGCATTCCAAGGGCTTATAGTCAAGTAATGGACCCAGGGGACATACAAGTATATCCCAATTTTCATGCCCAAATAGAAGAGCATGTCCACTGACTCTGGATGACTCAACTAGGGGGAAATTAGTTCTCCATGCCTGTTCTTTTCTTGGTGTCTGCTGAGGCTGCCAGTTGTAATGGTGAGTTCATCAGTAGGCAACCCAAACAAGACTTTAGCTTGCTTTACCTAGACCATTGCACTGCAATGTCAGGAAATATTAGTAAATAATTAGTGTCAATTCTGGTGGTGTTTTGTGTATGTGTGACATAGTCATTTGTCCAGTCAGAAAGGCCTACAACACATCTGAAATAAGTCACCAAATAATTTTTGGGATGCTAATGATTTTCAGTAACCCTCAGCCTAATAAACTGAGTTTTTAAAAGGTGAAATGCTCTACATTCCATTCCCAGTCCCTCAGTCATTCAATGACACCTATGAAACACCCCATGTATACACGTTTTAACATTTTATCATGTTTATGAAAGCTCAGGCTGTGACAGATATGGCAATTTTGTGCAATCTCTTTGGGAGAGTTGACTGTATTAAGTTTATGTGTCATTGTAAGCCTGGGATTGCATGTAATTCATCGGTTGAGTTATTTCCAGTAAAGATAAGGAGGTGTTAGTACCGTTACACAAGGCACTGGTAAGACCTCATCCGGAATACTGTGTGCAGTTCTGGTCTCCCATGTTTCAGAAGGATCAATTAAAACTGGAACAGGTACCGAGAAGGGCTGCTAGAATGATCCGAGGAGTGGAAAACTTGTCTTATGAAAGGAGAGTCAAAGAGCTTGGTTTGTTTAGGTAACCAAAAGAAGGCTGAGGGGAGTTATGATTGCTCTCTATAAATATATCAGAGGAATAAATATCAGGGAGGGAGAGGAATTGTTTAAGTTCAGTACCAATGCGGACACAAGAACAAATGGATATAAACCGACCATCAGGAAGTTTAGACTTGAAATTAGACAAAGGTTTCTAACCATTGGAGGAGTGAAGTTCTGAAACAGCCTTCCAAGGGGAGTAGTGGGGGCAAAAGACATATCTGGCTTCAGGACTAAGCTTGATAAGTTTATGGAAGGGATGGTATGATGGGATAGTCTAATTTTGGCAATTAATTGATCTTTGATCATTAGTGGTAAATATGCCCAGTGGCCTGTGATGGGATGTTAGATGGGGTGGGATCTGAGTTACTACAGAGAATTCTTTCCTGGGTGGCTGGCTGATGAGTCTTGCCCACATGCTCACAGTTTAGCTGATGGCCATATTTGGGGTCGGGAAGGAATTTTCCATGAGGGCAGATTGGCAGAGGCCCTGGATATTTTTTACCTTCCTCTGCAGCGTGGGGCACAGGTCACTTGCTGGAAGATTCTCTGCACCTTGAAGTCTTTAAACCCTGATTGGAGGACTTCAATGACTCAGACATAGGTTTGATACAGGAGTGGATGGGTGAGATTCTGTGGCCTGCGTTGTGCGTGAGGTCAGAGTAGATGATCATAATGGTCCCTTCTGACGTTAAAGTCTATGATTCTATGATTAACTCCATGGGGCAGGGTAATCACAGCCCCTCCAGGAATTCAGAACAGTGGAGGATGATTAGGCAAATTCACTCAGGATGTAACACCTCCGGAGAAATACCATGAGGGAGACTTACATATAATAGCTCAAATTGAATTCTTCAGAGACGAACAGACAAAGAAATGACTTTTAAATAGCCTGAATTTAAACTGACTCAGGGTCTCCTTTCTGATCTTGCAAATGGACAGAACATTCTATCCGGGAGAGGGCAATCCTTTCTAGGAACAAGTAGAAGGACTTTGGCCCCATAAGACTGATGGGTGACCTCTGGGAAGCTTTTAGCATGCATCTCAGCAATTGTATTGTTTTTATGTTTTTTTCTGTAATGCTTTTGCCTTAAGAATAAATGTGATTGCTTATAAAGGGCAGTATGGTTTTATAACTGCTGGAAATTATGCTGTTCATAAGTCTTCAGAGAGAAAGTGATGCACAGACACTGGCCTGGTTAGGCAGTCTGGCTTGATGTGGGTATCACAGTGTAGGCAGGGAACTGTGCAGCCTGAAAAAGCCCTAGTCAGGAGGGAGAAAAACATGGGTCTCTACTCAACAGAGGTGATGGCTGAGAAGCTGGGAACCTAGAGTGGGTGCAAGTGCAGTTGCTCCGAACAATGACACTGGCTTCCCCTTAGTGTTTTCTTATTAAGAACCACTCGTGGAACCTGATAAACCACCCACTGAAATCAATGGAAAGACTCCCATTGACTTCAGTGAGCAATGGATCACGTCCTTGATATGCTTGTGTCCATGGCTTGCAGCAAGTAGACTGCTACGCTGACAAATGCCTGTGATACTCTAAAAATTGTTGGAGCAGCATTAAGTTCCTGTAGGATGGGTGGTGGGGCAGTGTCAGAAGCATATGTCTAGAGATCCTCCAAGCACTTCTGGAGGCAACAGTCTGTGAACCAGCTAGGAAAGACTGTCAGAGCAGCATGAGGGAAACCACAAAGTAGCAGCCAGTTCCCAGTTAACCACTTTCATTAACCTTCACAGTCGCTGTTTGGTAAAAGAGAGATGTTTACTGGATTCTCTAAAGCCAGTGAGCCAGAGCATTTGTTGGTGGCTACTTTAAGAAGAAATGTTGTTATGAATTATGTAGATTTGCATATAAACATAGCTTCTGACATGTATACTGAAGTAGTCAAAATATCTGTGTGCCATTATTCAGCATTAAGTGGATGGATATGAGAACAGCAGCAGTTCAAAATGTTGGGAGGCTACATCTGTACAGTATATGAAGTCATTCATAAGTTCAACACAAGTAACTTTGTGGGAGTGATCTCCAAAGCAGAGATCGCAAGTCTGTAACATTTTTCTTGTTTGTCCATTCTTTTGCAATGGCACTTCTTATAAACCAAGGCCTTCAATAGGAATTTTGCCCACATATTAGATGAAAGAGGGTGTGGGCCAATCCATGTGGGCATGAGACACTTTCTTCCAGTCACTAGCATTGTTTACACTTAATATAAGCATGATTCTCTTCACCCTTCAGATTTAAAGTGGTCACATTTCCCAGCAAGCAAAATCATGATGTGATTTCAATAGATTAGTTAAAAATTTTTCTAGCAATAGTTCTGATAATTTCCAGAATGTTTGAACACTGAGGGTTTTAAACCAGAACCTGCAGAGCTAAAATATGAGCCTCAATCACTTGAGCTAAAGCACTTAGCAGTAGGCTCACTAATCTCTTTTATATGAACCAGTCACTAGAGAGGAAAATGGCTCCACGTTTTCCAAGCAGGGGTTACATGTGCACAGATTCAAATCACATGGGACAAAACTGATCAAAGCCCTCCACATTTTACATTAAGGGGCAAGGGATTCAATTACTCTATACCTGATGGACACATGACAAAATGGACAAGCTGCAAAGGAATTATTGTGGAAGCTGGGGTCTAATGTACATCACCCACTGTGGCTAGACATCACATATAATCTTGCTGGAGAAGTTTTGCTTTGGTTTAGGGATAATGTAACTGATATATGGTGGTTTCAAATTTGTGATATAACTATTTTATATGGCTATGTTAACCTAAAGTGGTTTGGATTTTAGCTCTTTCTCCCTCTGTTTAAAAACATATATAATTTAAGCATAAGTGGAACAGAGAATATCTTCTATGGAACCTGAAGGAGAAAAAACTCGCAGCATTAACTGAAAAGAGGATTTGAAAGGGAACTGCTCAGTATCCATGTAGACTCACCAGCTGAGTGCCTCCTCATTTTGCATACAGAAGCCTAAGTCCACATGTTCTGTAAATGCTAGGGACAGCTGGTGGGTGAGGGGAGATCACCAATGCTGGGTCTCAAAGCTCAACTCAGGCTGCTTTAAACAATTCCTATGTGGCTATGCTCAAAGGGACTGCTCTACCAACTGGGGATCACTGGAGGGCAGTATACTCAGGCCACACCCTCAGAATGTCCCTCTGCAATGGGTCCTGGGAGTTGGAAAGCAGTAGACTAGATACCAACTCTGTGCCACCCAAGCATGCCCCCACGCTAGGAGAATCCCCATTTGGGAAGAACCACTGGCTTTCTTGCCCCTTTGCACTGCTGTTGGAGAAGCACAAAGGACCTGGAGTGGAGCTCAGGACTGAACTCTAAGGGTATGAAATACTCCATATTTGGGATTGAAATCAAGGGGACTTAAGCATGTATTTAAAGTTAAACACATATGTAAGTGTTTTGCTGAATCATGGCCTTGATCCTGAGCTTTAACTATTTTTATTTTCAATTCTTTTCCATTTTTTAAAAAGTTAAAATTTTAGGTAAAGCATTCCTGTGGTGACTTACTTTTATGAAGATAAGTGTTTTGGCAGTACACATATATCCTAAGACCAGGAGAAACAGATTTCAACTTGGGACAATGGGTTGCAATAGGAAAACATAATTTAATTTACGGTTTAAAAATGGACAAAGAATCTGATTTAAGTGTTTAAATTGGAGCAGAGCTCTTCTGAAAATCTGATCTAAGAGCTGGTGTGTCAGAGACAACATTCCTAATGGGTTAGAAATAGGGTGATTTGTAGCTTTCTCCCATTTCTTTCTTGTAAATGTGAGTCATTATTGTCTCCTCTTGGACTGTCACCCACAGAAAGTCCAATGTGGAGTTGCTTTGTATTCAACAGATGACCGTCAATATGTGAACTGGCTTCTGGCTGTAAAATTGACTCTAACAATTTAGAGACACTGAAAATCTGTAGGTCTTTGGGGGAGGAAGTAAAGAAAAATCAAACTGTGGTATACTGTATATTTGCTGTAGACTCAGAACAAAGAAAACAGCTTTGTGGGACAGAAATAATTCGTTATTGCTAACCTCCATTTGTTTCAAAGTGTTTTGTAAATGTATTTGTCAGTGCTCTTAAAAAAATCCTATGCGGACTGAGTCATGCTTCTCTGCACCAAAGGAACAAAAAGGAAAAACATGCTGGGTCAGATTCTGCTACTCTTGCTAATGTAGTATAGCATTCAAGTCAATGTGACTATGAAGGAAGGTGGTTCCCAGCATAAATAAATATATCAGATTGGGGGCATTTTGCACAGGGATTGGTGCATTATAAAAATGTAAGACAAATAGGTAGGGGCAGGGGATTATTTAGAATGGAATGCATTATAATGTTCATGTATCCAAGGGAGTGATAGCACTTGGTTTGAGCCAAGTGATAGTGGACATTATGGTAGCTTCCTCCGTACAGATTTGCTAACAAACCTGAGTTCTAACCCAGGAGACCCTATTATTGTGATTTTTTTTTTCTGGGCATAGACTACCAAGGTTTCCAATCATGGAGTGGCTGTGTGACATGGAGAGGCTTGTAAAATTACTAGAGAGAGAGAGAGAGAGAGAGAGAGAGAGACTATTCTGTCACAATATGACATTTTACAAAGCTAGAGATGTCATTGCAGAGAGATTGGTGCTTGTTTTCCGAAATCCAGCCTGAAAATGTTGAAAAGTAATTGAGTAAGTATATTTTAGAGATGAACATATATTAAAACCCATGTTATGACCCCAAATCTTGATCTGGACCTCAGATCTGAGTTCACAGCTTGTACTTATTTAATGGGCTGTATCTAAATGCTGGATCTGAATGTCCAATTTTTTGACAAATTCTGGATTCAGATCCAGATGTACAATTAGTATCTAGGGTTTGGTTCAGGCCCATTTCTAGTATTGTTTCCCCAAGAAACCTTTCCATTACAAAAAGTTAGAGCAAGGGTAATTTTCCAGTGGATCACTTTAATGTATTTAGAAGAAGATCCAACATAAAGGGATTTTAGGAACACAAAATGCCATGTCGCACACTAGCTGCCACCGCATTCTTTTTTTTTTTAAGTTCTAAGTCTTTTTCTCTATCCTCACAGATTCCTTCCTTCAGAAAAGATCTAGGTATTTCTTGAACTCATTTAGGCTCTTTGCTTCAATCATGTCCCTGTTAATTTACTCCATATATTATCCTTTGTGAGAAGTGGCACTTCCCTACTTATTCTGACAGCCAAATTCTTGACTAAGTTTCATCAGTTTTACACAGATGATTCTTGAGGAGCCATACCAGCATAATACTGGCATAATACTGTGGATAATCTGGCCCTGGATTTTTACTTCTTTTTAATCCTCCCCCATCAGAACATCTTTTTCATAAACTTTGAGTGAAGAGCTGATAAACATAGAAACTGAACATAACAAATAGCAGGGTTAGTCAACTTGTCAGCAAGGTATGGAAGCAAACTTGAACCTGGAAATCTGCTCATTCAGCATCTGGGTCAGTTTAAGTAAAAACTAGGCAAGGCAAATTATCAAAGGGATCTCTGGCCCATATGACCTTGTCCTTTTCTCTAAAAACTTTCTGTGAAAATCTATTTAGTGTTATGAAGCATATAAAATGTAAAAGCTGCCTTCCCAAGACTCAGAAGTCTTAGATTTAGAAGTGTATCAGGAGAGGACTAAGGAAAATGAAAGCCAGATGTTACTTCGGGAGCTACAAAAACAGTATGATCATCCATATGGTTCCATGAAACTTCAAAAGATGGCTCAAGGTAACAGGTCGTTACTGTGTCTCAGTGTTCTGTATTTGGAGCTAAAATAATACTTCCTACGCTTATGCTTTAATACAGCAACTCCATTTCTAAAACGGGCCGTATAAATCCAGTGATCTGATTGGCCACTGACTAAGCTATTGAGAGGTCAGCAGGAAGGGTTGGAATTCATTTACTCAGTCACACAAAATATCACTTTGCCCAGTTTCAAAAAACAAATTTTAGTCGTGAGTAATGAGCTGTCAGATGAAAGCACAAAACAGAGAATAACAGTTATGGCAGTTTTAAAAACCTCTTTCTATCTCTTCAAGAGCGGGTTATAGATGGGGAGCAGAAAACTGTATGTCAGGAAGACAAAGGTGAAAATGCGTGTGGAACAATTTCTTTTTTGGTAAATGACTCATAACAGTTTTAAAACTCCCTTGTGCTAAAAAGGAGAGTTGACAGCCCACTGGAAGGACCTGGCTTCATAGTTATCAGAGGGAGATTTGGAATACTTAGTTTCCTGAGAACAACAGGCTCAGATCCTGACAGAGTGATATAACATGCTTCTGACACACACCAGTGCTGGAAAGACAGAATGACTTTATTTCTTGGCTCCAGTCACCTGACCTGGGTCAGGGATTCAATGGTTAATGCCTGTCAGATGATAGAAGGCAATACTAGAACAGGTGGAAACAATGGGAAAATGTATTGTGAAAAAAATTGTCCCTTTTTTCACCAAAAAATCAAAATTCAGATTTTTTCAGTGAGCTCTAGTCAGTACCACACATCTTACTGTGTCCAGGGCTTTTAGGCGAACCCTTAAAAACCTGTCAGCCCTTTATGGACCTGAAGATCCCAAGATACTTTTGACAAGAGCAGGCATTTACTCCATGACTTTGACCAAAGAATCATCCATTCCTCCCCACAAATCCACAATTGACTGCTGGTTTCCCACCCAGAGGTGGCTGCATTTCAGAGGAGCTATAAGTAGATACATTACATCAAAGGTGCTATGTATTGGTGCAATATTATTACTCCAAGTTTCCTGGGCATAACTCAGGTCTGGGGAAAAAGGGGCTGTTGTGCTAGAGAAATGGGACTATTATTCAGAACTGTTGTTCTACCTCCTCTAATGATGTGCAGAAATTACCTGGGTAACATCAGTTTGTCAGTGAGGCAGGCAGGAAATCATTTATTTATGACAAGAATAGTCTCCATGCAACCCCATCAGCTAAAAGCAGATTGTACTGGGTGTGCATCTGGCCAGAATTTGAATCTGACTGTTTAATGGGAAAGTCACCATGGAACAATTAAAATACATTTTTTAAAAAATGTAAGACAAGGCAATAGACTCCTCCAACATCAGCTATTTGCCTAATTGCTCACAGTGCTAATGGAGATTATGCATTACATCACCTCTGCCAATCCTTGGTAACTCACAAAGCACTTTAGCAATGCTTTAGAAATTGAAACACAAGAGAAAAATCATCCATATTTTTTTTTCTTGACCTAAATCTCCCATCCAGCAGACGTTTCAGGCTAGATTGCAGGGAACTGGAATACAAGTTATCTCCTCACTGCACAAGTAAATGCATTCAGGCACTCCAGGTCATGCATTGCATTATGTAGTGTAATACATCTCTGGTGCTTAAGACTCCAATGCACACCCCATCATGTGTTGTTATTAATTACCTATAACACACACAAGCACCAAGGGAAACTGGGACACTGTGCAAGGCAGTGTCTGGTAGATCCAATGAGTTAGTGCTCTGATTAAATGAGATGAAGGTCACTGAACACAGTAGGCTGCATTCTCTACTTGATGCATGCTCCTAACTCCCATTCATAGCAATCGAGGGGAAGCTGTATTGCTTGCCGGACTAAGCAAGTCTGATGTGGCAAGTTTGTTGTTGTGAGTGGGAAAGTTCAGGATTATTTTCCTATACAGGGCAGATCCCTCCAGGTGTCAATTAGTACAGTTTCAGTGAAGTCAATGGGGCAAGGCTGATTGACACCAGCTGAGGATCAGGCCCATACTATATAGATATGTACGCCAATTTTCCTGTCTGATTTACACCTTCTAGAAGCCAAATTAAGTCAGTGGGATTGCATGAGTTGTAAGTCCAAAGGGTTACTGTTTTTTTCAGAACCTTTCCCCTTTCCATTAATTGCAGTCATAGCCAATCCAGAATTACCCCTAGCGTAAATGATCGCCTGCTCTTGCAGTATGTGTGTTAGTTAAAGATAAAAGGAGGCTTAACTCCACATGGTAGAGCTGCCCAGAAGATTAAACTCTCCTGTAAGGTTGTGTGAGGGAGGGAGTAATTTATGTATGCGTAGATTGTGGTATGTAACCATGGGCCTGCATTGCATGCACTGGGGATCTGCCCTACCCCTGGGGAAGCTCTGGGAGGGGTAGTGTCTCAGAGAGAATGTGAGAGCAACAACATTCCCTAGGATGGTGCCATCTGCTTCCTGCAATGTACCTCTGCAGGTCTGTGAGGAAGGAGAAAGGAGAACCAATGTCTCCTCTGCCCCTTCTTTGGGATGGACTCTAGGGCATAGAGCGAGGTTGACTAAAATAGGTTGAACAAGTTGAGTCTGGAGGAAGGATTGAAACTGTGCAATTCCCCTGTTGCCAAACCCCAGTCTGTTCATGTGCCCAACTGCCCTGCTTAATGGGGTTTCAGCCTGTGGTGCCATCAGTGGAACCCACAATCTTTTGACATATGCATTATTTTCTAGCCTGTATTATTATTTCTTATGGGCATTATGGTAGCGGTTAGGTGCCCTCGCCAAGATCAAGGCCCTATTGAGATAGACTCTGAACAAACACACTGTAAGAGACATTATTTGCTCTGAAGAATTTACAATCTAAATAGATAAGACAGACAAAGAGTAGGAGAAAAGAAATATTATCCCCATTTTATTCATGGCAAACGGAGGCAAAAAGATTGTGATTTTGCCCACTCTCACAATGGAATATGATAGGAAAGGTCAGTAGGGTCCACATACTCAATGTATCCTGCTGGTGCGTGTGCAAGTTGGAAACCTCTCACAACTCATGTCCTTTCTTAGTATAGGTCTGATTGACTAAATGCAGCTCGTTTGGGAAGTGATGCTACCTACAATGCTTTTAAGACACCCAGAGTTTAAAAGGCACTATATATAATCCAGTGCTGTTCTTGTTTACGTACTCTGCACCTAGTCACGCATAATCTTCACCAGATAGTGTGTGGAACTTGTTCTTGATTTTCATATGGCTGGATATTTAGAAATCTTAAGCAAGCAATTTCTTATCTCCAGCTTTGTTTGCCTACTTGAAATTGAAGTCTCCAGCTAAAAGGTAGTTAACTGGTTGGTTGGTTGGTTGTTTTTTTCCCTAAAGAAGCTTAGCTGGGTTGTGTTTATCTCACACCTGAAGGTTTTACATTTTCTGGTAGACTTATTTTCTTCTCGCACAGAAATGGGTTTGAGCTGCCCATGTAAAAACATATTCTTTTTAATGAACTATCATGCCTTGGGTGCAAATAAAAATCAAACCATTTGGGTTTAATGGATGTTTAGTGAAGAGATGTGCATGGTTTATAGGCTGAGTTGGTAGCACCATTCCAACAATTGATCAGTCTGAACAAAGATTTGTGCGGTTTCATTCTCTGGCTGACTAAAGCTATCTTCAAGCATTTAGGCTGCTTTGTCCCACCGTCATGAAAACACAGGCAGTATTACCAATCCAGAGTATTCAAAAATCATGAGATTGGGTTAATAATAATAGTGACACCTAGCTTTTGTATAGCATTTTTCATTTGTAGATCTCAAAGCACTTCACAATCTTTAATCTATTTATTGTCACAACACCTCTGTGAGGTAGGGAATTGTTCTTATCCCCATTTTAAAGGTGGGGAACTAAGGCAAAGAGACACTAAGAGACATGTCCAAGGTCACACAAGAAGTCTGTGGCAGAGCAGGCAGGGTTGTTTTTTTTTGTTTGTTTTTTTAACATTAATAATTTCTGGGGTTTATGTGCCTTCTAGCTTTTTGAAACTTTGTGGTTCACTTTTTCTTCATAGTTATGAGGGCTAGAAACTTTGTTTTTTATAATGAAAGCTGAGTTTCTCACATAGTCATGTGACTCCAGGAACTGGAATCTTAAGAAAAACACCAGATATCATGGAGTTAGAAAAAAAGACACCCCCTAGCATTATTTGGCTGCTTTTTGCAGCTTAAAAAATAAACACACTTTTCCCCCCAAAACCGAAACGAAAACAGAAAAACAAACCCTGTGGTGATCTGAAAGAAACAAGTGTGTACTATACAGGCCTTTCCTTGTAATGCTCTGTTTCAAAAGCCATGTTATTCAAGAGCTTGTTATTCAAGAGCTGCTAGACCAGCCTAACCCTTCCAAGCTACTTGTCTCTAAAGGTAGTATTGTGGGAAGCTTCCCTGATCCGGACATCATGTTCCAGTTAACAAGAGTCAATCTCCCCTCCTGCCCATGTCTAAACAATTGAGGAATTTGAACACAAAGTTATGTGGTCAATTAGTCAAACACAACATTTCAAAGGACCTCTTGACCTCCCAAAACTGGGCAGGAAAGTGGAGCGGTGAAGCAGAAAAAGTATTAAGAGAACTCTACAGGTTTTGCAATGCCTTGCTCCTTCAGCTAGGTTCTGCTCTCACTTGCACCAATGATGGTTTATTCCAGAAAGTACTCTCTCAACTCTGGCAGCAAGCTATTAAGTGAACTCAAGCAGTGAAATGCAAACTAACATATAAGGACAACTTCCCTGAAAACCCATTCTTTGGCTGAGGGCAGCACACTGTTCTCTCGCGACTTCTGAAAACGGCTGGCCTTGCAAATTAACCTTTGCATCAGTCTCATATGCCACATTTTGCAGCAGAGGTTTAAAGCTGCTAACAGAAACTGCCCCTTGAGAACAAGGACAGTTGGTGAAGACAGTAACAGTCATCATTTTTCTCCAGGTAGCTTCTGTACTCTTTTTTATTTCTATTACATTTTCCTCTGGAAATTGCATTAGTCTGTTTTCCTGTGTCTGTTCTCAACCTTCCTTAATTATATTTTACCAATGTTTCCAGTTATATGTCAACAGTTATCTGAACGCAGAAGCCCAGTGTAGCGTTCCTTATTTTCATTTACTGTGTCAACAGATGCATCTCACTCATACATAACTGCTTTTGGAAAGGTTCTCAGCACTTACTACATGTTTTCCAATGTATTTCATTTCTCTCTCCCAGCTGTATCCATTATTCCTCCACTTACAGTAAATATGAAGTGTTTTTATTCTTTAATGCCTAGCCCAGTTTGGGCTTTTGCCTTAAACTTGATTGCTTTTATGTATGTAATATGTGTATTCATCAGCATTTGATTCACTTACTTGAGCTGGTATCTGCAACAGTTCACTGGCCAGGCTTACAACACAGAATCTGGGGCTCACACGCCCAGGTTAGACTGTTTTTTATTATAGGTAAGATTATTAACAGGAAAGTTGTACATTTATTGTATTTTATATTAGAGGAGATTGCAAAAAGGTCTACACTCCAGTAACAATCAGAATGCTGATCTGGATTCTACTCCAGAATATATCAACATCAGATCCAGTTTGGGGATCCTTCAGTAAGACTACTCAGAATTTTTGTCCACAATAGCCCAAAAGCTTTGACTCCCCTGGTACAGCAGAACGAGTCAGTCATTCTAATGGGCAACCACTCACCAACTAGCCCAAGTAACTCACTTACTCCCCTTGGTGACAGAGATGAATTACTTTGGCAGTTTTATGGGGTGACATCTGTTTCCCCAGATATCCATGGTGGTGGAGGGAAGCCAAATGCTGACTCATTTGCTTTATGACGCTGCCGCTCTAAGTAAAATCTAACACATTTTTTTATGTTGGGTTTAACGAAAACGTCAATCAATAAAGCACCTACAAGCAATAAAAGGTTTTTGCAATGGAAACACACCCTACCCTTTAAAAGACAATTCCTCACTATAACTGTTCATAGCATTTGAAAACAATTTATTGACCTGACCACCAGATGTCATTGAAGTATCAATTTGAGAGAAGTTAGTTGACATTTTGGACATTTCTGAAATAATGATAATAAAAAAGAATCCAAGGAATAAAGGGAAGCCCATCTGTGTTTTACAAGCAGAGCGGCACAGCAAAATAATGCCAACTGTGTTTATTGGCTCTGAAGCAAGTTGCAAATTATTTTCGCTGGTCTCTTTCCAGTGTAAATCCAAGACCTAAGGCAGGCTAAGCAGTATTAAGAGCCAGGAAGCATCACTAGTGCAGCCATGAAATCCAAGCAACTAAAATTAGATGAGTGAGTGACAGAAAGGCTTTGGTAGGGTACACCAAAGGGATATGAATTGCTGACCTCTTCAGAAGGAAATTTCACTAAATGTGCTTGGTTTGGTTTTACTTAGTTAATCTGATGCTAGGAAAGAAGCTTGTCAGCCTTTGAGACTTAAAGTCCTCAGTTTTATGGTGGATTAACCACACTGCTCCCATTAGTGTGCTTCAAACCTCAGTTTGAGGCACCTCTTAGGCCAGGTCCACACTACAGCGTTAAATCGATTTAAACAGCGTTAAATCGATTTAACGCTGTACCCGTCCACACTACAAGGCACTTAAAATCAATTTTAAGGGGTCTTAAAATCGATTTCTGTACTCCAGCTAAACGAAAGGAGTAACCCTAAAATCGATATTACTAAATCGATTTAGGGTTAGTGTGGACAGAAATCGAAGTTATTGGTCCCATTCTTTTACTAAGCTACCCAGAGCGCACCGCTCCGGAAATCGATGGTAGCCTGGGACCATGGACGCACACCACTGAAGTAATGTGCCCTAGTGTAGACGCGTAAAATCAATTTTATAAAATCTGTTTTATAAAATCGATTTCATTAATTTCGATTTTACTCTGTAGTGTGGACGTGGCCTTAGAATGCGTGGAGCTGGCTGGATTGCCAAGTGTCAGAGGAATTGGGGACAAAGTATTCCCAGCTGAGGGGATCTAGCTGCAGAATGAATTTCCAAGAAGGTTAGACAAATGCAGAGTCTAACCACCTCCAGGAAATGCTGCACAATCTTCCTTATTTGACAAAGCTTATCTACCATAACCAGAATGTTATTCAGCTATGCCCAGTCTTTGTTGTCCATTACTCCACTGTTATATAATCAGTAACACCTCTTTCAAATCATCAGCTGATTTGAGTGCCATCAAAATTCACAGGGCATCAGTACACAAATCAAGCTCAGAAGCCAATTACATTGATATTCTCTTCCTGAAGGGATTTTACTTTGCAGACAATTTATTCATATATCCCCATGAATAAATACAGGAGGCCTGATTCTCTAGTCTTGCACCTTGTGTTGTTATTTACCCCTTTCGAAAGTGGGGTAAAATGCTACCATTCTTCTCTGACAGCATTTTACACCCACTTTGCACCAGTGTGAATTAATACACAAGATGCAAGGCAGGGGGGAATGAGGCTCAATAAATACAGATACCAGTTGCCACTCCAAACACACTACTAGTAGTAAATCTTTATATTATTATAGCACCAAAAGACTCAGCATCCTGAACACCACTAACTCCTGTGGTAGATTGTAGCAAGGGGCATGCACTCTGTCTTGGAGATTTCTCCATGCAGGTAAGCATATTTTATGGTTACTTGAAAAAAAAGTCTTACAATGATTTCTTAGCATGCATTGGACCCTGCAGTGGATTCTCCGGAGGCAGTAGCTTTGTTAATTTTTTAAAAGACCTGTCTGAGAGTGCAGAGAAGACGTTCTTACTACAGTACACATATCTCACTACATTTGGGCCAGATAGGTAAACTCTCAGGGCCCAATTCTCCTCTCATACCAGTGAATATAAGGAGGAGTCTGGCCCTAATCCAATGCCATTTGAAGTGTGAGTGCCAATGAAAATCAGCTCACGTGCTGCCTTTGGCACGCGTGTCATAGGTTACCTACCCCTAGCCTGGACTTTAAAACACTCTTATTAATTGTCTGGTCCTTGATTTTTGCCTGTCATCTCAAAGGTATCACTTTCTGCAGTTTAATAACCTCTAGCTCTATGCTGGGTTAGTGACTCAAAAGGAAGAGTGCCACCTACTGAACCAGCAACAGCATTATCAATAAAGTGGACATGGGCCCAAATAAAATAATCCAGTTCTAAATATATCTGAACTTTGGGAAAGTTTACATCAGAATCCTCTGCTTGTCTTCTGCCTCTAATGAGCGGAATGAACTGGATCTGAACTCAGGAGAAGTTTGGATCTAAATCCAGGTCTGAACTTTGAGGTTTGGAAACCTCTCTGAAATAAAGTAACTTTATTTAAATAGCACCCACGGCTTATATGTGCAGCTATTCAGAGAAAAGCAGTATGGTGGGGCTGGAGGAGGAGGGTGATCTAATTTTTAAGCAGCTGAAAAAATAAGATTAGCTTCTATGTTGTTGATTTTTCTGTTACCCTAGCACTGCCATAAACATTATAAAGTACAGTGAATCAGACCCTTCCCCATATTTATTGTTCTTGTCTCTGCTGTGATCACTAATGATCAGCACTGTTCCTTTGGTCTGAGCAGTGAGGCATGGAGATACATTGGCCAGCACAGACGTCTGCCACTCTGCTGGAAAACATCCCAACTTTCTGGACCTGCAGTTACTCATTCAACAAACTGTCGCTTTGCTGTTCCTAATGTTTTTCTGCCATGGGCAACTACCTGTTCTGCTTATGTTGCAGAGCCAATCCTCCATGGAAACGCTACCAGCCTACCCACAACTGCAGTTGCATTAGACCATCCATGGTTGCAACATGAATCACAGGAATACGGATTAAGAATCTGCTTGGAGTTTAGACCATCATCTGTAAACTTACCGTCAGCAAAGCTGAGGAGGGAGGCAAAGGTCAGCCGCTTTCATTTCTCTCTCCTTCCTGAGAGCGAAACTGGCCCTCATGCAAGTAAGAGCATCTGTGGGGCTGACCTAAATTATGCCAGCTGCAATGGTCCCCTAGTGGTGGCCCAGGACTGCTGGAGTGCATCACATACTGGCTCCACCTTCTTCCCCACATCACAATACATCTGAACTGTGGATGCTTTAAATTCCCTCCATGCTGCTAGAGTGGTGCAAAGGGGACTTAATCAGGGCTGAAGTGCTATGTGTTTAAACTGAATTGTCTCTCTGAGAATGTGTAAGCTTCTGGAAGCAGGCACCAGATCTTCCCCTATGTTCTGTAAAGTCTTGAACATGATAATGATGATAAAAATGCAATTATACTTCATGACCTGGCTTTACAAATGGCATTGTGAGTTACCATGGCTAGTGGCTCAATAACAATTTTGCTCTGTCTGCAAGTAAAAAGATAGCCTTTTTCTAACTGCCAGCGCCACAAACTCCACCTCGGATGTAAAAGTCCAGCTGGAGTCTTTCTTGCTCTGACGCCACTAGTAACCAAGTTCCTGTTGCAGAATCTTTAACAATTCTGTTAATTATGAAGAAGCTGATAAATATTACCAGCATTGTAAGATGCATGAGTCAGAAAAATCCAGTTCAGTCTCTCTTCATTGGGCTCTGCAAAGCTATCAGGATTGGAATAAAATATATTATTGCCAGAAAAGTTGGTGTACACACAGTCTGCAGAGTAAGGAAGTGTTGTTTCTAACATAGAGCTTCTGGGCCAGATTTTGATTTTTGTTACATCAAGGGAAATCTGGAATAATTCCGTTGGGTTATTTGAGTTTTACGCTAAGTGAGAGAGCAGAATTATGCATTTTAACCATAATTGCCCTTTATTAATAACAATACTAAATGCTGCACAAATTAACATAGTGACAGATTGGGAGTCTGATGTACTTCTGTATAGAAGTCTGGGAGGGGTGTATCATCTGAACTATCATACAGAAGACTGAAAGGCATAAGGGATGATATGTATGAACCATACCTGCAGTGTGAGATGAGTCATTGCTATAGGGGACTGACAACCATGGTCATGAGCAATAATAGAAGCTGAATGGAGACTTGGCCTGTTGATTGTGCACGTATCTCACAACCTTTTAAGGCTGCAGTGTGAGACTTAAATGAATCAACATGATGGACACCAGCAAAAGAGGAGATGGCAAACATGGTGCAGAGAAACAGGTGTGTCTAATGCAAAAAGACTTCTCCTAGAGGACCAGATTCTGATACCCTTTACTCACCTTGAGTGGCATCTTCCTCCACAAGAGGTAGCCACCTAAGTCGATGGGAAGTAAGGTGCTATTTATTGTATGTGTATCAGAAGCAGGCCCATGCAGATAGGAACTGAAGCGCACTGTACATTTCTGTGCGGTATTTCATGTATGCACAGGATATACAATACATCTGGAATAACTTGTTTCTCAGCCTGTTGTTATCACCTTGTGGGTGAGAAGTTTGCTGTTTTCTAAAGCTGGTTGACTTCATTCAAAATGTCTTCCAACTCTGTCTCTTTAATTTTATTTCCATTTGAAGTGTTCCATTTCCCCCTGTTTTATAAAGGCGATTTTTTCTCTTGAAGCAGAGAATTTGCCTGGAGTATAGATGAGTCACAGATACTGTATTTCCTCTTCTCCAGAGCACATTGCCATTCATGCCAATTACAGCTGCCTGTGATCAGCCATACATTCCAAAATATCCAAGGGGGGAGGATATGCAAAATCAGCCAGAAAGGTAAATGACTGCAAACGAGAGAGAGAGAGAGAGAGAGAGAGAGAGAGAGAGAGAGACTCAGCCAGAAACAGAAAGAAAGACAGAGCTTTAGCAGGACAGCTAGATGCAGGCACTTACTGTGCAGCATTTGACGGTGCTGTCTCAGCTGATAATGTTCATATATTCAGAGGCATTCTGGCATACCTCTCAACACCCAGCTGGGTGTACTGCCGGCAGCACTAAACACAAATACCAGAACCAGGAAGGGCAAATGTCCAGAAAGCTCTATTAGTTTTATGGGTATAGAACTCCCTTTATATAGGGATGTTCTTTGAGACAAGCGTGATAAGGGTAATAAGGTGTATTATAATGGATTCTGAGGGACACTGTCAAGGTTGTGGTAGAGCTTCAAATCAATGTGACTCAACAGATGTTCCATGTCATAGAACTCACCTTAAGGATTGCAGCTGTGTACATTTTAAATCTTTATTTTATTTTTTGCAGCATTTACTTAAAAGAATTCAAACCACTCCCACAGCTTGCTATGCGTCCCAAATTCCTGCATGTGTGCAGTGCCAGCAGATAGGGTGCATGCATGAGTTTGCTTACATGTAAGATACTGTGATTTCAATGGGACTGCTCAAGGAGTATGGTGCTACTCAGTATGCAGAAGGGTATCAGAATCTGGCCTATGGGGAGTTTTTTAGTTGTGTGGATTTTTTTAATGTAATGCTGTAGCAAAGGTGGGTTTAAAAATATGTCTATTGCTGGAGTCCTTAAGGAACAGAGGTTTAGGACCTGATTTTCCTAACCTGAGCTCTCTTCTTGTGTCCATAGTAAAGTATGTGGATGCAAGTAACTGTAGGTGCAAATGTGAGGCCCAATGAACAGCCAACTGAAAATCAGGTATGCATATAGGATAATTGATAAGATATGCTAAGTCTGATTGTGTCACTTTCAGTGTATCTAAGCCAGTCTTGTAACAGAGAGCACCTCTGCAGTGATTAGTAATTACTCTGAATAGGCAGCTGGCGCCCCAGCAACAGTCTGTGTTTGACCTTCATCCATAACCAGAAGGAGATGTTTGTTACAGCCTCACTATACTGCACTAGTTATTCCAGCAAATCCACTGTCACTTTAGCCAAAGTAGGCTCTGTACCTGTTATTTTGAAGGAGGGTAGCAACTAATTTTACAGTTTGACTCCCTCACCAAAATAACCTATCATAGTTCAGAGGGGTAGCTAGGCATTGGAAATTTGTACACACCCCCTGGCTTCTGCTTTCCCCCCACACTCAGTATAGCCAGAATATTCAAGATAGACCTGCCAGTAAACAAAATTCTACCTTGCACCCTGTGGGACCCTCTCCTATGGGGCTCTGTGGGGCTTGAGGGGCAGAGGTAGGAGAAAAGGAAGGAACCACGATCCACAGAATTCCCCTCTCCGTCTCCCTGGGTATCACCACCTGAACTAGGGCTGTCTGAAGGAGTTTTAATAGATCTCCATGCCTGAGCATATTTCTTAAGGGTGGTGGGGGGGGAAAGGGTTGCTTTGGCCTTTGTCTGGCTTTTTGTGCAGGTGCAGCATCCCACTGGATTCCAATTCTCCATGTCTCCCTTCCATGAGATCCCCTAAGGTACCGCCCAAGCCATCCCCAGCAAGGCAAGATTTGAAGGTAACCCGCAGGTTCATGATCTCTGTGTATCCTCCATTTGTGGGAGGAAACAACTTGGTTTCATGTTACCACCAATGCTATGGGTACAGCAAGCTGCACGTTATCCAGCCAGCATGTTACTCAGAGGCCTTGTTAGGTGCTAACATATATTGGCCCTCAAAAATTAAAATTGTACGATGGCATTTTGCAAACTGCCAACCAAACAAATGCTCAGAAGTATGCCTGCAGCTTCCACAGGGTTGACTCCAAGAGTGCCGTTTGAAGACAAGACTAATGAAATCTAAATGGGGAGAGGATGGTTTGAAGTCTCTGAACTGTGGCTGGAGAGCCCCAAATAACACTGTGCATGCTCACAGGTCACAGCCTGAGAGATCAGTTATTGTCAATTACTCCTTTGTTCAGCAAATGACTTAATTTCAGACTTGACTCCGTCAGCCAGAGCTATGGGACTGTTTCTAACAGTATAAATGGCAGAGTTATCAGAAAAAGAGCCCTGTAGCTGTGCAGAACTTCATTCCCTGGACTTTCCTCTCTCTTTCAGAAGAGTTCTCACTTTGTAGCCTTTTTATGGACCCTTTTCTTTTAATGGTTGCTATGGTTGACTTATGCTAGCTGAGGATCTGGCCCTTAGAGTTAATTCTTTGGGCCAAGTGCTTGAAGCCATACTTGGAAAATGGGTTAAACCTACTGTAAAATAACCTAGTGGATGTAAAAATCTTTACTGAGTCCCAGGAGGGGAGGGGAGCCTTATCTAAAGAACAGCTAAGTTCAAAGGAAAGAGAGTGAGTTAGAAACTAGCATGTGGGTTTGAAAAAAAAAGCTAGACAGGCTATGAATACAAGTGAATCCTTAGCTACTAATACAGAGGTAATACTCCAGGACAAGTGCTGGCCTTCAAGGGTATTTGATTTGTTAACTCTCAGTTCTTTAACTCGCCCACAAGAATGAGCCTGTCCAAGTTTTCAGGACATCTGCTGTAACCTTGTACATCTATGGCTAATGGCTCACACATCTGACTTCTCACAGCCTTAGAGCAACCATGTAGCACTAACGGCAGCAGGCTGTTACAAATCCAGTTCCCCAGTCAGCTTGAGTGTCAGTCAAGGATTTCACAGGAAAATGAGTAACTTGGAAGCCGACGCCACTCATGCTTTCTGTTTTTCATTTTGGGTCAAAAGTTTCTTTAAACCCTCCATGTATCTCAGAGCCAGACCCAGCCATCTGGATACCTCATGGAAACCTCCCATTAACCTTCCACCACACTCCAAATGGACTGAAAAGGACAGAGCCAATGCTTTGTACAGAGAAAATCATTGTAAAGCAATTGTATGATATGATGAAATCCTACATTGATCAACTGTGTGGAATGGAAACATTCTAATTTGTGCAAAACTCCCTGCAAGTCCACCACACAGTTTCTCTCTCTCTCTCTCTCTCTCCCTCTCTCTCTCTCTCTCTCTCTCTCTCTCTCTCTTTAAATCATGAATCATAGGCTGACATTTTCAAACTTGGGTGTTAGGAACCTAAACAAAAGTGGTCTGGTTTATTTTCACAGTTGCTGAGCAGCCACAAATGAAAATCAGGTGACTTATTTACATTAGGTGCTCAATTATGGATGTACATGTCTGGCTTAAGGTATATGCATTGGCTGCAGTACTGTTTTCCATTATTATGCCATTCTCCAAAGCTTTACTGCTTGGCAAACTCGTCCATTACATATTGTTACTGAAAAATCAACATTGCAACTACTTTCTACACATTTGCTACAGATGTTCACACTAGTGAACTATGTCTGTTGTTATTATTTACAGCATCCACAGTGTGCTAAATGCTGGACAGACATGGAAAGTCACAGTCCAAAAGCCTATGTTCTATGAAGAAAAGAAATAGGGTTATGTCTGGGAACAGATAAAACATACAGATGTTTTATATAGGATTACGAAGTGTTCCTCTATCTCGTCATTATTAGTTGGCTAGTTTCTTGTAGACATACCATCAGAGTAAGTCGCTCAGAGACAGCTCAGGAAGGATATCTATGCCTAGGAAGCAGTGTGAAAGACAACATGGAGATGATGATGGGAGAAGGGAATGAACTGGATATCAGACATTTGGTGGGCTGGAGAAAGGGTGGAAATAAGGTAAGTAAGTAGGGAGGGGAAAAGCTGTGCAGGGCTTTGAAGACCAGGACAAGAAGGTTGGTGGAGAAAGAGGGAACCAGCTGAGGGTTTCAGAGAGAGAAAAAGATGAAAGGGTCAAAACAACAGGCAATGATGAAGATCTGAGTAGCTGGTTTTTGTATGCACAACGAGGTCAGCGTGGATGTCAGGGAGTCCATTTGGGAAGAAGTGATAGTAGTTAAGATGGGAAGTGTTGAGAACCTGAATGAGAGTTCTAGCTGAAGGGGCAGAATAAAGATGGAGTCTTGAAATGGTTTGGAAGAAAGACGAGTGAGATTGGGACCCAGAGTGCTCAGACACCAGGGTCATAAATGCCTGAAAAATGCTGGTAGATGGAAGAGTCAGTAGGACATTCAGCTACTTGCTATCCTCGCAAAATAGTTGTCTGATTTGCAAAGCTGTGGAGCACCGGCAGCTTCTACTGATTCCCAGGGGACTGTGGGTGCTCAGCACCAGAGGCCAGTTTTATTAAGTGTCTAATTTGGAACTCAACTTTGAACATTTTGGCATGCATTTGGCAGAAATATGCATAATAGTTCTCCAAATGCTGCTATGTGAGGTCTCTACCAAGAGCCATGAGCCAATTGGTCATCATAATCCTTGTGAAATGTATGTATGGATCATATTTAAGGAATTATGTATCTAAAGTAAAAATATATGTTCTTGAGTCTGGGATGCCTATGTGCATAATGAGCCAGATACCAGTTAAAAGATTGGAAAATCTACAAGAAGGAAAATCTACAGGAAGCAGCAATCTACAGGGGGATGTCCTGTTTATGATAAAAACCAAAGGTATATCAGAAAATATAAAGACACATGGGTATCCTTCACTGAGGAGACAAGCTAACAGCGTGTTTGTCTTCTGAAAGGAGGGTCACTGGCTGGAAGGACTTCAGGTGAACATTTCTCTACGAGACATGAGAGTATCTCGTTAACTAAGTCTAGGCTCTAGAATGCATGTTAGGATTTCATTTTATATGTAACCATTTGTTTGCAATACCTCAGCCTGCTGTCACTGAAATCTCTCTGCTTTGTTAAATACACTTTTACTTTATTTCATTATAAACACCTCTAAGTGCTGCGTGTTAAGCAGATCCGTGATCTGGAGTGGAACTGGTAAGCTGGAGTGTTCTGTTCCTTTGGAAGCAGCAAATCTGTGACTACTGTGAGTGTCCAGTGGCTGGACAGTCTAGGGAGATGCTTAGAGGGCTCAAGGGTTGGAGTGTGCCTATGGCTAACCTGTAGAGGGACAGCAGGGCCTGCATAAGTACAGAGGTGAGTGCATGGGTTGCCTGTGGCCAGTGGAGTTGGGGAGCTGACCCCCAGCAGACATAGTCAAGGCTTCTTCATGCTAAGGGCAGGTGGAAGGTGCCTCACAGTCCCAGGTACCCCTGGGAATAGTCACAGGTCTCCCTTACTCTCACCTGTTGAAGGCATTGTACTCTGATAAATAATTAGAGTCATTAGAGCAGAGAGTCTGGACTCTGGGTCAGGATGTACAGTGATTCTCTCTGGCCCAGTGACTGTGTAAGTATTTACATAGTGAAATAGCCTCAACTTTAGAGATTAAGAAAGAGCTGCACATCAGAATATCCCATAGCCCTGTGGTTAGGGCACCCTGATGGGAGACACCTGTTCAAATCCTTTCTCCCCTCAGGCAGCAGGTGGAATTGATAGAATCATAGAATATCAGGATTGGAAGGGACCTCATGGGGTCATCTAGTCCAACCCCCTACTCAAAGCAGGACCAATCCCCAATTTGAACCCACCCACATCTTCCCCAGCCTGGGTGAGTGCTCTCACCACGAGGCAACAAATTATAAGCGGGGCAGTGGCACCACCACTATCTGGAATAGACAAGAAAGGCACATAAGTGCCTAGCTCCCTTGGATCATGCTGGGGCTTAGGCATCAGAAAGGTAATGTGTTTTCTGGCACCATCTGTTGGCTAACGGGAGGAATTATTGCTGTAGAGAGAGAGCTTTATTTGCATATGCTTTCTACCCAGAATTCCTTCAGTCACAGTCACCATAACTATGCACAAACTCAGAACTGGTTGGGTACTGGAACTGAAGTATTAGTAAAGGCTTGTGTGTTATGGGAAGGACTGTTTGTTGATATTGTAGATTCCTATAGTAGAGCTGACTGAGCTCTGGTTAGGTTCTTCCTAAATAGCTGCTAAATAAAGCTATAGTTACTCTAACTGGGTTAGGTGTTGGGGCCTGAAGATAGGACCTAGCAGTACTTTCTAAGGAACTGAACAGAGGCCTTTCAGAATGTACCTCAAGACCCTTGGATTATGCTATCCACTGACTCCAAACCGTGAGTTGGGGTTAGCAGATGTCAAAGGGGGAACTGATGTGGTATTGGGGTTAGCAGATGTAGAAGGGGGAAGTGATGGGGTAAAGGGATGTTTGCCTATTCAATGTTCCTACTGGTGGGTAGGGAACTGGGTTAGTAGCCTACTGCAAAAGTTACTATGGTAGAGTATTTTACCTATCCTTCATATAAACATATTGTTGCTGTATTTTCCCAAATAAAGTTTTCCTTGTTTCATACACAGATTCAGTACTTGGAAGTGAGGAAGTTTTGCCCAGTAAGAATGCCCAAAGAAGGTATTTAGTGATTCCAGAAATCCTACTACTAGCTTGAGCTAGCAGTGTTTGTGAATTTTAGGAGCAACCCATAGCTATTTGATCCCAGTCCCTGCTGCTCCCAACAACACTTGGCAAGAGGAATATGTAACAATTGCTAAATGATAGTTTTCCTGCTGTTAAGATTCAGGTTATAATCTGTCACTGACGATAATTGAAATTTGGTTTTGTTCACTAAAGAACCCTTTATCTACATAGCACTCAAATTTATTGCTACTATTTTATTTTAATTTCTTTGAGTGTGAGAATAAGGTTGGTGCTCATGAAGGGTGCCAGACTGACAGCCTTAGAAACTGAAGAAGTAAGCAAATACTCACTGGCAGAGTGAACTTCCCCAGATTACCGGGAAAATTGACCTCAACCTTGAAAACGAAGAACAATTGTCTGCTCTGGTGATCCTGCTATGGCTACAACAGTCCCTCTGAGCCATGGGAAGCTAGCACAATTTAGAAGTGCTTTCAGGTACAGAGTAGTCCCAGATCAAGGGGCTCCCTCCTTAGCTGTGCTGAACATTGGGTGCAGCGAAGAGAGAATCTGCTCCATAATTTGTTTTTCCATAATCCATGCCTCTGTAGAAAAGGGCAAGCGATACAGATTTAAAGAAAATCTTCAGATTAGCAAGTCAACTGTGCCTTTGGCCCAGGCGATAAGATCAACACTTCATTCTTTCAAATAGCCAGTCATCTAGGTACATCTATTAGCATGGATTATCTAGGTCTCACTGTATCTCCAGACTGGGTATTATTACAGCTTTTACACTGATGAAAATATGATGAAGCTGATCACAGTAGCTCACTCCCTTGTGCCGCTGCTGCCCCTTTCATTCCCTGGACACTATCTTTAAGCCTTGGTGGTGCATTAGCAGCAGTTTTCTTCAGTGTTTGCAGGTGTGAAGTGGAATCCCAGTGATCCCAGAGCAGTGGATTTAATACTCGTCCAGTGTTAGCAGTGATGGAAGCCCAAGTGAAGACCAGCCACCAGCATTTTAACCATTCTTTCATATAGGCTACTTTAATAGTGGTTAAAACACTACTGCTACTGCTGGTGGAGCTGCAATGCTGGGAAGTTTTAGGAAAATAAATCCAGTGAAGACAATGCCAAAAGGTCAGTGAGTCAGCTGGGGTTTTAACTCAGAGGTCCCAATTCCTCTCTGCTGTTATGCTGGCATAGTTTCAAAGTAGCACCATTTAACTCAATGGGGCTACAGTGCTGCAAACACAGTGCAAGTCAGAGGAGAATCAGGAACAGGACTTCCAAGCTCACAAGCCCTTTGCGCTATCTCCTTGACCATTGGCTTCTTACCACTTTTACCACCTTGGATGCCATGTAACTGCAAGGAGACAAAATGGGAACTGTAGCTTTGTTTGAGATGAGGGAGATGGATTCCAAACAGGGTCATCCCAGGTAATAAAGCTAGGCAGATAATAGGGACATTCATGTCAGCAAATAGTGTCCTCTCAGTGCTAGGTGATTGACACAATATATTGACCCTTGGACACTCCAGAATTGGCACCTGGATGCTTAGATACTCCAGATGAAGGCAGGATTTGGCACACCTCTAATCCCATCCCTGCTCACAGCCCCTTCGTGTGGTGTGTTTGTATCTCATACCACTAGTTGCTGCTGTAGATGCACCACAGAATGAGCATGTGAAGGATCTCATGTGTCGGGTACCTGTCCCTTTAAGACTTTTTGTTTATATACTGTGTGTGTATCTGTTGTCATGAACCCAAAGTTCTCAAACTAAGATGCTTTTAGAATTCTAGAATGTAATAACTTTTTGACCTTCCTGTTGTGTGTTGATTCTATTCTTTTCTTTCAAGTGAAAAATTGAAGCATTGATTAAAAATGTACAAATGAAATGTGGAGATCTCCTTACAGACTTTAAAGGTTGTTTGGCACAGGAAATATTGCTTCCTGTAATTGAATATGGTGATATAACCTACAGCTGCTCAGCCACAACTTTGCACAAATTTTACATATTACACCCCTGCTTAATTAGATTTGCTGTTTGGAATTCTTTATCACTTCACATCACCATAATCATTTGACCAAAATCAGATGGATTTACCCCTTGAGCCAAAGTGACTTTACGAAGCACATGTATAGATTGCTAAGTGTTGCTCTGGGAAGGGTATTTTTAGCAATATCTTTCTGAATGTGGATTTAGATCCTCTGATATACTACCATCCAAAGGTGATGAGGATAAGGGCCGTATCCTCAGCATTTGTACATTGTCATAGGTCTATGGATTGACTTCAGTGGAGCTATGCCAGTTTAAATCAGCTGAAGATCTGCTGATAAAGAACAAGTGAGCATGAACAGGCTTCTCACTGATACTAAGAAAAATTGTTTTATGATTTTTTAAAAAAGAAATCCACTCCTTTATTGAACAATATGTAGGATTATGCTGAGGAGATTTCACTTGTGTATTAAGATTATTTTATCAGTTTCTAGTGACTGTATTTGGGATGCCATTGTAACCCAGCTCTGGTACCCTACCCTCGATGTGCCTGGAAACAAGACATTTAATCTGCACTGCTTTCGTTGGTTTAATGAACTCAGTAAATAAATGTGACTAGAGATAGAATAATTTACTATTAACGTTCCTGATGGCTAAGAAAATTACTAGCAGGATAGGGAACCTTTTGCACGTTGGTTCAAAATGTGGTCCAGGTCACAGGTTCAAGTATGGTCCAGGCTGATACAGGATATAGCAGGATGTAGTGGTTATTCAGATGCCAGGTTGAGAGATGCTGTAGAAAAATAAAAGACCGATAGATCCATATCTGAAATGAGTTGGGGTTTTCAGTACAGTTCCTAATGGACAATCCTATTTATTTAACAGAAACCTGCATTACAACTAGTAAAGCTGCTTTGTTCACGCTCCAGCAAACAGGCTTGGAGACTGCACTATAGTTCACACTTATAGTTTCCTTCAGGGCAAGGGTCAAGTAGTTTGGCAAGGGAGTATAATGAGGTTTGCAGTGTTGCTGTGTAAGGAGAGGACTTTGGTCCTCAAGTCTATCATTCGGGCACCTTCCATCAACACTGCACTAATTTTATGCTAACAAAGGGAGTGCCTTTTCCAAGCCAGAGCTTTGTTTACAGAGCTCTGAGAGTTCAAAGTGCTTTAGAAAACCTGGAATTTCTTGGATTCTCCAGTCCCTTGAGATAGCTCCCAGTCAGAAGTTCTGTCCTTCATGTTACAAGTTTTGTTATTGTTTGCTCAGCATCATATGTCACACGCTGAAACAGCTGATACACAATCCCTTGAGATCCTGGTGCATGTGTACACACACACACACACACACACACACACACACACACACACACACACACACACACACAGTTGTTTTTTAAAAGAGATATGCAGGTAGTGTAGATTAATTACATTAGCATGAGTATAGAAAACAGTTAACTGGGCTATACAAGTGTCTCTTCATTGGTTCTATTCTGTTTGAGTTCACAGTAATCCCTGAAATAAAAGATTACATTGTTCTGGAACAAGTTTCCTTTAGCTCAACTCTTCTTACATTGTAGCAGAGAACTGTTATGATACATACTTTATCTATTGTTGTTTTATATTTGTTAAGCAGCAACATGGTGCTCAGCATTGAGTAAGGTACAGGGAGCCAGATCCTCAGCTATCCCAGACTTCTCAGCAAAACTGAGGTTGGGTGGGCGAAGGTGGTCAATTCAGTTCCTATCATAACTCTGTGCAACCTCGCTTCCTGCTGGTTTGGATCAGTCTCCTAGGGGCCAATCTGCTCTTCTGGGATGGCTGGAGTGTAGCATGCTGTGGCTGTGCCCCATGGCACCCTGGCACGTGCCCTGTGCAAGAGGGAGGAGTTTGATAGCCAGATGTGTAGTGGCTGGGGATGTAAGTCCTGTAAAAGAAAAAAAGAACATGATACATACCAACCCCCTTCACACTTCGCTTCTTTGTTGTTCATATAGGACCTCATACAAAGCCTTTTGTGGTCAGTGGGAGCGTTTCCATTGACTTCATTGAGGCTTTGCATCAGGCCTCTATTATTGTTTTTCTGTCTTGTCTACTTAGGGATCAGGCCCTACCCATCAGCTTTGACGGATATTGGACCAGCAGGACCTGAGACTTTGACCTCTTTGGCAAAAGCACTATTTCCCCTCTGCTTGGAAAGTACCTAGTACTTTGTAGGTTAAACAGCCATACAAATAATAAATAATGATCGTAACAAACGAGACCAGCAGTCAAGTGTTTATTTACTTGTGTTTGTTCTGAGTTTACTTCGGTTAAGGAATTTGTACAGAGGAAATGGTTGTTACATTATCTTCTGGAACCTGGGCATAGGGAAATAACAAATTATAACACTGTACAAAGTCTGCTACAGAGCCAGTTACATTCTGGGAACAATATCAGGCTGTAATCCGACTTTTTTGGTACAGGTTCCTTTTTATTATATAACAACTTGATTCATCATGACTACACTCTATACTGGCTCTTTTTCTTCTGTTGATGTTAATTTTTTTTGGGAGGGGGGCAATGTATTCATACTTAGTTTTTATATAGCACATTTCATCCTTCGCTTTCAGAGTGCTTTACGAAGGCAGGTGAGTATCATCCCCGTGAAACAGATGGAGGGGGAAAGAGGTACAGAGAGGTGAAGTGCCTTGCTGGAGGTAACACAGCAGAGCTGTGGAAGAGTGGTCCCTCTGCAATGGCCTTATTCAGTGACCCACAGCTTTCAAGGAACGTTATGCAGACAGACCTTTATTGTTTGCAGACAATATTAAACTACTCAAGATAGTTAAGACCAAAGCAGACTGTGAAGAACTTCAAAAAGATCTCACAAAACGAAGTGATTGGGCAACAAAATGGCAAATGAAATTTAATGTGGATAAATGTAAAGTAATGCACATTGGAAAAAATAACCCAACTATAGATACAATATGATGGGGGCTAATTTAGCTACAACTAATCAGGAAAGAGATATTGAAGTCATCGTGGATAGTTCTCTGAAGACGTCCGTGCAGTGTGCAGCAGCAGTCAAAAAAGCAAACAAGATGTTAGGAGTCATTTAAAAAGGGATAGAAAATAAGATGGAGAATATCTTATTGTCCTTGTATAAATCCAAGGTACGTCCACATCTTGAATACTGCATACAGATGCAGTCTCCTCATCTCAAAAAAGATATATTGCATTAGAAAAGGTTCAGAGAAAGGCAACTAAAATGATTAGGGGTTTGGAATGGGTCCCCTCTGAGGAGAGATTAAAGAGGCTAGGACTTTTCAGCCTGGCAAAGAGGAGACTAAGGGGGGATATGATAGAGGTTATAAAATCATGAGTGGTGTGGAGAAAGTGAATAAGGAAAAGTTATTTACTTGTTCCATAATATAAGAACTAGTGGCCACCAAATGAAATTAATGGGCAGCAGGTTTAAAGCAAATAAAAGGAAGTTCTTCACACAGTGCACAGTCAACCTGTGGAACTCCTGGCCTGAGGAGGTTGTGAAGGCTAGGACTATAACAGGGTTTAAAAGAGAACTAGATAAATTCATGGAGGTTAAGTCCATTAATGACTATTAGCCAGGAAGGGTAAAGAATGGTGTCCCTAGCCTCTGTTTGTCAGAGGGTGGAGATGGATGGCAGGAGAGAGATCACTTGATCATTGCCTGTTAGGTTCATTCCCTCTGAGGCACCTGGCACTGGCCACTGTCAGTAGACAGGATACTGGGCTGAATGGACCTTTGGTCTGACCCAGTATGGCTGTTCTTATGTTCTGGGTGGGCTGAGAAAAATATACCTGGAAAATGGAATCCTATTTATTCTTATGATCTTTCCCCAAGAGTCACAAGCCATGTGTTTATTGTTAATGGCTAAGAAACAAGCAGGAGCCACTCTCTACCTAAAAATGATATAAACTAGTACTGCAAACGCACACAGTCAGACATGAGTCTCTGCTTTCCCCTGCTGTTGAATAAGTTCCTGACTGAGTTGTCCAGAGTCATGTGGGTAATACTAAATTCTGGAGCAGCCCCAAGACTGAGGCCAGGAGATGCTGGAGTATTACACTGCAAAGCTTTCTGGTGATGGACAGCTTCCGTTGCTCTGATTGGTCTAAGTTTACTTGGTCCTGCCACAGCACAAGGGGCTGAACTTGATGACCTCTCACCATAGGCATCAACTCCATGGGTGCTCTGGGGCTGGAGCACGCATGGGGAAAAAATGGTGGGTGCTTACCACCCGCCAGCAGCCCCTTTATCAATGTCTCTCCCTCCCCACAGTGCCTCCTGCCTGCCAATCAGTCCATCCCCCTCCCTCCCAGCACCTACCGCCTGCTGTGGATCAGCTGTTTCGCAGCGTCTGGAGGCATTGGGTGGGGAGGAGGGAGGGTGCAGCATGCTGCAGGAGGGGGTGGAACTGGACAGGGAAGAGGCAGGGCGGAGCGGAGGTGGGAAGAGGCAGGTAGAGGTGGGGCGTGGGGGTGGGGTCTGGACAGAGCCAAGGGGAGCATCCCCAGGCAGATTAGAAACTTGGTGCCTGTGCTTCTCGAGATCCCTTCCAGCCCAACATTGTTCCAATTCTATGATTGTCATAGGGTTAGGAGAATTCAGAGTAGTATTTCTCATTCAAATATTTTTTTCAATAAATGTTTTCTTTTGGGATCCTATTGTTTTGTACTTTATGAGCATTCACTGAATTTTGTGTCCAATCCAGCACCCCAGTGGAAAGACCCATTGAGTTCACTAGGCATTGGATGAAGCTCTACAAAACAAGAGTAGTGCAGAACAACAGTCAAAGGGCCAGAGTCAGGTATTAGTCTGACTAGTCTGTGCAAGATACACCACTTGGGTGTGTGCAAGTAGACAGTGGCATCTAGGAAAACCTAAATTTCCATTGTAGGTGGTTCACAGTGTCCCATTGGTGTGTAAACAGGGATTTCAATTGAAACCTATTCTCTAACTGGTAATCTGATTGGTATTTTGTTAGTATCACTGCAGTATCTATACATGACATGAACCCACATGCAGTTACAAAGTGGTTAGGATCTGCAAATGTCTGACAGCGTATTATCTAGCTGGTCATTTATATTACACTGCACAAAATCCACATCAATCTCCCTCTAACCTCGTGTCACTCACAAGGTGTCACTGTGTATGGCTCTGGCTGGCTGAACAATGTGCCTGTAGAATTTAGGTTATTAAAACTGAACTAGTCACACTATTATACCTGTTAGCAGAGGAGCTTCCAAAGAACATTCCAGAATCAGACAAAATGGAACAAAGGTGGGCCAGCCTGTGTTTCAGGTTTTATATTTTGTTTAATTTGAGGATTGTTTTTTTTTAAGGTGAAATGAGGTAATAATAAAATCCTACTATTAGAATAAAAATTGGGTGAAGTTTTCCACCTAGGTTTCTTGTCAAAGTTAATGACTTTCTGTAGAAGTTTGTAACTTCTTCAAGGAGCTTACAAACTACAGTTAAGGTGCATTTCTAATGCATAATGAGCTGGCATGCATCATCAGTGGCATTGACTATGACCATGCTGGAATGCTGCTTTAGTCGCACTCTAACTTTGTAAACAAGATTTCTATACCACATGAGGTGGAGGGACTTTGGCAGCAGAAAGGGCTCAGGCAGCTCCTTTGTTCAATGACCACTTGAAAACCTTTACTTGCAAGCTGGCTATGAGCTAGATTTTAGAAAAATTAATCTAATGGCTTTCTGATTGGATAGCATTGTCAGGAGGCCGCCCACATAGAAGTGCAGATGTTTGTATGGGACACTTGCCCCCCATCCCCAATGATTAACCCTAGTTTTGACATTTGGATTTGGGAATGTTATTCTTGTATTTAACCCTAAAACCACAAAGGGATTCTTAACAATTACCAGCCAGTCTGATCAACATTCATTGTGGCAAGCTATTGGTAATTGCCTGATAAACCAGTGCTTATCAGTGACAGGCCCATGGTTATGCTACCTCTGTGGCTGCTTGGAGTCCTACACATCCAGGCACCCCAGAGGTGCACACATGGGCCACAGGAGGAAACAGCTGCATGGTGCTGTGCATGTGCTACTCGGCCTACTTGGGTGCTTGTGGTAAACCTCTGGCGATTTCTGCTGCCTGTTCTGCAGGGAAGCAAAAGCTCTGCCCCCACTCATAGCAATCCTAACAAACTCTTCCCTCAGGTTTGGCTCCTGTGGGTATTTCCCTGCGAGGGGCCCACTCTGCTGTGGAAAATCACCCCAACTCCCTGCCTTCAATGGGGTGAGAGAATTTTAGCAAGGGACTTCCTGAAGCCACCAGGAGCCCCCTTTCAGCATATCACAGACAGTGCAGCTGTGGGGCTTGGGGCCATTTCTTCTCTAGTCTGAAGGAATGTGCTGATGGCCGCAGAGATGGAAGTAGGAGGGGGAAGGAAACATGGAGAGGACCAGAATTAAAAGGGTCCTCTTTTCACATTATTTCAGACTGATAAACTTGTGTTAAAACCCACTCATGGCCTGATGGTATAAATGAGGAGAAATCTGTTTAGTTTAAATGTAGTTAGGAATTCATTTTGGATCTTCAAACTATTCTTGCTGTCTTCTAGCCATTCTCCTCCCTCCACCTTGTCCTCCCAAACTGTCCAAGTGAACCTTAAGATCAGGGAGCTTCCCACCCTTTTGGATACTCCTTAGCATCGCTCTGGTTCCTGGGGCTCTAAGATGTGAGGCAGCACTGTCAATGATGGACCATCCCTGCCTGGAATAGTTATTAGCAGATGTGTGCATTTTCTTATTGCCACATTTACACAAAGAGGGCTGCTCCGTGAGGTCTGAGCATTATGGAAAGAGAATGCCTGCTGGGCACGGCAGGGCAGTGCACCCATTGTTATTCCCTGGTATGTGCTTAGTACCTCCCACATGGCAGGCCACCTCTCATGCGTAGGGAGTGGAGACATAACATTGCCCCCTCTGGAGTGCCAGGCATCCCTGGGGGAGTAGGGATGGAGAAGTCCCTGCATTATTCTGAGTGCAGGGATTATAATTCTGCCTGGCCCTCATATAAAATGGGGCTCCTTCCCACCCATACATATTGCACGCTCTGCATAACAGTCAGGCACATGTGGCTGAGGGGTAGGGGAGCAATTCAGCCATTTCAGTTCTGTGACGAATGTCCTCTTGCGGGCAACGCTGAAGCTGAGGCAACTGCAGGGCAAAGATCTGACTCATATTTTTCGTGGCCAAGATCTCTCCTTTCTCACTGATTTTAGGACAGAATTCTCTCTAGTACGCTGAGATTGCATGCTCTTGGAGACAGGTACTGTCTCTTATTCTGTATGTGTCCTGCTCACAGTGGCATGGGCCCTAACCCTGGCTACTGCACCAATAATACTTTTATTACTGCTAATGGTCTGACAACTCTGGTTCTAGGCCAGGGAAATGTCTAGGTCACCACAAGATGTTCAAGATGGATGAGTTAGTGTCTGGTGTGTGAGAACAGACCACCTTTCTCTTCTTGGAAGATGAACTATGTCCCATATGGTTTATTATGTTTGGGCTTTTTGGATGAGACTTTAAAGACCAACAGCCTGATTTTTAAAGGTATTCAGGCTTCTAAAGATGCAGATAGGTGCCTACTGGGATTTTCCAGATTGCCAGGGTGCCTAACTGCAATTTAAGTGCCTAAATACCTTTAAGAATCTGACCCCAAGCTGCTATTGGCTCTGCATAGACACTAAGGATTCCATGACATAGTTAATAAGAATAGGGTTTGTCCCATCATCCTTAACCCAAATCTTCCTTTCTCACCCCTCACCCTGTTATGCTGGATGAATGTCACCCTCACCCCAGAGAAGGCTGCATTTCAGTGGTGTAAGTGGTCCATGTATAAACTAACCATTGCATATGAATATGCAACGCATTGCATAGGACTTGGGGTGATAAGTGCTATAGAAATGTAAATTGTTATTCTAAGTGATTATTGCTTATTAATATATTTACCTCTATGAATTAGGGATGGGTGAACCACTCTTGGAAAAATAAGAACTGACCCAAACCAAATCTAAATCTGAACAGAGCATTTTACCCAGACTAACTGATAGTCCTGTTTTCTGGGCATATGCCAGCTCCAGTACTTGCATTTTGCTTCCCTAAACTTTCCCTGCAGTTTCAATTTTATATGCTATTCTTCTTCATTTCCTTTCCTAAAACTCTGCCTTGTCCTGTGCATTGTATTTCAGCAGTGAGTGAAGTATTCCTTGTCTTTTATTTACTTATCTCACAAGGGTTTGCAAGGCTTAACCAGTTACCACTCAACCCATCTCCCGTTAAAGTCCATAGGAATTTTTCCAGTAACTATGTGAGTTGGTTCTAGCCCATCCTTAACTCCTATTGATTCCAATGGGACTTGAGGGTATTAAGAACCTCACAGAACTAGATCTTTTTAGGGTGTGTCTACACCGTAATTAAAAACCCATGGCTGGCCTGTGACAACTGACTCAGGCTCACGGGACTTGGGCTAAGGAGCTGCTTAATTGCAGCTGTTCGGGACTGGACTGGAGCCCAAGCTCTAGGACCGTGCAAGATGGGTCAGTTGGCACAAGGTGGCTGCAGGTTTTTAATTGCACTGTAGCCGTACCCTTAGTGCCTGTAAAGCACTTTGAGATTCTGGAGGTGCCCTAGATGCACCTCTTGTGGCACAGAAGTAGGAACAAAAGAATAATCACACTGCATCAGAGCAATGTCCATCTAGTCCTTTATCCAACACTGGCCAGCACTAGCTGCTTCAAAAGAAGGTGCAAGAAACCCTGCTACTGGCAGCTATGGGATAAACTGCTTGTCCTGGCCTCCATAAACTAGAGACTGGTTTATGCTCTGAAGCATAAGGGTTTATATTCCTTCCAAAACTCTTGTTTACTAGTACAATATTTACTGTTCTGACTGCATATTCTTGTGATTTATACAAGTGACCAAACCTCTTTACTTCAGTGATATCTTATGGCCAGGAGTTCCACAAGCTAACTGTGTTTTGTGTGAAAAAGTATTCCCTTTTAGTACTAATTACAAAATATTGATACATCATTAAAATAATCATTGTGAGTGCAGGCATACAACACCAAGTGGAGGAAGAGGATTCATTAAGAAAACAGATTTCAGTCTCAGGATTCCAAGAGGTGATTCATTATAAACACGAGTGGGAAAAAATGATTTAATTTTTTTTTTTAAAAATACCTTGCCTGTATCCCCTTCCATAAATGCAATTCAAATCATTTCCCTCTCATGAAATAATCATGGGCTCCTTCTGCTGTGCATGCCAAACATGTTCATCATCACCAGATGAAATTTACCTATTAGTTCAACTTGCACTAGAATATTATTCAGTGCAGCAAAGTCCTCCTCTTTGCCCATTTTGTCCCACAGTGCTCATTAGTCAAGGTGACTGATGTTGTCTCTGTGTGTAGAAGGATAGCATGCCAATGCTTTGTCTCATTTTCAATTTGTATGTCATTACATTCCCCAAGGTTTCTGTTTGTTTGGAGTCGCCTATTGCTTGTTAACTTTTCTTTTAGCTTTCTCTCCCTGTCTTTCAAGGATGCAGGAATCATCTCTGCAAGAGCAGAGCAAGGCTACCAGTAGTTAGATTATTTTGCCAAGGGAAATGGATACACGGAGTTTAACATTAATGAGCTGATTCTGAAGAGTTGCATTTAAATCAGCACTTGGAGGCTGAGGAGAGGGGTGCGGGGAGATAAACTATGCACTTGGATAGCAAAAGAAGTCATATTAAATAAGGGGGAAGCTACTCTAGCTCGAAAGCTTAAATATTTGAATTGTCTTGTGTCTTAACATCATCCATGAAAAATTATGGATACTACAGAGGTGCCATGGCACCTGGGATCTGGATTTTTGACCAGACTGGGTTGGCTCCTCCCTCCTCCTCCCGCCCATGACTCTTCAGACGTTTTCTTTGTCTATGGCTTTGTTCTATCCTCTCTTCTTACAAACAGCTGAGATTTCAGTCTTCCTCCGTCCCATCCCACAAGCCCCTCAACGCCTCCCTACATTTGTTGATCCTGCTGGGGAAGGCCCATCTCTGGAAATGCTCACAGTTCTGCACTAGCCTCTTGTCCCCCCTTTCCTCCCCCCAGTGCCGGAACGAGAGCAAGGCGAGTGAGGCACTTGCCTCAGGAGCGGAAAGTGAGGGGCACAGAAAGTCTCTCCTTCAGGGGCAATTCGGCAGCAAGTCCTTCCCTCCGAGAGGAACCCACCACTGAAGAGCCGGACGTGCCGCTCCTGTCCCTTGCCTTGGGCACAAAAATCTCTAGTTACGGCTCTGTGCCTCCCCCCCCCCCGTTATTACATAGGGTATTTTTTTCAGGTGTGCTGAAGCTCTTTCATAACAGTGCCCCCAGTTTGAGAGCCTGTCTTGTGGACTCCCCTGACTTCCCATTTTCAGTGGCAACAAGAGCTGTTGTTCCCAGGCAGAAGTAGCGAGGGCAGTATTTATGCATGTTAACTCCTTTAATACAATGAGGCCCAGACTTTCAAAAGTGACTAGTGATTCTGAATGCCTCCATTTTTAGTACCCAGCTTGAGACACTTTTAAAGGGGCCTGGATTTTCAGAAGGGGAGTGCTCAGCGCTTTCTGAAAATCTGGTTTCTTTAAGGTGTCTCGAGTTGGTTGTCCAGAAATCGAGGCACCAAAATCATTCATGACTTAATATCTGTGCCTAAGTGTTTTTCTTTCAGAAAGTTAATCATATTGGCTCAGATCCTCAAAGGTATTTAGGCACCTAATTCCCATTGATTTAAATGGGAGTTAGGTCCCTAAATACTTTTGAGGATCATCCATTGTCCCTTCCTATTTTTTCTGTCCCCACCACCCTTCGTCTTTCCTCCCCTTGGTCAGACCAGGTTCCTATTTATTCCTCCCTCCCTGCACATGCTTCTTTTGCCTTGCATGCAAATCCCTGTCACTTGATTCCCTTCTGCCAGACACCTGAATCTCTTCTCTTCACCCCTCGCTCTCCTCTGAACATCCTGCCTAGCTGCACTTTTCCCTTCCCCCCCGGAAACCTGGTGGTTCCAAACTTTCCAGGAAGTTCCTGTTTTTTCTCTTCCTCTTCTTTTAGCAACAGCCCCTAGCAGCTTTTACAGCATTTTTGGAGTGAGGACCTTGGACACCTGTAGAAGCAGCTGGGTGGGGGGAAAAAACAACAAACTTCATCACTATGTGTCTGCAAATTCTACAGATCACCAGCAACTGCTCCATGCACAAGAATTTGGGAGTCTCTGTTTCAGCTTCCTTAGGAGCTCTCCAGCTGAGGGACATGGGCCCAAACCAAAACTGTAAATCTGAATATCCCTGCATTTTGGTGGGGTTTAGAATCTGAATGTATGTCCAGATCAAAATGTCATGTCTGGCCTTATGTCCATAATGAGCTGAAACAACCTCTCAGATCCATAACCCTAGGACATGGAAAGGTTTCAGAATTTGAACTGATATCCAAATTCTCCTGTTCAGGCCCATTTTATTTAAATCAGTTGGAAGCAAGAAGCAGGAGCTGGCCTGGCTTGAGAGAGCAGCAGATGTACCAGAGAAGAAAGCTGACTCCAAAAGATCAAAGATAGGGGGTCTTTGCAAGTAGTGTCCTGGGTGGAAGGGAAATGGAAGTTTCAGGAATATAAGGGGGTTACTGGGAGGAAAAGACTTGGAAGCCAGGGTCATAGAGAAGGATAGAGGCCTGTGGTTTAGTCACAGTGTAGGGGCTGGAAACATCCTTGAAATCACAGCAGGCTGATTTCTAGGCCCCAGTTTCAGGTTCTGTTCTGACTCTCTTATGCTGCTTCTGCAGCTTGAATGGGCTGACAAGCAGCTGATGTCCCCTCAGGAGATAGAATCCACACTTGGTGTAAGGATGGGGGAAGGAGGGAGCATATCGTGGGAGAAGGGGCTGTTTCCACTCTGCTCTGCACTCCAGCTGTTCTGACCTAACTGGTGGTTTCTCACAGACCATTGCACCTCAGACTTGTTTGAGGAACCCCCTGAACCTGTTCCTGGAAGCCCCAGAATCCTGCAGAGGCAAAACTGGTGTGATTCCATTTTTGCCGCTCCATCCTGAGCTGCCCCTGCCTTATCATGGCCACTAGAAGTGGATGGACAAATATGTTACAGATTTGTACTCTGATAGTTGGATCCCCACAAAAGTTCTGAAAAGCATCCTGTTCATATTTGTGAACATCCCTGCGGCATTACCCAGCAAAGAAGTGGTAGATAAATGCTATGATTTCATCCCAAATGCCACGTGTGCACCATTTTGCAAAAGACTAACAGAAAAAGAACTGTCCAAATTGCCTTTTTTTGGGGGGGTAGAGAAAAAACTGTCCAGTGATGACTTATTTAATCAAGCCTACTAAAGAAAAGGCAGAGATAACACAGATGATGAAAACCCTGCTATAATTTAGATTCAATAAAAGCTAGGGGAGGGAGATTCTAAATCGTTTTTCAAGGTTAATGGAACAGAAGTAATTTTTCTTTTATCCTGTATAAAGCTCTTGTCTCCGGCATTTGAGGCCTCCACCGCCCTCCCAGCCCCACTTATAGTGCTATACAAAGCCAACATGTCTTCACCCCCTTAAACAGAGGGGACAGACCGACCCCAACTATAGATTTTCTTTTAAAATCTATATTGGCTCTATTCATCCCACTAGACTGTTATCAGCGTACAGTCTGCAGTAACTGCACATGCCGGGGACTGGTCTGACTCAGAGACACTGGAAATAGGGAATGTGTTCCTGTTGCCTCTTTTGTTTCTTCTTGATTGGCCTGAAGCCGAGAGTTGTGGAAAGTGTCTGGCAGCTGATTTTAATTTCCCACTGCCCTTGTCAGGATCGTTTTACAATAGAAGAGCAGCCAAGATATGTATCTCTCTTCTTCTACTGCAGCGCCTGTTGAGATAAAGAAAAGAGACTACTTCAGCAATTAAAATGGGAAGACATCTAGGAAATATATTACATGTCCATAGCTCCTGGCCTCAGAGGCTCCATATGGGTTCTCCCAGCTTGGCATCTGTGGAGTTTTGGCTCTAATTCAAGAGACACAACTGCTATTCACATATGTGTTTCTAGGTCTCTATCTCTCCCTCCTCCCCTTCATGCCACTAGCCACTCAGGGCATCCCCATACAGGGTGGTTTAGTACCTGCCAGCCACAGATGAAAGATGGCTGCCAGCTCCAATAGCTTCAGTGGATTCTACTGGTAAAGCATCTAGTGAGAGTGGCAGAAAACCCCCAAGGGAATTTTGTTCATGTGTGTGTGGAAAATCAACAATTAGAAATGGAGGTTGAGGTAATTGTGCTTGATTGAAGGGAGAGAGACTTTTTCTAGTGGAAAAATAAGCACTTAAAAATGTTCAGCCAGCCAAGGGCAATTATCTGGCTAGTGATGCACAAGCATAGAGGGTAGTAAGTCCAGTTTAAGCCACAGATGCAGTCAGGAAAGTGACTGGAAAATGGTATCAGGTCTGTTGCTCACACTGCATAAGGAGGAGTTCTGTGACTGGTCCCTGTGAGCATGGGATCAAGTTCAGTGTGTGCTATCCCCCCTCATTATTATTCTCTCATGGGCTTCTCATCAAATTTATTCAGTTAGCAAAAGTTGTTTTCTTCAGAGCTGCAGTTCTGCAGATACAGCCTGGGATCTGAAAGTCAAGCTGGTTCTTTTTGCATCTTATAGCATCACCAGTAGTAAAGAATTGCTGGCAGGACTTAGCTGAAAAATCTGTTCATGTGGGACCCAAAACAGTTCCCAGCTTGCTCTCCTATAGCTGTACTGGCCCTAACATAAGACATTCTTATTTCTGTTCTGAAAGAAAGCTGATATAACTTGAAGACATGCAGAGGATAAAGGCTGAGTAAGCTGATGTTAATTTTACTGTCACTTTTCCCAACACAACCATGAATAATCATAGAATATCAGGGTTGGAAGGGACCTCAGGAGATCATCTAGTTCAACCCCCTGCTCAGAGCAGGACAAATCCCCAGTTTTTTGTTTATTTTTTTAACCCCAGTTCCCTAAATGGCCCCCTCAAGGATTGAACTCCCAACCTTGGGTTTAGTAGGCCAATGCTCAAAGCCACTGAGCTAGCCCTCCCCCTATCATAGTGATCCCCATTTTATAGATGGGAAAACTGAGGCACAGAGAATGTATATAACTTGCACAAGGTCAAACAGCAGGTCAGTGGCAAAGCTGAGAAGAAAATGTAGGTCTTCTGAATCCAAGTCCAATCCTCTCATCACAGGTCCTCAGGTTTACTCAGTTCTTTCTTCTCTGACATTCCTACTGAGGTAAAAGTAATTAAATAACAATTATGAAAGGACCTCTGGATTTATCTCCTCATGAATGACAAGGCCAGGTGCACCACTAAGGTCCAAGCCCCTCCTCAGCTTTTGTGCTGCATAAAGCTGCATGCCATTTTACTCGGAATGGCCTTTAATCTTTTATTTCCTTTATGGCTGTTATTAATAGAGTACTGAAGTCTTTTTTTTTTGTGTTGGTCTCACTGATGCTGCTTCATTTGTTTCCTTTTAAGAGCAGCACAAGGGTATTGAGAGCAGACAAATTGTATTATCCTGATAATTAACCATCTCACCAATGTAGTGGCACCACGGCAGTGGTAATGCTCTGTAACAATTTGCATAAATTAGTTTCTGAGTCCCAAGAAAGCAATTTCTGTAGCATTTAGGAGGAAAATAAGAAAAAGGGGGGCTGGAGTGGGTGGGTCGGGGGATAGATTATTTTAATTCAGAACAGCATTCAGTAAAAAGGAAAAGAATTAATGCAGCCATGAAAGTGCAGTAAGCCTCATTAGAGTGGATAAGCTACTGCAAAAATGGGTAGCAGCCAATTTGGATCTGATCTTCAGAGGTACTGAGCATGACATTTTGATTAAAAAACTAGAATGATATAAAATGAACATGGCACATATTAAATGGATTGAAAACTGGCTAGCTGATGGGTCTCAACGTGTAAGTGTAAATGGGGAATCATCATTGAGCAGGAGTGTTTCCAACAGCATCCCATAGGGCTCCATTCCTATCCTTCTGCTGACTTGCTTTGTGACTTTGGGCAAACCGCTTCATTTCACTCTGCCTGAATTTGCCCACCCATAACATGGGTATATTAATAAGCACCTACATCAAAGAGATGACATAAAGATTAATGAAATAATGTTTGGAAGTAATTTGAGATCTTCAGATGAAAGATGCTGCAGAAGTGCAAAATATATTATAATTAAAGGCAGCAAGGATTGAAGGGGGTGGGGGGAGAGCCCTGAAGCTGTTTATCACCAGAGATAACATCTATATTAGAAATTATTTTTTGAAACTAATAAAAAGAGATACTACTTCTAAACTACAGTCAGATTTCTTAGGCTAACTGGAGAAATAGCTTTGTTAATTATTTACTCCAGTCAGTAGACACAATTCTAATCCTACTGACACCACCTTTACATTGTTGTAAATTCATTGATTTCAGTAACATTACCCAAAAGCAGACCCAAATTATTTCAGAACAGTATACAATGGTTGTTAAAGGCATGGGCCCTGGTAGTGCAAAGGCTTTCACTCACAAGTACCTTTACTCTTTGAGAAGTCAATGGGACGACTCACATACGTAAAGCTACTCACAGCCATAAGTGCTGGGGCCATGGTATGCAAAAGCAAATGAATTAAAATGAGTCTCACTATTGCCACTTAACCAAAAACAATAAAGCAACAAATCCTTGGGGAGGAATGCAGCAATAAACAAAAAAATTGAGTAACACAAAAAAGCTTAGTAACTGAAAGCCTGCTGTGGTAGGTTTCATTGTGTAACACAAAACATAGGGATTAAGCTTGACCTTAAATGCCTGTATAAATCAGTTTAATAAAATGTAGGATTATTTTGCCTGTGTCCAGCTCAAAGCTGAGCGGATAAGACAATGAATCTTTGGAGGCATTTTAGAGAACGCAAGTGGAGAAGAGATGGTATAAAAATGTGCAAGTACAGAACAGAATGCGACTCCAGGCATCCCAGAGTGAGCAAGGGATTCATGTTAGGTATGTCTGTGAACAGGGATCCTGTTAATTTTAAAATCTTAATTTAGTCTATAAAATATGGACTTCACTGCATGTCTTAGAGGGCCTATACTCATTGGCCATAGCAAAGGGAAGTTGAGGTTAATCAGATTCCTTAAAGGGAGGAAAGAACTAGCTAATGCAGCCTGTGGGTACGTCTACACTACGGGATTATTCCGATTTTACATAAACCGGTTTTGTAAAACAGATTGTATAAAGTCGAGTGCACGCGGCCACACTAAGCATATTAATTTGATGGTGTGCGTCCATGGTCCGAGGCTAGCATCGATTTCTGGAGCGTTGCACTGTGGGTAGCTATCCCGTAGCTATCCCATAGTTCCCGCAGTCTCCCCCGCCCCTTGGAATTCTGGGTTGAGAGCCCAGTGCCTGAGGGGCAAAAATCATTGTCGCGGGTGGTTCTGGTACAGCCTCACCCCTCCCTTCCTGAAAGCAGCAGAGAACCATTTCGCGCCTTTTTTCCTGGGTGAACTGTGCAAACGCCATAGCACAGCAAGCACGGACCCTGTTCAGATCAATACCGCAATAGTGGACGTTGTAAACACCTCGCGCATTCTCGTGCAGTCTATGCTGAACCGGGATCTGCAAAGCCAGGCGAGGAGGAGGCGGTGGCTACGGCAGCGCGGCGACAAGAGTGATGAGGACATGGACACAGAATTCTCTCAAACCGCAGGCCCCTGCACTTTGGAGGTCCTGCTGGTAATGGGGCAGGTTCTAGCCATTGAATGCCGATTTTGGGCCTGGGAAACAAGCACAGACTGGTGGGACCACATAGTTTTGCAGGTGTGGGATGATTCCCAGTGGCTGCGAAACTGTCGCAGGCGTAAGGGCACTTTCATGGAACTTTGTGACTTGCTTTCCCCTGCCCTGAAACGCCATAATATCAAGATGAGAGCAGCCCTCACAGTGGAGAAGCGAGTGGCAATAGCCCTCTGGAAGCTTGTAACGCCAGACAGCTATCAGTCAGTTGGGGAATCAATTTGGAGTGGGAAAATCTACTGTGGGGGCTGCTGTGATGCAAGTAGCCAAGCAATCATTAAGCTGCTGCTATGAAAGGTTGTGACTCTGGGAAACGTGCAGGTCATAGTGGATGGCTTTGCTACAATGGGATTCCCTAACTGTGGGGGGGGGGCAATAGATGGAACCCATATCCCTATCTTGGCACCGGAGCACCAGGGCACCCAGTACATAAACCGCAAGGGGTACTTTTCAATGGTGCTGCAAGCACTGGTGGATCACAAGGGACATTTCACCAACATCCACGTGGGATGGCCAGGAAGGGTTCATGATGCTCACGTCTTCAGAAGCACTGCTCTGTTTAAACTGCTGCAGCAAGGGAATTACTTCTGTCATGGTATAATTCCCCACTCTGAACCTTAGTATCCAAAAGATAGGGTACCAGCATGAATTCCTCTAAGATCAATTACCAGCTTAGAACCTGTAGTGCTGCCACCAACCAGGAATTCCAGTGCCTGGTACACTCTGGTCCCCCCAAAACCTTGCCCGGGGACCCCCAAGACCTAGACCCTCTGGATCTTAACACAAGGAAAGTAAACCCTTTCCCTCACCATTGCCTCTCCCAGGCTTCCCCTCCCTGGGTTACCCTGGAAGATCACTGTGATTCAAACTCCTTGAATCTTTAAACAGAGAGGAAAATTTACCTCCCCTCCTCCTTCTCTCTCTCCCTCCCAGACTCTGTCTGAGAGAGAAAGTAATCCTAACACAGAGAGAAAATTAACCTTTCTCTCCCCCTTCCCTCCTTTCTCCCCACCAAGTCCCTGGTGAATCCAGACCCAGTCCCCTGGGGTCTCACCAGAATAAAAAAAAAATCATGTTCTTAAACAAGAAAAGCTTTTAATTAAAGAAAGAACAAAGGTAAAAATTATCTTTGTAAATTTAAGATGGAATAGGTACAGGGTCTTTCAGCTATAGACACTGGGAATACCCTCCCAGCCTAAGTATACAAGTACACATTAAAATCCTTTCAGCAAAATACAGACTTGAACTCCTCCCAGCCAAATACACATTTGAACTCCTTCCAACCAAATACACATTTGCAAATAAAGAAAACAAACATAAGCTTAGCTCGCCTTATCTATCCAGTACTCACTATTTTAAACTTATAAGAGCCTGTATTGGAGAGATTGGAGAGAAACCTGGTTGCACGTCCGGTCCCTTTGAGCCCCCAGAGTGAACAATAACCAAAAACTAACAGCACACACAAAACTTCCCTCCCTCAAGATTTGAAAGTATCCTGTCCCCTGATTGGTTCTCTGGTCAGGTAACAGCCAGGCTCACTGTTCTTGTTAACCCTTTCCAGGCAAAAGAGATATGAAGCACTTTTGTTCTATTAACTCTTACTTATCTGTTTATGACAACTTCTCAGACCAGAAAATAACAGTTGTGGATGTTGAAATGTCTATAGTTATCCTAGGTGACCCAGCCTACCCCTTGATGCCATGGCTCATGAAGCCATACACAGGCAGCCTGAACAGTGGACAGGAGCTATTCAACTACAGGCTGAGCAAGTGCAGGATGGTGGTAGAATGTGCATTTGGCCATTTAAAGGCGCGCTGGCGCACATTACTGATTCGCTCAGACCTCAGCCAAACCAATGTCCCCTTTGTTATTGCTGCTTGCTGTGTGCTCCATAATATCTGTGAAAGTAAGGGGGAGACATTTATGGCGGGGTGGGAGGCTGAGGCAAATCACCTGGCCGCTGATTACACGCAGCCAGACACCAGGGCGATTAGAAGAGCACACCACGAAGCGGTGCGCATCAGAGAAGCTTTGAAAATGAGTTTCATCAGGGGGCCAGGGTACGGTGGAACTGCTGTGTTTGTTTCCCCTTCATGACCCCCCCCTTTATTGACTCCTTCCCTGTAATCAACCCACCCTCCCCCTTCGATTACAGCTTGCTTAAGGAAATAAAGCCACTATCATTTAAAAATCATGTATTCTTTATTAAAAGTCATTCCCTGTAAGCAACCCACCCTCCCCCTTCAATTACAGCTTGCTTAAGGAAATAAAGTCACTAGCGTTTAAAAATCATGTATTCATTATTAAAAAGTAATTATAAAAAGAGGCAGAGAACTGACAAGGTATCCCGGGTGTGGTTTGGGAGGAGGATAGGAGGGAACGAAAAGGCCATTAAACACATTTCAATGTAATGACAGCCTTTTGGTTGGACTGTCCAAGGGGGTGGAGTGGGCGGGTGCACGAAGCCTTCCCCCACGCGTTCTTGCACGTCTGAGTGAGAAAGATATGGAACATGGTGAGTGGCGAGGGTGGTTACGCAGGGGCTTCAGTGGCACTCTGTGACCCCGCTGCTCTTCCTGAAGATCCACCAGACGTCGGAGGATATCAGTTTGATCACGCAGCAGCTCCAGCGTTGCATCCCGCCACCGCTGATCTTCCTGCCTACACCTCTGATCTTCCTGCCGCCACCTCTCATCTCGAGCGTCTCTCCTATCCTCACGTTGGTCCCTCCTGTCCTCATGTTCACTGGCATCTTTCTTGTAATTTGATACCACGTCCTTCCACTCATTCAGATGAGCTCTTTCATTGCGGGTTACTTCCATGATTTCCAAGAACATTTTGTCTCCAGTCTTTTTTTTCCTCTGCCTTATCTGAGATAGCCTCGGGATGGAGTAGGGAGGCTTGAAAAATGTGCAGCTGCATGAGGGAGGGAAAAAAGGGAGAGAAGTATTTAAAAAGATACATTTTACAGAACAATGGTTCTACTCTTTCACAGTGAACACCACTATTCACCTTACATAGCTCATGTGATTTCACTACAAGGTCGCATTTTGCATCTTAATATTGAGTGCCTGCGGCTCTGGTGTTACAGATCTCACAGACGCATGTCCGGGCATCAGAATTCAGCTTGCATGCGGCCATGGTAAGCCATCGTCTTTCGGCTTCTCCAGCCTTCATATACACAGTGCCCTCTGATGCTTCTTTCCTGTTAACATGCAGCAGCAGAAGCCAACCCCCCCCCCATCCAATTCTCTAGGATGATTGCTTTACTCCTCCCCCCTCCGCATGGCTGGTATCATGGAAGATCACTGCTAATCACCCCCCTTTCCCCCCCCACCGCGTGGCTGGTAGCTGGGAAGATTCCTGCTAGCCAAACGCAAAAAAGCTCAGCGCTATCCTTCCTCCTCTCCCCCTGCTTGGCTACGTGCAAGGAAGGATTTCTTTTAAGCAACAGCCCAGTAGGAAAATGGCCATCCCTGTCCCCTTAATTAAATTCCTGAATTTCAACCAGGTTACCATGAACGATATCACTCTGCTGAGGATAACAGAGCGAGATAAAGATCGGATGTTTCTTGAATGCCAGCAATCACCTGGACCATACGCAGCTAGGCTTTGTCATGCAATGATACCCGATTACTTGCTACATGCATGGCGTGGTAAAGTGTCCTACCATGGTGGACGGAACAAGGCTGCCTTGCCCAGAAACCTTCTGCAAAGGCTTTTGGAGTACCTCCAGGAGCGCTTCATGGAGATGTCCCTGGAGGATTTCCGCTCCATCCCCAGACATGTTAATAAACTTCTCCAGTAACTTTACTGGCCGCGAATGCATCCCAAGCCCTCATGGCAAATCAATCATTAAAAAACGCTTGCTTTTAAACCATGTTTTATATTTACAAAGGTACACTCACCAGAAGTCGCTTCCATGGCTTCACTGTCTGGGCTTAGTGGCTTGGGAGGGCTAGGAGGGTAATTCCGTCTAGGTCACAAAAAGCTCCTGGCTGTTGGGGCTAACGGAGTGCTGTGTGCTCGCTGCAAGGTCGTCCTCCTCTTCCTCCTCCTTCTCCTCCTCATCTTCCCTCTCTGCAGAATCCTCAGCCATGGTTGAGATTACAACCCCCACCTCGGAATCCACAGACAGGGGTGGGATAGTGGTGGCGCAGCCCCCTAAAATTGCATGTAGCTCAGAGTAGAAACAGCATGTTCTCGGCCCTGACCCGGACCTTCCGTTTGCTGCTTTGGTTTTCTGGTAGGCTTATCTGAGCTCCTTAACTTTCACTCTGCACTGCACCGAGTCCCTGGTGTGGCCTTTTTCCATCATAGCGTTGGAAATTTTTTCAAATATTTTTTCGTCTTTAGGAACGGAGTTCTGTTAGCACTGAATCCTCTCCCCATATAGCGATCAGATCCAGTACCGCCCGTGCAGTCCATGCTGGAGCTCTTTTTCGATTCTCAGGAGACTGCATTGCTACCTGTGCTGATGAGCTCTGTGTGGTCACCTGTGCTGATCAGAGCTCCACGCTGGCCAAACAGGAAATGAAATTCAAAAGTTAGTGGGGCTTTTCCTGTATACCTGGCCAGTGCATCCGAGTTCAGATTGCTGTCCAGACCAGTCACAATGGTGCACCGTGGGATATCATCCGGAGGCCAATACCTTCGATTTGCAGCCACACTAACCCTAATCCGATATGGTAATACTGATTTTAGCGCTACTCCTCTCATCGGGGAGGAGTACAGAAACCGATGTAAAGAGCCCTTTATATCGATATAAAGGGCCTCGTAGTGTGGGATGGGTGCGGCGTTAAATCTGTTTAACACTGCTAAAATCGGTTTAAACACGTAGTGTAGACCAGGCCTGTCAGTCCTGGAGGGAGAGGCTGACAGCTGGGCCTCATTAAAGAGGAGAAGCCAAATCCTCATCTTCTGTAAACTATCATAAATCCAATGGAGCTATGACTACACCAGTGGAAGAATAATGACTAGACTTTTAAAGAAAGGAGGTGTGCTCGCTAAAGCGGGAAGGAATGCATTCTACCCACTTCCTGCCTACAGAATCCAGAGGTGAACAGTTCTGGCCTATGACTGTTTGGGGTTCTTGTAGTTTCCCAGGGTAGCTGGTTAAGATGGTTAAAAGTAGCATTTTTCTTCTGCATAGTATAGTTTCAAAGCTGTATTAAGTCAATGTTCAGTTGTAAGCTTTTGAAAACAACCATAACGTTTTACTCGGAGTTACAAACATTTCAGACCTCCTTTCCTGAAGTTTCTTAACTCTGAGGTTCTATTGTATTCTCATTGTAGAAAGTAGGGTCACCATCTTTGAAATGTAAAAAACCAGCACACCCACCACACACAAGGCAGGCAAGCCCACCTCAACTCCATCCCCCAACTACAAGGCAACTCTGCAAACTTCCCCTTAAACAGCCACTTATAGTATCTAGAGAGAGAACACACAGAGATAAGATTAATAACATCACGTCTCCTCACTCTTATATGACTCAAACCCTCTCACACACACATTCATGGTCCATTTTGGTTAATTTCATGGTCATGGGATTTTTTTAAATTGTAAATTTCATTATTTCAGCTATTTAAAACTGAAATTTCACTGTGTTGTAATTATAGGGGTCCTGAGCCAAAAAGGAGTTTTGGGGAGGTCAGAAGGATATTGTAGGTGGGGGTTGCAGTACTTCTACCTTTTCTTCTGCACAGCTGCTGGTGGCAGCTGGAGAGCAGCGGCTGCTGGCCGGGAGCCTAGCTGTGAAGGCAGAGCCACCTCCAGCAGTAGTGCAAAAGTAAGGGTGGCATGGTATGTTATTGCCACCTTTACTTCTGCGCTGCTGCTGCAGAGCTGGGCCCTCAGTCAGCAGCCACCACTCTCTGCCTGCCCAGTTCTGAAGGCAGCAATGCAAAAGTAAGGGTAGCATCGTATGGTATTGCCACTCTTCTGCGCTGCTGCTGGTGGGGAGCTGCCTTCAGAATTGGGCACCCAGCCAACAGCTGCTGTTCTCTGGCTGCCCAGCTCTGAAGGTGGCATAGAAGAAAGGGCAGCAATACCGTGACCATCCCTAAAATAACCTTGCGACCCCACCCTGAAACTCCCATTTGGGTGAGGACCCCCAAATTGGGAAACGCTGGTCTCCCCTGTGAAATCTGTACAGTATAAGGTAAAAGCACACAAAAGACCAGATTTCATGTGGGAGGAGACCAGATTTCACGGCCATGATGTATTTTTCATGGCTGTGAATTTGGTAGGGCCCTAGTTAGTGCTTAAACTGTGGCAGTGGGAACACAGCAGCATCTTTAGCTGGGCATTGAAACTTTTAACATTAGATATCCCAGTGTACTGAGGTGATAATGTAAATCTTTAGACCCATGTTAAAAACAAAAACAGCAGATTGATTTATTTTTATGGCAACTGGCAAATCCATTAAAAAACTGACCAGGCCAGTCAAATACGGGCAAGTAGGGTAACCCTAATAGAAACACATGAAGAGGATGGGATGAATGCAGAAAATATTCTAGCTCTGTGCTACCAAACTATTTGCTAATATCATTTGTTAATCTAGAGCAGTTACAACACATTATGATCACTTTAACACCTAGTCCGTGACTGAAACATCCAGAAAAGTGAGGTGTTGAAACTGTGTTTAGAAATGCATGACATTCAAAACATATGTTTAAGAGCCTATTATATTCTAAATAGTTTCTTGTCTAGTTGTTTACAACCGTAAACTATGAGATTAATATTGCTGTGGGGAGCACTCTCCTGTCTGAAGGTTGTCTGAATTTTCCACAACAATGCTATTGAACTGGTCACATTTTTGCTTTCTCCTGGCAAAGACAAACATACTCTGACAAAAATCAACTTCACAGAAATAACAATTTACACTTACCATGATGGTGTCCCTTTCCAATATTAACCCTTAAAACATTCCTTTGTTATGTATTAAAAAGGAAATTGCTTTGCAGTTGGATAATGGCTTGCCTATGTATTTCTCCAAATGCTTTACAAAGGCGAGTAAGCTTTATTTCTCCCCATTCTTACAGGTCTAGGGGAGGGGGAAACTCAGGCACAGAAGTGAAGCGACTTAACAGTGAATCAATGGAAGGAGTAGGAAGAGAGCCCAGGTTTCTTAACTTTCGGTCTAGTGTGTATCCTTTCTGTTTGCCCATTCTAATGTATCCGTTTTGTAGATGGGTAAAGTAAGGGCTTATCTATATGAGCCCTTATTCATGGCAAGCTGTAGTGTAAATCTACCCAGCATTAGCCTGCTGCACTGTAGATGTCCATGTGGATTCCACTGCTTTGCACTGTAAATTCCCTAGTGCACTAGAGCGATGCGGGTGTAGAGCAAAGTGCACTGAGGAACTGTCACTTCACAGCAGCAAGGTCCACATGGGTGATTAGTGTGCAGCAGGCTAATGCAGGGTAGATTTACACCCCTATATGCTGTGAACTAAGTGTTTGTATGGACAAGCCCTAAGTCTGAGAGGCCACGTATGATGTGACCCCAAGGTTCAACAATGAGTTGGAAGCAGTGTTTGAGCTATAACCCAGGAGTCCTGACTCAGTGTCCTGCTAAGAACTAGAGCCACTTCCTTCTTCCTTCGCAGAACTTTTAAAAAGATGCCAAAATCCCTTGTTTAAGAAAATGCATTTTGGGAGATGTTGTAGTGAACAGCTCTATGGTATATGGCGCATTTACATCTCAGAGCTGTATGGATTATACCATTGTGTGGGGTACATTCAGATTTGATTGCTGTTCATTATTTCTGGGAGGCAAGCTTACCAAACACGTTCTTTGACTCCCCTCAATTAGTGGTGTTGTATTATAGTTTCATAGATTTTTAAGGCCAGAAAAGAACATTAACTTATCCAATCTAATCGCCTATATATCACAAAGGCCACCAAATTTCAGCTCATTACTCCTGTATTCAGCCCATTACCCCTGCACCCAATAACTTGTTTAACAAAAGCACACCTTCCAGAACTGGAAAATGAAAAACTACTGTATGGGTTTTGGAAACTAAACTAGCACACACAAGAGCCAGCTCTTCTAAAATAGCCCTGAGGCATTTCATACTTTCCCACACAGTTAAAAACTATTCCCATGATGATAGTTTACTAGTTGAACTCTTAATTCTCTTACAGTGATAGCTCTTCTCTTTAGCAGGTTCTGCCATAGTGGCTCCCAGTTCCCAGCAAAGCTCAGTTAAAGGGGCTGTGAGTAAAGTTTGGCTGAGCCACAGTCCGCCCTTACCCCACTTCCCCAACCAAAGCAAAGGACAGCTCTGTAGCCCATCTGTGGTCACATCAGTGTTGGAGTCTTTGGTTATAATCCATGACGTTCCTGAACTTCTGACCATGCCACTGCTCACCCCATCTTCTGACCTCCTCTTTTCACTGACCAGTAGGTAAGTGGTATGGAGCTCATCTCATGCTAAGTCTCAAATGCCTCTCCATGCCTGCTCTACAGTCACTTAACCTCATACAGTAGAATCAGGGTTGTTTTACTGCACCGGGAGCCTTCGATTTGTCCTACCCTCAGAATTATTTAGTATCTAGTGATGAAGTACTAAGAACAAAGGAATCCAGCCATGACCAGAAGCAACAAATACAGCCAAAACTACACTTTTCTGTCTTGTCTCAAGCATTTGACAGCAGGCTTCCAGAAGACCCCAGAACCACAGGCACCATCATGAAATGGCCAGATTTTCAAACGAGCTCCACACCCAGCAGCTCCCATTGTCATCAGTGGAAACTGCTGAGGACTTTTGAAAATCTGGCTGTTTCATGGTGGTGTCTAAATGGGATCTAAATTCTTCTGAAAAGCAGGCCAGTAAGCACCAGTCCCTATCATATCCAGGGGACTTCTTGGTTTAACTAGAAGTGGGGGAAAATTGATAAGGATACCTGCTCTCATGAAATTTCCAACCCAGATTTATAGCCATCAAAACTGCGGGTGCTTATCCAGTCCCTGAAAAGATACAATTGGCACAAATAAAAGTTAAGGTCACTTTTTAAAAGAACCACCAGCAGTCTCATTTTGCCTTCATCTTACTGGCTTCTTCCAGACCCCCAAGTTCTTATTTCTCTAGGGTTTATGAGTCAGGAATGTGATCCAAGCAGACTATTATTTATTACAGGGAATGATGGCAGCTGTTGGTAGTTGTTTTTCATTAACTGTTAAAACCAATAAATGCTCTGTTGCACTATGAAATGGCAGATGGCAGCTACAGGGAGAACACCTCAACTAGTGCTCCATGTTCATCAATCCTTGGAAAAACTATCCAAATGTGAAAGAGAAGAAAAAGATTTACCACCCACCTACCCCACTCCAGTCCCACATAATATGTACGTGTCTGAAAATGTAACACAAACTAGAGCAGCCAGACTATGAGAGGCAGCTTGTCATCATAGCGAGGACAAAATTCTCCCCTTCAATTCACAATACCCACACTACGCTTTCCATAGTCTATTCCACACTCAGCTCCTGAGCAGAGCTTTCATTGATGCCTCGGGCTGGATTAAAGGTTAAAGTTTGACCTCCCTTTTCTCCTCAAATCAGTAACTTAGGTTACTTTAGAACTGACCCCAGCCACATCCAGACCCACACCTCCCACTTGGGCTGCTTATCTTAATGGTTAGACATACTTCATGCCTCTTAATTCAGTGATTTTTATTGGATGGAACATGGCCTTCTTGACTTTTCTGTTGCAAGATCACTGATGGCACTGAAATGTAGTTTCTTGTGCAGATGATTTCCTTAACCAAGAGAGTGAGGTCACACAGATGGATTTGTCTCATTGAGGTCAATTCTTTCGAGTACTGAAAAGGAATATTTGGCACTTGTGATGTACCAATAGGGATAGAGTAGTATAATTTCTGTTTCTACCACAAATTACATTATCAATATAGAGCAAGAAGATATTGCTGGTACAGCAATACCAAAAAGTACAAACACTGTTCTAAATGCTGTTGTGATGTTTACGAGATGTTATCCAGAGAGAAGTTGTAAACCACTTCTCAGACTTAATTTGTAGCACGTTGATATTTAATGATAGTAATGCAGTTGTGACTTTATGTTCTTTTTACATTAAAGAGTGAGGCATATGTAGTATATAGCAATGAGGTAGTATCCCTTTAAAGAGTTTGTTAACCTGGTAGTGGCGCTCACAACCGTCTATCTTTTGGAAACTGCCAGAAATTAGTCAGAGCAGCAATGTGTATGCAATTAGATCTACTGTATCTGTGTACAGCTGGCAAATGTCGTTATTTGGGACCTGACTGTGGCAGAGTGGTTTCTTCATATTGTCATTGTTGTGAAATGATCCAATGACACAACAATACCAAATTGGATTTCCAAACATATTTGTAGATTCATCAGGTCACTAGTTTCTCTCTGATGGAAGGGACAGAAACTAAGTTAATCACTGAAACTTTCTGAAGTTTGCTTGTACAGAGATGGCAAGTGAACAGCGGCATTTTACAGTCAAAAACATGATGCTGAGTGGTATTAATCAATAAAATGGGCATAGAGGATGCAAGGCTGCAGTACATACTGCCCCATTGTGGCCACTAGTCCAGCACTGGGTCAGAATATAAGCTGTAGCTCTTCTTTGCACGTGAGCCATTAGGTCAGCAGAATTTGTGACACCACTACTCTGGTCCATCCCCATTGCCATCCACTGTGTGGCCACTCTGCCAGGGGCTCCCGAGAAGACACCCCACCATGGAGAGGGTCTTGCATGGCCCCTATACATTACAGAGCATTGCTCTCAGTATGTTCACTAACACAACATGAGCTAGATAGAACATGTAGGTAATTAGTATAATGTCTGTAGCACTAAAACAACAAGCCTTCTGGTCCCTCTCAGCTGTTCAGGAGAAATGGAGACCAGTTGCTTGCAATGGGATCAGTGTATAAGGGACTGTGAGGGTCACTAAGCCCTCAGCCACTGAAGGGTTTTGTGTGTGTGTTCTAGTGAATCTTAGCACTTTACACACACCAGTGGCTGTAGGGTTACCAGATAGCAACTGTGAAAAAACTGGACTGGGGGTGGGGGATAATAGGAGCCTATATAAGAAAAACTCCCAAAAAATGGGACTGTCCCTTTAAAAACAGGACATCTGGTCACCTAAGTGGCTGTAGCATCCCTGTGAGGTAGGGAAGTACCACTATAGTGCCCAGCCAACGTGGGCAAGTGGTGCTGTAGCCCTCAGAAGACCGAATCTTGAACCACTGCAGTTTGAGAGATTAACCAGTAATCAAATCACCCATCCATCAAAAAGGCAACAGTTATCCCCATTTTATATTAGGAAAAACTAAGGCAGTAAAGTTAAGGGCAACAGTTTCCTGTGTCTACAAATGTTGGTCTTTGAGCACTCAAGGTCTGACAGTTAGGCCGAGAACCACAAAAGTATTTAGGCTCCTAACTTCCATCTGAGCCTTAGTGCCTGATGTTCACAGATGCTGAGCACCCACAATTCTAACTGAAGTCAATGTGGGTGTTCAGCGCCCCTACAGATCATGAATTAATAGATCTGTCTGATGAGCACGGCCTAAGTGTTTTGAATAAGGTCTCACAGAGATCTGGTGTTGGAGCTGTAATTAGAACCCAGGAGTCCCCTTTTCATTCCATGGCTAGTCCACATTGTGTCTCATACTACTCAGGTGCATCTTCTTGTGGTCAGAGGTTGTGCTGGCTGCTTAACAGAGCCAACTCATTTGGAAGGTACTGGCTAGGAGAGAACATTCCATGGCCCTGGTGCTACTGATGGCAAGTTGTGTGGAATTACACTCAATAGCTGTGAAATTATCTGGGGTCCTCTCAAAAATAGAAAGGACTTGTGACCCTGGTTTTCAAAATCCTTAAAGCTGGGCTGTAGGAGGTTGTAAGTGTGAGAAATAGCAGTTATTCCATGACTTTTAGGAAAAATCAGTGCCAACTTTCAATCCCAGCAATATGTTGGCTTGCATTTTTAAAGCTATCTTTGCAAGGGAAAGGATAGAAATTAGCTCCGGAAAAAAAAAAAGAAAAAAGAAAGCAGAGCTTAACAATTTCTCATCATATGAGCCTGGAGAATGTTTCACAGAGCAATACAATTGCATTGCTCTTTGTACTTAGTTCTCAGTAGCTATAAGCCCATGTTGTAAGTAGCTGTGAAACAGTCTGCCTTTGTTTTCCGAATACTGCACCTTTAAATTTCTAAGAACTTTGAATGCATGTAGGGACAGCTGCCGTATTTTCATCAGAGATGCTGCAGCTGCACACAGTTGCACAAACACACACTGGGTGTTACCTCATGGAAATTTTATTTTTGTTCTAATAGTTCCAGATCACCACAATTCTCATGTCTTTCCATACACAAAGAGCAACTCTATACATTTTTGTAGGTCAAGGTTAGCAATGAGATAACAAAATAAAGTTTCCCTGAGGGAGAGCACAGTGAATGTCTCTCCTCCACAAGAGGCTCTCTGAGCACAAAATGGTTTCTGCCTTTGCACATCATAGCAGCGAAAAGGGTTGCTGTCTTTAAATTTAAAAATACTCCTCCCCACCCCCTTACCCCCCACAAAAGGCATCAGTTTTATAACTATCTCCACTGCACAAGTGATTAAGTTCAAGCATGCTTGGGTTCAGGTTAAGGCCTATTATAGAGATCATTCTGCACTGCAATATTTGGATCCAGATGTCAATTTTCAGAGGGTTCAGGTACAGGGCCCATCCATTTTCTGTTATGTACTGAGTTACAGACCTATTAAATTCCTACAAAATGATACATTCAATCTGCATCTAAAAAGCTCATCATGATTAACATTACCTTAGTACAATGAAGACCAAAAGACAGGATTACCTTCTTATTAGAAAGTATTGCTCTTCTTTTTATGTAGACTCTTATCAGACTCTCTTCCTTCCCTGGCATTTAATTGCTGACTCTCAAATCTGGTAGGAGACAAGCACCAAACAAAACACGCTTTACTTAACAGTTCCCCTCATCCCACTGCCATCCGATATCGTGCAACCTGTCTGCACCAACGAAGTGTGCAGCCAGAAACCAGAATAATGGTGCTCATATGACTACCTGCATGAATGAGGGCCATAGAAGCCTATGGCCTCCATTAGTGTTACAATTTGTACAAAGCGTGTTAACGCATGATAACAAATATGCTGCTCTGAGCCCAGCTCATAACTCTTGGGTTTAAAATTGCTCAAATGCATTTCCTCTGCTGTGGCTTTTTGGTTAAGTTTGATTGAAGGGGCTTGTGTTTGGTTTTCACAGCTGGGAAATTCCAGCCTGCCATTTCCTCCATCCAGTCTTAAGTCTCCAATCAGGGGCAATTATGATAACACATTATGTAAATATTAAAGACAATCACAGGGTTTTAATTAAAGGCAACTTTGTATCTTTCCCCCACCCCTTTCAACCTCCTTCATTTTGGCAAGAACACTTAATCAGCTGCCCCATATTATGCATGCATCAGTCCGTGAGATTCAGCAAGGCCAGGATTCTCAAGGACAAAGGAATATACTGAGCTCCAGCACCTCACTTTGTTTTCTCCAGCCATCTTTTGTGGTGTGTCATGGGAAAATTCTAATGAGTCCCTCCATGTTGCTGAAGGAATTCCTGTCAGTCACAAGTCAGTGGCTTTCTCTACTTCTTATTTTCAAGACATGACCTCTCTCTCTCTCTCATCGGTGCCCTCTCATTAAGAAGGAAAGTTACTTTCAAAATATAGAGTATTCGGATGGATTGGAATGGCCCAGACTGATATCAATGTATAATCATGCTCTTTGATTATGAACTCATTTCTCTCCCTTACAAAAACAAACAAAAAACTCCTTTCAGTTTAAGAATAGGCTTATTGGCATCACAATATACTGAAAAAATGTGGGACTTTTATAATCTACTTCACTAAAGGAATTGCACTGTATCCACTTTCACCTACTTGGGATCTGTTGTATTTATCATTCCATTTAAAAAAAAAAAAAAAAGGTTTCTGATGTGAAACTTCGCACCTGACGTGAAATCTTAAGCTTCCAGGGGAATTTCTGGCATGGTGGAGATTGGAAGGGATTAGATATTCCTTCCCCTCTGTAAATTTCAAAGCTAGCCAACAGCCTGCTGAAATGTATGGGGGTTTCAAGAAGGAGGTATACACTATACTTCTATGCTCCCACTAGGACAGGCAGCTGCAGGCTGACTGAGATAATCTTTTGTCCTACCTCTCTCTGTTGGTTTGAGACAATGATCCTCATTTCCAGCTCTGGACCCCTGTGTTGTAACATAAGTAGCACTGCTCCATGCTCCATAACTACAGCTAATGGGCTAGAAACTATTTCAAAGAAGAATAATTCCAGCATGTTTCAGATTAGTGTGGTGCTGAGGTTCAAGACAAATGAATTGTTTCCTGTCTTTAGTGGAAACTGCTTCTGATCTGGGAGTTGGCTGTGTGTGTAGGGGGAGGAGGGAAAGTGGGACCGCAGAAAGAATAAAAAGTAGTGGGGGCGGGGAGTGTGTGCTGGGAAGCTGTTTTGCTCTTTATAAGCAACTTTCTATGTAAAGAGATTCCACTGCCAGAGTTGCAAGGAAACAGAGGCTGCTCCCTTAGGGTTTGACTGAATCTCACTTACATAAGTAACCATTTGAATGAGAACTGCATTATACCAACAGGAGTCTGTCTCAGACAATCAGCTTTTTTTTATTAGCTGACTTGTAAAACTTAGTGGTATATATATTTAAAACCAGCTTCCAACTTAGCCATTCAGAAACCTGATTATTCATAATAATGCAAGATTTTGGATTAAAAAAACCCAGTAATTCTCAGTTTTGGTTGGCTAAAGCACACACTAGCTTTGTTTCCCAAGCAAATCAGAATGCAGCAGTGTAACGTTCCACTGGGCTTTGGCATAAGAGGGATGAAGTCCATGCAACAGATCGCTGATTCTGAAAGGTCTTCCACTCTGCTTTTGAAAATAAACAGTTTGGTTTTGCCTTGCTATTTATGTAGCAGCATCATGAAACCATGGGACAATATCCTATGCACTAGACATGGGAAGCTAGAATTTTACTGCATATATCTAGGATACCAAGAGAACTCTGGCTTGGCAATTGGTAAACAGAAGGCGAATAAAGAAGGGAGTACAGCACTGGAACAAAATCTACAGATAATGGGCAAAACTCTGCTTGGAGTCTGCAACCCATGTAAACCAATCAGTGTCTGTGAAATGAAATCAAAGAGATGATATCAGTGTAATGAGGCAGAATTTAGCTCAAATTTTCTATGCTATTGTAATTTTTTTACTTAGGTCTTGTCTTCACTGACAAAAAGGTATGTTTTCACTACAGGATAACTACTGTGTGCAATTTGTGAAACCTGACTGGGTAGCACCTTATACATCCATTACACGGTAAAATCCTAGTGTATAAAGGGCAGTGAAGACAAAGAGCTTGGCTACACTGGAGAGTTGCAGCGCTGGTGGTGGGTTTACAGCACTGCAACTTAGTAACTGTCCACACCTGCAAGGCACATCCAGCACTGCAACTCCCTGGCTGCAGCGCTGGCTGTACACTTGGTCTGCTTGGGGTGTAACGATTGCAGCGCTGGTGATGCAGCGCAGCTCATCAAGTGTGGCCACCAGAAGCGCTGTTATTGGCCTCCAGGGTATTAGGAGGTATCCCAGAATGCCTGCTCACAACAAACCGGAAGAATGGCTGAACTCCGAGCTCCCCCGAGCTGCTTATCTAAAAAACAAACACAGCTCCTGTTTGCTGGAGCAAGCGGAGTGGAGGCAGGCAGGGGAATTGCTTTGGAAGGTTCACAGCTGTTTGCTTGAAGAGAGAAGTCACATGGCAGAGGGGGAGGGGGAAGTCCGTGTTGAGCAGCTGCTTATGTGGTCTGAAGGCTATTTAGGAGTGCATAATTTGCATTTAGTGAATAAGAGAGGGGTGGGGGAAGGGCTCAAAACTTTTAAATTGATTGCAGGTTGGTAATGTGTCTGTTCCAGTCCTTAGAACTTGCAAGGCAGGGAGCTGACAGATCCAAAAATCCACTCTCTCTCTCTCCCCCACATTCCCCCTCACTCCCCTCTTTTGAAAAGCACGTTGCAGCCACTTGAACGCTGGGATAGCTGTCCACAATGCACCATTCTCAACAGCGCTGCAAATGCTGCAAATGTGGCCACACTGCAGTGCTGGTAGCTGTCAGTGTGGCCACACTGCAGCGCTTTCCCTACACAGCTGTACAAAGACAGCTGTAACTCCCAGCGCTGTACAACTGTAAGTGTAGCCATACCCAAAGTCTTGGTCTTTCCAGTGGCCAGTCTTAGCAAAGATAAGTGTCTGCCCCTTACTGACAGCTAATGGAGTTACTACTTTAACTGTAATGGTACTGACTTGTTCTTAAGGTCTGAGGTTTTGATCCCATTGGTCTTGTGTTTATTTGGATAGTCTTACAGATATTTTGCTGAGATTACTCTGACATATAAAGGTAAATATTATACTTCTCAATAGAAAATGTCAGGCAAGGGAGAATAAGTGAAGAATTTAATTTATAATCAGAAAAAAAGAGTTAAACAAAGATCAGTGAACTAAGCTGATCTAAAATATACAGACTATAGGCCTTTCACATGTATTTTTTGGTAACTAACTTTCTTCCTTTGAATCCTAGGGTAGATAAAAAAGATTACAACCACTATTATGTATTTTGACAGTCTCACCTTTAGGGCTAAAACCACTGCCACTCGCTCTCTACACTTAATCTGATTTTTGTGGAAAGGTCCTCAGAATTAAGTTGTAAGGAAGAGAGAAAATCTCTATCTCAGTAATAAAGTTACAAAATGGTTAGCCTTTCAGAACTTGGCAATGCCTGCCTGCAATGTATTAAACTGTTTGTTTGGGATTTTAGTGCTTAGCTCTAGCTAGCAGATCTAATGCAATGAGACCCAGAAGAGTTGTCTTTGTTGCGATAAGCCAATGCCTCCACTGCAGGGAATGAGGCCATGTCTACCCTACAAAATTAAGTTGACCTAACTTATGTCAGCATACAGCCGCCGCAGTAATTACATTGTTTTGCTCTTTGTGTCAGCAGTGCGTGTCCTCACCAGGAGCGCTTGAATCAATTGTACTGTCGGTGTGGGACATTATGGAATCGCTCCTGTAAGCAGGTATCAGTCGATACCAGCAACATGGTATCTACACTGACACTGTGTCAACCTGCCGCTTGTGGAGGTGGTTATTAAGTTGGTAAAGCAGGGCGGTTACATCGGCGGGAGCAAAATTTAAGTGTGGACATTTCTGTAGTTAAGCTGCCTTGCATCAGCCTACCTCTGTAGTGTAGGCCAGACCTGAGTTTTGGAGTAAAATGGAACACAACAGCTTAGTGAAGCTTTACAGAAGGGGTTTATTCAAGTAATGCAGTTAGGAATAAAATCTATACATCTAAATCCAAAACGGATCACTGCAATCATCCACTATGACCTCTTGCATAGCACAGGCCTAGAACTGCCCTGAAATAATTCCTGTTTGAATTAGAATGTCTCAGAAAAACATCTAATCTTGATTTTAAAATGGCCAGTGATAGAAAATCTATCACAACCCTTGGTACATTGTTCCAGTGGGTAACATTCCAGTGGACTGTCACATAGCTGGTGTATAAAATCCTCTGTGCCCTACCAAAAAGACAATCTAAATGAAAGAGCCTCAACATCCTCTGCTGAATCAGTAACAAAAAGGTACCCCAAAGAGAAAACACAGGTACAGATTACAAGAAGGATCCTATATGCCCAAGTATGAGGATAAACTAGTGGTGAGGGAACACGAAGGGGGCAAAGGAGGAGGAAAAAGTGGTCTGCATGGGGGAAAGAGAGTGATGTTTAATTGGCATGTGTTTGGGATAACCACATTAATATCAAGCAGACCATCCCAAATTCATACCAATAAATAGTCATATCCCCCAATAGATGTTTGTTTAGTTACATGCCACAGAGGTGGTGAGGAAGGAGGAGGGGTCATTTTAATACTAGTTTTGAATTTTAAAACAAATGTAGCCAGAACAATAGAAATTTGTATATTCCTCTGCTTGTAAACCCCGCCTGACTGAGGGCTCTTAGGGAGAGAAATTATAGCTAAGGAATGTGGGAAATCTGGCTGGTTAGCACCTTATACACACATTACACAGGGCCAAATGACTGCACTGGATACAACACAAATGAAAATTGAGTCTATAATGTGTATTAAATAGAGCTATTTGAAGAGTTAACAGCTTTGAAAAGGATTTTGATATTTCAAAAACTGGTTTTGTTCTGATTCCAAAATTTTTGAAATTCCCTGCAAAGGAGCTCCAGTTCCAGGACAGTCCATCTGGCTGGTTGCCCCAGAGCTCTGGTCTCTGGAAGCCCTGGCAAACCAGATTCTAAGGCAGTCCAGCAAATGGAGCCAGGCAGTGAGCTGGCAGGAAACCAGCCAGATTTCCAAACATGCCTGATATGCAGAGTTCTTTCAAATCCCTGCCCTGTGTTCCATCAGAACTTCATTGAACTCGAACCATCTCCACAGAACATTTCAGTTTTGATGAACTGGCAAATACCAATGAAATATTTTTTCATTGGATTTTTTCCAACTAGCTCTAGTATTACATTTTAAACCAGTATTTCTTCCTCGACAATCAGGCACCCACAACTCAGCTGTTTACCTCTCGCTAATATATCAGTGTAATTCCATCAACTGGACTGTAGTTACTTTTGGTAGAACTTGGTAACAACTGAGAAGAGAATCAGGCTCTTGGGGATGTAAAGCTACTCTCTTAAAATCCTGCAGGCCCTACTCAGAACAATCTCCCATTGATTTCCATCAATGGGATTCCAGAGTGCAAGACTGGGTCTGGCATCTAAATCTAGGATTTACAATCCCTTCTGAATATAGATAATTACTCCATGTATCAACATTTTGCTCCAGAGTTCTTCATTTCATGCTAGCAAACTGCAGCTACGAAGGGTTTTTACAAACACCTGCTTGTGAGGGCTAATGTATTTCTTCCAACTTAAAAGGAGGTGGATTCTGAACTATCTCACACTGGTGTAAATCAGAAGAAATGCAGTCAAAGCCAATAGGAATATATCACTGTAAAGGAGATCACAATTGGGCCTTCATTTCTCACTTGTTTATTTGCACAATTAACACTTTTCTCAACTTCAAGTCCCTGCCTTCCAGCTTCAAGAGCTGAACAATCCAAATTCCTCTGCTATGATCCCTCTGCTCTTCAAAAGGTGAAAACTGGATGCTGGTGTTGGCAGAAGTCCTTTGTTGAAGCCCTTCAAGACCCTTAGTGTGGTAGGTAATGCGGTGGCACATAGAGGCCAAATAACATTTGCAAGACTGACAGTAGGTTTTGGAGGCTCCCACAGAGGTTATTCCTTGTGGGAAGAAGTCTCATTCCTCCAACCTCCTCCCACCTTCTCACCTTCAATCCCCTCACCTTCTCACTCCCCTTCTTCCCTTTTCATTCCTTTCTCCTCTTAGCATCCCCACCTCCCATGTAAGACCAGGAGTCCCTTGCGCTCATTCCCATGATTGCTCCACCTAGTCCCAACTGCCTTACCTTCTGTTTAACTGTCATTCCTTGTGTCCAAAGATTACAATGCCTGCTCATCAGAGCAGCCTACGTGCAGATGGCTGGGAAGTAGCTTGCCAGTGGTTCTAATGCCACCACCACCAGCAGTCTGGATGGCACAGTCTTATATGACTACACGCTCCAGCTACAGACCTGTGGTTTTTAGAATCCAAAGACCCATCCCATGGTAGCTGTAGGTGAAAACCATCAAAAATGTATGACCTATGGGGAGTAGGGTGGGGTAGGGGGAATCAAGCGTAGCAATCAGCCTTGCAAATATAAACTGTCTTTGTCAGGAAACAGGCCGGAAGTAAACTTGTAAATGAGCAAAAGGAGAGAACGCTGAGCTTTTACATCCCCCATTGGTGCTTTACTTACCAGGGAACCAGGACTGAAGACTTTGCAGCCCCCAAAGACTGCCTTTCATTATACAAAGAGCATAATTGTTGACTAAGCTTCTTACATTTCTGGTTCACAGGTACAGTGTGTCTATACTGGCCAAATTTGATGAGCAGGTGACTCATCAATATTTATATTGGAGGTCCTTATAAATAACCCATCAGATTTCCATGCTCATTCACTAAGCTTACAATTATATCACCTACAGTAAACCCAGAGTGCTCCCATTTGGACACAGTTTATGGAGACAGATTTGTACATTGCCTGAAATAAACAGCATCCAGGTTGCAACCAGCTTTGAATGCTGTACAATCTGCCTGCAGAATTATTCTGTCGTGTCACTGCTGTGCTGTGTTGCTCACAAATATGTCCTTTGGGCATTGGGTACCCAAGAAAACTCACTAGACCTGAATAGCCACTTTAGGCTTTAACATTGTTGACACTATAGAAATGATTAAATTAGCTTTCCTAGTTACAGAATGCGCAAAACCAACACTAAAGTCAATGACAATTGTAGAGAATAATTAGCATGTTCTATGGTCCATGACTCTATTTATTTCGTATATGGTGCACTCCATTTGCTGACAAGGGGCTCTCAGTCTCCTACTGATGCGCAGACGAGGGTAACCTATTGGGGTGTCACCAAGAAAAGCCAATCCAAAGTCTAGCGCATCAGCTGGGAGAGTGGAACCAAAGGGCGAATTTCTATTCTTAGCTACACTGGTGTAAATTTGGAGTAACTCGTTTGAAGTCAATGGTGTCCCTCCACCTTTACACTGAGTCAGAGGCAACGGTTAACTCTCGATAGTAGGAGGGGGCACATGACCAAGTCTGAGTATGAGGTGGCTTGTATGACCTTATATGCAACAATTAAACAAGAAATAGTAATTACCTTGAGGAGAAGCTTAATTCTCATTATAGAACTTCACATTAATAACTCATCACGGGTCATTTGAGCTGAAAAATCAAGATGCTTATGTTTGATCAATACATATTAATGACTGTAAGCACCTACAGGTTTCATTAAAACACTGAAATAATTATTTCTGTTTTAATTAGGCAATTATTTTGCTCTATAAAAGATTTTCCAGTTTCAATACTGTAACTTTCCACAGCATAAATCACTTGCAAATATTTTTTGCTTAAAGAATTAATTTTAGCTGAAGAATTGAAAGTTCTTAACTTGAAGTGCATTTCCCTCGTGAGGAGCAGCAGCACAACCAGGAGCACCGGGACAGCAGGGGGTGAGCGAGCACCTCGGGGAGCAGCTCATGGCAGCCAAGCTCAACGGGCACAGGCTAGCTCCAGGGGGCATCTTCAACCGGCACTTGGCTCCTTGGGCAGAGAGGTAAGAGAGCATCTGGAGTGCAATTTGGAGCTGTACTGCCCGCCCAGCTAGGGAGCTTCCAGCTGTGCAGAGGCAGCCTGGCTTGGGAAGCCAGGCAAGGAGGGCTGCCAGGCAGCCAGCCAGCACCCTGGCTCCCACAGCGTGGTGAACCAGGGGCCCGAGCAGTACAGGTGGCTCCCACCAGCTTCTGATCAGCTGGCTCCTGGCAGGAGGCAATGTTTTTCAAGCAGTTTGAGAAATTCTGTACTAAAGGGAAGGCAGAAATCTGGCACGAGACTCCCTATTCCCACACACTCCCAGGCATTGCCTCTGCACTGAGTAACTGAAATCTACTTCTCTAAGTGCTTTCCTTGAGGCTTTGTTTACACTATCTATTTTGTGGTTAATGTCTATGGTATCGTTCTGTCCCTTGGCTGAAGCCCCTATCCTAATTCTTGCTGACTGCAGCAGCATCTCCTGTTGTGTGCAAATCTGACCAACCTTGCGTGCCCTTGCTGTTGATCTCCATTTGCAGCCTGAGCCTGTTGAGTAATGGTGCTCCCTTTTCTCTCTCCTTCTCTGTTTTCCATTCTACACACTAGCACAGCCAGCTAGAGTTCATCTTAAGGACTTTTTTCCAGAATAGCATTGAATATATCCTTAAATGTTGCCATATAAAATGTACTGTAAATATATCTACTCCAGATAAATTTGGATGCACAGTAAGCAGAAACCAAAACGCGCAGTTTGCGTCATAAATCTATTGCTTTACACCAAATAGAAATAACATAAAGATTGGCTTACAGAGGTGGAAAAGCTTGGAGATATACATACATGTGCACGCACACGCACACACAGAGGAGATAGGCCTAAGCAGCAGAATTTGGGTTCAGATCTGGATCCAAGATGCCTCAGATTTGAGGGCTGTATGGAGCTGGCACATTTGTTTGTCTCACTATTGAAATATGGGCCAGCCATGAAGTTTGGGTTTGATCTTTCTTGAACTTTGGAGGTGTTTGGAATCAACTTTTGTGCTAAACCATCTTTACTGGCAACATATATGCATTTTACACCTACTCTACTCATTTTGCACTGATGTAAATGACTACACATGGTGTAATACAATGGTGAATTGTAATGTCTACACGTCCAGTGAAGAGTAAGGGCCCAGGCAGAGACAGACACATCCTGGAAGTGACTCCATGGCTGTGCATCCTAACTGTCCCCAGGAGGGCTTCAGCTTCCTCGACCATGGGATGCTGTTGAGCAGAGATGGGGTCCGCCTATCAGGGAAGGGGAACACTATCTTTGGCTTCAGACTGCTAAGCTAGTGAGGCAGGCTTTAAACTAGGTTCAACAGGAGAAGGAGACAAAAGCCCACAAGTAAGTGCAGAACATGGAGACCAAGGTGAAGGGTCAGAATCTGGGGAAAGCATGGGTAATCATAGCAAGGACAAAGAAGAGACTATAGGGAATATAGAAGAGAAGGTTAATGAACATCTTAGATGTCTGTGTACTAATACAAGAATTATAGAGAACAAACAGGAAGAACTAGAAATACTAGTGAATTGTGATATAACTGGCATCACAGATTGGTGGGATAATTCACATGACTGCAGTATTGGTAAAGAAGGGTACAGTTTGTTCAGGAAGGACAAAGTAAGGACAAAGCGAGGTGTTGCCTGGTATATCAAAAATATATACGCTTGCACTGAAGCCAAGGTAAAAGTGGGAAGCAGACCAGAGAACTGGAAAAGGGAGAATATAGTACCTGCCTATGAAAAGGGAAATAAGTACAACCCAGGGAACTATAGATCAGTCAGCTTGACTTCAGTACCTGGAAAGATATTGGAGCAAATAGTCCATTTGCAAGCACCTGCCTAGAAAATAAGGTGAGACGTAACAGTGAACATGGCTTTGTCAAGAACAAATCATGTCAATCCAACACAACATCCTTGTTTAACAGGGTAACAAGTGTTGTGAGTGGGAAAAAGTAGTAGATGTGAAATATCTCAACTCTAGGAGGGCTTTTGATACAGTCTCACATGACCTTCTCATAAGCAAACTAGAGAAAATAGCCTAGACAAACCTACTATAAGATGAGTGCACATCTGATTGGAAAATAATATTCAAAGAGCATTTATCAATGGTTCACACTCAAGCTGAAAGGCATATCAAGTGTATTCCCATAGGGATCCGTCCTGGGTCCAGTTCTATTTAATATCTTCATAAATGATTTGGATAATGGCATGGAAAGTATGGTTATTAAATTTGTGGACAATATTCAGTTTGCCAGCGCTTTGGAGGTCAGGGTTAGAATTCAAGATGTTCTTGACAAACTGAAGAAATGTTATAAAGAGGAGAGTGATAAATTATTCTCCTTAATCACTGAGGACAGGACAAGACGTAATGGGCTTAAATTGCAGCAAGGGAGGTTTAGGTTGGACATTAGGAAAAGCTTCCTAACTCTCAGAGTCATTAAGGACTGGAACAAACTACTTAGGGAGGCTGTAGAATCTTTGTCATTGGAGGCTTTTAAGGACAGGTTAGACAAACACCTGTCAAGGATGATCTAGTTCAGTGGTTCTCAGACTAGGGCTGCTGCTTGTTCAGGGAAAGCCCCTGGCAGGCCGGTTTGTTTACCTGCCGCATCCGCAGGTTCGGCTGCAGTTCATCACTCCAGGCCAATGGGGGCTGCAGGAAGAGTGATCAGCACGTTCCTCAGCCCCCATTGGCCTGGAGCAGCGAACTGTGGCCAGTGGGAGCCTAGATTGACCGAACCTGCGGACGCAGCAGGTAAACAAACCGGTCCGGTCCGCCAGGGGCTTTCCTTGAACAAGCGGCAGCCTTAGTTTGAGAACCACTAGTCTAGTTAATACTTAGTCCTGGCTTAGTGCAGAGACTGGACTAAATGACTTATTGAGGTCCCTTACAGTCATACATTTCTATGATTCTATGAGTTGAAACCAAATTGGGAGCATCTGATTGATCTGTGGATAGTACTGTGTTATTATTTATATATTTATTTATTTAATTCATTTGTATTACGATAGGGCCTATAAGCCCCGGTCAAGGACCAGGACCCACTGTGCTAGGTGCTGTACAAAAACAGAACAAAAGATGACCCCTGCCCCCAAAGAGCTTAAAATTGAAGAAGAAGATAAGAGACAACCGATGGATACAAACAGGGACATGCGAGGAAATAATGAGATAATTTTGGTCAGCATGGTTGGCACACCAGCAGCCTAACCATTGTCAATTTTTTCTAGGCAACATGTCAAAGGAGAGTTTTAAGGAGGGATTTGAAGGAGGCTAATGAGGTAGCTTTGCGAATGTTCATGGGGAGTTCACCCACTCCCTCACCAAGAAACAAAGGAGAGAAGAGTAGATCTCTTACCCCCATACTGCATTTCTCCTCTCTTCCAATGCATCCATTTGACTCATCGTTCTGCAATATGCCACATGTTTGTCAGATGGAGTGTATGCAGCCTAACATTGTGTCACGGGGAAAGGGTTTTGTGGTTTGAGAGGACATTGGATGTGAATCTTCTGACAGGAAAGATCTTCAAAAGGGAGAAACTTCCCAGGGATTCATTGAAAAGAAGTTTTTAAAGTAGTAAAAAATAATGATCACTCTGACATTTTAATAAGATCTCACAGTATCTCCACTGATAAGCGCCACCAAGAGAACCACTTCTGAGAGAGGAAATTGCAAAGAGCAAACAAGGTCAGTCCATTCTCCTACCATATGTCCACTTGTGAATCATTCCTTCTGGGGAAGGGTCATGTAACAAAGGAGACCATACACTGTCAGTGTAGACCCCATAATAGTCAGCATCAGGTCCGCCAATCAGGAATAAACCTTGGTTCCAACAGGCTTTGGTTACAATTAATTAACATAATGCTGAACATGATTTGGCCTGGTCAATCCTGACCATTAACTTGTGGTCAACATTGTGACATCTAACTCAGTTGTTCACACGCATGTTTAAACACACTAACATCCTGTATGGTACAAAAGGCCAAAGAATAAATCAAATCTCATTCTGCCATAGAATTGCTTTTGTGAAATTTGTGTAACCACACACACACACTTCTGCTCAACATACTGTCTCCTGTTCTATAGAAAAGGGCTAGATCTGCCATTCAGGCAGCTCTCAGGGTTTGAGACAGCTATGAAGTCTATTTTCTGGGGACCTTTCTGGAAGATTGATCAGAGGTGATCCATTTCATCTTCCAGTATGCAAAGTTGTAAGCTCTCTGGGGCAGGGAATTCTTTTTGTTATGTGTGTATGGTGCCTACAAATTAAGGCCCTGACCCTTGACTGGGTCTTAGGTGATGCTGCAATACAAATAATAATGAGATGTTTTACAGCAGACAGATCTGAGGGAGCACAGATCTGTGTGGTAAGTCCTGAAAAACTGATTCAAACCCAGGAGATCTTAATCAATTTAGAACAACAGCACAAAATTAAGACCACTGAGGGCATTTTGATTTGTTGGTTTGGGAGAATGGGGGTTTCCCTGCCAATTTTAATCTGGAATGCTTTATGGGGAAAATAAAAGATACTTCTGCTTTTGATCATCATGCAAGTTAACTGTTGTATAATGCTGAGTGAGATAGATGAGGAAATATAGACTAGAATCTGTATTCTGCGTATGCTGCATAAATGTTACAGCACCTGTTATGAGATGTATGTGCTGGCTTAGGCAAATATACAGTGTTTGCTATTTCTTTTCAAATGATTACTAGTAAATCAAACATATACAAATGGAATGTGGGTTCTGATTCTTTAGCAGAGTGTATATATGTCATCAGCTGGCTTGTTTATTACAATGGCAGCACTGGTGCTAGAGAGAAAACCCTCAGTACTTTGAATGTGGAAAAGCCTGTAATATTCCAAATATTTCTAACAAATCTAAGGAGCAGGGAAGACTTGAGTTTAATAAAGAACAATTCTATCATCCTCTGAAGCTTCTAGTGGCTGTATGATAGGCCAAGGCACAGCTGAGAAAAGAACTGGAGGAGTGAAAAATTCCCATTAAAGTGCTCTGGCCTGGCCAGAGCTTTCTTGCTTCTGGTGAAAGCAAAGAACAAGTCAGTGTCAGACATTAACACATCATATTCAGGGCTGACTGGGACACTGCTACATATGGCAGACCCACCAGGCAGCTTGTCTAAATTATAAAACAAAGGTCTATACACACATCTGCCAGACAGCTTCCTGACGCATTACCACCCATCCCTTCCATGCTGAATCAACAACTCCGGACATTCCTGGAAAATACTGTACGTGTCTACAGTGCCTTCTATCCTAAAAGAGAAAAGTCCATAATACAATCGGGGTGGGGATAGGGAGAAGAGGGGGAAACCCTTGTAAAATAGCTCAACTGCTGTGAATGCAGCAGTTGGATTTGACACCCTCAGCACTTGGATTCGATACCCTCAGCACTTACATGGGATACTGATTATGAAGAATCATTATCTTCGATCATCCATTCCTTTTTTACTATGTTAGGGTCTATCTTGCAAGCTGCTCAGCATTTCCTGCAAGGTCCTGAATATACTCTATTCCCCTGGGCTTCAGTGGGGTTTGATGATGCTCAACACCCTGCCAAAGGTGCCCAACCTCTCACAAATTAAGATTCATTGATCCTGCAAAATAGTCCAAACACTGCAGTATTGTTCTGTGCTTTGGGCTTGTATTTCTGTTGGGCTGGAACTTCTTCAGAGAGGCTGCATTAAATATTAAACAAGTAAAAATCCATCCTTTCCTTTGAGATGGGGTAGGAGAAGGGAAAGAGAAGCAAGCTCCATGGTTGGCTACACTGGGTCATCGAAGAGTTTAAGCTTGACTAGTATCAGAGGGGTAGCCGTGTTAGTCTGGATCTGTAAAAGCAGCAAAGAATCCTGTGGCACCTTATAGACTAACAGACTAGATAATCTGACGAAGTGGGTATTCACCCATGAAAGCTCATGCTCCAAAACATCTGTTAGTCTATAAGGTGCCATAGGATTCTTTGCTGCTAAGCTTGACTGTTAACCCTTGAAATGCCAGTCTCACAAAACAAGGAAATGTCATATGATCGGGACTTTGTGAAAATAAAGTCTCTGCCCTTTCAATCTAGGTAGCCCCTGCTACATAATCCTTCTACTGAGATCATTCTTAAGTGAAGAAAGACAACAACTGTTGCTTTTTTTAAAAACTGCATGTAGAGCAGCTGAGTCTGCTTTTCAAAGCTGAAGAAAATCATTCTGGGGAAAATCATTCTGGGGAAAACTTACTTGTGTCCCATTTTCAAAAGCAACAGGCACAGAGCTAGCTACGTTCCATTGATTTTCTGTTAGAAGGTAAAATTTTCAAGAGCACCTGTCTAAACCTGATTAGAATCCAGTTTCACTCCCTTAGCTAACCGCGTTGGTGGTTCTGAAGACATAAATGACATCAGTGGGCATGGAATTCACATTTCATTTAGTTGAATAACAAACACAGATGCCTTGGTCACCGTTAAATTGCTTACTTGTAGCATAGAAAGAAAACTTTTGACCCTTCCTCTCCAGAACCACAGGTCTCTACATTTTGCGCTAACATGTGCTCCCATTAGTTGGAAGTCACATAAAGGTGCTTATCTACTTTCTAGGTCAGTCACTAAATGGTGGCAAAGGCACAAACATCTGGGTATGTCTGATTCCAACCAGCAAAGTGAAGGAGTGGAAGTAAAATAGCTAGTCTCTTAGCCCTGGTGTCTTCACCGCGGTGAGTTGACTACTGTTGCTCCCCCGTCGACTCTGCCTGTGCCTCTCACGCCTCTGGAGTACAGGAGTCAATGGGAGAGCACTCGGGGTCGATTTATCACATCTAGACTAGAAGCAATAAATCGATCCCCACTGGATTGATCACTGCCCGCTGATCTGGTGGGTACTGTAGAAATATCCTTAGTGACCATTCAAGACATTTAAAACTTTCCGCCCAACATACTTTGGTTTTAGGCAAGAATGGCACCATGTGTGGTGAGGACAACTGCATCCAAGAGGAGCTCAGGAAAAGAGTGTGGCGGCCGCAAGGAGTGATTGCAGCCCTTGATCCTGTGCCCACCAAGCCTGGCAAAACTTAGAGCAGGCCATTAGCTGCTCTAACTTGTGCCACTGGTGAAAGGCCTCTATGGGACCTTATGCAGGTGAAGGACAGATGTAGGGGAGCTCTGCTGTACCACATGTCCCTCTTCCCCCTATGATATGGGGAGGAGGGGCATCTGGAACAGGACCTGGTACCAGTTATGCCGGTGGAAAGTTCCCATGTTGGAAAGGGAATTCTGCCCTGGCCAGCTACAGCCAAAATCCACTCATTCTGTGCCACTTGATCAGCTCAAAGTGACAGAGTCCAGTCCCCAGAAAATTAAGCATTTGTCCTAAAATCAGTGCTAGCAACAATGGGATCATTAGTGTAGACTGGCTGCAGGCAACTTTATACTGTCATTGTCCAGATCTGTTCTGAGCATGGGTAGATGAGACAGTCATAAAAATGTCTATGGTTTGCCTACGTTAGCACTCCTACCATTGTTAGCAGCGGTGGAGCTGCACTGGTTCTAGAAATGCCTAACATTTTCAACATAGATGTAATCAAAGAAACCAAATATAAGTGAAGAATGATGACAAGTGAGGAAAATGCTAATCGTTGTTCTACTTCTGTGACTTCTTGACTGATGTCTGCTGTTTTTCCTTTGAGATTTACTCTAATATGCTCTTTGCTTTCTGCATTGGGGATTGTATTGCTTTCATTTAGCATTGTAAGTGATACATATTTGCTATCTTGTTCCTATAGAATGCAACTCTTGAGGACAAGTGTTGTTTTCCCCCTGGCTAGACAGTTTAGTATTTTTGGTTCCACTGTGCTAATGTTCTATAGACTTCATGGGTTTTTGTTCTCTTAAAATCTGTGGGTCTAAGTTTGGCTTGTAACTCACATATAATATAAGCTGACAGGAGCTGTGTTTTCAGGAGAATGATTTCACAGAATACGTCATAGTTTTTTCTTCTAGGCAGACAGACTCATTTTCAAACTGCATCATTCTTAAGATGACTGATTTTCATTCAGTGTCCGGATCAATAATGAAGCATTGTGATATTCAGAGTCCAGAGGGCCCTGACAGCTGCTCTGGTCATTTTGGATCACAGATGTATGGAGTATGATTTTTTTTTTTTGTCCATAGTGATGATTAGTTCAAAATGATATGTAGTTGGGGGAAAGTAACATGCAGCTATGTGAAAGGTACACCTTAGTGGACTGATCACAGGAATCAAACCCTAGCTCGACAGTCTTGAGTAAATAACTTTGATTCTTCCTCAAATCTGTAAGCAGGGCTCACAATATCTACTTGCTTTCCAAAAGTGTTGAAATGATCAACTGATTAATCTTTGTGTAAAGCATCTAGAAAGTGTAAATGTGAACAATTATTTCCCACGGGAATGCTGTGTGTTGGGAGTCCTTCAGCTATTCTACAAGGCCATTCTCAACTCAGTAGATATACACACTTGTTTAAGTAAAGGGAAGGGATTTATAACAGTGTGTTCCATGAAAAAGGGAATTGACACTATGCTATGGGAGTACTGGAACTTGCTGATGGTGTTGTGTAAGTGTGATGGCTATAGAAATTAAATATGAGTGGGCAATTTCAGGAGACTGGCCTAAGCATTTATCCAAAAACCAGACATTCAAGCTTCTCTAGTATCTGAACAAGGTTTTGTTTCATTGCTTTTACCTTTCTTTACGTGGTGATGGTATTTCCTGTTTGCAACACAGCTGGAAGCAAGAAGTGCCTGAAATTTTATTAAGAAAGTCAGGTGTCAAGAATCTCCCATTAGAGTTTTGTAGACTTTCTAGGATAAACCTTTTCATGTTTATCCAAACCTTTGCTTCATAAGTTAACCCATCACTAACAGGAACATTGTCAATTATAATTTTTGTTTTTTTATTTTTAGATAGTCACCTGCAAACACACCCAAGTCCTTCCTTATGTCCTCACGCCATGTGTTTGTATAATAAGTAGGTATTAATAATACTTCTAAGGCATTTGTGCCTGCACTACCTACATGCATTTTTCTGAATTTAAACTTGCAATACCTCAGTTCCCACGAGGAAGAGGAACAAAGTTCCTCTCTCTTTCCCCTTAAAATAAAGCAGTTTAGTCTATTAGTCTTTCATGTAAAAAGGGTGGTAGTGGTTGTGTTAAGGATTTGGCACAGGAGGCAGGGGCGGCTCCAGGCGCTAGCACGCCAAGCACATGCTTGGGGCAGCAAGCCACTGGGGCTGCTTTGCTGATCACCGCGAGGGCGGCAGGCAGGCTGCCTGCCGTGCTTGGGTCGGCAAAATGCCTAGTACCGCCCCCTGACAGGAGGATATACTCAACTGGTGTCCACTCAACTTTGCTTGGCCATGTATTCAGCCAGCTAATGTAGCCTGTGAAGATGCATGTGCTCATGGGAATCTCTGTCAATGGAGAATGGGAAATGGGAGGGAAGAACAAGAAGGAATAATGTACTGCTGGGACAGAATGGAGGAAATTCTGCTACCAAAAGGGTTGAATGCCTTTGAATGGATATTGCCACTCTGAGCCTGTCATGCTGTTGGTGTGCTGAAAGTATGGCACCTAAGCTCACAGTCAAATGCGCTACATCCCCCATGTCTGTGGGAGATTGCACAGAAAAAAGGAGCGTTGACTGAAGGAGAACTACCTGACGGATCACCTCAGGAGGAGAGAGTCTCCTAGTGGTGAACTGAGGATCCACATGCTGTGAGGGCCCCAGAAAAAGGGGTGTATCCTAATAGTCTTCTCACTGTTGTCAGTGGCTCATGTAGCTAACCATCTCTTTCATTGACATGAACAGAATCTAATTCCGAGGGGATGACAAAAATAAAGCACAGTCCAACATCATCTAGATCAGATAAGAATAGAGATTAAATGAGGGCCTGGTGTATTTTCCTGTGATCAACACTAAGACAACTCATAGAGTGTGAAACAGCAGCGATGACTGTGTGGGTGGAAGCACACAAGCAAGGGCTGGGCTCACAATGGTTTCTGGCCCTGAGTTAATTGAATTGTTACTTCACAGAATGCTGACAGAGCAGGAGAGTCTTGCTGGTGGATTCTCTGCCTATGGTGAGGCTAGAGGGGAAGCTCTTTAAAAGTCATTGTAAGTAAAAGAACGTAGCTGAAAGGCATGGAGACAACTGGGAGAAGCGATCCAAGAGATTTGCAGGTGCACGTGGGAGGGGAATCTCAGTAAAATGAATCAAGTATCAGAGGGGTAGCCGTGTTAGTCTGGATCTGTAAAAGCAGTGTAGCGAGGCGGTGGGATATCCCACAGCCCCGCTGCGGGACAAACCTTTCCCAACCCAGCTGTGAGCGGGGCCACCGGGGCCTGCGCCCGCCCCTCAGAGGTCACGGTGCAGACCCGGAAGTATAAAAGCTCACCAGCAAAGCTTAGTGAGACCCCAGCCGCCAGAGAGACCAGACACCTGTGACTGAGCTCCTGCTGGGGAGCCAGCAGAAGGTCGCGGCCGGCCTGACGTTGCACCCGGCCGGCCAAGTCTACCCCTCGCTCACTACCCCGGGGAGGCCTGGCCGAGCCTGCCCCTAGCTTGTTACCCCGAGGAGGACTGGTCAAGCTTACCCCGCTACCACTACCCTGAAGAGGAGCAGAGCCTGCCGCTTGCCCGCTACCCCAAGGAGGAGCCTATTGACTGCTGTGTTTGCTGCCCTGCCCTGCCCTAAGGGCTGGGCCTAGAACTGTTACTGCTCAGCCCTGCCTAAGGGCCTGAGCCTATTCACTGCTGTGTTTGTTGTCCCGCCCTGACCTAAGGGCCGGGCCTAGAACTGTTACTGCTCGGCCCTGCCTAAGGGCCTGAGCGTAGTGACTCACGTTAGTTGTTGCCTGGCCCTGACCAGGGCCCGGGCTTAAGGCTACTATCGGCGAGGCGGTGGGATATCCCACAGCCCCGCTGTGAGACAAACCGCAGCAGCGCCATGTCACAGGCAGACATATCCACTTCGTCGGATGCATGTGACGAAGTTGATATTCATCCACGAAAGCTCATGCTCCAATATATCTGTTAGTCTATGAGGTACCACAGGACTTTTTGCAGTAAAATGAATGGTGCAGATATTGGTGGAAGTGAACCAGGATATGGAAGTGCACAGGTGGAAGGGGTTAGGAAGGAAAGAATTGCTGTGGGGGCATAATTTGTATATACTAGAGATGGGCCTCAATAGGAGTACCACACTCAACCTCTTTCCTAAAATTTTGGAGAAGTACAGATCCAGACATTGTTGGAATTTTTATACATGCATTAGGTGATGGGGTTGTACCATGGCTTTCTCAGCATGAGTTAAGGATGGTTTCATTACTCATGAATGGCAAAGCTATCAGTGAGTTTTACATAGCACACTTCTAACACTGCCAATAAAGACTTGATAGCTCACTTCCCCATCATTATGACCCAGTTCTCTCTCTGAAAATCAGCACTAAGATACTCCACTAACAGAACAAAAAATCAATGATATCCTGGGCCTGCATAGGTGGAACAGCCTGCAGTAAGCGAGGGCTTGGCTTGCAACCATTCTTGTTCGTTTGTTTTGTTTGTTTTGTTTTTTTGTCCCAGAGTCAACTGAGTCAATATATAACAGTACATGTACATTCAGGACGCTTACAGGAACCTACTACCAGTAGAAAACCTCATAAAAAATTGATGTTGGTCTTGGAGGCTAACACAATGCAAAGCAGAAGCAGTGGAGTTACTCGAGATTTACCCTGGTGTAACTGAGAGCAGAATGTGACCCAGTGTATCCAGACCACAGCACTGGGGATTGGGGCTTTGCATTCTAGTGTCAGCTCTGCCCCCAGTATCTCGGCCTTATTTTCTCTATCTCCCTGTAAGGTTTATCCTTGTATCTCCTGTATAAGGACATAGAGACAACAGCACTTTTTCAAAGCTCCTTGGCTACTGAGCATTGTTTGATGCCTTTCGCCCCAATTACACAGAATAATGCATGAGACTTTCGCTCATTAAATGTACCCTAGATCACAGCTGACAATAACGTGCACCCTAAATTAGCCTAAGAGCAAATACAGCCTTATCATTTTATTAAATGTAACAACAATAGAGAGAGGAGATCACACAGTTACAGCACCTCCCAAACTCATCACATGAAGCTTTGGAACTACGATAATAAACTGATGTCCCACAACGGGAGGTAATCTGCTGATGGCAAAGAAACAATGTCACCAAACAAGTTATTCAGAAGGTGTGGCACTGTTTCACAAAGATGAAGAGGAGTTGCTATTTTTTTCACCTGTCCTACGCTGGCCAGGTTGTCATGCTAGATATTTGGAACATGAGTACATGGTTATAGTCGATGGTGTAACCATATGATGCAGACAGATGAAATTATTATGTAAATTACACATGTACAGAAGAAACTGGGACTGAAACACTGAGCCTTCAGCTCCAAAAAGCTGCAGGTCTCTACCAGTTAAACTGAAGGAGAAATCGTAAACCACACACTAGTAGTAGGTCTCTGATCTGCTCTGTGACCAGGCGCTGCTAGAGCATAATATGATTGCTTATATACACACACACATAGACCACAAGGTGCAACTAAATGCTACATTTAGATGGATAAATTTGAGGAGTCCTGTGCTAACCATTCCAGCATAAGAGATGATGTGAGTGATTCAAGATTCTGTGGAAAATATTTGGAGCTAGGTTCAAATCAAAATACAGTTTCAAACAGCCCAGAACTTTGGATTGTTCAGATTCAAATATGGATCAGACTTAGGCAGCTGAAGCCCATGTCTAACATACATACCTAGTTTATATGGCATAATTAATTTCTATACCATTGAGTAGCAGAAGAAAAATCTTTCTTCAAAATTTATATTTTCACTGTTAATTTTACGGGCTTCAGTATGATTTAAAAAAAAAACAATTCCACTATAGGGGGTTATTAACTTTTTTTTTTCTACAGACACTTTAGTGACAGTAAAGACTAGGTCTGCTTCAAATTCTGCTAAAGACATAAATTTATAGTCAAGGAGAGAGTGAATTATTTTGGCACAAGGGCCTTACAAATTTCACCTGAGGCCAGCTCTAAAATGATAGGTGATAACCCACAAGTGAAAATAATACATCTTCACTTCCCTGGAATAAGCAGAATTACCTGTTTTTAAAATTTGAAAAAAAAAAGCCTTTCACCTAGGAGATCAGAACCAATTCAAGATGTCACAGATAAAACAACTCTTCCGCATCAATCCCCTTTTAAAACAATTTATTTGTGTTTAAAGTCAATTGCCTATCCCTTACTAATTCCTGGAGCCATGCTTTTCTTTTATGAAATTAACTTTTTCTTTTTTTAATATCATGGAGAAAGGTACAAAGTAAGTCTGAGTTGTGTGAGTGGATCTGAGTGCTCATATACTAATCTAGTGTAATCCTGGTTAATGCTATTTTGAGTAGGAAGAAAATGCTGTTCATAAAGGGTTAACTTCTACACTGTATAGTGTCCTGGTAAAACATGAAGATAAGGATAGGTAGCATTTCCTTCATTTTTAATCAGTGAGGAAAATCATAGAAGATTAGGGTTGGAAGAGACCTCAGGAGGTCATGTAGTCCAACCCCCTGCTCAAGGCAGGACCAACACGAATTAAATTATCCCAGCCAAGGCTTTGTCAAGCCGGCCTTAAAAACCTTTAAGGATGGAGATTCCACCACTTCCCTAGGGAACCCATTCCAGGGCTTCATCACCCTCTTAGTGAAATAGTTTTTCCTATTATCCAACCTAGACCTCCCCCACAGCAACTTGAGTCCATTGCTCCTTGTTCAGTTATCTACCACCACTGAGAACAGCCGAGCTCCATCCTCTTTGGAACCCCTCTTCAGGTAGTTGAAAGCTGCTATCAAATCCCCCTCACTCTTCTCTTCTGCAGACTAAACAAGCCCAGTTCCCTCAGCATATCCTAGTAAGTCATGTGCCCCAACCCCCTGATCATTTTCATTGCCCTCTGCTGGACTGTCTCCAATTTGTCCACATCCTTTCCATAGTGGGGGGCCCAAAACTGGATGCAATACTCCAGATGTGGCCTTACTAGTGCCAAATAGAGGGGAATAATCACTCCCCTCGATCTGTGCTTCACTCTAAATGAAGCATAGAAGGCTCTATACACCAATATCTTGCAATTTGTGTAGCCATTTACATCGTGTAAATTGAGGTCAAAACATCACTGAACCAGAATGGCTGGGCCTGATTTTCCAATGTGTTGTCAGTCACACCAGTGCAAAGTGGATGTAAAACGGTATCAAGTCAGAATGGTTGTGGGTTTTTTTGTACTAGCACCTGTGTAAGTGACTATACAAGGTACAAGGCAGTCAGGATTAGCCCAGAAATGTTAAATAACTTGTCCAAGATGCACGGGAAGTCATTAACAGAGCTAGGAATAAAACTCATAATGCCTGAATCCCTACTTTCCCTATTCACCATGTTTCTTCATGTGCCTGTGTCAAATAGCTGCACTTTTGGTGCAAAATATGGTGAATGTTTATTGCATCTGTAATAAACTTGAATGTGTTGAAGTTACCAGGATCTCTGTCGTCTTTCACCCTGTGCTGAAACATAAGGGAAATAAAAAGAAAGCACAGGAACCACAAGGGAACTTAGGTGTTAACGACACTGAATGTCACAGTGTCTATTCTTTACACACCTAGAAAATCACAGGAACAATGATATGATCAACAAGGTTGAAGTCAAACTCAAACAGCTTCATGGGACTATATTAAGGGGCCCGGATAATCTCCATCCAAGAACATTAAAGGCACTGCCACATGAAATTGAATGTCCAGTAGCAAGAATTTCTAATGATCTATAAACTACCCTATGTCTGGAGAATTGCTAAAATAGTACCTAATTGAAGAAAAGGGAAAAAACGAGATTGGGGAAACTACAAGCCTGTTAGTTTGCAAGGTGTTGGAACAAATTTTGAAAGAGAAAGTAGTTGAGGAGACAGCGGTAAATGGTATTAGGGATAAAATACAACATGGTGTTACAAAAGGTAGATTCTGCCAGACCAATCTGGTCTTTTTTGAGAAGATAACTGATTTTTTAAACAAAAGAAATGCTGTAGATCCAATCTACTTGGATTTCAGTAAGGCATTTGACACAGTTCTGCATGGGAAATTATTAGTTAAATTGAAGATGAGGATTAATATGAGAATTGAAAGGTGGAGAAGGAACTGGTTACAGAAGAGACTAAAATGGGTCATGATGAAAGGTGAACTCTCAGGCTGGAAGGAGGTTACTAGTGGAGTTCCTCATGGATCAGTCTTGGGCCAATCTTATTTAATGTTTTTATTAATGACCTTGACACAAAAAGTGGGAGTGTGCTAAAAAAAATTGTGGATGACTCAAAGTTAGGAGGTATTGCCAATACAGAAGAGGACTGGAATATACTACAAAAACGTCTTGATGACCTTGAAATCTGGAGTAATAGAAATGGAATGAAATTTAATAGTGCAAATTGCAAGGTCATGCACTTTGGGACTGACAACACAAATTTTTGCTATAAGCTGGGGACTTAGCAATTGGAAGCAACAGTGGAGAAAGAACTGGGTGTATTGGTTGATCACAGGATGACTGAGTCATCAATGTGATGCAGCTGTGAACAAGCCTAATGTAGTGCTAGGATGCATCAGGTGAGGTATTTCCAGTAGAGACAGGTTAGTGTTAGTACTATTATATAAGGCACTCTTGAGACCTCACCTGGAATACTGTGTGCAGTTCTCGTCTCCCATTTTAAGAAAGATGAATTCAAACTGAAACAGATGCCGAGAAGGGCTACTAGGATGATCCGAGGAATGGAAAACCTAACTTATGAGAGGATACTCAAAGATTCATTTAGCCTAACCAGATGAAGGCTGAGGGGAGATAACATTGCTCTTTATAAATACCAGGGAGGGAGAGAAGTTATTTAAGTTAAGTGCTAAAGTTGATACAAGAACAAATGGATAAAAACTGGTCATCAAAAAGTTTAGGCTTGAAATTAGAGGAAGGTTTCTAACCATCAGGGGGGTGAAGTTCTGGAACGATCTTTCAAGGGGAGCAGTGAGAGCAAAATACCTAACTGGCTTCAGGACTGAGCTTGACAAGTTTATGGAGGGAATGGTATGATGGGACTGCTTACAATGATGTGTAGCCAATCTGCAACTGCTAGTAGCAAATATCCCCAATGGCCAGTGATAGGACATGAGATGGGAAGAGCTCTGAGTTACTACAGAAGGTCTTTCCCAGGTGTCTAGTTCTTGGGTCATGCCAAAATGCTCAGGGTCCAACTGATCGCCATATTTGGGGTTGGGAAGGAATTTTCCCCTGGGTCAGACTGGCAGAGACTATGGGGGAGAGGAGTTTCGCCATCCTCTGCAGCATGAGATACAAATCACTTGCAGGTTTAAACTAATGTAAATGGTGGATTCTCTGTAACTTGAAGTCTTTAAACCATGATTTGAGGATGTCAGTAACTCAGCCAGAGGTTATGGGTCTATTACAAGAGAGGGTGGATGAGGTTCTGTGGCCTGCAATGATCAGGTGGTCAGACTTGATGATCATGATGGTCCCTTCTGGCCTTATAGTCTATGAGTTAGGTTCCTAGGATCCCTATACAAGGAGTGCAGAGAAAGAGAAAGTTTCCTTGGAACAGGATCCAGAAAGCCAGCCCTGGGAGAAGGAGCTGCCTACACTAGCCAATGGGAGATGCCAATGAGAGGGATGTACCCAAATAATCACCCCTCTTATGAAGATAAGTGCCTAAATCTGGGCTGCAAGGAGGCACCTATCTTGCTTGCAACCCACAGATCCTGGGGAAGATGAGCACTCTTCCACTGAAGTCACCTGTGGGGCCTGAACAGGTAGGCTTGTGCAGACTGTTTAGATCTACATAAAACAGCCAAGGAGACACCCCTCCCTTATAAGCTTTAGCCCAGTAGTTAGGATACTCACCTGGGATGTGGGAGATCTCTAGTTCAAGTCTATTTTTCTGCCTGATGAGAAGGGTTTAGAATAGAGAACTACCCCCTGTCAGGTGAGTACACTGGACTATGGGATATTCTAAGGTTGGACTCCCTCAATCTCTCCTACTGAAGTTCCACTTTAATTAAATAATTGAATGTTAATTGGGCCAGAGAAAGAGCTCCAGTGACTCTACAGTCATTGTTCTCTTCCTTCTCCTCCCCTCCCCTCCCCGCACAGCTGTTTTGTGCACATCTAGGTAGCTCCTAAGAAAACCTATCAGATCAGGCCCCACAGGAAGGTTAGGTGGAGGAATGCCCATCTTCTCCCAGTGTGTGGATTGCAGTGGGCGTTAGATAGGAGATAGGCATCCAGACTCCTAGTGGGAAGCAGAAACAGAGGCGCTTAGGGAATTTTTTTACGGAAAATGTAGGCGTCAAGTGAGTTTAGGCACCTACGGGGTTAGGCAGCTGCAAGGTGAGAGCTTTGTGGATCACAATAGAGCCTAAAAACAGGACTTAGGTGCCTAAATGCCTTTGTGGATCCAGGCCAAAGATACTAATTAGGGAGGGGAATGGTAACAAACAGGGCTTGGCTACACTTGAAACTCCAAAGCACTGTCGCGGGAGCGCTCTCAGGGCACCGCTTTGAAGTGTGAGTGTGGTCGCGGCGCCAGCACTGGGAGAGAGCTCTCCCAGCACTGCATGTACTCCACCTCCCCGTGGGGATTAGCTTGCAGCGCTGGGAGCCGCGCTCCCAGCACTGAGGCACTATTAACACTGGCACTTTGCAGCGCTGTAACTTGCTGCGCTCAGGGGTGTGTTTTTTCACAACCCTGAGCGAGAAAGTTGTAGCGCTGTAAAGCGCCAGTGTAGCCAAGGCTCCAGATGTGAAACTGGATCCAAATCTGAATGCTCCCCCAAGGGGTTGTTTGAATTCTGGATCTTGCTCAGGCTGCTTATAGAGAGAGCTCTAAGTTGGAAAGTTTAGATCCAAATGATCTGGCCTGTCCATTAGTCCATGGATTTGATCCTGTACGAGCATTCTATCCTGGAATTCGTCTCTAATGCTGCTGCATGCAGGTGCATTCTGTAACAATACATGGGATTGTAGTGATTATACCCTTTTACCCTTTTGGTCATTGATATATAATGAACTGCAGACTTCAGAGGGGGAAAACTGGACAAAGAGGAGGAAAATGTCCTTGCCTTTCCCTGAATGGTGGCTGAGAACAAGTGCACGCTGCCATGAAATGTAGGTGCTGCTTGACTGATAATTCTAGGCACTTGAAAGAGCAGCTTGTGTTTTTAGTTCACACGTGGCCACCTTTTTCTGACCTTGCCTGGATCTCAAAGCTGCCTTAATCCCCTCTGCAGGAGACTTCTCTAGCAGTGTAATCACTTAATTTACGCCCACCCAGGGTTGCTGTCAAAGGGAGTCTATGAGGAGTGACTCTTTATTGCTTTTGTTGGGGAGTAGGAGGAGAAACCACTGTAGACTAAAGAGAGAGAGGGAAGGAGAGAGAGAAATGGCCATGGAAAAGAAATGCCCAAATATGTCCTTTCAGTGTCAGTGTGTTCCAGGGAGTGATCATCATAATGAGGGGCATATTTGGGAGTGACTATACAGTGCATGCATGTGAGATTTATATCTGAGAAGATGGAGGGCTCACAGAGTGAAGAGGAAAAATCAAGACCCTATGCTCATTACCATCCAAATTTCCTCTTCTCTTATAGAGAGGGAAGCAGTCTGAAGGACTTGGCATTTTCTATTCTATAAGCAAGATGCTTTACACACCACACACCATACATCTCAACTGTGTATTATTTTACAATTAATCCTGGACTTTGAAAAAAAATAGTTATTTGTTTGTATAAAAGCTTCTTCTCTCAGGATCGATATGTGGCAGCACAAATTGAAAAACAAACTTAGCCTAAAAAGCAATAATTTGCAATGCACTGGGACACACACACAGAATTGGAAGGTCTGCCTGTATTAATTCATGAAAAGAAAAAAAAACCTTCTGAACCAAAGAGCCGCTGGCCTTTTAAAGTTTCAGAACAAATGTGTCCTTGACAGACATATTAAGGGTAACTACAAAAGAGAAGTTACCTTGCCAGAACAGGCAGGGAACTAGAAATATGAGGAAGTATAATTTTCCCCATCTGCAAAGATCCACAAGTGGAATGGGAGAGTGGGTGACAGGGTCAGACATGTGTGTGGTGCTGTCACCTTTTGAGGGTGCTCCATGGAGTCGGAATCGGTGAAGAGCAAGAAGAAGGGCTACAGGAATTGAGCAGACTGGGGGATGGATGAGCAATGGGCAGCCCTGGGCTGGGTGGAAATGTACATTGTCACAATCTCATTGAGCCCCCTCCAAGATAGGTATCCCTCTGTACAGAAGCCTGGGGAATCAGCCATGGTCAGAGGAGTCTCTGCTAGTGGAAGCTGCCAGGAGCACAGAGCCAATATGGAGACACAAGGCCTCCAACAGATGGCTTAGCCTGCAGCAGGGCCCTAAAGACCAGGCTCATTCCATGGCACAGGGGGAGGAAGTAAACTCCTGCCCACACACACACACACACACACCCTCTTCTCTTTCAGGAGAAACTGTTGTGAGCGGGGCCCTCATAGATAATTCTTCCCCTTTGTGTCAGGTGCTGTCAACCCCAGCCCATGGAGAGAAGCTGTCCTCCACACATCTGGGCTCGTTTATAAACAACTTAGATAGCTATTCCTTTCAGCTTCAGGTTTAGCCTGCTCTAGTTCTTGCCCTGCAAAGGAAGGGGGAGAAAGTCGCAGACAATAAGAAATAAATCAAAACCATTCCAACCCAACATTCTCTGCTTCCCCCCCACAGTTCAAACTACCTTCCAAATAGCTGTGTAGTCAGATTTCATGTTAGTATATAGTTTATAAAGGGGGCTCAGGACAAACAAACACAGCACAAAAGTCAACAAACACAGCACAAAACAAACAAACACAAACACAAAAGCTACCACAAAAGGCTCCTGAAAGAGAATTCCTAACCCCAGAGAAGTGCCAAGACACTCCTTAAACAATGACCATTAACAGTTGCAACTGATTTCTCTGCATCCTGGATATTTCTAGACCTCTCTGCATCTGCTCAGTGTTCAACCATCTTATAATCACATTTCTGACTTAAGCAAGGTGGGACAAATTCAATGGAAAATTAATTGGAAGAGGCCTTCATGTCACAGAGCAGAAATTAACCAAGAAGTTTTAAATTCATCCTGTTTCCAAAGGCCTTCTCTCTCTGTATTGCTGTTCCCTATGTCCCTGTGCACACCCTCAGTCTGTGGACGGGATGAGAAATACCTGATTTCTCTTGTGGCTCATCAGACTAGACTAGAACTGCACATAGTTAGCTGGAATGGACAGACATCGCCCACAGAACTCTTTCCAAGGGCTGGACTGTGTGAGGTCCTCGTTTCAACTCAGCAAGTAATTAAATCCTTGTCAGCCAAGGATGCTTAGCTCACTCCAGCCTCCTACTTTTGTTTTTGTTTTGTTTTGTTTTTTTAAAACAAGTAGCAATTTTCTATCCCTGTTCTGTTTTGAAAAAGCAAAGGAATTATATGGAATTAATTTCCCCACCGTTGCCACCATCACAGCAGGAAAATAACTGTGAATCCTTCCCAGAATGCAGTGGGGGACTGAGTAATATTTTTCCTACGTTTGGTTGGGTATTTTTCAAAGGATTAATGAAAAACATTTTTTTTTAAACTGGTCATCAGCATCAAAAGTTGTTTACTACTTGTCAGTGTGTTTTCTCCTAGAGCCCCTGCTTTGCTTTCACACTTATAGAAGTGTGACCATAACCTGGAGGATATGTGTGTGAGGGGAGGCCATAGAAATGAACCCTGTCTTCAGTCACCATCCTCCTCAACACTCCCCTTTCTCCATCCCCTGAGGCTTCCGCTGCTCTCAGCATTTCTGTTTCAGGCTGATTAAAAACAACACAATGCAATTTTATATTTAGAAATGGGCCTATATCAAAATCCCGGGGCTGAATGCTCCCACCGAAAACAACTTTGGATCCTGATCCAAACGCAAACTTTTTTGCTTAATTCCCTCTCTGCTTAGGGTGGGGGAAGACTAAGCTAGTGGTTGAAATAGTGGACTGGGAGTCAGGAGACCCATGCTGAATTCCTGGGTCTGCTACAGGTTTCCTACGTAATCTTGGGTAAGCAACTTTGTCTATGCCTCTGCGCCCTGCATCTAAAATACAGATAATAATCCCTACCTCATGGGGGTGTTGGAAGGATAAATTCCTTCATCTTTTGTAGGGCACTTGGACACAACAATATGGGGAATGCCCACATAAGAATTTAGTTCAATACACTTTGTCACCATTCTCTTCCCTAAGACTTTGAACAATATGGGGACACCTCACATAAGGAATTCACAGCAGTGCTTAATTCTTGAAACCAGCATTGCTTAGAACCAACCAGGTATAGCAGCAGACACACACGCTAATAACCCTGATAGAACTGGGCATTAAATAGCAATGGGTGAACTGCAAAACACTTGACTATTGACACTTGACTAGTTTAGCTGCACTGCAAATTTGAATATTCTGTAGATCTCTTGAAGTCCCTAAAATTGGAATGGAAATCTTTGAGAACAGCATGTCTGGTTGAGATTTCTGATGCTTCAGTATTCAGTCATGGAAAGAATACCCCACGTATAGCCTTTCCTCCCTGCCTCCCCTTTTCCCTCTTCCCCCAAGTATTTCAGCACTTCTCCTTCTTGGGCAGGCCAGAAACCAGAAGCAAAAAAACGTATCTGAACCTTTCAAAGGCTGATTTTTTAGTTTGATTCTAGAAACTGGTTGAAAAGCATGGAGAACAGTCTATTTTTCCTAAACTAGTTTTGAGCCATAGAACCCCTATACAGCAGAGGTTCTCAACCAGGGTATGTGTATCCCTGAGGGTATGCTGAAGTCATCCAGGGGGGTACATCAACTCATTCTAGATATTTGCCTAGTTTTACAACAGGCTACATAAAAAGCACTAGCAAAGTCAATACAAAGTAAAATTTCATACAGACAATTACTTGTTTATACTGCTCTATTTACTATACACTGAAATGTAAGTACAGTAGCTGTATTCCAAAGGATTTATTTTATAATCACATAGTAAAATGAGAATGTAAGCAATTGTTCAGTGATAGTGTGCTGTGACATTTTTTAATTTTTATGTCCAATTCTGTAAGCAAGTAGTTTCTAAGTGAGGTGAAACTTCAGGTACGCAAGACAAATCAGACTCCTGAAAGGGATACCGTAGTCTGGAAAGGTTGAGAGCCACTGGCCTACAGGAAGTACGTAATTTTCACAACCTCAATTTACATCAATCAGCAAACAAAATAACAAATGAGCAACATAAGATTCAACTTCAGAAGCTCCTTTCTAGGTGTGTTTACAGGGCTTTTGCATGCAATTCTTGAAGCTCCAATAATTGTTTTCTTACAGGAATTGCTCTCCCTCTCTCTTCTCAGTTTTTCAATCCACTGCATTGTTCAGTAAATTAAATGTCCAATGAAGCTGCCTGATGTTCACTTGCTTGTAAAATCACTATCCAGTCCAAGTTAATATTTCAGACAGCCACTAAACATGTCCACACCAGTGATTAATACTGGGTGGTTTTTTAAACAACCTAATGAATACATATATTGAGATATATGCATTTTATCACATCAGGCTTTGCACTAGTTCCTTTGGGATACATTTTATGGATGCAATAAGATTTTTACAGCATCTGGAAATCCTCAGGTACAGAAAAGTAGATTTATATACAATCTAATTTTACAAATGTGCTGTTCCATCAGTGGTCACCAGGTCACCAGAGTTGAATATATGCTGCAAGGATTCAAAATAACCTATGTAAAGGAATTGTCCAGGTTTAATTGCAGAATTACTAGTTAAAATCTGGAGAATGCTGCAGTAAAATATGAGGTACAATACACATTTTAAAGAAAATGTGTAGATATTTTAAATGTGACTGATCATGCCTATTAACTTAATTCAGCTGTTCTCTCAGTAGAGAGGTAGGGGTATTATCAGACTTGGTAGGTCCAGGTATGACCTCATTTCACATTTGTAATATGTCATATATTAACATTTTTATCGTAAGCACAGATAGTTAAATGCAAACTTAAATTCCCATTATAACCTGACCTTTCTCAGTTGCTCATAACTTTCTCGAACAAAATCTTTTTGGATTCACTCAATAATGGAAATTCCTTGAACTAGAGATACTTGTCCTGTAGATAGCACAAGGACTGACCCTGATTGTCATTACACTGTGGCCACTTTCCACCATTCTAGAAGTGTAAAGGGATTTTTAAAGTGGGTACAAATATAATTTACTCCTACTTTAAGGTCCCTTTGCACTGCCAGAGTGGTGGAAAGTGACTTACAATTAATGACAGTCAGACCCTCTGTCAGGGTCATCAGAACTAAATAGACCAAATACTGCTCTCAGTTGAAATAACTGGGAGATGTATTTGTGTAATCCTACCGCAGAATTTAGTCCCAGGTAAGGCTGGGCTAATCAATGACTATGCAAAATTGGGAGGGACATAACAAGCTATGGATATTTAAAGGCCTGATTTGCCTTTCGTGTTAGTATAACATCATTGACATAAACAGATTTCTTCCTGATATACACTGCTATAAGTGAGAGGAGAGTCAAGCAATACAGAGAGAGAGGGATTGTTTAGCAGAGTGCAAGGGGTTGCTAGAAATAATAGGTGGGATTCTCAAAATTTCCTCAGTGAATTGTGAACACAAGTCCCATTAAAAGTCAATGACATGCCAATGTAGAATCATTCTCTACTCTACAGAGTCATAGAGTTTCAGGCCAGGAGGGAACACCAGTTCATCTAATCTGAACCTCCTATAAATCATAGGCCACCAATGCCACCCAGCACCCATACACTGAACCCAACAACCAAAATTAGATCAAAGTGCGAGAGCCCACAGGAGACTAGACTATTATGTGCCACAGGCAGAGCATGGGGAGTGGGGGTGGGAGGCTCTTTCTAGTAGTTGCCAAACAGATTATACTTTAAGGGTTGTTAAGAGTTAATGCCAGAACAAGTAGCTTTAATAGCTGTAACCTGGTCTTCTTGGGAGAGCTCCAAAACCCACCTGAACCTGGAGGGCATTAAGTGGTTGGTTTAGATAGGGCAGTGGACTTGGGTCCTAGTCATCAAGATTTCACCCCTCACTCAATCAAGAGAACAAATTCTTGAGGCAGATGCATTCACAAGGACCAGAAAAAGGGCAGTGGTGCAGCTAGCCCTATCACCGTGACACCCTTCAACTCCCCATCTGTTTTGATTTAGCTAGTTTAGATGAGGAAAATATCTCTCTGCACCTACTGCACAGCTGTTTTGTGCCTTGTGGGGAGAGGATTCCAGCCACCAAACCTCCCTACAGAAGTTACTCGTTCAGGCTGCACCCAGGGCACAGGATTTTGCACTAAAATCAGAATCAGAATTCTGAATTTCTAAATCTACTGATTTAAAATCATTAATAAAATTAACATCAGTTATTGAAATCACATGCACACAGCCCTACAATAACAAAGTAATGTAGAAGACTGCAACGTAAGAAATCGAATTTATTTCAAGATTCCAAGAGGTTATTATAAAACACTATGAGTAAAGAACAATGCCTTCTTTTAATTATGGTAAATACCTTGACAGTGCCCTTACAGCAGTAAAATACAACATACTGAACAATCCATTTCTATCAATTACATGCAGCTAAGATACCCGTCTTAAATTCTCCCATGGCTTCAGACAGTCACTCCAGCTCTTCCATTTCCCATCCTATTCCTGTGGATTCTTCTCCATGGGCAAAATCTTGCCCCAAAGAAGTCAAAAGAAGTTTTGTCACTGACTTCAGTGGGACCAGGATTTCACCCCAGATGTTTTCTTTGCTTTAACATCTTCCTGCCCTGTTGGGTTCCTTGTAATACTTTATTCCATTCCTTGTCACACACTCCATTAATTTCCCCCATCACTGACAAACAACTATTTCTGGCATACACAGGAGGTGGCAAAGGATGTTCAAATCCTTGCCAAACAATGTTTTCACACAAGTGGTTGTCTGTCGCGACTAGTGCAGCCATTGTGGGAGATACTGTGCCCGCATTCATTGCAGCAATCAGAGGCTAAAAATCCTTCACAGAAAATAGTTGGCAAAAGCTTCTGGTTATCTCTCATTTGACTGTGAGCTGGTACAGACCAGTCTATTCATCCACTCCTTATGCTAGAAGAGGCTGTGCTAGGATTTCAATTTAGTTCTCCAATTGATTTTTCTGCTGTGCTAATCTAATTGCTGCCCAGATGTATAGCTGGCTTTTCAAGTAGCAATGGAAGAACCTAGATCACTTTAGAGATGCAAAGTCACTTTAGAGATTCAAAGTCACTTTAGGACAGTCTCTTCCCCCCAAAAAAGTGCTGCTAAACTTTTACAACTTCTGTAAAAATATTGACGATTTGGGAAACTATTTGGACTGTTATACAAGTGTGTTAAAATCCAATCATGGTACATCTCATGGCAATAAATCGATGAATATGGATTTTAACAAGTCCTAGATTTACAACAGTAAATTTTGTTGGCTTGATCCCCCAGTGTTAAATCCTTCAGCAATGCGCTGCTGCCTTGGCTATCGCTTTTTAGCATCCTTCTCCAAGGATGCCTTGTCAACCTCTCTCCACTCCTAAAGGTCTCCCAGGTAAAATCTGTCTCTAACTATTTCTCTCTGCCTCCTTGGACATTTATCTTCAAATCATGGCTCCCCCTTTTGTTTGTCTTCAGTCAGATTGTTGTATTGTCCTGACTGATGTCTGATACAGAGAGGAGAAAAATATATAGACATCCTGGAAAAATAGGGTCCCCTAGTATAACACAGGTTAGGAACCAAATGGTTAATTCCACTCTGGATGTAAGGGAGGTAGGAGTGGCACGGAGGGGAGAGAGGGCCTACATTAAAAGTTACTGAGCACTCTCAATCAATAATTCACATAAACAGTAGCTTCTCCAAGATACAGTAGTAGTGTATTTTTAGCTCTGTTACTTTTAACGCTTAACAACTTTCTTACCAAATTCTGAAACGTTTATGTTCAGGTTCTGCAAATTCTGATATTTTGCAGAACTTTGGTCAAAAGCAGAATCCAGATCCACACTTGAATTTCTCTTGGTTCTCTTAGTCCTAATCCAGACATGCTCCAAGTCTCCTGACTCTGGCACAGTCCAGAAACATTGTACATACCATGTGTTGACTGGAGTAGACATTCAATATGTGGCAGGGTATAGAATATATATATATACACATATATACATACACAAACAGTCTAAGATTATTCTTGCTATTTTAGTATGTTTGCTATTTTCTTGATCAGCTTGTCAAGTTCTCACATCTATTTTGTACAAAGAACCATATCCTAAGCTATCAGGAACAGATGCATGCAGACAGCTATTTCCTCTTTAGTCACCCATTGTAATTGTTGCAAACAGCGTGTGTGTAATTAAAACACTATTCTTAGTAATTAATTTCTGTACCTTGAAGAACTTTGGAGTGAGACATTTTAGAAGCTGTATGGGCACAACTTGCCCTTAATCTCTGCTAGGAGCTGGCAGTGAATCTCTAAGAAAACTCCATGGGCTTGCTAAAACAAAATCTCAATCTGTCCATAAACTATTCACACATACACAAAGCTATTATGCAATGCCCTCAGGTTGAGACCCAAAGCAATGAATTCAGGGAGAGGCCGCTGAAAGAGGAAACATAACACACTGTGTAGTACCTAAGCATGAGAGGATGCCTTAAAGGGTAATTAAGATGACACCCTGTTAACGCTAAATACTGCAGAACAGCTGGCATATTTCCCCCTGGACTGTGAATTTCTGAACGTTAGTGCTTTGTCATCCCAACCTTACAGTACTCACTCTCTCTCCATCTCTTTGTAAATTACATGAGAGATTGATCTTCATATGGAAGCCAATATATAAATGCATTTGATTACATTAGCTTTCATTTTCTCAAACTAAAGTTATTTTTTTATGAGACTATAAATTTGGTTAGTAAAGGTAAGAGCATTGACATAATATACTTAGACTTCTGTAAGGTGTTGGTACTGCATAACATTTTGTTTAAAAAACTAGAAAGATATAAAAATTAACTTTGCACACATTAAATTGATTAAAAACTGGCTAGCTGATAGGTCTCAAAATGTAATTGTAAATGAGGAATCATCATCAAGAGGGTGTATTTCTATTGGACTCCCACAGGGATCAGTTCTTGGCCCTAGATGTTTAACGTTTTTATCAATGAGAACATAAAATTGTCACTGATAAAGCTGGCAGATGACATAAAAATTGAGGGAGAGGCAAATATTGAAGAGGATAGGTCACTGATTCAGAGCAATCTGGATCACTTGGTAGGCTGGGCACAAGCAAATAGTGCGTGTTTTAATATGGCTAAATGCAAATGTTTACATCTTGGAACAAAGAATGTAGCCTGCACTTACAGAATGGGGAACTTTATTTTGGGAAGCAGTGACCCTGAAAAACATTTGGGGCTTGTGGTGGATAATTAGCTGAACATGACTTCCCAGTGTGATGCTGTGGCCTAAAGAGACAATATCATCCTGGGATGCATGAACAGGGTAATCTCAAGTAGGGGTGAAGAGGTACTTTTTACCTTTGCATTTGGCACTGGTGCAACCGCTGCTTGAATACTGTATCTAGTTCTGGTAGCCACAGTTCAAGAAGGATGCTGATGAACTGGAGAGAGTCCAGAGAAGAATGATAAACTAGGGATCAGTTTGCACCGATGGTCATCCATTTACATTTTCAAGCCTATCTCTGAAAGGAAAAGATATAGAAGCTTAGGGCCAGATCTTCAGCTAGTGTGAATTGTCATAGCTCCATTGAAGACAACGGAACTACTCCGATAAACACCAGCTGCAAATCTGGCCCTCAGTGTTTTAACAAATAAAAGCTGAGATTCTCTTTGACAATCCCCCAAATTAGGGTTGGTCCCATAACTATAGTCATTGTAGCCTACAATAGCCTGCTATGCTGCCCCGATTCTGCATAAGCAACAATCCTCAGTTTCTATCAGTACATTTTTTGTCAGGGATGGTCTTCTACTGTAATTCATTGTGTACAAATCAGGATCTGCTATCTGTAAAGTAATTAAACACCAAGGAGTTAGAGGAGATAAATATTTCCAGTGAATTACATGTTCAAAACCCTCAATTAACCTGTTAGCTCCAGGTCATGTCGAAATAATCTCCTAGTTAAAACCAAAATATGGCACTGCTATTCTCAAATTTTACCAGAAATTCTATGACTAGGATACAGGATTAAGAGGAATGAGTGACTATCTAAAAGATTAGCAATTTGGTTTGGATAAGCACCCACACAAGTTTGGCTGCTTATCCAAATGTATCCAAATTACTTTGGTCTGAAACTCTTGCAAAAACAAGGTGTGCCAAGAAATTTGCGCTAGCTTTGGTATTGGTTCAACCAGAAGTAGATGTGTGAGAAATATTTCCAACAAGAGGAAAGGACTGAAAATTAGAGGGTGGTTTGATTTGATTTGATTAGCTCAAGTTTGCCACTTTATTTTTTTGGCTCGAAAATAACCCCTTTCCTAGGGATGTAGGGATATTAAAGAAGGTACTAACAGTGATTCCCCCAAGTGACAGAGACCCCCTAGGTTCACCAAGTACAAAAAAAAACCCAGGTTCACCAAATACAAAAATCTTTTAAGTTCTTATGTTAAAACGTGTAAGATCCTGTCTGCAGAAAACACTGATTGTATCTGTCCTGTGAACAGGGCCGGCTCTACAGTTTTTGCCGCCCCAAGCAGCACGCCAAATTGCCGCCGTGGGTGGCGGGGGCAGTCCATGCGCCCTTAGAGTAGCAGGCGCGTTTCCGCGGTGGCAGCAATTCGGTAGCAGCTTCTATGTTTAGCTGAAGCTGCCTCGGATAGCTAAACATAGAAGCTGCGCCGAATTGCTGCCGCTGCAGAAACACGCCTGCCTCCCTAAGGGCGCACAAACTGCCCCCCCCGCCCATGGCGGCATTTCAGCATGCTGCTTGGGGGCAAAACAAGGGGGACTGCCGCCCCTTGCAGAATGCTGCCCCAAGCACCAGTTTGGAATGCTGGTGCCTGGAGCCGGCCCTGCCTGTGAAAGATACTCTATTACTATGTAAAACTTACAAACAAGTTAATTGACTTTGTCCTTGAAGTAAACACTATGTTAGCCTTAAGCTGTAATGGATACAACGTAAACAAACAGACTCCCACCCTCTGTGATTACAGGGCCGGGAATGTCATAGGAATTACATCTCAGAAGTGGTGGAGACAGTAAATTAAAATATGGTTAAGATATGGAATGTATGTTGATGAATGTTTGAGGTATGTAAATGGTTAGGGAGGTGCCAGCCTAAAAAGGATCCATCAGCCGAAGAATGTGTCAAGTGGACCACCAGACAACCCCAGGAAGGTAAGCTGGGATCCACCCCAAACACCTGGAAGGAATGTGCCACTTTAAACAATGTGGAGCCACCAGGAATGTGCCATCTACTGATTAAGCCAGCAACAGCAGGATGAAATGGTTCCCATAGACTAACATAGGAATTAATTCCTATAAGAATGGGCTCTAAAGACTGAGGACTTTGAGTCTATGGTTCTGCTGCCAGCCTCCAGGAGCATCAGGTGCATCTAACACAGACTCGGTTCCATCCTCATGACCAAGATACCTGGCCAGTAACTTGGCATGAGCAACGTATAAGCTGGTAACTATAACACCTATACAGAACCTGAATGAATGATTGTGTGAATGTGTATACATATATATATATGTGCGTGTATAAGAAATAAGTAATGATAGGAATAAGTAGTTAAACAACGTTGTTTGCTTTTATCTTTTGCTTTATTATTATGTTTACAATTAATGTGGCATCTTTGCCTTATCCCTCTTAATAAGATCCTGCTGGTTTTTATTATATTGGTATAACAGGGACAATGCATCCCCCCTGACCAAATGGTCTAATCTTTTTGAAGCAGAGACTGTCACTTATTATATATTTATATTACACATAAAAACAACTACATTAAAAGAACGTTTTTAAGGTTGCAAAGTCAAGCACTCCAAAATTAAGAAATCTCAGAATTAAGGCAACTGTAATTCAGCCCCCTTCTGTTTATGCATTATAATACAGACTTTTAAAATTTGTTCACATACTGTTTTTTCTGCAGGACCCTGGCCTCATTCAGTGCACAGAATGGATGACACTCGCTCACTGAGCAGCTGTTCAATACTTTCATTTCTCCTCATTGTTCAGTGTGTGTGACTCTAGACCTTATTTACTGCACACTAATCAAAACCTGTCTAGATGACAGAACTATTAATTTTCTCATGGGCTTTTCACAGTACCCCTGTGAGATGAGCTAGTATTATCGCCATTTTACAGGTGGGGAGCAGAGGGACAAAGAGATTAAGGTCAAAAGAAACCACTAATTTTGGATGGTCGAGATGCTTAGGATCTGATTTTTCAATCAACTAGCATTAGATAGGACTTTATATGTTCAAAGCACAGCTCTCATTGACTTCAGTTGCAGCTGTGAGTGCTCAACACTTCTGCAGATCAGACCCCAGGGTCTCAAAACAAGCACCTAGAAAATAAGGAACATACAACTAGTGACCAATTTGGTTTAAGTGACTTGCCTGCCCAGCATCACAGACAAACTCTGTGGGAAAGCCAGGGACAGAATCCAATTTCTAGGGCAACTTTCAATCGCCTTAACAATGGGACTGTCCTTTCTCTTTCTGCAGTCCCTGCCTCATTCACTAACACATTCCCACTACTGCAACAAATGAGTTGGGGGGGGGTGTGTCCTATAGAAAGCAGCCTCCTTTATTATACAACTCTGATGCAATCCCAGCTGCTGTGCACTGAATGAGGCGGAGTCCTGCGGGAAAAAAAATATTTGATCGTGTTTTCTTTAGTCTCTTTCTTGGAAACAGCTGAGCTGTTTTCACTGAAATCAAAATAGTAGTAGTAATAATAATAATAGTAATTAATTAACAATGCAGCTTGAGACAAACAGCCAGTATGGGAAATGATAGCCCAAATGCCTATAGTTTGGCTAAGTTTTATAAGTAACTAAAAAACAGGGTCTTATAATGGGAAATTTCAGGCAACCTTAATAATAAGGGGTTCTATCATCATCATGCGCACCAATAAGAGAGCCCAGTACAATGAGGTTCCAGTCCTTATTGAGGCCTTAGGTACTACCATCATACAAATAATAATTCCAAAATCAAAGGGGCTAATTCTGCTCTAGTTTCCGGCAGTGTCAATCTGGAGTGACCCCAATGGAGTTAGTCCAAAGTTACTCTGGTGTATGAGAAAGTAGAATCTGACTTAAAATAAATTAACTTTTTGGCATATTTTCAATAGCAAAATAATCATTGTATCTAATTTTATCCTTTGCTTTGGAAATTGCTCACCCCTTTTTTCCAAATTAGCCTCCGTTTTCTCATCCATCAGATATGCAGTAAAACATAGTTAGTTTCCCATATATTTGTTGCTGGGGCGGATGAGGAGTGGACATAGGCATAGACTTCTCCTCCTCCTCATGGGTATTTGACCCCCTCCTCCTAACTTCGCCCCTTCCTTGAGGCCCTGCCCCTGCCCTGCCTCTTCCATGCCCCTATTCCAACCCCTTCCCCAAAGTTCCAACCCCAACTTTGCCCCCTCCCTGCCCCTATTCCAACTGCTTCCCCAAATCCCTGCCCTGGCCCTGCCTCCTCCCCTGAGCATGCCACATTCCCACTTCTCCCCCTCCCTCCTGGAGCATGCTAATGCTGCCAAACAGCTGTTTGGCAGCAGCCAGGGGAGAAGCTCTGGGAGGTAGGCGGAGGAGCTGGGACAAGGGGGAGTCAGAGGGAACTTGGCGGCTGGTGTGTGCAAGGCACCCACTAATTTTTCCCCATGGGTGCTCCAGCACCGGAGCACATGGAGTTGGCACCTATGAGTGGTGGGATCGGTTGACTATTCTGGAGGGACTCATTATTATTTCTGTGGTTAATTTATTTCTTGGAAAGGGATGAGTGGTCCGATTTCATGTTAGCGTGGAAATTAGTTATGGAAAGGCACCCCAGATAGAGCACACTTTTTAACATTTTCTAATGGGTAAATAGGTAAAAAATTAGGGAACAGCATGAGGCATTTTTTTGAATGTTTCCCGCTTTTGAAAAAGAAGACTGAGAGGTGACTTGATTACAACATTTAAGTACCTTCACAGGGAGAAAATATAGGGTACTAAAGGGCTTATTAACCTAACAGGGAAAAGCAGAACAAGAACCAATGGCTAGAAATTAAAGCCAGACAAATTCAAATTAGAAATAAAGCACAGTGAGGGAGGTTAACCACTAGAATAAACTACCGTGGAAAGGGTGGATTCTTGGTCTCTTGAAGTTTTTGCATCAAGGCTGGATGCCTTTCTGGAAGATGTGTTACCAAACACAAGTTATTGGGCTGAATACAGCAGTGATGGGGTGAAATTTGAGAGCCTGTGTTATAACAGAGGTCAGACTTAATGATCTAATAGGCCTTCCTAGCCTTAAAATCTATTAACTTAGCACAGCTGTGGGGAATTTTTTTGTCTATTTCCCCCATGCACCTGTGCCAGTGGATTGAAATGTTGACCTTCCATGATGGCAATCTGATTCTGCAGTTCTCCTGAGTGGAGATTTCCAATGGCACCATACTGTGCCATTATTCTGGTATGTCAGTTGAGGAAGAAGAGGGAGCCCCCTCATTCGTCAATAAATCAGAGGACACTCGTGCAGTTAAGAATCCCTTAATTAAAGAATCTTGCACCAGTTTCCAGTCTTGGCTATTCTGAGACACTGACTGAGCCTGACTGTATAACTATTTTAATGCAACAAATATCACCATGGTATAACACTTAGCATTTCATTAGCAAGGAAGGAATATCAGAGAGCAAAGCAATGTTGAGACAAACATCTTCACAGATACGTTGAATGACAATTTTGCTCATTTCAGAATTCTCTGGCCCTTTATCCATGGGCAGCAGAGTTCTCTGGGAAGGGAAAAGTTTTTTCTTTCATTTGGCTATCCTCTTCCTTTTATTTAGGCTCCATTTTTGTTAAAATAGGTGAAACTCTTTTGGCACCAGCACATTCATATTTGAAGAAGAAAGAATGTGGACTTTGCCTCCTTGTTTTGTTGCAGTCAGTGAGCAGTGCTGTTAAAAGCCCACATGTGCCAGCTCACTGCTGTTGCAGAACAAGGAGAATGTCTGGCAGCTTTCACTATAATGAGAGAGTAAAAGGTGCCTCCAACTCTTCCATTCCTGGTACAGGTTTAAACTGCTATCGGAATTTTAGATAAAAAATTCAGGGTGCACTGACCCAAATCATCCCTACCAGCATTGGCAGGAGCTGAGTACCTCTGCTCAGCCTAGTTCTGAATGTATTTTAGTTCTGCAGCAGACTGCTTACTGCACTAGTTGCTTCATTACATTATGGATGCTGTTGATGTAGAGCATTATGGACTGTCAAAGATACAATAAAGGACATTAATTATCTTATGAGATATTATGATGTAATTTACCGCTACAGACACGGGATGGCAAGTTCTGTCATGCAGTGTCTATTAAAATAAACTCAACTCCAGTCTCCTGCTGAGTACACCATGACAGTGTAACTGTACAGAAAACAGACCAGATTCACCCCAGCGCAATGCCACTGAATGCAACAAAATTACTCCAAGGATGAAACTGGCCCAATGGCTTTAAGGAAATTCCTTAAGTAACAGCTTCCTCCTCAGAATAGAAACTGAGGGGTGTGTGCTCTGGGACTGAAGATGTGACAGTCCTGTGTAATGGAATAGTACTATATGATATCGTCTCATATTGTTCCATGCGTTATGCAGGTACTGCCTCATAGGAAAGAACTGGCACAGTAAAGGAATGCTTGTTGCCATATGCACATAATTGAATATTTCTCTCTCCCCAGCATATAAAGAGGATATAATGTATGTCATCAATACAGCAAGAGATTTTGCAACATTATCTATGGTGGGGAGACACCCTGAGTCTTTTCCCTTTCTCATATGATTTCACTTTCAGCCATGTCACTGCAAGCTATTGACTGGATGTGTAGGTGTGGGGTGGGGGAAGGGAAAAATTGTCAAAGCTAGCATGCATTAATGATCTTCCTAATGCCCCTATTAATGTCTGTCACCATCACTCTCTAATGCAGTGCAGTCACTGCTCATATGATGTGATGAGTGATAAGCCAGTGCATGGCACTTTGAAAAGCAGTGAGGCAGATTCTGAACATCTGACTAGAATTACAGGCAAATTGGCTGAAGCTTGGCAGTATTCAAGCAGCAATCTGAACAACTGTGACTGATGTTCTCTGTTGTCACCACTTTCTGTGGTCCTGTGTGAATAGCACAGGGTTGGAAGTGTCTTGCAAATGCAGAAAATCTATGTCAGATTTTTTAAGTGGGTCACTTGTAACAGTCTAGAATTTCTCTTCTCTTTTTTCGAACAGTCACCACAGCTCTGAGGCTTTCCTTCAAAAAGATCAGTAACTTGCTCTGTCAGCTTTCTCCCACAACATTATTTGAGTATGTTATCTTTTTAGTATGCCTGTTTCAGAGTGTAACAGGCCATGTTCATTAAGGCTGTGCCATTTACTCTAACATGGCTCAGAATAACATGAGCATCCTACTGTTTCAAGCTTCTAAAGAAATATTGAAATTTAAAGGGAAGAGGGGGACCAAGCTTGGTCCACCCAAGCCTAGCTTTCTCTCCCCCGACATCCGCCATCCCAGAACACTGCTTGTTGGGGGAAAATACAGCTGCCTGATCTCAACAGCTGAACCTCACTTAATGTTCTGGAGAAAGGAGAACACGTTTCATTAAGGGCTGATGAAAATATGAAATAATTTAAACAGGGAGGAAGATTTATCATGATGGGGAATGACAGAGTGAACCCAGGGCCAACTGCAAGTGCAGGTAGTTTGGATATACTCAACACACTCATGCTGCTTCCAAAATCCACTGAAAATAAGAAGTGCAATCACAAAATTGGGTTTGTTCATTGGTCCTAGAAGAATCACCCTCCTCACCACTCTCCCCAGTCTCAGTGAGCCTGAGTCTGTTCTCGCTTACAGACTGTGGTGTCAATCAGGAGTAACTCCACAGAAGTCAAGTACATTATAAAGGTGTAGGGAATGGGGCCCAGAAGTTCCAGAAATAACAGCTGTGTTAATCTGGCTGCTGCTATGATGTAATTCCTGGCACTGCCCCTTCATTCAGAAGGAAATGCTAAGATGCTACCACAAGAAACATCAGTGTATGGTGATCAGTTTTGAAGAAGAACAGGTATCTTGCGTCACAGACAATGCTCTGATTAAATGCCATTATAGACTTCATTGCATGAGCTAAGGGAGAGCTGTTATAGTGGGTTTGGTTTTCAGCCCCCCCAGTGCAATAGCCTGGTTTCAGACATTAACCTAATTGCGCAGGCCCTATGTCAATATATGTGGTAACAGGTTTTAGAGCTAATCTCGTGTAAATCAACATTACTATTATAAAGCCTGTCTTTGAAGTATTATTATTATTTTTTTTTGTAGTGGTGCCTAGAGAGACAGACAACATCAGGGCCCCGTTGGGTTAGGCACTATACAAACATATAGTAAATGATTGTCCCTACCCCAAGAAGCATGCAATCTAAACCATTTATACTAGGTTTATGTTTAATGACACAGTTATACAATACGTTTCATCCCAAAGAATCCCCAAGTACTTCACATTAGACAATATCAGTGAAATGCAGCCCGGTCTTGGGTGGAGAGCAGCAACCAGCAAATACATAGCATGCTGCACTACAGCAAGGAGATTTTGGCCAAAAGGTACAAGAGCCAAAGGAGCACTAATATCTATACAGTATAAACAATGGCAAAGTATTCATGGTCTCATCTAAAAGGCTCTCACATTGTAAACTTGGGTCCATCTACTTCAGACAGCTGAAAGGTGTCATTGATCCTGCTGGGAATTGAAAGACTTGGTTACTGGATCCCTGCTGCTTTCTGAAGAGTAGCCCATCAAGGCACATCTCTAACTTACATCCTTTCCCCACTAGCATCTCTACCATTCAAAATCTCTCTGCATTGCAGTCCCCAATCACTGTTCAATGTTTTAAGTAACTATGCTTCCAAAAATGGCTTAAAATGCACTGTAAGCTGAAACATTCAAGGTCTGAGTCTATTACATAATAGACTAATAGATTTCTGTATTATTGTGAAACACTCCATCCAATAGTGGCTGTCAGGTTTCAGATGATTTCCCCCTCGTATCTTGAAAACCGGGTTGAGGCAATGTCTGCGATCATTCCAGGTGTCAGACAAAATTGGTATGAAAAAGTAATATAACTGATACTAGTATATGTCATTCTTTTTTCAACTAACAGCAGAATATGGGGGCTGGGTTGAAATTCATTTGAGGTGAATGAATTATTATTAATAACGTCCATTGAATTGAAAAAACAGATTTGTAGTACTCATGACAGAAGGATTTCAGGAGGAAGATGAAGTTTTACTAAATGGTAGATTTCTCCCACATAGGATCAAGGGAACCCCGTGAATCTGGAATACTTTTGTTGGATAATGTAGGATACAATTCTCTCCTACCCCCTATGGACCTGACCAGGGGTTCCAACCTAGCCCATAAGCTAGTAAATCTTGTGGTAGCCATGAGTGGGCTTGTCTACATCAGAAAGTTGCAGCGCTGGTGAGGGAGTTACAGCGCTGCAACTTTGAAGGTGTACACATCTGCAGGGCACCACCAGCGCTGCAACTCCCTGTTTGCAGCGCTGGCCGTACTCCCGTTTTGTCTCGGGTGTAGAGGATCCAGCGCTGGTGATCCAGCGCTGGTAATCCAATGTAGACAGTTACCAGCGCTTTTCTTGACCTCCGTGGAAGGAGGAAGCCTCTGGTAATCAAGCTGGTTTCCTTTCCCGGTTTGCTCTCTCGGTCCCGGAGCCACCCAGCAAACCGCAGGGAAGGAGACCTGCTTGCTCGGGGTTCCGGGACCGAGAGAGCAAACCGGGAAAGGAGACCAGCTTCGCCGCGGTTTGCTCTCGCGTTCCCGGAGCCAGCCAGCAAACCGCAGGGAAGGAGACCTGCTTGCTCGGGGTTCCGGGACCGAGAGAGCAAACCGGGAACGCCGCGGTTTGCTCTCGCGTTCCCGGAGCCAGCCAGCAAACCGCAGGGAAGGAGACCTGCTTGCTCGGGGTTCCGGGACCGAGAGAGCAAACCGGGAAAGGAAACCAGCTTCGCCGCGGTTTGCTCTCTCGGTCCCGGAACCCCGAGCAAGCAGGTCTCCTTCCCTGCGGTTTGCTGGGTGGCTCCGGGACCGAGAGAGCAAACCGCGGCGTTCCCGGTTTGCTCTCTCGGTCCCGGAACCCCGAGCAAGCAGGTCTCCTTCCCTGCGGTTTGCTGGCTGGCTCCGGGACCGAGAGAGCAAACCGCGGCGTTCCCGGTTTGCTCTCTCGGTCCCGGAACCCCGAGCAAGCAGGTCTCCTTCCCTGCGGTTTGCTGGCTGGCTCCGGGAACGCGAGAGCAAACCGCGGCGTTCCCGGTTTGCTCTCTCGGTCCCGGAACCCCGAGCAAGCAGGTCTCCTTCCCTGCGGTTTGCTGGCTGGCTCCGGGACCGAGAGAGCAAACCGCGGGGAAGCTGGTTTCCTTTCCCGGTTTGCTCTCTCGTCCCGTCCCGGAACCCCCCTTGAAGCCGCCCAACAGCGCTGCAGTGTGGCCACATCTAACACCACTTGCAGCGCTGGTTGCTGTAAGTGTGGCCACTCTGCAGCGCTGGCCCTATACAGCTGTACTAATACAGCTGTAACAACCAGCGCTGCAAAATTTTAGATGTAGACATGGCCACAGAGTAATCTGCATGGACACCCTGTACCTTTGCATTGGTCCTGGTCCCTACTAGCTCTCCTTAGAATCCAAGTCACCCTTGCCATTTGCTGACCTCAGAATCCTCCCTAACAGAGTGAAGTCTAGTCTGTGGAAGGGGAATGGTGATAATGCTGATCCTGTCCGTATTCATTTAACTTAACTACAAAAGATCCATAGGTTTGGGGGAAAGAGAGGACATGGCAAGAGAGTAAATCCCTCTCTGGTCTTCCTCACATTCCTCTCATGCAGAAGTCTATGCAGAAGACTATGGAGTCTGTGCAGAGGTGCTTCTGTAGGGTCACCAAAGGGAGAGAATAATGTTGCAGAGGCAATGATCTCCCTTCCCTGCCCCATGTAGCCTGAGTTGGGACCTGCTAGATCCTTGTAACCTCCTCTCACAGAACTGGACGGTACAATGTGTGGTGTTAGATGTGGCCACACTGCAGCGCTGTTGGGCGGCTTCAAGGGGGGTTCGGGGAACGCGAGAGCAAACCGGGAAAGGAGACCAGCTTCGCCGCGGTTTGCTCTCGCGTTCCCCGAACCACCCTGCAAACCGCAGGGAAGGAGACCTGCTTGCTCGGGGAACGCGAGAGCAAACCGCGGCGAAGCTGGTCTCCTTCCCCGGTTTGCTCTCTCGTTCCCCGAACCACCCTGCAAACCGCAGGGAAGGAGACCTGCTTGCTCGGGGGTTCGGGGAACGAGAGAGCAAACCGGGGAAGGACACCAGCTTCGCCGCGGTTTGCTCTCGCGTTCCCGGAACCACCCAGCAAACCTCAGGGAAGGAGACCTGCTTGCTCGGGGTTCGGGGAACGCGAGAGCAAGCCGGGGAAGGAGACCAGCTTGATTACCAGAGGCTTCCTCAGGTATGCTGGGATACCTGCTTATTCCACGGAGGTCAAGAAAAGCGCTGGTAAGTGTCTATACTTGATTACCAGCGCTGGATCACCAGCGCTGGATCCTCTACACCCGAGACAAAACGGGAGTACGGCCAGCGCTGCAAACAGGGAGTTGCAGCGCTGGTGGTGCCCTGCAGATGTGTACACCTCCTAAGTTGCAGCACTGTAACTCCCTCACCAGCGCTGCAACTTTCTGATGTAGACAAGCCCTGAGTTTGCTGAGAAAAAGCCATGCACTATCACTGAAGAACTTCAGTCTGAATGACACGTGCATTTCTGAGGGCATCCTTAGATTTGATCTGTATTTATTTGGATTGTCTTTTGAAATTATGCTATGGGAGGCAACCACAAACGCATCAGGCAACTAGTCCCTACCAGACTTTGAGACTATTTCAAAATGTAATAATTGACTGTATTTATTGTTAATTTGTATTATTTCTTTGTTACGCATCAACAGCATGTTTAGTGCTGTACAAGACATACCAAAAGGCAGTCTGTGGCACAAGGAACTGACAGTGTAAAAGGCAGACCCAGAAAGGACCAGATGAGACACACTAGATGATAAGAGCCTACATTAGATTGTAAGTGCTTTGGGGCAGAAACTATCTTTCTGTTCTGTTTTGTACAGCACCTAGCACCGTGGAGGTCCTGGGGGCCCCCAGACCTCAGATATGTAACACTGTGAGTAGGGAAGATATTGGAGTGGCGTAGGCTAGTTTTTGCTGTTCTGATGAGGAAGTGAGCCTTTAGGAGGGATTTCAGTAAGACGTGGCTGAGGGCCTGGTGTAGTGGGGTTTACGTGGTCCTTCAAAGCATGAGGGGTAATGTGAAAGGCAGCACAAGAGCTGTGTACCTTGTGTGGGTACATATACCTATGCAAACTGGCCGTGCAGTGTGCTACCAAAAAAGAAGAGTAGCATTTTACACTGTTTGCACAAGGGGTTAATAACTACACATGGGGCAAGATAAGGGAGCATTAGGTCCAAAGATGAGAGTGGCAGAAGGAAACTAAGGGGGTTCTGATGCTGGCGCTGACAAAGCAATAGGAATGACTCTATCCCTCCTCTTCTCTCTCCCCCTCACATTCTCTCCCTTCCCCTGCTTGATTGTGCTGCTGCAACACCTGTGAGATGTAATTAATGACTAATGATCACGTGATTCTTTGCCATAATAGGTCCATTCTTTGTTCAGCCGCTGTGTGACCCTGAGACTGCATGCATATCTGGTTTGGTTTCAACTTGCATACGTTTTGTCTTCAAGCCCTCTGCAGTGTCCATCGTCCTCGCATGTAAACTGCCTCTAAGAAATGTCACTTAATTGCAAACACTCCTACCTTTTAACAGAGTTCTGTGTTACAAGACTCAACATACTGACATTTCAGCCAGAGAGAACAGGGATTAGCATTACCCCTCCCCCTTTCAAATGCTCCAGTCCAGAGAATATGGGCTTGATTCTCCTCTCCCACTGGTGTAAACCAAGCGAAAATCTACTGATGTCAATGGACTGTAAAAGCTTTCTGTGCAGGGAGGGATTAAAGAATTTGGAGGCCCTGTGCACTATGGAAATTGCCCTCGCCACTGTCACTCACATTTGGTCCAACTGTCCTTCCTCTTCTGCCCCCAGACATGATAGAGGGGCGGCCTGGTTAAACCAGAGCCATGCTGCAACCCTGCTCTAGCTTTGCCCCAGCTGCTGCCAGCCCAGCATGGCATGAACAGGGGCCGTTCAGCAAAGTGCTCCCACCTCATACATAGAGCCCTGAGTTCCCCTCTCTGCCCACTCCACACACAGACCTCTCTCCCAAATGGTTCTCCCATTCCACACATACCCCAACAACCCTCCATCAGGCCCCACATGCATACTAGGAGTCCTGACATACATTCCGCTCACCACAACCCCCAACACCAGCCACAGACCCCAACATCCTGGCCCCCAAATTAATCACCTCCAGCATCTCCCTTTCTCCCCACAACTCCCTCCACCTCCCTCTAATCCCCCACTCGCCTGCAACCCCTCATCTTGCAGCCACCCCACTCACTCCCAGTCCCTCTCCAGTTCCCCCGGGACCTTCCTGGCCTCTCATCAGCAACCTGGTCACTCCACCCCCAACCCTGCCAGGCTCAATGCTCCACTCCCATCCTGGGCTAGGATGGCTCCTCCAGGTCCTGGCTGCCCAGGAGCTCCGCTTGCTCCCAACACGTGTCCTGTACTCCCACAACACAGGCCAAATGTGAGCAAGTGGCACTGTCACCTGGAACATGTGGGGGTCACAGCACTACTCAGGTTTGGCCCGTTGCAAAGCCACCCATAGATCTGGTGGTTCAGGGTGTGGCCTTGAGATGGGAGCCCTGTGCAAGTGTACTAAGTGCACATTGGTTAACCCAGGTCAGTTTGTATGGGAAAGAAGAGGTAGGCCTGTGTTTGTATATCCAGGCTGCCTGCTGTACATTACCACTGTGGTCCCAACAGCCTATATCCCAGGCTCTTGCAAAACCTCGAGCAAGGCCTGAAGGAGTACTTCATCCTAAAAGGGTAGAGCACAAACCAGTGCAGCTGTTTTCTTAATCTGATGGAAGGGCTGCAAACAGCCCTTCCTTTGGCTGTCACATGACTTTCTCAGTGGGTGGCATGGCAATCAAGTGCTTGACTGTTTGTTTTATAAGAAGCTTTAAACCCCTTTGCCTGACTTTGTTTAAATGTTTGAGTTCTTAGCACCATCTTTCTTGCCATGTGATTTATGATTATGTGTTGACCAGATACATCAGTATTAGCATTATTGCACACTACCTAGAAAACTTAACAGGCTGCTGAGATGAACACCAGACACACTTCCTTTAGAATTGTCTATATTCTGTTTTTCAGCAAAACCAGGTTTGTCTATGTGTGATTTTTAAATGTTCTTATTATTGAAACTGTTCATAGCAAAGGGTCAGTTTCAACCAATTTGCATTCTGAAAAGTCTTTGGGGAAAAAAACATTGTCAGAACATCCCACTTTTACACTTGCAATACAAAAAGTAGCATTTTTCAGGTTAAAACACCTTTGTATAGAAATTTCAGTTAATTAATAGTAAAATATGTTTTAAAATGGTAACAAGCCATTTCAAAATTACCAAAGTGAAATATTTAGATTGACTCAATGCTAATTTTTGTTTGGATTTTTGGTTTGGAAAATGTTTTGTGATTTGAACTTTTTATCCTGATATGGGGGGGGAGGGAAAATTTTTGAAATCTCAAAAATTCTTACAGGAGGGGAAAACAGTTTCCTGACCAGCTCTAGTAAGTAGCTCTCCTAAGAGAAGAGCTATATTTCCTCTGGGGAGGAAAGGCACTGAAAAGGCTTTCCCCAAGAAGAGAAATGGAGCCAGACCTGGAAGAGGAGGTGCTCTTAGACTTTGAGGAGCTAGACTGGAGCCAGGCCTGCCTGGAGAGGACAGTCTGGATCCAGACTGCATAGGAGAAAAGTCCTCTCAACCAAACCTGCCAGGAGGGAAAGAACTGAAACAGAAGGGAGAAGTTAGTCACATCTGTCCTGGCTGACAAGGAGGAGCTAAACTGGAGAAGACCAGCCAGGGCCGGTGCAAGGATATTTTGCGCCTAAGCAAATCTTCCATCTTGTGCCCCTCCCCCCCCGCCCAAAATCACATACATTATACACAATACACGGTCACAGAGTAACATGTTATAATTTAGAATGTATGTTTCCGCGCTTTAAGTTTAGCAAATTTAGAAACAAGTTCCTCCAAGTCAATGCTGTGAGCAATGTCATGTTCTAGTGACAAGGTAGATAGCCCAACAAATCTTTGTTGCAACATTGATGTTCGCATGTATGTTTTTATCAACTTGAGCTTCGAGAAGCTTCGCTCACCACTGGCCACAGAAACTGGGAGAGTCAAGAGGATGCGAAGAGCAATAACTGTGTTAGGGACACTATCTGTCAGCTGGGGGTCAGGGCTGTCAGGAGGATGGGGTCAGGGAGTTTCCAGCTCAGAGAGACTGGGCTCGGAGCTGGAGGTCAGGGCTGTGGGGGGGATGGGGTGAGGGGATTTCCAGCTCGGAGGGACTAGGCTCGGAGCTGGGGGTCAGGGCTGTGGGGGGGATGGGGTCGAGGGGGTTTCCAGCTCAGAGGGACTGGGCTCGGAGCTGGGGGTCAGGGCTGTGGGGGGGATGGAGTCGAGGGGGTTTCCAGCTCAGAGAGACTGGGCTCGGAGCTGGGGGTCAGGGCTGTGGGGGGGATGGAGTCAAGGGGGTTTCCAGCTCAGAGGGACTGGGCTCGGAGCTGGGGGTTAGGGCTGTGGGGGGAATGGGGTCAGGGGGGTGCCTAGGGGAACTGGGGCAGCTCAGCTCTGCAGGCTGCTGTTCTCTCCAGCCATCCAGGCACAAGGGGAGCAGCAGCAGGGACCAGCCAAGGACCAAGGGGGCAGAAGCACAGGCACCTGAGGCCAAGCTGTGGGGAAGCACTTGCTTACCTTGCCCAACGCATGAGCATCGGGGTCCTCTTTCTTCCTCCGCTCCACCAGACCACCGCTGAGGCTCTTTTCCTCTCCATGCCCCTCGCTGGGGCTGACGTGGAGGCTGAGCCAGGGGGCAGCCCTCGCTTTCCTCCAGAAGCCCTGGTGTCACGCTGCCCTCGCAGGGCTCCTGCCACTTGCCCTAAGCAGAGCTGCGCAGCTCTGCTCAGCTGCCAGCGCCCCCGCCGGCAACGAGAAAAATGGCACAGGTTGGAGGCCCTGCTCTGGGAGGGAGAGGGATTCTGAGCCTCTGCCTGCAGCCCAGGGATTCCCCTGGGTCAGCGCGCCGCAGGCAGCCAGAACCTCTGGGCTGCCGCGGCGGCGCGCTGACCCAGGGGACCCCCTGGGCTGCCGGCTGCCGCAGCGGCGCCCTGACCTGAGGGACACCCTGGGCTGCCGGCTGCCGCGGCGGCGCCCTGACCCGGGGGACAACCTGGGCTGCTGGCTGCCGCCGCAGCGCCCTGACCCAGGGGACACCCTGGGCTGCCGGTGGCTGTTGCTGCCTGCAGCTCAGACTCTCTCGCTGTCCCAGCAGCAGCAGCTGCTCAACCATTTTAAAAAAATTGGGGGGCTCCGTTTTTTGGCACCCCCAAATCTTGGCGCCCTAGGCAACCACCTAGTCCGCCTAAATGGTTGCACAGGCCCTGAGACCAGCCCATCTAGTTCAATTGAAAATTGCATGAGACTTGATGAGCATGACAAACTATATAAGTGTTCCACAGTGTAAGAAAAAGATAGAACCCTCAGGTGACGGTCAGAGGTCACCCAAGTAATCCGGACAGACACTTTTTCTCCTTCTCCTTCCCCCAGGTGGAGAAATACAAGAGAATTGTTTACAAAGTTTAAATTTTCATTTGATTTGGAGGTTCAAAGCCATATGTTTTCCAGGTACCTGTGAGTATCAAAAAGAGTTTTAACCAGAAAACAATAGTATTCCATGCAATAGCTGTATTGTTCTTTTAAATAAGTCTATGGTATTACTATAAATCACTTAGAATGTATTTGTATGTTCTGGGATGACTTCAGGATAAAGCTTTGTACAGAGAGGTGACTTGACCACCTGTACAGAATTCCCTTTTGCATGTGTCGGTGGAGAAGTGAACCATGGTACATGAGAGAAGAATACACTCAGTGAATACTTGACAAACTGTTTTTTTTTCTTCTTCCCTTCTCCTGCAATAAAATGTAATCAGAACTTCTGTGAATGCTCTGGCTTTTTTTTTTTTTTTAAACCCAACCCTATGGATCTGTTTTCATGAGAAATGGTTTGAGAAGCCTGGGACACTGTTCTCTACATGTTATCCCTTCATAGATCACACTTAGTTTTAACTTTTTTTGAGAGTTTGATGATTCTCTGTCCTTTAAGAGTTTGTAAAGCAACCAGTGAAATTATAGACTCCGATCTGAGACATCTAGTTGCTAATTAGAGTGTTCTATACTGTACTTTGTTAGTTATTTTTCATTTTCCTTGTGCATTGAAAACACCCAAAGAGTTGTAAGAGTCAAGTATTACCTTTTATGGGAATTGCATTTTCTGATATGATCTTTCCTTTTTTATATACAAAACCTATTCATTAATTTGTTTTATGAAGTGAGGGCTTTGAAGGGATACACTCAAATCATTTAGGCCCCAGTTGTAGGATTTATTTTTAAAATGATTTTATGAAACCTACAGCAAATGGAAATATTTGTGTCACCATGCCTTAATGGGTCACAACTGAAAATACCAAATTCAGGACAAGCTGCTTGGCAAAAAGGCAGACACATCCCAATACTGGTGGTTATTCTTCCATGAGATATACCAAAGCAACCACAAAAGTAAACTTCTGTCTCACCACACTGGCTAACAAGAAATCAGAAATGCAGCTTCCTTAGGTATTCCAGTCCTGGAATCAACACCCAGACACTAGACTTAATGATGAGTGGTTATTTAAAACTATTTTCATCAAACAAAAGGGTTTGTCTGATCGCAAAGGAGCAGCCACACACCCAAGTCAATATACAACTCAGATCTTGCCCAATAATCACGCTGTTGCCAGTCCTTTAGTATCTAATATTTAAAGGTTTATTTATAAAAAGAAAGAAAGGTGAGAGTTAAAATTGGTTAAAGGAATCAAATACATACAGTAATTGCAAAGTTCTTGGATCAGGCTTGTAGAAGTGATGAAATAAACTGCTGGCTTGTTAAGTCTCTGGTTGCTTCCAAATCATTGGAAGATCCCCAGTCCTTTGGTTAGAATCCTCCCATTAGTATAAGTTTGTAGTCCAGAGGTCTGAGCAGGAAAGACTCAAAATGGAGATGTTTCCTGGGCCTTTTATAGCTTCTTCTGAGTGAAGAGAAACCCATTGTTCTAAGTTTGTGGAAAATTACAGGTAACCCGATGGAGTTTAAAGTCACATGGGGAAATCACGTGTCCATTCATGCTTCACTTAGTCATACCAGAAGCCATTACCCATACTCTAGTTAGAACGTCCTCAGGAAAGTCCATTAAGTGTAAATAGGTATCTTCCATGGTTCATTGTGAGTTAAGTGTACTATGATGGGCTATTCACATTGAATAGTCCCTTCACAATGTGCTGGCTAAATATCTTGTTAGTGTCACCATAGGAGCAAATATTTGAAATACAAGTACATAGTTAATATTCATAACTTCAGATACAAAAATGATACATGCCTATAAATGGCATAATCATATTCAGCAAATCATAACTTTTCCATAGACATCTCACATGCCACACTTTGTACAAGATTTGTTGCAATTATATAACAGTTGTAGAAACAGCGATCTACATGGTCAGATTTTAATCAGATGACGTCACAAGTTCTATGAGCAAGTCTTGTGACACAGTAGTAAAAGCGCCAGCAGTGGCTGGGCTACACTACTTGTTAGCGCCAGTGAGAGAATTCCCTAAAATTCCTCATGTAGACAAGACCTAGTGTTTCCAGTATGGCAACTTTCCTCAGAACCAATATCACCATCACTACCCTTAGGGCCCATCCATTATGACAACTCTCCATCTCCTGAGGAGAGAGAAGTACTGTAACCAACATGTTTGAATGTGTAGCCTGTATAATGCTCCCAAAACCTGCTTGGAACAAGGGACTGAACATCCGACTCAAACCCCAGGCCTGTATTATTGTTGGGCTAATGGGCCAGATGTGCAACTGCTTTTCATACAGATTCTCCGAGTGTATTTAAAACTTGTCCCAGAGAGAACTTTTATTTTTATCCACAGAACAGGTACAACTGCAATAGCAGTGGCAAAAGCCTCCTAAGGGCATTGTAACTCAGACACCTTCAGGATTAGAGGGCACTTCAGTCTCCACATTCATTCAGCTCCTTTCAAAAAGTCCTGTAAAATTCAGTAGAAAATGATAGCCTTGCTATTGGGTTTCTGAGCCATCCTATAGAATTTAATGGAGACCTATCTCTACTATAGGATGGTTCAAAACCCTAAAGAAAAGTTATAATTCTCTATTAAATTCTACAAAGGTTCTTAGACTGATTGCTATAGATTCCTCTCCAATTTCTATACAACTTCATTGGTCTCATTTACTTATTAATAAATACACTTATTTATTTACCCTTGAAGGTCTTTTCCACCAGTGGAGTCCTTGGCATTTTTGCTGCTCATGCCAACAAGAGTACCAGTGGCCAATTGTAATAACCATTCTGTGACCCCTGTCCACTAGAAACTGGACCAACTCCAGAGTCCACCAACTCAATTTTACCTAGATTCCAAAGGGCTGTCATATAGTAACAATTTCGGCCCACTGCCAACCAGGCCATATTCAAACCAGTGACTCAGGCCTTGACTACACTGGCGCTTTACAGCGCTGAAACTTTCTCACTCAGGGATGTGAAAAAAACACCCCCCTGAGCGCAGCAAGTTACAGCGCTGTAAAGCGCTAGTGTAAATAGTGCCCCAGCGCTGGGACCGTGACTCCCAGCGCTGTAAACTAATCCCCACAGGGAGGTGGAGTACTTGCAGCGCTGGGAGAGCTCTCTCCCAGCGCTGGCACTGCGACCACACTCGCACTTCAAAGTGCTGCCATGGGAGCACTCCTGCGGCAGTGCTGTGAAGTTGCAAGTGTAGCCATACCCTTAGGGTATGCCTGTACTGCAGCTGGAGGTTGTAATTGCCAGCTCAAGTAAATATACCTGCATTCGTTCTGATCAAGCCAGTGCTCCAAAACTGTCGCTTTGGCAGTGGGAGGGGCTAGCTGCCCCAAATATGCACCTACTGTCTCAGAGGGCTCCTACTTAGGGCAGCTCGCTCTTCTTGCCCCTTGTGCTGCCACAGCTACATTGCTATCTGTAGTGTTCTAGCTCGATCAGAACTAGCTCAGGGATGTCTCCTAGGGTTGGTAGTCACAACTTCCAGCTCTAGTGTAGACTTTACCCTTAAAGGTAAAAAGCTCTGGGCTCAGTCCTTCTCCCATTGAAGTCAGTGACACAACTCTGACACCACTGGGGCACGAATCTCTGTTCTGTTCTAACCCTCTGACCCTTCAGTTATCCCTTTGCCACACATTTGAGCCTGATTCTCATTTATACTAAGGCCCTTTTATACTGTTCTGAAAGTGTAAAGAGGCCTTAGTTAAATAAGAATCAGGCCCATCTGTGCCTAGTACAAAATTCCAACAAGAAATGGAGGAGAGAGTTGGGGCAGCTCAAGATGTAGAAAACTGTCATAGTAAAATATATTTCTTTTGTGGAATGGTGAGATCAAGAAATGTGCTGTGACCAGAGAACCGAATAAAATATCCCTAGTGTACGAAATCTAATGAAACAAGCCAATAAAAACACAGCATTTTCTTCACGCTTTTCTCCATGTAATTGTACACACGTTTCTTTGAGCTCTTTTTACAGCAAATCAGCACTGAAATACAAGTAGCCAGGTACCTTAATAAATCTAAACAGCTCACCAGACTTGGGACTGTATGTACCTTGGCTGATGGGATGAGATAAGTGAAAAATAAATCTTCTAAAGCTGGATGCTGAAATGGAGTATCAAAAAAAATAGTCCTTTTATCCACTCCCTTGGGTTAGAAAACTAAAGGGCTATTGTAACTTGGCATAGCTCTCTTGATTCCCTTAGAGATACATTGATTCACACCACAGCGGTCAACTTTCACGCAGTAAATAAGCACCCCAACTTTCACAATAAGCCAAAAATTAAGTTAATCCCATTTCAAAACAAGGCCAAAACAAGCCAGTCCCTAAGAACCCCAACACTCCATGTGACTAGATCTCCCTGGCGTGCAGTCTGGGACTGTGGTGGGCCCGCTGTGCACTCCTGACTCTCTCCCTTACTTGCCCCTTGCCCCTGCTTGCCGGGAGCGGATAAAAAAAAAGAAGCAACAAGCTACAAGCCAAAAACTAGCCAACAAGCAACCCACATGCCAGTTAAGCCCAAAACAAGCCCAATTTCTGCATTTTTTCCACGAGTTTGGCGTGTCGGATTCACACCAGATGAGGATCTGGCCCATGGATTCCAAATTTATTTATTTATTATTCATCACTTAAATGTGCTCAGCACATTATTTCAAATCTCTTGTACAGTAAATTCCACTAACCAGAAATTCAAAACTCTATAAAATGTTTGTTTCCAGCTAGGTTTTAACCTTGTAAATAAGCTCCAAATTCCTTAACATATAATATTATTGTACCTTACAAATACTTTCATAGCCCAAACCAGAAAGGCATTGGAAAAAATTAACATAAATTTGAGGGCCACAATCTAATGGCAAATAAATATTGGCCTCAGTGGGAGCTATGGGTCTGCTGAATCTGAGCACAGATTTTGTTTTTAGGTGCTTATGTGGTTCAGTTGTAGCTGGTACTTACTGAAATACTACCCTGACCATTTTGAGATGACAGAGACCCTTTGGAGGAGTTATGAACAGAACAGAGGCATGCAGGCTTACAAGCAGTCAAACAATCGACTAGGGTTGCACCATTTCAGGGAAACCGTCCCCCGCCCCCAGTCTGCTGGAAAGGAATCTAATAACACTTAGCATTTATATAAGGCTGTACATATCCGAAGAGACAGGCAACACACTTGGCCTAGGTTCAAACCCACTTGAACATTTTGAGTTCAAAGATTAGACTTTAACACTGCAAGAGACTGCAAGAAAAAAGAAGAAATCCCATGAAGAAATTGGGTGAAAAATGGAGCTGCGAGAAAAATAAATACAGAGGGACTGGGAAAATGGAGCAGAAAAGATGGGTGCAAAAAAATCATATGAAATATGTAGCACATGCCTGTCTAATTGTAGGGGTATGTTCTATCCCTAATACTTGGCACTGTCTTCCTTATAACAGGAAGCATATTTTAATTGACTTAACCCCCTTGGCGATGGGAGGGGGAGGAATGTGGGTTTACATTAAAAGAGGAAAAAGGGTTCATGAACTCAAGGTAGTTTTGTGAAGAGGCCATGAGGTTAGCAAAACTCTGTGAGGTTCCCCCACCTCTAAAACAAAAATTAGCTACTGATAGTGACCACCAGTTTCTTCCACCTCTCACCCTGCTGCTATGATTGGAGGTGAGATGTTTTCCTCCTTCGGTCTGGTTGCTCCAGTGGGAGGTAGAACCTCAAAAGAACCAGGCCACAACTGTAGTAGCTTAATGACAAGCAGAGTGGTGTCAGGATAAACTCTTTATTATTAACAAGGACTATGTACAGAAAGGAGATAACAAATGTCCTACTACTCTGTGTAGCTGCAGCCTACAACTGCCCTATCCTGCGCTCATTTATTTCTGCACTAGCAGGAGTGTCCCAGGGACACGAAAGACTGCGTGAAGAGTGTACAGGAAGTGTGGCATCTCTACACTTCTTGCAGGACTTATTCTATAACACAACAGCCCCTGGCTGGTTTCTGAGGCTGGCCCTGACTGTGACATGAGAGTGAGAATAGTATGGAGGGAGCTGAGCAAACAATACAGCTTGTGCACGGTTTGCCATAATGTCAGCAGTTTTTTCTGATTGTTGTGGGATGAGGGTGTTTCAGTTGGCAAAAGGAGACTAAACTATGGTGGGGATCAAGGGAAGAGGAGTTTTGAAAGGGAGAAGGAAATGAACACTGTTTTGAAGACACATTAATCCCTGACTCTGAAGCTAAATAATGCGTTTTCGAGGCACCTCTTCTGTTCCATGCACTCTGGTTATCGGCATTCTTTGAGGGTGCAAAGAATACCATTCTGCTGCTCTTAAATGTCTCCCTGGTTTATTTCTAATGGCTGGCTGCCAGGGAAGGACAGCAAGTACTCCGAATGCCCTTCAGAGACTAACCTGGATGTATGCTTTAAAAAAAATCAGCGCTTGGTATTTAAGATGTTACTCCTTATTAAGCCCACACTCAGGCCATGTCTACACTTACAGTTTTGCAGCGCTGGTAGTTACAGCTGTGTTCGTACAGCTGTGTAGGGCCAGCGCTGCAGTGTAGCCACACTGACAGCTACCAGCGCTGCAGTGTGGCCACATTTGCAGCACTTGCAGCGCTGTTGGGAGTGGTGCATTGTGGGCAGCTATCCCACAGAGCACCTCGTCCCATTTTGGCGCTGTGGCTTGTGGGAAGGGGAAGGAAGTGTGCGGGTCTTTCCGCTTCCTGTTCCAACGCCCTGTGGTGCTTTGCTACACATTCCGAGCAGTTTGGCGGCATTGTGAGTCTGCAGCGCGATTTATGCGATTTTTGTTACAAATGGAGCCTGAGCTGCTGAGGACCTTGCTGATGAATGTTGCCAGCACATCACGCATGGCAGTGGAGCTATTCCTTCAGCTGCAAAGTGACAGTGAGGAGTCAGACGATGATATTGAAACGCCTGACGCTGAAGACACTCAATTGCTTGTGGCAGTAACAGACGTGCTCAGCACCGTGGAACAGCACCTTTGGGCTCGGGAAACCAGCACTCAGTGGTGGGATCACATCGTCCTGGAATAATGGGATGACGAGCAGTGGCTGCAGAACTTTCGGATGAGAAAAGCCACTTTCATGGGACTGTGTGCTGAGCTCACCCCTACCCTGCGGTGCAGGGACACGAGATTGAGAGCTGCCTTGCCAGTGGAGAAGCGGGTGGCTATTGCAATCTGGAAGCTGGCAACTCCAGACAGCTACCGATCGGTGGCGAAACAGTTTGGAGTGGGAAAGTCCACCGTTGGAATGGTGCTGATGCAAGTTTGCACAGCCATTAATCGCACCCTGCTAAGAAGAACTGTGACTCTGGGGAACGTGCAGGACATTGTGGATGGCTTTGCACAAATGGGTTTCCCTAACTGTGGAGGGGCAATAGATGGGACGCATATTCCTATTCTGGTACCACCTCACCTGGCATCAGAGTACGTTAATCGCAAGGGGTATTTCTCCGTGGTTCTGCAAGCGCTTGTGGATCACCGTGGGCATTTCACTGACATTTACTCAGGATGGCCTGGAAAGGTGCATGATGCACGCATCTTTCGGAAGAGTGCCCTGTTCAGGAAGCTGAGGGCCGGGACTTTTTTCCCAGACCACAAGATCACAGTAGGGGACGTCGAAATGCCCACTGTGATCCTTGGAGACCCCGCTTACCCCTTAATGCTATGGCTCATGAAACCGTATACAGGGAAGCTTGACAGGAGCAAGGACCGGTTCAACTACAGGCTGAGCCGGTGCAGAATGACTGTGGAGTGTGCTTTTGGCCGTTTGAAAGGGCGCTGGAGGTGTCTTTATGGGAAGCTAGATTTGGGGGAAAGCAGCATCTCCGCTATTATATCCGCGTGCTGTACCCTCCATAATATTTGTGAAGGGAAGGGTGAAAGATTCAGTGAGGAATGGACCACCGAGGTTTGACGCCTAGAGGATGAATTTGCACAGCCAGAGAGCAGGGCTACTAGAGAGGCCCAGGAAAGGGCTTCAAGGATTAGGGATGCCTTAAGGGAGCAATTTGATGCTGAGAGCCAACAGTAATGTTTGGTGCCTTTGCTGTGCTCCTTTCTACCTTGGGGTACAATATTTACCACTTCCTGCAATAATAAAACGTATTGTAAAATCCATGAAATCCTTTATTCAAAGTACAGTACATAAAAGGCCAGGGGGGTTAGGGTGGTGGACTGTACATTCAGAGGTTTGAATATGTCCTATTTGGATTACTGTTCAATGTCTGCTGCACTTCAGGATTACTATGCTGCAGAGTAATGGGGGTGGAGTGCACAGGGTAAGAATTGTAGTTATCAGGGCTGGTAGGTGATCGTACAGGTGTTGGGGGCAGCTGGGGGTAATAAGAAACTGGCTGCTGGAGAAAGGTGTTTTGTGCAAATACTGGGGAACAAGAAAGAGAGCTTTGGGCGGGGTGTGGGTTACCAAGGTACAGATCTGTCTGCATGACTACGAGAGACTCGAAAGAGTCAGTTTGGCGAGCCAGGAGGCTTATCAAGTGCTTTGAGGTTTTTTTGGTAGCCAATTCCTTTCTCCTGCTTTCTGTTTGCCTCCATTCATACATTTTCTCTCTCCATTCCTGCGTCTTCCTACTTTCTCTGTTGTAGTGAATCATAACTGCTTTGATCAATTCTTCTTTTGATTTTCGTGGATTTTTTCTCAAGTTCTGCAAGCGACGTGAGGCCAGTGATCTGGCTGCATTAGTCAAGGTCACTAAAAAAAACATAGCTAGAAACATGTAATACACAGAGGCTACATTGTTTATTATCACACAGTGAAGGAGTTTTTAGACTTTTTGTAGCATCCTTCCCACATACCTAACATAACATAGAGAGGCCAAGGAAGCAAAGGCATGGCGAGCAATGGGGTGAGTGTTTCTGCCCCGACTACACCTGGGAGGGGGAATTGACCGATGGGTCACTGGTGTTTATCTGCACTGGGTACAGGAGGTAGCTGGTGTCCTGCACAGGGGACAGTAGTGAACAGGAAGGTGGTGAGCTGCTGGCGGGGGGGACGGTCCGCGTAAATGCCGGCCTGCTGGTGAGGGGGGGGAAACGCACCGCGGGGCTGGCTGCCTGCTGGAAAGGATGGGGGGGGGAACCATAGCTCACCGCGGGGCTGGCTGCCTGCTGGAAAGGGGGGGTGGAGACCGGAGCTCACCGCGGGGCTGGCTGCCTGCTGGGAAGGGGGGGTGGAGACCGGAGCTCACCGCGGGGCTGGCTGCCTGCTGGAAAGGGGGGGTGGAGACCGGAGCGCACCGCGGGGCTGGCTACGTGCTGGAACGGGGTGGGGAGACCAGAACGCATCACGGGGCTGGGGGGGGACCGCGAACCTGGCGCCCTGCACTCAAGTATCCCTAAATTCTCAACAAGGTTTCCTACTGCCAGATATATCACTGCTGCATGTTACCTGGGAAGAGAGGGAGGGTCTTCTACAGCAATGTGGATTCCGCCCTGGCCCCTATGCAGCTTGCCTGTGTGCAGCCTTGGTCCCCCCACCCCTCGCTGCACAGTGGATTGGACGAGTTAGCCTGACCGGGACAAGGACCACTGTGGCTCTCCCTATAAACTTGCGCAAACGCATTGCCCATGCTCTGGCTGCAACTTTTCAAGAGATTACCAAGGCAGATTATAGAGACGTGATAGAGCAAATCAATGGGCTATTCCATGTTTAGGCATGCATGCAGGCAGCCATAACCCCAACCGTCCTCTCCCAAAACATAAAAATCTGCTTACCCCGAGCACGCTCCTCAGTTTCTTCCTCACCAGCAACTTCCAGCTGCTGCGACTGGCTAGCCTCCTCCTGGCTTGAGAAAAGCTCCTGGCTGCATGCCTCCTGGGACTCCGGGGTGTCTCCTTCCACCCCAGTAGCCTGACTCTCGGCTTCCTCTACACCCTCCCCCACTTCTCCCTGCTTTGAACTCTCCATCATGCTCCTAGGATTGGCAGTGGGCTCACACCCAAGTATGGCATCCAGCTCCTTGTAAAAATGGCAGGTTGTGGGGGCAGCTCCTGAGCGGCGATTTCCCTCACGGGCTTTGCAGTAAGCACTCCTCAGCTCTTTTATTTTGACCCTGCACTGCAATGCGTCCTGTTCATGGCCCCTTCTCAGCAAGGACTGTGATATCTGCCCATAGGTATCATAATTTCTCCGGCTGGAGCGCAGCTGTGATTGCACAGCTTCCTCACCCCAAACACTGATGAGGTCCTGCAGCTCGGAACTGTTCCATGCTGGGGCTCGTCTGGGGCGTGGAGGCATGGTCGCTGATTGATTGAATGATTGATTGCACTCCACACCTGGCTGAGCAAACAGGAAGGGGATTTTTTAAATTCCTGGGGCATTTAAAGGTGGGGTCAGCTGAGCCCAGGTCAGTGGAGTGTGCATGGTTACCAGAGAGGCTTCTAAGGTATGCTGGGATACCTCCTTATACCCCGGAGGTCAATAAAAGCGCTGGTGGGCATCCACACTTGCTGACCAGCGCTGGATCAACAGCGCTGGAATCCCTACACCCGAGGCTCGACCGGGTGTACAGCCACCGCTGCAACCAGGGAGTTGCAGCACTGGCCGTGCTTTGTAAGTGTGGACACAACCTAAGTTGCAGCGCTGTAACCCCCTCACCAGTGCTGCAACTCTCTAGTGTAGCCATGGCCTCAGACCAAATGCATTCCTTCAGTCCACGTGTCACTGCTAGGATGGCAGAAGTGCATCTTTCAAATCTGTCAGTAAGGGCCTGCCAAATTTAATGTGCGTGTAGCAGCAGCAGTGACAAGAGAATGGGGGTTGTATATGAGCATACTTGCAATTCTTTGAGGATTGGGCTCTGGTTTTGTTTTGTTTTGTTTTGTAAATCACAAGTAACACTTTCCTGACAGTGCAGAATTTCCACCAACAGTCACCTTTCTCATTTGCATGTGTTCCAAGAGCAATTTAGCCACAGAAAGCTGGGTTCCAAAGTTGAGATCACCATTTCCCCACTGACTGATTCAGGGCCGGCGCTTCCATTTAGGCGACCTAGGAGGTCGCCTAGGGCACCAGGATTTGGGAGGGTGGCATTTTGTGGCCCTCGGTGGCGGGGGGGTCCTTCCGCACTCCATGTCTTCTGCAGCAATTCAGCGGCAGGAGGTCCTTCCGCGCTCTGGGTCTTCGGCGGCAATTCTGCGGCGGGTCCTTCACTTGCTCCGGGACCCGCCACTGAAGTGCCCTGGAGACCGGGGGCGCGGAAGGACCCCCAAGCCGCCGAATTGCCACCAAGCAGGAGCGAGGAAGGACTCCTGGCTAGGGCGCCAAAAACCCTGGTGCCGCTCCTGGACTGATTGCAGTAAGCCCACTAATAAGTAATAAAAGCTATAGATTGACTAATTCAGTTAAACATTTAGTGAGAAGTTTCTTCAAGTTGAAAATTTTTTCTCCTGGGCCAAATTCTGCAGTCCTTTCTCAGGCAAAACTCCCATGACTTCAGTGGGGACAGAATTTCACTCAATGGGAATACTGCCTGTGCAAGGACTATGGGATTTGGTCCCTTTTAAGTGTTAATTACTAATGACAAAGATGGCCACCGGTTGGCCTCTGTTGACTGATTGTCTCTTTGAGGTAGAACTGAGGACTTTCTTTTTTCAATATCCCCTTTTTCCTAAAGAAATAAAGTCTTCTATAAAAATGGAAATTAAATACATAAATAGTGTCTTAATACAACATTACCGGTGTACTGTTAAGGTCACTAGTGACTTGGATGTCCAACCTTAAAAGAGCCTGACTTTCAGAAAGTGCTCATCGCCTGCCCTCTGAAAATGATGCCTGTTTCGGATGCTTTATGAAAACCTCTAAAGACCCTTCTCACTCTTGGCCAAAGAACCAAAAGCCAGGAAGTTCTTGCTATACAGCCTACATTTTCCCTTTCTTACCTTCTTCTCTTTGTTCCAACTTAAACCTCAGGTATCACACTAAATATCTCTTCTAAATCAGCATTCACACTCTTAAAATATGTATGTCCCCCACTTAGTGTGTATACTTACCTCTTTTATTCTCCCTTAGTAGGTCGCTGATTCAGCAAGGCACTTCAGCAAGTGCCTGACTTGGAGCATGTGTAGTCCAATTAAAATCAAAGGGACTGCGTCTGTGCTTAAAATTAGGCACAAGCTTAAGAACCTGACTGAATCAGGGCTCAGTGAACCGCTCTAGGCCTGACCTGTCTGTTGCTGTTGTCTGAACTTTCTCCAGTTGTCCCATGGTGCCCAGAACTGAATGCAATACATTCCAAGGGCAGCTGCACCAGACCTATAGAGAAAGGGGCTGCTTCCTCCTTTTCCACAGAAGTGAGGCTTTTGCTTATGTAAGTTAAAAATCACAATGACCCTTTCTGCAGCTATATGGCATTGCACATTCGTGTCTCATTTGCTATCCACTATCTCCCACAGGCCTATTTCAGTGTCATTTTTGCTCCTATTTCTCCCAGACATTGAGAACGTGTGTTTTATGTTTCATCATACACATTAAGTTCTATTTGTATATCAGTGAGACTCTAGAGATAGTTAACAAGTTTAATTGAACACTGTGATCATATTTGAGGTGGTATTACAGTAAAAATTGAACTCATGCCTCTATCCAGTGTTGCATAATGTACTCTTGCTATGAGAACTATTGAACTTCCTAGGTACGTTTGTTTGGCACATTTTGTTCATTGAGGTGTTCTAGTGAGATTCCCACCTGATTTTTGCCACCGTCACAGAGGGATATCAGACATACAGTCTTACTTCAGCATCACAGTACTTCAGTATAACCCAGCCAATGCAAAACAGGTCACTCATTCTATAATCAAGCACATCAATGCTGAGCAGTCACACACCAGTTCTACACTACAGACCTCGGTCAACAGAGCTGCGTTGGCTAGGAGTGTGAAGAGGTGTGATCCCTGACCAACACAGCTGTGCCAGCAGAAGTCCCTAGTGCAGATGCAGATATACAACCAAAACTCTACATTTACAGGTAAAGTTTATTTCTCTCGGTGGAAGGAGAGACTTTACTGTACTGGTACAAAGTGCAGCTTTGCTGATATAGCATACCAGTAAAGTGTTTGTAGTATGAATGTGGCCACTGTTTCAGTTCTTACATTGACAAGGATCCCTAAGATAAATGATTTATAATTCCTTAACGCCAGCCAATAGAGTTGCCTGTTGCAATTAAAAAGGATGCTTATTTCAGCCATTTGTGGCTGCAAATCCCCGATCCTAACTCCAACACTCTGTTCCCTAGGGCTTTTTGGCCTGACTTTCAGAGAAGTTCAGCACCTGCCTTCCCCAATGGGAGCTGTGGGTGCACGGCACCGCTGAAAAATCAGGCCTTTAACTTTAATCACTGGTCAGACCAGTTTGTTAACAGCAAAGAGAACTGCTGACAGTACTCCAGAAAGAGCTCACAGAACAGACCATTCGACTTCGAATTGCTGTCCTACCATAACTTCCCCAGTGTTTGGACATGGGGAGAGAAAAAATCTCTTCTTTATAGATGATCATTACTCTTGGCTTATTCAGACTGAAAGTACCCTTACTAATCAGGGTATATGCCGACTCAGAACTCGCTGTACATAGCCCTTTGTTTATTATCTGACTGTTTTGATACAGATCTGATGTTCTTTTTCTTTCCCATCTCAAAAGCATGCTTTTCAAAGACCACAGTGTGTTGACAAATTAACAGGAGAAAATGGCATTATTTAAGCAAAAACACTGCAAACCTTTGTCATGTTGGTCTATAAAAACAGCACAACAGTATACAGCGTCTCATTGGATCAAATGTTTGCGATGAAAAGATGTCTGTGAATCTATTTAAAGGGGATCAAGATTTTAGCTGTCTAGATTCTGGGTCATTGGTTTACCACCTATATTATACTGTGCTATACTATCTGTCTGCTAGATAGATTTTGCTTTAACATCTATGCTTTGTCATACTGGGCTAATAATGCTTACCAGGCTCTGTAAAACACTTTGAGATCTATGGATGAAAAGTGCTATACAAATTCTAAGTATTACTATTATACTATATGACCTGTCTGGCTCCCATTTTTCTCTCTCTCTCTCTCTCTCTCTTTGTCTCTCTCCCTCTCTCTCACACACACACATGCATACTCACACACACACACACACACACACACACACACAAGCTTAACATCTATATGATATTGCAGCACACACAGTTAACATCTATAATATGATATTGCAACACACACAGTTAATATCTATATGGTATTGCAACACACACAGTTAACATCTATATGGTACTGCAGCCCTTTGTGATACCCAGGAAGCGGCATTCCTCTAAAAAGCCATTTTTCTATTGCCAGATTAAACTGGGATGGAATTATGGATAGCAGCGCAAGTATTACATGCTGCTATTATAGTATCTGCACACATGTACTGTCTGTTTTCTGCCCTACTAAAGGAAGCTGTAGACATGCATATATCCAAATGTTAAAACAGTAACTGATTATTCCATTGTGTGAAACTCCAGTCAGAATAAGAATTGCTCAATCGAACTAAATATTTGGTTTTCCTCAAAGAATGTAAACAACAGATGATAAATAGAGAATAATGCATCCTGCTGAATGGAACAATATAATTACATACAAGCTGCCATACCATATCAAGCCCTTGGACAACCTAGTCCAGTAGCTTTGTCCTTCTGCAGTGATCGCAGCTTCAAAGGAAGGTGAAAGAGAACATAATGCAGCTTCTTTTCCAACCCTCATAGACTGCCATCTTACACTACTGCAATGGACCTAACCCTATCAATCTCTGAGCACTCTCAAGTCCTACTCATCCGAGTGGAACTAAGGGTTCCCAGCACTTGTGTGACTGGGCCCACCCGTTGAAGTTATATAGCTATTTTGTATCCTAAACTATCACCAAACATGAGGGAAGTATTATCTCTATTTTACAGAGGTGTTAACTGAGGCACAGGGAGGTTAAATGAGTTGCTCACACTCAGTCTGTCAGGAATAGAAACCAGGTGTCCTGGTTGCCATCCCCATGCTCCCTCCACTAGACCGCAGCTGCCCCTTGCACAGCTCCCTCCATGCACACACCTTTTGGGGGGGCATTCAAGTAAGCTCAAGTTGGCTGTATCATCCAGCATAGGTTAGAGGGAGAAAAAGTTTCCTGCTTTCATTTTTGACGTGTTTCATCCTGTAGATCAGAGGTAATCAATTATGTTTTGTCAAGGTACAAATTTCTTGGTCAAGGTATAGCCAAGGTCCAGACTCCAGAGAAAATAATAACAAAAGACAATTATTATTATAATAATTAAATAAAAAGAAAATGGGGTCTGTTCAAAAGCATTCAGCTGGCCGGATTTGGACCACAGTCACCCTATTTACTACCCCTGCTGTACAGCACGCTTAGGAGAAACTTTCCCATGCACTTCACTGGACTTTCTTCTGATCCCTTTGCAGAGGATGGTTATGGCTCAGAATAGGAGTCAAATATGAAAACAGCACGTTAATTAAATATAACTGCACTACCCTTAGAGTAAATAGCAAAAATTTCTAATTACACCTGCAGTCTCTCTGAAATAGTGAGAACAAATCTCTTAATACTATGACTGCCACCTGGATATTTCTTTCAATACAATTTCCAGCCATAGCTACCACCTGGAAGGGGTCATCCTATTTTCTAGAAAAGGGAAAAGGGAAATGCTCTTATGCAGTATCTGTGATATAAAGTGGCCAAATTCTGCTCTCAGTGCAAATTGCGTGTCCCAGGGAATGAACAGAAATTGTCATCAATCAATCAGTGAACAATGGAATAGAGTTCTGAGTTTCATTCATTTGGGGGAATGATCTGATCCAAGAGGCACACATATCCCCTTCACTCTGACACATAGAAGTTATGAGATAACGAAAAACAAATTAAACAGCCACAACCCACAAAAGTGGTAGCTAAGACTTCTGCTTTTCTGCTAAACTCCGCTTTATTGTTACTTCAGTCTCCCAACCAACACCTATTTGTCTCTTTCATCCACCTGTTGCATCCTGTCTGACACTGAGATTGTGAGTTCCCTGGGTTAGGGACTCTCTTCTTTGTTGTTTGATAAGCATGTTTGTATTGTATTAAAAAAAAAAACACACACACTCTACCAAACCAAGGTACTTTGCTGCACATGTTTCTCCCTGGGGAGCGGGGGCGGGGAGAACAAACAGCACATGGCAGATGTGTAGTCATGTTATTTAATGTATGACTGGAATGCACTCAGATTGTACCTATTGGGTGTCTGGGAAGTGGGCGGGCGAAGCCCGCCCACTGCTAAAGGATCCTCCCCCAGCCTAAGGGGAGGAACCACAGGGCCACAGAACCCACTGAGTGCGGGGGACAACTAATAAAAGAACAGGGACAGGAGTGAGGTCAAAGGGTCAGAAGGAGGGAACCTGACGGGGACACTGAGCAGAGAACCCCAGACAGCGCCCACTGCTCCTCGAAGGCGTCAAGGGAGCCAGTGGACGCCGCCCAGAGGAACTCCGCCCGGATGCGTGATCGGACCATGGAGCGCACTCAGATTGTAGCGGGGTGGTTCCCTGCTCCTGCCCTGAAGGGCTTAAAACAGCCCAGGAGAGGTCTGTGCTTGGGGCAAGAAGCCTGGGTTGGATTGGGGAAAGTAGGCTCAGCTGTGGCCATGCCCAAAACAGGACCAGCTGACCCCTATAAGAAGCTGTGAGCCAGAAGCCTAGTCAGTCTCTCTGTTTGTAGAAAGAGGTGAGTCTGGTTGCTGGGAGCTAGAGACAGGGTACCTGAGTGGAGCAGGGCTGGGGAAAGGCAGAAGAGCCGGAGAGCTCCAGCCTCGAAAACCCCAGGCTGTGGCCTAGCAGAAGGCAAATAGGTACTAGGTATTGCAGGGGGCAGCCCAGGGGTAGGCAAAGGCAGCAGGTCCAAACCCAACCTAGCCAGTGATGAGTAGGCTGATACTGCAGTCTGCCCCAGGGCGCAGGGGCTAGACAATGACTGGCAGTAGCTATACACTGAGGTGAGGTGGGGATAGTGGGTGGGGTTTCCCCGGAGAGGGGAGACCGTAAGCCTGAGGGGTTACTGCCAGGGGGCAGCACCCCAGATAATGGCACCAGGTCCGGGAGGGACACGGGGGGCCACGCATTAGTGGGACACTGGCCTGCAGAGGGTGCTCAAATGGCTGGAGAGCTAATTCCCGGAGACAACCAGCAGGAGGTGCTACTGGGCGAGTCCACTCACTTACACAGATAATACAGTGATGGGCCTGGTATAAAAACCTATACAAAACAGAATAGAATTGTCCTTAACTCCAAGGAGTCCTGATCCTTAATTAGAATTCAAAGGTGCAATCATAATATAGTTTAGCTATACAAGCTGAGGCAACAATAAGGAAAAGCATCTCTCATATTTCAGCCTTATGGACATAGGACTCCATGGCCAGAAGTCACAGCTCCCAATCCTTGTAAAATCTTTTGACTTTTTCTAATCTGTTTTCTACCTTTTCCTAGTTCTCTCCCCTTAAATGAGAAAGGGATTTTAAACTACAGTTCCTTCCCCCCTTGCTCCAGGACTTGCCATTAACTGCCAACCTACTCATTCTCTGTCTCACATTACTGACACGCAATTTCAGATTTCTGCCTTCCACCTCATTAATACTTTTACCAAAGGTCTTTGAAAAGTTCAGTGACTGCTACTGAAACACAAGGACAGACAGGTTCCTTGCATCAGGCATGCTGGCTTCACTGTGCATATGTTTTAATTCATGGTGATATGCTGGGTTAAGATAATATAACAGGCCCATGGCCACCTATTATAAGAATTTCACAGTGATAGAAAAGACAGAACTCAAATCTTATTTATGGTACCACTTGAGCTGAAGGATAGGTGATCAACAGAACTGAGCCATTAGCTATGACCAGTGTACGACCTATGAAACAGGATCTGCAGTTCTGATTCCAATGCGCAGTGGGCAATGGTCTGGCCATATGCACACTCGTGCATGCGCACACACTAGCCATTCAATTGTCAAATTATTAATTTGCACTAATAATATGCTCTCTTCCCCAAGTACTTCCTCACAAGAAGGGAAAGTCCAGTCACTGTCCTGAGAACAGTGCAACCTCCTTCCCCAACACACCATGAGGGTGATTCAGGTTCAAAAAAGACCATAGCACACTTGTCCACAAACTAGAATGGACAGCCAGTGATGATGTTTGCTGCTTGTACATTTTGTGGGAGGAATGGAAGTTCTGTTTGCTATGCTCTTGGCGCTCCAGCTGATGAGCAGCATGGGTGACATTCACACATCTTCCCCACCTGGCACACAGTTGAAAGGAAACGTCTAGTTTTCCTGCTTTTGGAACATAGCACTACCTCTCAGTAGTACTTCTTGTGCTTATCCCCTGGTGCTTTCAGATTATTCTCCTCACCCATATACCACATCTTTCCTTCCTATCACCTTCGTTCTGTCCCTTGCCTACCTACCTGCTGCTGGGAAGAAAGAGGGGTGTGAGCATAGACATTCCCAGGAAGTGGAGAGTAACAAGGAGCAGGCAGAGTTAAGAACCAGAAAAGGCGTATGTATGCAAAGTGAGTAAAAGCAACTTGAAGTAGAGTGAGAGGGAGAGAAGATTCTGGAATAAGAAACTATTCCAAAGAGCAACTGAAGAGAAACATGAAAGAAAGACCAGACACCTCAGTGGCGCAGATAAGTGCCCTGATCATACGTAGAGCGACTTATCATGGATGTTGGTTTGAGTCTAGGGGTAATGCATCATCCTGCTACAGTACATCTAGCAAGCAGAATTTAGAAATGTGATATTGGATCCGTTACTGCCTAAAATGGCAATATTATTTAAAATGTTACGGCTACTTTTTAATTAAATATGAGTTTTAAATAAAGACTTTTAAATGCAAATGTTATTAAATTGTTCAGTGACAATGATTTTTTTTTAAACTATGGTCTTATGCATCTTTGAAAAGGAGGCCCCGATTACTGTTTAGAGAAAAGGGAATTCCTGGTTAACCTAGCTGTTCTATTTCATGGTAAGAGATTCCTGCATTGGTGGTAACAGCAGTAAGGTAACAAATAAATAAAGTCATTCTGGTAAAGATAGCATGTCATTCTGCTATTTCCTGTGCCTGGTTGTGTAACTCAAGAGACCATTAAGGGCCAGATCCCGTGAAGTGCTGAGCATCTAACATTGTGCTGTGATGCATGTCATGCCCTGCAGCAGCCTGGACATGGGAAATGTGGGAAGCCTCCTTTGTCTTCCCTTCTTCTGGGCTGTGAGTTCTGGCCTGTGCTTCCAAAGGAAGCCATGTGGAATCACCTCCAGTTTTTTTTTTACAGCTAAACAGTAGCTTTAATGTGAGCAGGAAGATCTGCTCCAACAGATGTTCTATGAGGGGAAAGCAGGGTTTAAAAAACAGTGAGGCAATATAAAGAGGTGATACCTTAAAAATAGTTCATGCTCTGGGGAGTATCAGAGCGCGTTAGCAATGGCCCTATCTGCCTGATGCAAGCTCCTGAGCAGGTAGAGCATCAAAGACAACAGGATGCTTCTAAAAGTAAAGAGAGTTAGTGAATTTCTCTTCAAGGGCTTCAGAAACCTGAAGGGATACGAGACTTAAAATGCCCAATGAGAGCAAAAATATAGAGAGAAATCACACTTCAGGACTGCAAGCATCAGGTGTACAAGTGGCATAGAGGACATCATTTCATGCACCTAGCATACCCTTCCTCAGATGAACCCTGCAGAAGAGTCAGCTCTCCTAGATCTACTGGAACCTCTGCATTCACAACTAGATAAATTTGCAAGGCTGGCTGATGAGGCCAAGGTAAAAACATGGCAGGTCAGCTATGGGAAGAAGTTTCATTTGAAAATCTAGGCAGCAAAGACATTTGATCACATTCCCAAGAAATAAGAAAGGCTTCAGAATTTTGATTCAGCATAAGGCAGCAAGTGATGGATGCCCACAGCTTTTAGAATATGAGACAAAGATGCCACAACATCAGAATCCATCTGATCCCAGTAGAGAATGAAGGCAAAGATGCCATAACATTGTTGGAACTGTTAATAACAAGACCTTGAAAAGTGAGGAGTGTGTTAGACTTAACATGAATTGAGGGCACTCAGCATCTTGCAAGACAGGGCCCTAAGATATGAGGCACTGACCCTGAAGAAGATCCCATATATGGCAAATGCTTATATCCCCAAAAGGGGAAAAGGCAGAGGAAAGACAGACTGGGAAGGACTATTATTGTGATGTTGCTAGAGTTAGTCGATCATGACTGAGTATTCCATGTGACTACAGAAAAATCTGAAATAAAATAAGAAGCTGAGAAACTTAATTGTTTTTCCTCCAGATCTCAGCCTTATTGGCTAGGGGACAAGATATAAACTAACAGGCTCTTATAAAACTATTGTGTAGATGAACGTGTCTGCATCAGTACTCTAGCCTGCTTCCTAGTCAGTCATACAGTGTATATTTACTAGAAATAGGCCTGGGTTACATAGTTCAGATGCAAATCTGGATGGAGATCTGGATATTCCTGACTTTTGAGGGGTGAGGATAACTGGATTCAGGGTTTTCATTCATTCTGTTATAAAAGAGATGGTCCAGCTTTGAAGTTCAGATCCAGTTTTCAGTTTCCACAAAGTTGGAGGGTGGTAGGATCCAGGGTTTTGCACTGATCCTTTTTCTAATTACACCAGATCATATTCAGTGGGCCCTTAGTTCTGACTTCTCTGGAGCTTTTGCCCGATATACTCTGCCTCTTCAGTGAGTTTCCTCACCTCCCTCCACAGCTGTAGCCAACAGTAGTTGGCTCTGCTGTTCCTGTTGTTACAATAAATAAGCCATTGAAAACAGCCTTTTCTCTGCCTTATCTTTTTGACAGATCTGAGAGTTCTGCAGGCCAAGTAAGCCTGGCAGATGCAGAGGGTATTCCCAGCACACAGAACCAGTAGCCCCAGGCTACAGGCAGCTCCTATCCAAAGCAAAAGCACAAGGGGAAATGGCAATCTGCAAATGCTCCCTTTACAGTATTGATTTATTTTGGGGGAGACTCTCTCTGCATGAGACTCCAGACTCTCAGTATTCTAATAATGCATAATAATGGCGTTATACCCATCCAGGCAAATTTTTCTTTGCTGTAAGAAAGGAATTGTAAAATTTTGTTTCTAAATATAGCAAAAAGCTTGACAGTAGTTAAAGTCTTTCTGTGTGTACATTCTAAAGGATTGCACAAGCTCTGAGCAACATAAGCAATGACATTACAAAAGTCAAATGTCTGCTACACATTAGCTATCCCTGACTGACCACCTTAATCTTGCTCAGACATATGACAAGCTAGCTATAATATTGGCCCTCAGTGAAATGCCACACAAATTAAACTGAAGCCACATCTCCGGCCTCCCAAGATAATCATCATGCTATCTCTTTTGGGTATGTAGTTCAGTAGGAGACACAGCTGTGTTCTTGTGATCTATATAGGCTTGATGCTAGATGGTACTAAGCACCTCCTGAGAAGTGATGAGTGCCTGCAACTCCCATTGAAGTTAGTTGAAGGCATTCAGCACCTCTCAGGAGGCATTCAGGATCTTACAGGATTGGCCCTTTATGATGTTGGTAGGGGGATAAGAGGACAAATTCTGCTCTCCATGAGGAGGTGGAATACGTGCAGCGCTGGGAGAGCTCTCTCCCAGCGCTGGCGCTGTGATCACACTCAAACTTCAAAGCGCTGCCACGGCAGCGCTCCCGCAGCAGAGCTTTGAAGTTTCGAGTGTAGCCAAGCTCATAGCAAATGGGCAACAAATAAAGAAGGTGTGGGTAAAACACAGGTTCTCATTGCCCTTGGGAGTGCAGTGAGTGAGATATAAAGGCTGGCTGCTCTGTTGATTTTTAATGAGATACGTTAGTGGAAGGGGTGAGGTGGCATTTATGTTGAGGTGAGCAGTGTTGCAATAGAGGGTAAGAGGTGGTAAACCTGGTGGCAAAAGTGATTTTAAATAAAGGATATGAATGTATATTATATATAGTTTATCATTTAATTTGTGTAAAATAGAATTACAACTACCTTACAGTAAAATTATGTTTTATAATCTAATGTTTAATAGTTTTTCAAATTATTAGCCTAATGTTTTATCAGAATATAGATTTTATGATAATGATAAAAAGATAATTATATTGAGGAGCATATCCTAAGTTATTAGGTATTGCTCCCCAGAGGCGTTATGCATAATATTACAAGACATGGAAAAACTAAACATGACAGAATGTAACTCCAGATAAGAAAAGGCAACATATGAATAGCTAGACCAGCACTGGTCTCATTATCTGGCCTTTATATTTAATTTCTGGCCTTTCTGTGTTAATGCTTTTGGATAAATTGAAAAGTGTATATTATTTAGTTCGCACATTTATATTCATGAAACCATAGGGGCCAACTTAAAATGTAGTAAAGTTGCATAAAAACTGAAATTATCTAGGAGTGGGGATGAGATTTTCATTGATTTTTATCTACCCTTTCCTCACTATCTTCTGCTCCATCTTCTTCTCCCCCAACCCCTATCACCTCTTCTTATCCTCCAAAGAAGGCTCTCCAATCTCCTGATCTCAGCCTAGTCCAGCTCTCTCCAAAAGATAACCCCAGTGTAGTCTCCCTGACAACCATTCTGGACCTCCCAAAAATATCTCATTTTCTGTCAAGAACCATTTTGTTGAAAACTCCCCAACCTGCACTAGTCATTACAATGCCACCAAACAGCCATATTGTGCATACTGCACCTGTATACAGCAAATTATGATAATTATTAAATATAAAAACCATTTGATAAATGATGGCTGGCTTTACACACTATAGAATTGCATTAAGTGACACTGAAAACCAGAGTTTCTTTGTAATTTTGGGCAATAGTGCAGGAGCAGTAACCTATCCCAAGCACTCAGGGTGTTAAATCTCCTTCAAGGCAAAAGATATAAATCTCCCTTTCAAGTGGTTTCTGGCTCATTCTGAAGCATTGTAGTATATGTTCCCATTAAGGGCAGCATGACTCACAGAACAATATTTGTACTCCTACAAACCATGAAGCTTGGAAGGGCTGAAGTCCATCAAAGGATAACACACTGCATCACAAGACCCTTCCCTAAAAACACTAACCACCAAACAAAGGTCATTCAACCCATAATATACAGTGATTACTAAAATCCTGGGTGAAATCCTGGCCTGGTAGTTTTGCTATTGACTGCACTGTGGCCAGGATTTCACCTCATATCTTTTACCTTTAAGACAGAGGATGCCAGTATGATCTTTTCTTCTAGAAGAACAAAGCAATTTTTAATCCAGGTGGCATTTGTAATTTAATAGACAAAGCTATATTTTATTATTTAAACGACTAGGTAACATTTTGACCCTAATAGAGTCTTACTGGGAAAGCAACTGCCTCCAGAAAAAAGAGGGAAAGCTGGCATTTCCAGGCAAGAATTGCCTCTTTTCTGTGTTCCCCATCCATTAAATGCAGGTAAAAGTACTTGCCTGCTTCACAAGGACATTGTGCAGTGCTCTGAGACTATGGTGACAACTCCTGAGTCTAATGAATTTATGAGCAAGAGGTGAATGGGATTTGCATCATTTGTAATAATTCTGGGCTAAAGGAAAAAAACGGGCAATTAATAACTAAGACCAGGAAGTCAGTCATGCACCTGATATATTGTCTGGGTTTTGCTAATATGATTGGTATGGAAATATCTGATTGTGTTCTTTCCCAAATAAAAAATGTTTGTGGTTTCCTATTTCCAAGGATGCCAGAGTGCTAGGGAGGGGGGAAGAGACACCTAGAAAGATGAGGAGTGGGGTTACATCTCAAGTTCCTAAAACCTGGGAATGGCTAAGGTTTTAAGCAGCAGCATGAGCCAATCTTTGTATATATTTTAAACAGAACCTCTAAACATCATCTCAACCTGGCTAATGACAAATAACTCCCATCACAGGCAAAGCTAGTTCTTTGCATCTTGTGGCGGGAGAATCGGGGGCCCCTACCTCCTGACTCTACACATCTACAGAGCAATTTATCGCATGACCAGCTGGGGTGTAAATCAACAGCACTCTTGTCTGCCACACACTAAGTGGCTGCAGGGACCCTACTATCAAAGACTAAAAGCTCCATAGTGCTCTGTAGAGTCACACCCCAGCTTGCCACCCATTACACCACCATACAGACAAGCCCTAAGCCGTGTGCTCTAGCTACCAGACATGCTTCCTCCCTGAAGCCATTCTCAAATATGGAAGGATGGTCTTGGGGTGAAAGCATAGGACTTTGTGTCAGTAAGTCTGAGTTCTATGCCCAGGTGTGACCTTGGGTGACAGAGTCATTTAAGATAAAATTATTAAACATAGGTGCCTATGATTAGTAACTGGGGTACAGATTTCCATACCTAGCTGTAGGCACTAAGGATTGAAAATATTGGCCTCCTTGCTTCCATTTCCTCCTCTGTAAAATGGAGGTAATAACACATCTGCCTTACAGGACTGTGATGAGACTGAATAGGTACAAAGCTCATAGAGGTCCTGGCTGGAAGTATTATTATCTACACAAGATGCAACGATGAAGCATGTAGAGCTGTGCAGGTTTATATAGCCCATTTCAGAAGTGCAAGAGCAACTTAATGCATATGTCTATGAAAATGAGTGGGTTAAGCTGTAAGTTAGTGTTGATGCCGAAATAGCTGCTATTTAGCACTGCCTCCCACCTCTACACTGGAACAGGAAGCCTGAATGTCACATACACTGACTGTATTTATATTACTGCATTAAGCTTTGTAGAAGGTCATCTTCATATGCAGATGCTACAGACAGTAGCACAGATGTAACTGTTGCAAGGCACTAAATAGAACTGAGATGATTATTTTATAAAAGCAAAATGAACCAAGAGTACTTGTGGCACCTTAGAGACTAACAAATGTATTTAGGCATAAGCTTTTGTGGGCTAAAGCCTACTTCATCAGATGCATGCAATGGAAAAAGCAGTATTTCAGCTTCAAAGATGCCACAGTCATTCCAACACTGGCAGCAAGTCAGTCACAAACAGCAGGCAATTAACACTCAGTCAGGGATACCCAAACTTTGTCCAGCCAAGGGCCTCATTTGCAACTCACCAAGAGCCTCAGGGTTGCACCTGGTTTGCATAAAATAGAGCAGATTGCAGTTGACTTAGTCTTTACTGTGAAGATGTGATCCACAGAAACATTAGGTCCCAGCATGCAATGCTCTATCATGATCAAGCCACAGGCCACACTGTAGAACCAAACAAGCCACATTTGGTCCCTAGGCTATATTCTGGCTATCAAGGACCTATGTTAACTTTTGACTAGAGGTAGAAGGCTCTTAAATATGAGCATGGAATTGCAGCAATAGTTAATCCTCTATTTTTATACAGAACTTTGGCTCCATACTGTGGAGAGAACGCTGCTCAGAATATTGTTTGCAGTGGTGCTGTAGCTGTGTTGGTCCCAGGATATTTGAAAGACAAGGTGGATGAGATGACCTGTAGAAGAGCTCTGTGTAGGTCCAAAGCTTGTCTCTTCCACCAACAGAAATTGGTCCATTAAAAGATATTATCTCATCCACCTGGTCTCACTCACAATATGTATTTGTATTACCATAGTGCTTAGGAGCTCCAGTCATGAACCAGGACCTCGCTGTGCTAGGTGCTGTACAAACAGAACATGAAGATGCTCCCTGCCCCCAAAAGCTTACCAAGTAAGTAAAAGACAAGAGACAACAAGGGGATACAGACAGACAGTGAAGCAGAAGGGAACAATGAGACAAGATCGATCAGCAAGATAGTGATCTCAACACAGCTGCTGCATAATGATTGTCAAGTTTTTGTAGGCATCACCACAAAGGAGAAAGAGTTTTTCCTTTACTCTTTTCCACTGCTCCAATTATTTCCATGTGGCATGGAATGTCCGTAAGGGGGAAAGTTAGCAGCTATCTAGAGAAGGGGAATATTCCACTTAGCTGTGTAGTAGTTTCCCTCTGTATGGCTTCATGGCCCATCTTTATGGGGCTTTTGCTGTTTTATAGCCAAAATCTGCCTCATTTACACCCATGTGAAGTCAGTCTGGACCAAATTCTGTTCTGTTACACCTATGAACCCCGCTTGGAGTTCCATTGTGTAACTGAAAGAACAATTTGCCCATTGGCTAGATTAATCCTTACTGTAACTCCACTGCTTTTCATGGAATAATAAATCCACAAGTCTGGCCCATTATGTTTAAAATGGCTGTACCATCCTAACCAGGCTATTTAGAAAATATTCCGAATTATATGGCTCCAGCTACAAAGTTTCCATTTTCTGTTGGTTTCTGCAGCTCAACTGCAAATGCAAATCAGTTTTCCTACAGAAACTCTAATTACCTTGCCTGAAGTTCATTGCATCACAAAGCATGAAGGCTCAGCCCCTTCTAAACCCATCCGTGGAATATGGGTTTCCAGGCTGATTTCCCTGGAGTAGAACTGAAATTATGCCAAGAATGCAACAACTTGATGTCCCCAGAATCTCAGCCACAATGCTTAGAACATGCTCATAGTTCTATCTAGCCACAGAGTCACTGACAATTGTGATGAGCGGAGTGACTAATTTTCTCTGTTTTTTGTCACTTACCTATACTAGCCCACACAGTCAAGTCATGGTTGACGAATAAATGAATGAACACTCCCAAATGCAGAAACAAACAAGGGACCTGGACTTGCGTCCACTGAAGTCAATGGGAGGTTTGGCATTCACTTCGTCTGTATTAGGCCTGAGCCTACCCCCATTGAAGTCTCAAATTCTTCTGTGCTGGTCCTGGGAGGATTTCAAATGCATTGTGAGGGAAAGAAGTCAGTCAGGATAGCTGTTTGCTCATTTTTTAGGGTAAGTAAACAGGCTGACCTTTGGGTGCTCTCAACCTGGCTCCACTGTATTTGGCCTAGTGCAGGTGCTCCTCTGTGGTAGGACGGGTGGTTTTAAGTGTATTCTGGTTGTTCATCTATCCACATACATGCAGTCGCTCCACATTTTCTTAAAAGGTTTGCCATGGCAAAATATATGCTTATAATGCCTCTTTTCACCCCAGGATCTCCAAGTGATTTGCAGAAGTTAATTTCCACAATACCGTGTGAGGTAGGTAGGTGATATTTTATAGATAAGTAAACTGAAGCACAGAGTGGTTAACTGGTAAACTGAGGCATGGAATTTGCCCAAGGTTACACAGCAAGTCACTGGCAGATTGGGGAACAGAATCCAGGAATCCTAATTGTTAGTCCTCTGCTCTGAACACTATTTCTTCCCAGCAAACACTAGCAATCCAGTTTTCTTCATCTCCCCCTCTGTTTACAATAGGCATTGCCATTTATTTTCTTGTGTAAATGTCAACCTGTGTAATCACATGTTAAGAATATCAGTGTCTAAATGCTGCCACAGACACAGTCTTTCTATGGAACAGATGGCATTTGCATTATTATTAAACCTTCGCATCTAAACTCATTTTGTCGGCTTGACCATTTGTCCTGGTAGGCGGGTAGCATATCCAGCTGTGAGTGGGCACAGTGCCAGTTTTCCTAACACTTGATTGGAATGATCCCACACCAGCAGCATCAACTGCAGGTGTTAAAAACAAGCTTGCCAGTCATCAGTATGTCTGTCCATCCTGAATGTCTCTTTCATAAGCGTACGTACAGCCCTTTCTGATCAGAGCTGATTTAAACTTTGCAAGACAAAAGGAAACTTGCACAGTCAGGTAAGGGAAGATTTTGTCTCTTGTGAATGATTGTGTCAGTGCAAGGAAAAGGAATATTTTAATGAATTATTCACAACCCCTCTTCCCTGTGGAACTGCCTAAGCAATGGATATGCTTCCTGCTGAAAAAGTTGAAAAGAACGCTGTTATTCAGAAGGACTGTGCAATGTTTCTGCTGAACACAAGCAATACAAGCCTTAAATTTGTCTTTAAGGGTTTTTTACTCATAATGTGGGCTATGCAATTGTTGGATGCCTTGAAGGAAATTTGCAAGCAGATAAGTCATGAGGACATAAGCTAAAACTGGATAGGAATCCTAATGGTTTCATGCATTTTAATTATTTCATTGATATTAATATGAAAACTACATCTCCCTTTTCCTCAAGGTTAAAAAAAAGACACTTCTGAGGAGTCCATTATCTTCAGAGAAATGCAGATTTTCTCAGTGGAAGAACAGAGACATTTCCTGAATGCAATGGCCCTGCACAAACTTGACCCCCTCAGCCCCACCCTCCCAGGAGGTAAGCTGAAGGCAGCAGCAGCAGTGCTGAGAGGCAAGGAAGTGTGTTATGGAAGGAAGCAGCTTTCAAAAGGATGAATTTCCAGAACAGAGACAGACTGCACAGACTCAACCTCTTGCACTGAACTGTCACAGTGATCTAATTATTGTAACTGAAGTGTGTGACATCTGGAGTTGTGCCAGAGCTTCAAAGTGACTTAGACAGTCAGTGAACCATACCCTTCACCAGCTCATGACTCCTGCAAACACTTACCTATCCATCAGCTACAACAGTGCCAGGAAAGAGAAATTGATTTATCTACTGATAATTTTAACAGCTGCAAACACAGGATGTCCTATGACAAAGTAGTAGCCCTGGTATTACTACCCGCTGAGCCTGGGATGTTTCCATAAGCCATTTATAATGGGAACCAAAGTCTACTTCAGGATTTTCCTATTTCACTCCCAGGAGGAAAGTATTAATTAGCAAAGCATACATGCCCTACTGTGATGCATATGCCCTCCATGCATTTATTAAGTTGGAATAAAGAAGGGTGCAAGTGAAAATGTGTCTCCCGGCAATCAACTCCAGCCTAGCCCTTGCCACTGCGCTGAAGCTGGTAACTACCTAAAAACAAACACCCCACACTGCTTTCTCTCTCCATTTCTGACATGTGAGTTCCCCACATAATGTGTATGTTACATATTACAATATGTGATGTATAGCACACGATACAGCTCAGTACCTTCTAAGCCAGATTTTCAGAAGTGCTGAGCACCTGCACCTCCCACTGACTTCAACTGAAGTTGTGAGTTCTCTGAAATGCAATGATGTAAATTATGATCTTTTTGAAACAAGGATGGTGTCTTCCTCCTTCTTATAGACAGTGTAAAGGACTCTGTCAGCATGCAGCAAATAAATGACATTAATAAATAATAATACCTGTTATCATGAGCCACGGCCTGCTCTTGACTTGAGTAAGAATGGATGGGGGTAAAGTCAGGATACAGACTTGACCAGTCTGTCTTCCGTACGAGTCAGCATAATTCACTGTGACATGGCAGAAGTGAGTCTCTAAGAGAGACTTAAATGTGGACAGAATAGGGGCTTTGCAGGTGAGCTCAAGGAGGTTGTACATGGGAAGCTATCTGGATGCAGGCATAAAAGAGATTGTGTGAGAGATTGACAAATGGGCAGAAAAGGATGGGAACACTAGCAGAGTGGAGGGCATGGGGGGCAACACAGTGCTTTCTAATGGAGGACAAGTAGAGAAGGGCAGATGTATAGAGAGCTTTGAAAGGGTTGACTACAGCCAGTTGAAAAATGGGACGTAATCTCTGCAAAAATTTCAACCAGTTTTTTCATCAAGGAAAGTATCACTGAAATTGTGAACTTTGAGAAATGTTGACCAGCTGTAGTGGTGACAAGAAGTTTAAATTTGATGTGACATTGAATAAGGAGCCAGTGGAGGGATTTGAGAGGAAAGTTGCATGGTAAGATAGGCTGGCAAGGAAGATGTGTTTAGTGGCTGCATTGTATATGGATTGAAGGGGGACAGAGTACGTGTTTGGGGGACCAGAGAGGAGGATGTTGCAGTAATTAAGGTGGGATAAAATGAGGCCCTGCAACAAGTGATTTGGCAGTGGAGGTGGAAAGAAAATGATGGATCTCGGAAATCTTGAGAAGGAAGAAGCATCAGGGTTTGGATATTGCCTAGATGTGTGGAGCAAGGGTGACATTATCTTACTCTCCCTCTTAAAGACAACAGCTCAATTACATCCTACTGAACTTCCTTGTAAGCTGTCCTTGTAACCCTGTCCAAGGCATGGCCCTTTAAGAACAGGTAGTTCAGGAAAGGATCACTTGATCAAGCTGAAGGAGGTGCCTGAGTCACGTGTCCTTAAAGCAAAATAAAGGGAGGGTGCTGCTAAAAAGGTAAATGTAGTAGAAATTCAACCTCAGCATGTCATGAGCAAATTGAATTGGTGTGACAGAATGTGAGGAGAATATATTTTTCAGGTGCTTATATACCAATGCTAGAAGTCTTGGTAACAAGCCAGAGGCATTGGAAATTCTCATTTATAAGAAGAGATAGGATATAATTGGTGTTACTGAAAGCTGGTGAGACAATTTGCATGATTGGCGTGTTAAAATCTCTCTTATACCTGTTCAGGAAGGATATAATGGATAAAAGATCGGGGGTGGAAGCACTCTGCATTAAAGACATTGGTACCTGTTCAATGTTATTGATAACTTAGGACCATAGAATGTTGAATGCATATGGATCAATGTGCTAATTCACAAAGCCCAGGAGGGGATACCAGTGGAAGTCTGTTGCAGACCACTGAATCAAACCAGTGAACAGGATAAATTACTCGTTAAACATCACTCTACGCTGTGGAAAATAACATGGTGTTGTTACGGGGGACTTCAGTTTGGGAGACATGCTGGTGGTCTCATGGATCCAGCAGTAAAATATCATTAGAATTTCTGAAAATTATAGATGACTATCTAACACAAAAAGAATTACCCCCAACATAAGGTAACTGTATTTTGGATCTCATGATTACAGACAAAGATTAATTAATAACTGAACAGAAAATCTGGTGATTGCCTAGGAGCCAGTGATCTTGACTTGATTACATTCAATATGGGGAAACAGAGGACAGTCACAACAAGTAACACACACACACACACACGTGCTATAGAAGGGCTAATTTCCCAAAGCTAAGGAAAATTATGAGCAAAATTGGGAGAAAAAATTTAGACAGAAAAATGCCAATGAAAATTGGGAGCTCATTAAGAAGAGTTTACTAGATGTCCAAAAAGCCATGATTCCAAAATGAAGAAAGAGAACCACGTTGGCTAAAAAGCTTATCCTTATTCAGTTGTGAAATGACAATAGCAATTAGAAATAAAAAACAATACATAACACATGAGAAAAGGGGAAAATAGATAGAAATTGATATGTTAGAAATTATGGAGCGCAGAAAATTGATAAGAGAAGCTAAAGACATCAGGGAAAAATCCAGGGCTAAGGACAATAAGAAGGGGATTTTAAGTATATTAGAAACAAAAGAAATACTAGCAATGATATAGGCCCATTACCAAATATAGATGGTAAAACTGTTAATGACGCAGAAACTACAGAAGCGTTCAATAAATATTTCTGTTCCATATTTGGAAAGAAATAGGATAGTATACTTGAATCATATGAGCATGATGGAGTATCTTCCAGTCCATTAATAACTGAGTAAGATGTTAGGCAATATCTACTACGGATAAACATTTTAAAATTAGAGAGCCTGGATAACTTGGCACTCCGGATTCCTAAAAGAATTGCCTGGGAATTGCCTCTGACCTGCAGATGTTCACTTTTAATAAATCTTAGAATACCAGAGAAATTCCAGAAGACTGGAAGAATGTTGTACCAATATTCAAAAAAGGGCAAGTGGGATGACCTGGATAACTATTCTCCAGTTAGCCTGACATCAATTCCTGGCAAAATAATGGAAAAGCTGATATGGGATTCAGGTGATAAAGAATTAAAGGATAGGAATATAATTAATGTCAGTCAACATGTTTTTATGGAAAATAGGTCTTGTCACACAAATCTGATTTCATTCTTTGATGAGATAACAAGTTTGGTTCATAAAGGTGACTGCTTAGATATAATATACTTAGGCGTTTTTGAAGTTTTTGACTTAGTACCGCATGATATTCTGATTAAAAAATTACTGTTATACAATGTCAATAGAGCACACATTAAATTGATTAATACTGGCTAACTGCCAGGTTTCAAAGAGTAGTTGTCAATGGTGAATCATCATCAAATGGGGGTGTTTCTAGTGGGGTTCTGCAAGGTTCAGTTCTAGGGCCAATGGTGCTCAATATTTTGATATGGAAGTAAATGCAAAATCACTGCCAATAAAATTTGAGGCTGACAGAGTGGTAAATAATGATGAGGACAAGGCATTTATATGGAGCAATTTGGATCACTTGGTAACCTGGGCCCATTCAAAAGCAATGCATTTCCACATGGTATGCAGGGCCATACCTACAGAACGGGGAGCTGTATCCTGGAAAGCAGTGACTCTAAGAATCTATGGGTCATAGTGAACAAGAAACTGAACAGGAGCTCCCAGTACGATGCTGTGGCAAAAAGGCTAATGTGTTTCCTGGATGTATAAACACAGGAGTAGGGAGGTGAGCTTACCTCTATACAAGACTGGTAAGACCAGAATTGGAATGCTGTATACAGTTCTAGTGTCCACATTTTAAAAATAATGTCGAAAAATTGGAGAAGGTGCAGAAAGAACCACAAAAATGATTTGAGGGCTGGAGACAATGCCTTATAGTGAGAGACTTAGGGCTTGGCTACACAAATGTTTAAATTACAGCAAGCTGGGGTGTAGATGTACCTCACGCTAGCCTGCTGTGCATTAACTGTCCATATAGACCCTGCTACCATGCACTAACAATTCCCTCATGCGCTTTGATCTAGTCCCGTTTCAAAGAAGGGTAGATCAAGGTGCACTAAGGAACTGTTAGTGCAGGGCATCAGGGCCCATACAGACAGTATGGGGCAGGCCAGTGCAGGGTAGATTCACACCTCATCTTGCTGTGAACTAAGTGTTCATGTAGACAAGCCTTAAAGTACTCAGCCCATTTAGCTTATCAAAAAAAATTTGAGCTGTGACTTGATTACAGCGCATAAGTATCATCTTGGGGAGAAAATACCACGTAGTAAAGGGCTCGTTAATCTAGTAGAGAAGGGCAAAACAAGAACCAATGGCTGAAAGCTGAAGCCAGGCAAATTCCAATCAGAATTTTTTAACGGTGAGAATGACTAATCCCTGGAAGCAACCACCAAGGGAAGTGGTTGATCCTCCATCTCCTGATGTCTTCAGTCAAGACTGAATCCCATTTTGGAAAATATGCTTTAGTTAAACAAGTTATTAGGCCCAATTCAGGAGTAACTGGGTGAAATTTAATTGTCTGTGATTTACAGCAGCTCAGATTGGATGTTCCAAGGGCCCCTTCTGGCCTTAAACTCTGTGAAACTATGAAATTGACTACCTGGTGGGGACTACAAAAGAGTGCTCTTAGCTCCATCAGGAAAGCCTAGAGTTGGGAGAGACCCCCATGGAGGGTCTCCTGTGGTTGAGCCAGGCTGAGGCTGAAGGTTGATTGACAGATTGATGGTGTGTTGGAGAAGCCTGTCAGTGTTCAAGCACAGCCTAAAGAACGAGGGTTGGGGAGACCCTGCCCCAATGACAGAGTGAGTTTGAGCCTAGGGACCAGGGGCTAAGAAGAGACTTAGGGGAAAGTCTCACTAGAGAGGCCCAGGGCTGGAGTTGGATTGGCAGAGCTCCCCTGCTGAGATAAACTAAAAAGCCATGTGAGGAAGGAAGGGACTGAGCCTGGAAGAGCCAAAGAAACTGCATGTTTCTTTTGTGAGAAATCGATCAATCAGACCCTCAGATGAAGAACACTGTGTTTACAAAAACTCCTGACTGTGTGTGAGTTAACTGCAAAACCAAGGGGGCAACTGAGGCGAGGTGATTGCAGCGTCACAACACAGGGTGCCATGTTCTGGGATCGCACTCTGCACCATTTCCCTTCCCAGATTTGAAGGTGCCTGTTACATTTGTAGATGTCCTGAGGTAGTTGGACCCAAAATCTGGAAGTCCTTGGTTACTCAATCCTTCCTCAAGCAAAACTTAAGTATTGCACAGTGGGAATATTGTATGAGAAAGTATTTTCCTAATTAAACCCAACTAGTTATTAAAGAAGCTTCCTTCTTCTTGCCATGGAAACTGGATCTAAATGGGCTCCAGACTCTAAAAGTTTCCTTTCACTTCAGATAAAATACATGTTTAGAATGAATGTATATGTTATATGTTTGCTACAGTAGACTATTATAATGGGCTTTAAATATCATTAGGCAATGCTCTTCCTCTATATCTGGAGTAGTGCTCTGTTGTTCTGTTCAGTTCTTATGAGGTCATCTACTTGAAAAGAAGTTCCTCTCTATTCAGTAGTGGTAATTACCTGTACTGTCATGTAACTTGTTCCTCCATTCACAATCCAGGACTTCTTTTTTTGCAATGTCTATTACATAGTTAAATAATGAGAAACAACATCCCATGTAGTTGTGATTAGTGGGAAGGAGAGGAGAAAGAGCATGATCTAAACTCCTCTGATTCCATGAGAGTCTTTCCATTCACATAAGTGGGAATTAGATAAGGCCTAAGGATCTTATCAAATTAGGAATGTGAGATAAAAAGTCCTAAGCAGAGTGGGAGGGGAATGCAGGAAGAGGAGAGAGCAGGAGAAGACCAGTGGACAAAATCCCACCCAACATAAAATTAAAATAGCAAGTTAGCAAATAGCAGCATGAATTTTTTTTTAAAGGGGGGGGGGATAGTTCAGTGGTTTGAGCATTAGCTTGCTAAACCCAGGGTTATGAGTTCAATCCTTGAGGGAGCCACTTAGGAATCTGGGGCAAAAATTAGTATTTGGTCCTGCTAGGGAAGGCAGGGGGCTGGATTTAATGACCTTTTAGGGATTCTTCCAGCTCTGTAAGATAGGTACATCTCCATATATTATTATTATTATTTAGTGTCATATTTTGTCATTTCATACAGCAATTTATACTCAAATTCAAGACATCTCTGTAGCAAGCTAAACATTCCTACCAATGGGATTTAAAGTTTGCACAGCAGGAATCCAGATTAACAGGGTCACCTCACACCTGACCCATGTAACAGCAAGCCAAACAATTACTGTTTGGAGTAAAATCTCCTTAGAATCTGAAAATGTGTGAGGTGGAATCTTAAGCCTTGCTTTCTCATCTCATTTAAAAAAGAAAAGAAATCCCCAAACACATAGAGAGACAAGTTCAAATGCCCACTGTCATTTCTGCATGTGCACAAGCTCAGGCCTCCTCTGAAGGGCTTATTTTATTCAACCAATAGGCTTGATTTTTTAAATTAAAATAATGTATCTCTCTCACACTTACAATGTTATAAAGATTAAAATGTGGCAAAACTCAGAATACTGTAAGCCTTTGAAATGCAAAATATCAACACCAAATATAATATTTTGCACTTCTGCACTGGTTTTTATTGTAGAGTACTTTGCAAACATTAATTAAATAAGCCCCCTCCATTTTAATGTCCCCATTTTACAGATTGAAAATTAAAGCTCACAGAAATTAAGGCCATGCAGAGAGCTGGTGGCAGCATGGGGAATGGAATTTGAATCCTGACTTGCAGTCCTTTGTTCTAAGGCCTAGACCACATCTCCTGCACAATTTGGCTACAGGTTTCCTGCCAACACTGCCCACTTTAAACACTATGCTGTCTTCCTGCAGCGTCCACACTGGTTAGGAAGAAAGTTGCAATGTTGGAAAGTGGCTACAAATGCCCTGCAGCAGTCTTTCTGCCACTGGGGACCTTCAACTGAGTTTATGCCACCAGAATTCACCTTAAACACAGGCTGAAGTGGAGCCAATGATTATATTAATCTGCAGAGCTTTTGGAGTTAAAACTCCCCCCTGAAGTGAGGTTGTCTGCATAAGGATCTCAGGATTTGGCCCCTGGTAAGGTACAGCAAGAATGTAAGATAAGGTACTGGTTGATAGTGAGGCTCTTGATGTAACTTTAATGTGACCAAATGAAACATGTTCTGTGAGAAGGGTTTACAGTCCAGCACTGCAATTTTTAGAGCGTTAGCAAATCTGTTCTACAAAATGTCCAAAGCTTATGCAAAGGGTCTCGATCCATGCTGCTTCTCCAGAAAAAAAAAAACATACTGCTCAAAACATTTTCCAAACCATGAAAAAAGCTATTTTATGGCCTTTTTTTTTTTTCATGGAATCGGAGTGGTATAATTTTTTTCCAACACTTGTCTCAAACTTTCCCACATGGCTGCTCTTTCTCATTCCTAAATTCCACATCCAGCAGCTATGGCTGTACCTTATTTAAGGTCAGTTGGATGCAGTGATGGGTATCTTCCTACACAAGGGAAGGATATGAAGAGGTTTTTAATAAGTTGAGCTGCCTCAGTGTGATTACAGCCCATGTGGATCCCAGAACACTTTAATAATAGTCCATTTTAACCCAGAGTCCAACAGGACCCCTAAAAGTGTGCGCAATTGTATGTTCTTGATCCAATTAAGCCCAGGTGGAGTTAGAGATCAAACAGACCATGAATTACATGAAAACTGGCAAGCTTGTGCTAGTGAGAAAATACTTCCCACTGTGTACCAAGGATCACATCCAAGAATTGCCAAATTGCTAAAATGACATTTGTTTCAGCCCAGTGGTTCTCAAACTTTTTGTACTGGCGACCCCTTTCACATAGCAAGCATCTGAGTGCGACCCCCACCCCCTCATAAATGAAAAACACATCATCTAGCATTTAAATAGTGTTAAATACAAATATACAACCCTACTGTTTTAAATGAATTTACCTTTTCTCACCACTTTTCAATTAAGACTAAAACACATTTTTATTGAAGTACTGTTATAAGCAAAAAAGTTATTTTTGATAGTTACTGTTTAATACTTGGTGGTGGGGAGAAACTTTGTCAATATCACTTTTCACAGCAGATTTAGCGCCCCATTGCCACCCTGCTTTCAGGGTTGCACATCTCTCTAGGGCCCTGATTCTGCAAAGACTTATGCATGTATTTTATATGAGTAGCCCCATTGAAATCAACGGAACTACTCACAGTGTATATATGCGTAACTCTTTGCAGGATGAAGGCCTAATATGTTTAAAAACAAAATGCTTTGAATCTTTATTTTTTAAATTGTCCTTTTATTGACATATGAAATGACTGATAAATCCGGTGTTGTTGATGGGGGCAATTTGATGGATTTTTTTGCTCCTTGAGAACAAGATGTTGATTTATTTAATGTCCTCATGATGAAGAGTTCGATTTCAGAAATGTACCAAACAAGGGGGGGGGGTTAATTCAGGTTTCAGTTCTTGTGAGTTCACACTCCGTGAATCTAGCTTTCAGTCCCAGGACCAGAGAAACTGCAAAACCCAAACTGAAAAACAGTGAGGAGTCTGGTGGCACCTCAAAGACTAGCAGATGTTTTCAGGCATAAACTTTCATGAGTAAAAAAACTTCTTCAGATGCATGGAGTGATAATTACAGGTACAGGCATAGATATATATTGGCCCATGAAGAGAAGGGAGTTGAAGGCCAATTCAGTCAGGATGGATGTGGTCCACTCCCAATAATTGATGAGGAGGTATCAATACCAAGAGAGGGAAAATTGCTTTTGTAGTGAGTCAACCACACCTATTCCCTATGCAAGCCCAAACTGATGGCGTTAAGTTTGCAAATGAATTGTAGCTCTGCAGTTTCTCTTTGAAATCTGTTTTTGAAGGGTTTTTTTTGGTCAAAGAATGGCTACTTTTAAATCTATTATTGAATGTCCAGGGAGATTGAAGTGTTCTCCTACTGGCTTTTGTGTGGTACCATTACTGATGTCTGATTTGTGTCCATTTATCGTTTTACGTGGAGACTGTCCAGTTTGGCCAATGTACATGACAGAGGGCATTGCTGGCACATGATGGCATATATCACATTAGTGGATGCGCAAGTGAATAAGCCCCTGATGGTGTGGCTGGTATGGCTGGGTCCTATGATGGTGTTGCTAGAGTAGATATGGGGACAGAGTAGGCAACAGGGTTTGTTACAGGGATTGGTTCCTGGGTTAGTGTTTCTGTGGTGTGGTGTGTAGTTGCTGATGAGTATTTGTGCCAGGTTAGGGGGATGTCTGTAAATGAGGATTGGCCTGCCTCCCAAGGCTTGTGAGAGTTGGGAATAGTTTTCCAGGATAGGTTGTAGATCATTGATGATGCGCTGGAAAGGTTTTAGCTGCGGGCTATACATTATGGCCAGGGGTGTTCTGTTATTTTCCTTGTTGGGCCTGTCCTGTAGTAGGTGACTTCTGGGTACCCATCTTGCTCTGTCAGTCTGTTTCCTCACTTCCCCAGGTGGGTATTATAGTTTTAACAATGCTTGATAGAGATCTTGTAGGTGTTTGTCTCAGTCTGAGGGATTGGAGCAAATGTGGTTGTATCTTAGGGCTTGGCTGTAGACAATGGATCATGTGAAGTGTCCTGGATGGAAGCTGGAGGCATGTAGGTAAGTATATCGGTCAGTAGGTTTCCGGTATAGGGTGGCGTTTACGTAACCATCACTCATTTGCACTGTAGTGTCCAGGAAGTGGATCTCTTGTGTGGACTGGTCCAGACTGAATTCTTCAGTGGCCTCCTTCCTGTGGGTCCATATGATGAAGATGTCATCAGTGTAGCGTAAGTAGAGGAGGAGTGCTAGGGGACGAGAGTTGAGGAAGCATTATTCTAAGTCAACCATAAAAATGTTGGCATACTCTGGGGCCATGCGGGTACCCATAGCAGTGCCATTGACTCAAACTGAAATTCACATCCAAGCTGACAATTTCTCCTGGTTTATAATCACAAATTTTTCAGGCTCTGCTTGATATCTGGCTCAGATATGCTCAAAATTCAACCCAAATTCATCTGAAACTGCTTGGTGAATTTTGCCTGATGTCAGGTTTCATTACACAGGCTCTAATTAGAGTATCAAATGTGATTCATACCCATGCAATAGTAATAATTATTATACATTTCCTTATTCCTAGGGACCATTCAGAGCCTAGGAACTTCAGAACCAGTTTTAGACTGTCCCATCTATCCTACCACATGTTCAATGAAACAACGTTTGGTGGGACTTTGGGGGTTAACTGGAATAACAAATGCCCTGTGTATGTGACAGGTGCACTGGAGAATTGTTGTTTGATTGACTAAAGCTGACCCACACAGGGAGGTCTGTTGCTGTTTTCCTGCTGTTTGTGTTGAAATGAACTGTCATAAACATACAGCTAAGAGTAGCATAAAATCCCTCTTTACCCTGTAAAGGGTTAATTCCTCTTTTACTCGTAAAGGGTTAAGAAGCTCAGATAACCTAGAGAGCACCTGAACAAAAGGACCAATAAGGGGAGAAGATCCTTTCAAATCTGTGGGGGAAGGTTTTTTGTCTGTGTCTCTCAGAGCCAGCCAGGAAACAGGACAGGGAAATTACATCTCCTTAAGCATATCTGAACTAAGCATCTACTATTGCAGAAATAGTAAGTAATAGGAAAGAAATGCGTTAGGTTATCTTTTGTTTATGCTTGTGAATTTTCCTTGTGCTAAGAGGCAGGTTTATCCCTGTTTTTGTAACTTTAAGTTTTGCCTAGAGGGGAAACCCTCTGTGTTTTTGAGTCTTTTGTTATTCTGTAAAGTACTTACCATCCTGATTTTACAGAGGTGATTCTTTTACCTTTTGTTTAATTAAAATTTTTCTTCTAAGAACCCAATTGATTTTTCATTGTTCTTAAGATCCAAGGGTTTGGGTCTATGTTCACCTGTACCAATTGGTTAGGATATTATTCTCAAGCGTCCCCAGGAAAGGGGGTGTATGGCTTGGGGGGATATTTAGGGAAGGTAGGGCTCCAAGTGGCCCTCCCTGAATGTTTGTTTAAATCACTTGGTGGTGGCAGCGATAATAAGGCAAGGAAGGATTTGTGCCTTGGGGAAGTTTTTAACCTAAGCTGGTAAAAATAAGCTTAGGGGGTCTTTCATGCAGGTCCCCACATCTGTACCCCAGAGTTCAGACTAGGGAAGGAACTCTGACATGAACAAATGGTCTGGATTGTGAATGAAGGAAAATAAAACTAGCTAGCTTAGGGCGCTGTCCTGAATTCTGAATATTCCCAATATTTGCACCAGGTCATTGGGAGTTTGGTGTGCTTAAGGAATGAAGGGTCAGTTCTTCACTGTATCCTTTGCTGACAGAAGATGGACTGGGCCTTGGTTTGGGCTAAAAAATTGCTTACAAAGGGCTCACTGTGTCAAGGTCAAAAGTAAACATCAAGCTGGGATTCCTTTTTCAAGAAGTTTATAGAGCAGCAAACAAGTTTCATGGGGCATTATTTAAACAGTTAGCTCCCTCTTTAGCAAATTAATTTATCAGGACTCCTCCTGAGTGTCATTGTTGCTGGAGAAAATATGAAACTGCACTTCCTTCAAGTTCAAGAGGCTTTTGAAACTTGTTCAAATAAACAGGTTAACTTCAACAGCTAATCACATACCTAACCTCTTCAGCACCACACCTGATGACTGGGCTCACAATTATTTGGAAGTCCTTTAGAAGAGGATGGCTTGAGGCAGCTACACAAGCGGTGCTTCATAGCTGGAGAACAGATTCCTACAAAGTGATTTAAAAAATGTCACTGCTCTCACATGTGTCAGTGCATGTTTTAAGTCCCCACCAATTGTGTAAACATGGACCACCACTGTATGTTTGGAACAAAATATATATATTTTGATTTGCTAGCATATGAAATTGTACCTTATCAAAAACATGTACATATAAATATAAAACAATATCAATACAAAAGTGAATCAAATAAAAACCCTCTGTGGAACTATAAGGATTTATAATAAATATATAACATTTATAATGTGTATAACATATATAATAAATATATAACATTTAGATGTTATATTAATCAAATTCAAGTCAAGTATGGTTCTGATATTTTCTTAAATATCTCTGGATGTTCTCTAAGGTAACAAAAAAGATGAATGTAGGAAGAAAAAACATTCCTTCCTATTTATAATCTAGTCTTTCCTTTCTCCAGTGCCTTATGGATCTTCTTGCTTCTGATAATGCTACTTCCATAAAAGTCCTTTGATGTGGAATTACATGGCATTTTAATGGGTTGTCAAGTGCAGCATACGGGTGTCACTTTCTTTGATGTGCACCAGACACAGGGCAAAGGAAACAATGACAGGTACTATCACCAGGCAAGTAAGCGCTTCACATAGGAATTCACCCAGTTTGGGGTTGTTATATAAAGAGTGTAGCCTTGGAACTGCCAAAAAAATTTCTGGCTTTTTTAAAACTCCTTTTACTGCCTTTAGTGAGCACACATAATATATTTTTTACTCTGCCATTAAAAGAGATTGTAATAGTACATTACACTATAACAGGAGGGGACTCCATCCTGCATCAGCCATAGGGCAGTGTTTTGCTGCAATGCAAAATGATTTCATTAAATATCTTTTTATACTATCCACTTGTAGGAATAATTATTCCATACATGCCAACTGCAGAGATTCTTGCATTTCCCACTGAAGCAGCTGGGAGACAGGAGTTTGGATTAGATGGACCATTATTCCGATCCAATCGGGCAATCCTTTGTAAATATATAACTCAGATGTGTTTGTGAAGCACGTAACTCTAAATATACTGGATCCAAAGGGAAAAGTCCATTTTAGCATCTCTTTTCAATGAGTATATGTATTAATCTAGATCCAAAACTCAAGCAGCAACGGGCAAGTAGAAAAAACATGAAGATGCTTCTCTGACCTGTCCATGCTCTCATGGGTACTTAGAATTCTCTTAGTTCATCTGACACTCAGTACCTCTGTACTGAAGGAAAAAAGAAAAAAACACCGTGGCAGCAAATCTCAGAGCCTGGGTTAACTCACTCAGGCTTGTGCTAAAGGACTAAAAATAGCAGAGTAGATGTTCCTGTCTGGGCTAGAGCCTGGGCTCTGAGTCCCACACCCTCTGCAGTTTTCTGGGGTGTATTAAAAACAAAACAAAAAACCCAACTACTTCATTATAATCGTCCACTGATAGTCTTACCAGGAGAAGCTAAAATAATAAGTCTTATCTTGTCTAATAAAAAAAATTACACAACTATTGTATTCTCTACTAATAGCCCAAACACTTTATCAGCTTTGTAAACAGTAGTGTTTGGAGTCATTACTCTAGATTTTTCTAGCACTTTTTATTTTATAAGGGTAGATACTGAGTCCAAAGAAACTCCCCTGATTTTATCTGAATGCTTGAATTTCCACTGTAAGATTTTCCCCCAACTACTGAGAGTTCTCCAAGAAAATAGAGGCCTATAGATCAAAGCAGTTACTTTTAATTGCACAGATGATCAAGTGGCTGTGTAAGGTTAAGAGACTGTACAGAGTGCCCTGGTAATTTAGCTGGACATATATGAAAATTAAAAGCTTGAGTCGCTACTTATTAGCCTTAGATGTTCATTCTTTTCCCAGGGAGAAAGTAATTTATGGCCTAACTGGTCTGAACAGTAAATCCAAGTAACAAGGATGCAGCCAAAGATTCCTATTACAGAGTTTACTATCCGTCATAATTGGCTGATGGGGTGTGTTGAAACTACATTAATCATCACCCTGGCAGAAAGCAAATTAGAAACTCTGTGTTCTATAGACGGCCTTCCCATGTTACCAAGTGAGTTAAATACAAAGCATGTGTTACTGGCATCAGTGATTTCAAAAGTGGGTGTTTCCCATGATGTAAATGGTACTTAATAATGTTCCACCTTTGACTGAAACTAAGGCACACCCTGCCATGTGGTTCTTGTCATTTAATTAAATTTACTCAACCTGAGCTCATTAATATCCTGTAATTTTCAGATTAACTCTTGAAACAGTGTTGGCAGAATGCAATAGCCCAGTCAGGGAAATCCCACAGCAGGTGCTCCTGGACTGTGTTCACTACAGTTTGACTGAGACTGAATTACCTAGAGAGACAAGGTGAGTCAGGTGCTATCTTTTATTGGACCAACTTCTGGTGGTGAGAGAAACAAGCTTCTGAGCCACACAGAGCTCTCCTGGTACTGACATGGCTACAACTACAGTGGCTGCCCACAGAGTTCCTGCTTTCTCTTTGTTGTACCAAATGTATTTGCAGACTTGAGACAGACATTTTGAGGGGTAGAGACACAAAGCCAATGGTTTTGCAGTTTGACCTGGCTAAAGTTATAATGCCAAGCTAAATTCGTCCATGTATAAACAGGTGTTGCTTTAAGGGAATTTGCAGCCATTTGTGAATTTGAATTGGTCATTTCTAGAAATACCACCCTAAGAAGTAGGTATAGGAATAGCCTCACATGAGATGATCATTCAAAGATACTGTAACTCAGGCATTCATAACAACACCTGGCCTTTTCCAGACCACGGTAGCCTACTTCTCATGCCCCTATTTCATTAATTTAGTCTCTCTCTCCACACACTCTCTCTCTCTCTCTCTGATGTGAATTTCCATATTGAAAGTTCCAGATAGGGTGACCAGATGTCTCAATTTTATAGGGACAGTTCCAATTTTTGGGTCTTTTTCTTATCTAGGCTCCTATTACCCCCTCACCTCCTGTCCCGATTTTTCACATTTGCTGTCTGGTCACCCTAGTTCCAGAGAGTGGAGTCTGTGATTTAACCACAGAGTAAGCACTGTTACCCAGCTTGTAATGCATGCTTCCCCACACTGCCCGCCACTCATCAGGTCCGGCTCCAGGCCCCAGCATGCCAAGTGTGTGCTTGGGGCGGCATGCCGTGGGGGGCGGTCTGCCGGTTGTCGGGAGGGCAGCAGGCGGCTCCGGTGGACCTCCCGCAGGTTTCCCTGTGGAGAGCCCGCTGGTCCCGCGGCTCCGGTGGAGCATCCGCAGGCACACCTGCGGGAGGTCCACAGGAGCCACGGGATCGGCGAGCGGCAGAGTGCCCCCCGCGGCGTGCCGCCGTGCTTGCAGCAGCGAAATGGCTAGAGCCAGCCCTGCCACTCATAACTCTCACACCCTATGCTACAGTGACTTTTTCTAGTAATGAGAGGGTAGTTCAGGCTCCAGTCTCATTCAGTCCTTGGTCTCTGTGCTGAGCATACCAAAAGTACAGCACTTTCTATCCAAGAGTCTCAAATGCTTCCCAGGGCAACATGAAAGGATAGATTTTACTTGTCCCTGTGTGGGTGGGAAAGGAGGAAAAGTCACAAGTAGATCCTGCCAGCCCTCCACCCCCTTTTGCAGATTGACTGATCTGGGTATGATGCAGGGCCGTCCTTAGGCATAGGCAGAATAGGCAACTGCGTAGGGCCTCACACTGCCTGGGGGCACCACTCGCCAGGCAGCCCAGACAGTGTAGAAGCAGGGCTGCTGGGTCCTAGAGAGAGCCAAATGCAGCACAGTCTGAGGAATGGGATTGGCTGCTGGGGTCTCTGGGAAGGGGAGGGGGTGGGGGTTGGGAAAGGAGCTCACCTGTGAGTGTGACTCTTTCCCCCCGGCTGAGGTCAGGTGAGGCTGTGGCTCTGGAACCAGTATCCTTTGTTGTCTCCCATAACATCCATTCTTCTCCCCTGTACCCCACGGAGCACCCCCTCCTTTCTCCCTCCTCCCCAGAAGCATCCCCCTCTCTCTCCTCCCTCCCCTCCGTCAGGGCTAGGTTGGGTGAAGTGCTGGGAGGGAGGGGAGACTGGCTGGCTGCTTGCTGAGGAATGAAAGTGAAAGTAACTCACTTCCTGGGCAGGCAGCCAGAATTGGAATGTCACACTGCCTATATAAGACAAAGCCCCAAATATCGGGACTGGCCCTATAAAATCAGGACATCTGGATCTGGCCACCCTAGCTGGGGAGCGCCTCTCCCCCAGGCTGGCAGCTGCCAGCAATCCATCTCATCCGGGGGGAGCTGCACAGGGCAGGATGAGCTGCTGTGGCTCCATGGGTGCCCTGTCCCTGAGATCAGATGCTGTGCTAACTTCACCATGGTCCATAAGGCTGGTGGTGGTGCCCATTGGCGTGTGATTGGACCTGAGGGTTTGCTGCTGCTGTTGCCACTCTGCACCCCAAGAGGTGGATTTTGGGGTCCTGCAGTTTTCCACCTATCTCCTCCTCTACTGCAGCTGTTGGACCAGCGGGCTGGGGGGTGAGCCAAGCATGAAAGCAGTACTGTGTTGCCATTTAGATTGTCATTTAACAACTTTGTTTGCCAAAAATTCTTGCTAACAATCCTGAATCCAATTTCAATATTTTTTTTAAAAAAATCAATATCTTAGCGAAAAACAGAAAATTAAGTTGTTGACAATTATTAGTGACAGGTTTGGTTTGAGGCAGGGAGTGGGCCAGTTTTCATCAGAGAAACAAAAAATGTTGACTGACTTTCCTATAGCCTGTTACTCCTGATAAGAGCCCTCCAACAACTGTAATATGCTCATCTCCTTACTAGTGTATAAAGCAGGGGTCGGCAACCTACAGCACACGTGTCAAAGGTGGCAGGTGAGCTGATTTTTGATGGTATGCAGCAGCAGGCTGAGCGGCTCAGCCCATCACTGCTCTGGGGTTCCGGCTGCTGCCCTATTGCCAGCTGGGATACCGGCCATCGGCCCCACTCAGCACCTGCTGCTGGCCTGGGGACCCCCAAGGAACCCCAGGCTGGCAGTGGGCTGAGCAGGCCAGCTGAACCACTCAACCTGCTGTCAGCCCGGGGTTCCATTCACTCAGCCGCCAGTGGGCTGAGAGGGCTGGTGGTGGGCTGAGTGGGCTGGTGGCGGGCTGAGCAGGGCCAGTGGGGGGTTGAGTGGCTCAGTCTGCTGCCAGTCTGGGGTGCCAGCAGCACTCAGCCTACTGCTACTTCGGGGTTCCAGCTGCCAGCCCCTTGCCAGTCAGGAGCTCAGCCGCCAGCCCCACTCTGCCTCCTGCCAGCCTGGGTGAGCAGAATCCCAGGCTGGTAGCGGGTTGAGGGGGGGTTGGCGGCCGGGATCCTGGCTGGCAGGAGTTGGTGGTCAGAACCCCAGACCAGTAGCGGGCTGAGCAGGGCCTGGGATCCTTGTCTAGGGTTCCAGCCACCAGCCCGCTGCCGGTTTGGGGTTTCATTTACTCAGCTGGCAGTAGCCTGAGCAGGACCGGTGGTCAAGACCTCAGATAATAACAATAGTTTATTTATATAATATAGACATAGAGAGAAACCTTCTACAAACATTAAAATGTATTACTGGCACGAGAAACCTTAAATTACAGTGAACTTGGCACACCACTTCTGAAAGGTTGCCGACCCCTGGTATAGAGTGACCATATGTTGTACTAAGATTCTCCTGCTTTTTTTTTTCCCTTGTGAGTCAGTATAACTTTTGCCAGCCCAGAAGTTGGGCAGCCAATGTTTTATGTTTTCACAATGTTTTCTCCAACGTTCATAAAGTAAATACATAGTTAATATGAGTTAAAAAGGCCAGGGACACTTCTTTGTGAAGAATCTGTACAGCAGATCATGCCCATAGACGATCCAGAAAAGAAATTTTGAGGTTGAATTTTTTAATGTTGTGATGGATAAAGCAGTATCTGCTGTTGATGAAAGGTTTAATACCTTTCAAGTACACCATGAACAGTTTGAATTTAGTTATGTCATACAAAAATCCAACGAAATAGGAAAACAAGAGCAACTAATGACAAAGTGCAAGAATCTAGAGAGCCTCCTGAAGCATGGTGATAGTTTTGATTTAAATGGACTTGAACTGTACGAAGAATTGAGTACACTGTCATCAATGTTGCCACATGCAAAATCGGTGATGGACATTGTACAGTTTATTCATACCCGCAAACCTGTTGACATATATCCTAATGTGTACATTGCCACTCGTATCCTACTGACAATTTCTGTAACAGTAGCATCAGGAGAACGGAGTTTCTCAAAACTAAAGCTCATTAAAAACTATCTCCGCTCTATAATGAGTCAGGAACGCTTGACTGGTCTTGCTGTTCTTGCGATCGAACAAGACACGACTTTGTCTTTGTCATATGATGACATTATTACTGATTTTGCAGCCAAAAAAGCCAGAAAGATTGCTTTTAATTAAAAACTAATCCTTGTTTCAATACCTCTTCATATAAATTTCCAATAAAATTTTGATAAATTAAAAAAAAATATTATTTGCATCATTCTGTCATATCAGAATTTTTTCTATAGTGCTGCTTCTTTAGTGCTAGTCCATCAGCATTACAGTGTGCTTAATTAAGTTAAACTGGTTTTAATAATGTGAATGTGGCAAGTTTTCCAATACTATAAGCTTATGTTTGTGTTGCTAAGAGCAGATCAGGCATAGGGGCACCAGTTTAATAATCTCGCCTAGGGCACCATAAATCCTAAGGCCGGCCCTGGTATGATGCTGCTGTTGCCACTAGCCTCTGAAAAAGCTATGGGGAGAGCAAATGCAGGGGTGGGGCCCTGACCCCACTGCCTCCACAGCAGCCAACAGAGCTATCCAGGCACAGATGTCCCCCTGAGTTCTAGCAGACATTGTGCTTGGATCTTCCACTGGCATGGCTGCACCCCTCCTCCAAAGAGGGGCTAGAGCTTAATGCTGCAATGCACTCCTATTGGTTTAAACTCCTGTGAGCTAGATGTGGTGTGTATTACTCGCCCCATGGAGCAGATGGGGAGATTCAAGCACAGAAAACTTAAATGACTTGTCCAAGATCACAAAGCCAGTTAGCTCGAGGACTGGGCTTACAATCCCAGCTCCCTTGTCCCCCATTCACATGCTCTAGCTACTGAACCCTATGACCTCCGTGTCACGAGTTGGGTGCTTGTCCGTGGAGAAGAAAGGTGACAGCACCAGACTTCTTTCACCTAGGCCCCTAACAGGCAGAAGATGGCCACCGCTTTTGGTCACCACCATTCTAAGCTGCAATCAAGTCAGCAAACAAGAGGTGAAAGGCACGCTGGCCCATTACCAGCCATCTGAGCAATCTAGTTAAGAACTGTTCATTTTTCAGTGCCTCCCCCACCCCCGCCTTCTCAGCAGTTCATAGCATGGGGGGGGGGGACAGGCTAAAGAACAATGTATGTCTCATACCCAGAGCTGACATTTTCACTGAGAAGTCTCTCACATTTGGCCTTCATCTTACTTTGTAGCTGTTATTTATGGAGATAATGAAAACTATGCTACACAAAGCAAATTTGCAGGTGCTCTGGAGGTTTGCTTCCCTGTAAAGGTATTCTGTGACTAAATGCCTTGTTACTGAAAACCGCCCCATGTTGGCATCATAGCACAGAGATCCTGCAAATCATGCACAAACATCTTTCTTCACAATGGTCTTTCTGGGTGGGAGGGGTCAGGCATAATTTCCACTTGCTGCAGAAGATACAGGTCCCCTAAAAATTCCTCCTCAAAATTACAGCCATCCCTGTCGGAATTTCAACTCTAGATGCCGAATCACCATCATTATAATATTTTATAATTACATTTGGCACCTTTCATCTGAGGCTTTCAATTTACTTTTACAAACGTGTAACTAAATAAGCCTCCCCAGCACCCTTGCTGGGTAGGCTGACATTAATATTATAGCCATTTTACAAATGCACAAATTGAGTTGCAGGGAGATACAATCTTCAAGTCAAATATTGGGCACATATAAAGAAGGCCTAGCCTCACAGGCAGAGGGTCAGAGAGAAGGCTTCAAAGCATAGCCAGGGGGGGGCAACCTTTCAGAAGTGCTGTGCCAAGTCTTCATTTATTCACTCTGATTTAAGGTTTTGCGTGCCAGTGATACATTTTAATGTTTTTAGAAGGTCTCTTTCTGTAAGTCTATAATATATAACTAAACTATTGTTGTATGTAAAGTAAATAAGGTTTTTAAAATGTTGAAGAAGCTTCATTTAAAACTAAATTAAAATGCATGGCCCTTGGACCGGTGGCCAGGATCCGGGCAGTGTGAATGCCACTGAAAATCAGCTCGCGTGCTGCCTTCGGCACCCATGCCATAGGTTGCCTACCCCTGGCATAGTCTGTTAAAGGGAATTTCTGCCTTCACTGAACAGGCAGAACTAGGTGTAGCAAGGGACACAGATGTGACAGGTTGGATCACAGAAAACCACTTGGGACTGCCACCTAATGTGCTGAGATTACTTCTGAGACCATTTTCCCTGTCAGCTTCGGACTCCAGAACCCTGCCTGGTTTCAGCCAGACATGCTTGTCTGCTGCAAACCCAGACCCAGGTCTGAACCACGTCCCCCAACAGCTGCAGGCTTAACTGAGAACAGCTTAAGAAGTGTTCCTGTGTCTAACACACAGATGCCCCGCTCCCAAGGGGATCCAAACCGCACATCATCTGTTTTGTTCACCCTCTATAACACTGATAGAGAGAGATGGCCAGCTGTTTGCCCCCCAGGTATTAATACATACTCTAGTTAATTAATGAGACAGAAGTGATTTTATTAAATACAAAAAGTAGGATTTAAGTGGTTCCAAGTAATAACAGACAGAAGAAAGTGAATTACCAAGCAAAATACAATAAAACTCACAAGTCTAAGCCTAGTACAGTAAGAAAACTAAACACAGGTAAAACCTCACCCTCAGATGTTTCAATAAGCTTCTATTACAGACTGGACACCTTCCTAGTCTGGGCACAATCCTTTCCCCGGTACAGCCCTTGTTCAGCTCATTTGGTAGCTAGGGGATTTCTCATGATTGCCACCCCTTTGCTCTGTTCCACCCACTTATATATCTTTCGCATAAGGTGGGAATCCTTTGTCCTTCTCTGGGTTCCCATCCCTCCTTCTAAATGGAAAAGCACAAGATTAAAGATGAATTCCGGTTCAGGTGACATGATCACATCACTGTAAGACTTCACTACCCACTTGTCAGCATACACGTATACAGGAAGACTTACAGGTAAAACAGAGCCATCTACAGTCAATTGTCCTGGTTAATGGGAGCCATCAAGATTCCAAACCACCATTAATGGTCCACACTTTCCATAATTACAATAGGCCATCAGAGTTATATATCATATTTCTAGTTTCAGATATAAGAATGATACATTCATACAAATAGGATGATCACACTCAGTAGATTATAAGCTTTGTAATGATACCTTACAAGAGACCTTTTGCATGAAGCATATTCCAGTTACGTTATATTCACACTCATTAGCATATTTTCATAAAATCATATAGGGTGCAATATCACAACAGATTTAGGGTTTGTCTACACTGGCAAGTTTCTGTGCAGTAAAGCAGCTTTTTGCGCTCAAACTGCAGACGTGTACAAACTGCTAGGCCACTTTGTGTGCAGAAACTCTTCAGTTGCAGCCCTGCAAAAAAACACCTCGACAAGAGTCTTAAGGGTATTTGCGCAGAGGCTCCAGTGCTCTATTGCCAGTGTAAACACTTGATTGCTTTCTGCGCTGTAATTGGCCTCCAGAGCTGTCCCACAATGCCTCAAGTGACCGCTCTGCTCATTGTTTTGAACTCAGCTGTCCTGGAGACATGCGCCCCTCCCCTTTCAAAGCACCGTTTCTGACAGCTGTTGTGTACTGTGCTGGTCTGCTCCAGGACACAAAGTAAACCATTAATGTGGAATGCTCATACTACTGAACACAGAGGTGTGTGTGTGTGTGAGAAAGAGGCGGGGGGTTGAGGCTGATGTTGGGGTTCCCCCCCTCCCTCTGCCTCAGGACTGGTTGCTTCCTGCTGCTTTCTGAACTTACAAGACAGCATGCTGACACACTCTCTGTCCCCCCCCCATACACACACACTCCCCACACATACACACTTCAGTTGAAAAGCAACTAGCAATGTAGTAGGATTCCCATGGAACAACGGGACTGGGAAACCCGCATAATGTGACCCTGTACCTGCCCTATGAGGCATTGAAAACCATTCCCAAAGCACCCTGTGGCCAGCTGTACAGTGAGATAGCTACCACAATGCACTGCTGTCTTTGCTGTTGCAAGAGCTGCTAATGTGGATGTGCGCCACCATCACAAGGAGCACAGTGTGGACACACAACAGCAGTTTAATTCCAGCTTTTTAATAAAAGTGGTAAAACTTGTGGTGCAGAAACTTTCCAGTGTAGACATATCCTTTCTCTTGCCTTCTTCTGAAACAAAGATCTCTGTGTGGGTGGAGTCAGCCAGCACTTTCTGTGTAAGGCAACATATCCCCTGTGCTCTGCAGTTCACAGTAAGAAGAGAAAGCATCAGTGGTACTTGCCCTGCTGTGCAAAGTGCTCAAAAGGGGTGCCCATGCTGCCTCTCAGTCTTGTGCACAGGGTGAGCCTCACAGCTGTGCACTGCAGCTGTGCACACGGGGCCTTATCTAGCTAAGAATATGTTTTTCCCAATTTCCAGCAAAGGTGCAGCTGTACCATGTGAGTGCTAGTGTAGAGAAGGCTCAGGCATATTTACTGACATGTAATGAAAATCAGATTCTGATGATACAGTGGTAAAAATACTTGAGCCCTCTCTATGCTAGCACTTAAACCATTGCTATTAGCAGTGCATCAGCACTGTTACTGGAAAACAAGTATACTATCTACAGTAGATGCATCCACAGGACATGTTATCATGAAAAAAGGAGTACGGGAGAACTGAGACAACTAGAATGCCAGGAGTCCAAGTGAATTCCATGCAAAAAATATGGAGGCATTAGTACTTCCAGAAATTGTGGACGCAGGAGATCATCTAGGCTATGTGTAAAAATGGGTTCCACAGATTCATAACCTGGATACAGCTGATATATGCATAGTGAGCTTGGCATAGTGCATGTAGATCAACTGAGAAAACTGAAAATAATGACTCCTATGCCAACAGAACCATCTTCATTGCTGTCACAAATATATGAAATGAGAGTATTTTGATTGCACTGAATGATGTAGTCCCTCAGGATTCTCTCTGCATCCAGTCTATCAGTGCTTATGAGCTCTGATAGAGGAATTTAAGTGCTAGTCCTTTTCCCAGCTAAACTGGAGATCTACTATAAGCATACAAATTATTTTTTTATGCTATGAAGACTTTACATAAAAAACTGCTAGAAAAAGTGCAAACTTTCACATCACATGCGCAGGCCCTGGAGAATTCTCTCAGCTTTGCATTAGCAGCAGTGCAGTTCCACCACTGGTAACAAGGTTGGGAATGCTAATTTAGACCAGTCACAGTATTTTTATATGTTATCTAACATTACTTGGGACAGGTGCGGTAGACACAGTGGCATCATTCCTCTTGTCAGTGGAGGTAAAGGAGTTATCAGGTCTAAAGCTGACTATTACAGAGAGCCTATTCCATGAAGGAGCTAGCAGGTATTTTGGCCAGACTGTCATCTTTGTTGCATTCGTTAAAGCTTGCAAACGTTTACCTTCTGTTATTTGACATTGCTATTTCTCCTTCCTTGCTTTCACTTTCCATGCTATGGTTCAGGTTCTGCTTTTCCACTTCTCCCTGCTGACCACTGTGTGGTGCTCTTTGTCTCTGCCATGACTACTTGGTACCATATGGTCTGATCCTGCAACCCTTAAACACCCTAATAGCCCTTACTCCCCTGGAAGATTCTAATAGTAATTTCTCATGAGAGTAAGGGTTGTAAGTCTGGGCCCACTGTTGTTTGTTTACCACGTCTCCTTCTATCTGTGTGTAGTCCAGCCTGCTTTAGGGCCTACCCATTGACCCTATATGGTCTACCTGCAAATCTACATTCTGCATTGTATAATTATTTCACCACCTTTATTATACATTTTTGAGGTACAACACCACACTCAGTGCATGGCTTCTTTCAGGTCTACCTTTCTTCATGTGTTCTACACATATATACTTTAGTGCACACATGGGGACAATCAAGCCTGAGAGGTATAATGAGAAGCATCTGTGCTGGCACTCTGTTGTCTGCTAACAATACAGCAGTATTGCATTTTTGAGGTTTTATTTTATATTCAGAACTAAAATTACACAGCGTGAAGACTTTCAGGATAATGCACTGGGTTTTCTAATCATTCAAGGGACACTCGTTTCAATCTGTTTAGATATGAAAATGCATATTCTTTAAAGAAAGGTAAATCCCATGCAACAGTCTTCATGTTAAATAAAAGATTTCAGATAGAATTAGGCCCAATCAAAATCCTAAAAACAAACAGAACATTGAGGAAATTCAATTCCATGTCTGGATCCAAACTTGGGTTTTGCTTGGGCCCATCTCTAACTTTGCCATTTTGGGGGGCTGGGTGAAGGAAAAGGAAGGAGAAGGTATCAAAGAACTGGTTGTGTAGCTGAAGACCCAGCCAATGGTGTTTTTAGTTACTTAGATATGGCATCTTCTGGGGATGTGCCATGAAATTTACTTTCCTCTAAAGGAATGTAATTAAATGGATTGTCATTGTTTCCCTAATTAGATTAGTGCTGAATTTTTTGACATTTGCTTTAGTGGACAGTAGGCAGATTAGGCAGACTTGCAACTGGTCTATAGAATGGATGAAAATTTGAGTTGAATTTAGATTTAAAAAATTCAGTCTCCTAAGGTCAAACTAGCCCTGGTGTCATCCCATTACATCAAGGATGAATCTGGTCCCTTTGTTTATTTAATAGATTGAGGGACTCAGGTAGACCTAAGTATAGTAAACGTAGTTTACAATTGCTTTGGTCCTTTGCTTTTCAACAAAACAGAGTAAAGCATATTTTCAGGGATCTCCAATATTTTTATTAATACACTTTTAATGGATTCCAGCTATTAAATATGGCAATGAAGCATTTGAAGTTGCATCTGCCTCATTTTAACCCTGCTCCTATATATTTTGAGCATACTTCAAAGTTTGCTAATGAGCTTCAGTAACATTTATAAATGTATAGCATGTCATAATTACAAGTAGCTAACTAATTTCTTTGAATATTCCAGACAAACAATGTCCAAGTCAGGATATTTATAAAAGTATAGAGTCATAGAAACATATGGCTGGAAGGACCTTGAGAAGTCATCAAGTCTAGCCCTACTGTGCTGTGGCAGGACCAAGTAAACCTAGACCATCCCTGACAGGTGCTTGTCCAACCTGTTCTTAAAAACTTCCAGTGATGGGGATTCCACAATCTCCTTTTTAAACCTACTCCAGATTTTAACTTCTCATGCAGTTAGAAAGTTTTTCCTAATATCTAACTTAAATCTCCCTTGCTGCAGATTGCCTTCAGTGGACATGGAGAACAATTGATCACCATCTTTCTTACAACAGCCCTTAACATATTTTAAGACTCTTATCAGGTCTCCCTTCAGTCTTCTTTTCTCAAGACTAAACAGGCTCAGATTTTTAACCTTTCCTCATAGGTCAGGTTTTCTAACCCTTTTATCATTTTTCTTGCTTTCCTCTGGCTCTCTCAAATTTGTCCACATGTTTCCCAAAGTGTGGCACCCAGAATTGGACACAGTACTCCAGCTGAGGCCTCACCAATGCTGAGTAGAATGGGACAATTACCTCCCATGACTTAGATATAACACTCCTCCTAATGCATCACAGCATCACATCCAACAAAGCAAATTCATATTTCTAGGGTCACACCCAAAATGTTTAGGGACTGAATGAACTGAAATAAGCAAAGTTCTATGTGTAAAGTACTCAACTTGATGTAAAGAGTGAGGTCAACTGAATGAATGGCTCAGATGGAATCATCTTTCACCTCTAGGTCACCAGCTCAATTCCATCAGATGTTGGCGTGGTTGCCTCTTCCATGGCTGGTTGGCATCACAGATCTCAATCCTGAAACCCTTGGTTGCAGTTCGTTGTTTCCAAGCTGACACCTAGAAAGCATTAGAAATACAGAGAATGCAACATGCAATGTACAGCTGCTAGTGGAGAGCAGTTCCGCTAATGAATACTGAAACTAGCACTAAATCACACCTTTGCTGGCAGCCACAACAGAAAGGCAATGAATGGGCATAGGAACTGAGCTGCTTTCTCACACAGAGGTGGGTCCTCAAAGTAAGGGTTGCAGTACATCAGCCAGGCAGTCTGAGGACTGGGAAGGCTAGAGTGGCTTCACTTAGTGTTATCATCACTGTACTTTGCTTAAATGGAGTTCAGCTTCCAGGTTGTTTCATAGGCACTGTATATATAAAAAAGAAAAATATATTACAGAAGGATCCAAAGGGACTGCCTGCAGTAGTTCAAGTTTATTCTCAAGTAGCGTTCTCTTCAAATTCTTTTTATTGTGCATGTTAACTAAAATGAAGAAACCAGGCTTAATTCCAGAATGAATATTTGAATCGTCTTTGGCCAGATCTTGAAGATCTCCATTTTTATTCAGGCAAATTTCCCTAATGGCGTTACTGGGAGTTTTGCCTGAGTAAAGGCCCAGAATTGAGAAATTTCTGCAGGATTTGGCCCCTTAAAACAGCAAAGCTGGCCTTAAACTTTCATTCAGAAGTACAGTCTGGTCCGCAGTCACAGGCATGTGCCCCCAGTGCTTTCCACTTTCTTTTCTGCTGATGTGTAGTGTTCTTATGCTTGCCAATGTCAGGCAGCTGGAAGAAGAGGCATCTTAAATAAAGATGTGACATTTCACGCTTCCATTACCTTCTTGACATAAAGCTATTTAAGCTGGCCCAGTGAGGCAGGGGAGGAAAGCCTGAAGTTGCAATCCCTTGGGTGGCATGTATCTTCCAGCTCCTGGGGGAGCCTTCAAAAGGCACAGGTAGCCATCAGTTCTGTTCTGCTGGCTTTCTGAAATGAACAATGGAATGGAAATGTGACACTTCCACCTTCTTGAGGGGATAAGGCTGTCAGCTGATGAAGAGTGGGGACACTGCAGAGGGACACACTGCTCTACCAAGATCAGTGCTGGGTATCCCATTAGAGGAAACAGATTGACAGACTGAAGGGAATTCAGAGAAAAACAATAAAATTGACCAAGGCCTAGGAGGAAGTTTATGATGACAGGGTTAGAAGAGCTAAATCTCTCTAATTTGGCAAGAAGACTGAGGTGGGTGGGGGGAGAACATTAAAAAAATATATATATTGGAAAGCTAGGGTGACCAGACAGCAAGTGTGAAAAATCGGGACAGGGCATGGGGGTAATAGGAGCCTATATAAGAAAAAGACCCAAAAATCTGGACTGTCCCTATAAAATCGGGACATCTGGTCACCCTATGGAAAGTGTATAACACCAAAGGCCCAATGACAGGGCACACAGATCCTTTAATTCCCCCTGGTGGGAACACTGCCGCTTCACTGCACCCCACCCCACTTAAGTGATGCTCTTTAGGTCAGATCCTGTGGAGCCACTCTGGCTTTTTTGCAGAGGGAGGGGAAGGTGAGCCTTTCTCAGGCAAGGTTCAGAGTCAGCTCAGGCAGGCACTACCATCTGGGAGATAATTAGGTGTAGCTGGGCATAATTAGGCTCAACATCTTAAAAGGAAGTTTTGTGCCTCTCAGCAGAGGAAAGGATTTATGTATGTGCTCAGCAGAAGCCAGGGCAATGAGCTCTGAGGAAGAAACAAGCAGCTACCCTATTTGGTTTGTACGTTGAGTCGACTGTAAAAGCAAGGGGAAGGCAGTGTAGTAAGAGATCCCAGGCCCTGCCACAGGCCTGATTCTCAAATTTCAGGATATGAAACCCCCCATGAAAGGCAATGGAACTTTATGTGTATCCTGTGGGGAAAAGGAGTCTCAAGAAGTGGTGAGGTATGGTGGTGGTAGAGTGGAAAAGCAGGGTGGGACAATGAAATGGAATAAAGAATAACAGGCTGAATTTAGGAAAAAGGAACACTTGGGCTGACTATGCCTCACTATCAAGAAGTTTTGGGATGATAATGCATTAGAGTGAGGAACAGCTCCCAAGGGCTGCAGTAGACACACACACACACATTGCATAGGACTCTTAAAATTAGCAGATATAGTTTGGGGTACCATTCTGTAGGGAGAAGGGCTTGATGACTTAATAGGTCTCATTATGTAGATTAACAATAGCCAGAGTAACAAGCACTTATTGCTCATTGATTCATCAGACAGCAACATTAGCAGCACCTGACTCAGGTTGCCACTAATACCATGCTGTACGTCATGTGCAACATGTGTTCTTTTTCTGAATAGTTCCCTGGTGACTGCATATGCTAGTAGCAGGAATAAGTCAGCATTGTGCTTCTCTTATTGGGTTTTGGCTGATGGCTCAAAAGCTGGGGAAGTAGGGATCCTAGTAGTAGCTTCAGTCACAAGCCTCCCTTCTCTTTCTATTCAAGTCTCTGTGCAATGGTGTCTAAATGGGGCCCACAAGTACTTTGGGGTCCCTCTTGGTTGGGTCTCCTCAAAAAACTTTTCTTTCCTTCCAGTTTTTTTGCCGCCCTAAGTGGCGAAGTAAAAAAAAAAAAAAAGATAAAGCCACGATTGGCGGCACTTCGATGGCAGCTCTACTGCGCCGCTTCATTCTTTGGCGAGAGGGAGTGAGGGACTGGCCACTGAATTGCTGCAGAAAACCCAGACGTGCTGCCCCTTTCCATTGGCCGTCCCAAGCACCTGCTTCCTTTGCTGATGCCTGGAGCTGGCCCTGCTACCCATTACTCCACCCTCCTAGATCTCTTGCCTTCTCCGCTCCAATTCTGCTTCTTTCCTCCAACTCAAACCCAGAGCTCTCTCTTTCACAGCATTCTTACTCTGCCACGTTAGAGATGAGAGATGGACACCAGGACTTAATCTGAAAGGTAACCACTCTCAGGGTAGGGCAGAAGTGGAGATGGCCATCTGAAGAAGAGACAGCCATATGGAATGCAGGCTCTGGAATTCCCCCGTCCCCTATAGTTGCTGGAGGTGTATATTATGTGGCTAACAATGGCAGATGGAAGAAACAGCAGTTTTTACTGTGCGCAGGTGTAGAATAGTTTTCCTCTTCTTCCTTCTCCATATCCCTCTACTGCCACTGAGACCTTTCCCTGTCCCTGCTATTCCGTGTGTGTGCATGCACCAGAGGTGCAATGTGCTCTCAACAGGAAATGACCTAGTTGCCCCTACAGTGGCAAAACTCATGTCTTAGTGACACATCATTGGGCATTAGTCCACTACTGGACCTATAGCAATGAGCAGGGGGAAGATACCAATAATGCAGGAAAAGGGAATATCTGATATGGAGAAAAGACCAAGGTCCACCCGTGTCTGTTCCTACCTGCAATTGCAAGAATTTGACCCTTGTCCGGTACTACAGAGAAAACTGAAGGAAAAGCCCAGGTCCCTGTGTATATGCCATAGGGTACAGCTGTGTCTGCAGCCATCACAGAGGTCACTCCCTCCAACATCCATAAAAGCATTGTGCCTTCCTCTGTCCCTGACAGACATCCTGCCTCTGCCCTTTGCTGCTTGGGCAGTTGATCTCTTTTCCCCCAGCAGCAGGGCTCTGGCTCTTTGAACCATGATTGATTCCTTAACTGGTTCAAAAACAGCAAAGGCAGAAGTATGTTAATTATGTTTGACTCTACAGTGAAACGAAATCTCTGCCCAGTGTACCTAGGTGACAGGAACTGCAGGGGTGACAGATTCAGCAGGCACCAGAGTGGATCCCACACAAGAGACTCAACCAGAAATACCAGCTGCTACCAGCACACGTGACATAATATATATGATCTCTTCTTATCAAATGTCCAAAACAAATATTTCTTTTGGAGTGTGTGTTTGTCTTTCTTGATTGTTTGGAGATGGTGTTAAACTAGGTCTCAAGCAGTGTAAGGGTCACATGACACGTGGAAACTTTGGCAGACATGTCTGCTCTAGTGAGGAGCATAGTGGGGGCCTCATTCTCCATTGCCCTGTATCTTCCACAGTCTCTTAAACCAGTGCAACATGAGGGTAAAAATGCTGGCATCCAGAGATGGTGGTGTTTATACTCGCCTTGTGCTAAAGTAAATGACTACATGTGATGCTGGGCAATGGTCCAGAAAATCTGCTGCATCTTGGAGAAACTCCATGTCACTCCCTATAAACAGAACTGTTCTCATATGGCTATAAAAATACGGTTATGAGACTCAGTGGCGTTGTTGCAAGTATTGGAAATGAATTGAAACTGCAACTGATGGACCAAATGGATGGTGTCAAGCTTTAGAGGCGCCCAAGGTCACAGAGAGAAAACCAGGAAGGTCCAGTCATCCCTGTCATGCTCAGAAGTCTGAAGACAACCTAAAAAATTAAAACAGATTTTTAAAAATATCTTCGAAGTATTTTCTTCTTTCTCCTGACCTAGCCATCTTGCTAGCGTGTGTAACAAGATGGCCCTTCCTCTCAAATATTAATGGGGGACTGGTGCATCATACCTGGTCAGCTAAATTATACCACTTCTCCATTGGCATGTAAATAGTCCTATGGTCTGAATGACTCTGTTTGAAAAGAAGGTGGCTGTGAAAATGTTGCTTGTTGTTCCGCCCAAAGGTTGAATCCCTCCTAGGGCAAAAGGGTCAAGACTGTCTCACGGAGCTATGATTTGCACCTCCCTTTGCCAGTGGGGGTGAATTTGGCCTCAAATCCTACTCCACAGTGGAAGAGGAGGAACTCAGCTTTTTTCACCCTTGCATACCTAATTGTCAGATACAGTGACATAATGAGAGAGACTGATTTAGGAATTTAAAGAGGATTCTCAATCTTAAATGTCACTTGTGGTTAACCACAAAATGCTGAAAACCCTGCATTGCACAAAGCCACTATAATAGCATATCTGTGGCTTTACAGAATGAAACCTGCTGTTCTGTCTGAAAGAAAATCCTGGAAATCCATATGTGTTCTTAAGAGCTAGGTTCGCTCCCAACACATCACTACTTGTTCAGTGACCATTGCAGGCAGGGAGTGGTAGATACTGAATTAGAGCAAATAATGCATCTTCAATTCTGGGTCTGATTTTTCTCTCACATCACTTCCATGAAGCTATACCTGGTTTATGCCAATGCAAGCGAGAGCAGAATCTGGCCCATTGGAGACTGATCTTGATTACGAGTGTGAACCATCCATGACTTCTCTGAAATTTAGAATTAAATCCTGTGGGTCCACCATGCTGAAAGTGGGTTTAGGGAGTTCCATCCCACCCAGATGCTAATAGCTGCCTGAGTGTGGGAATCGGAAGCTAGAACTCTCGGCTGCACTCCAAGGTCTATGCGGTTGTAATCACACGGGGGAGTGGCCAGGTACGTTCTAGCACACCTGCTAGCTTTTGGCAGCAGAAACTGAGAGGAGCACATATTATATATCTCATTGACCTCTGTCAGGAAAACACCCTGTGCAGCTGCTCCTCCACAACGGTCTGCCTTGTATGTGCAGAAAACTTCCTCTAAGCATCTTGACTGGTTACTGTGGTTCCACCCCTCGCCTTCCAGAGAGGAAAAAAAACAGTCTGACCCTTCATATTGTAGAGACTGAGCTCTTATTAACGGTGACTGCAAAGGGCCTGACTCTGCACTGATTTTAATGGGACTACTCATTATGAGTTAAGGTCATAGCATCAGCCCATTGGACCCAGGGGAAGGTGTATCCACACATCCAAAGCAATCTTTGACCTTGGATTTTATAAATACTAAACCAGCAACAATTTTTTTAAATGTAATATTATTTAACAAGTTTGTTTACAGTTGCACCTAAAGACCAACCAAGGATGGAGCCCAGTTGTGCTAAACATTCTACAAACAAAGAGGACCTGACAGTCCCTGCCTCAATGAGCTTACAATCTAAATAGACCAGACAGACATAGGGTGGGGCAAGGGGTCTAATACACAAGCAGAATGAGTAATGTGATGGTGGCAAATGTCATGTTAGTTCCACAGTTTTGTTAGGGAGGCAGTTGTGTTTACTTAGGAGGGGATCAGCTAAATGGAAGTGTATGGGACGAAGCATGGGGGTGAGGAGGACAGTGCCAGGGAGAAGAAAGTAGGACAGATAGGTGTGGGGTAAAGAGACTTCTAAAGTTTGAATTAAGGCTACTGTAATCCCGAATGAGAGTATCCACACAAGTTTAATGCAGTTTAACTAATTCACTTTTAATTCACCCCTGTGTTTACTTCAATGTAACTTTCCTGAATGTCCCCATGTAGACAAGCCCTGGAGGTGAGGAGTGGGGATGGTTGGATCAAACATCCAATCAGCACAAGGCAGAGAGAATCCAGTCAACTAACTTCTCCAGAGGTCTTTGTTTTGGCTGCTTCTGCCCCTTTTAGCTGGAGTTCCTGGCTAGTTCATCTGCAGTTTTCTCCCTTATAGGGCACGTCTACACTGCACGCTAAGCCTGGGCTCTGACTCAGGTTTGAGCCCAAGTTCCACTTTCATCCACACACACATCAGTCTGACTTGGGTCAGCAACCTCTCAGGACTCTCCTAGGAAAGTGTATTATGTTCCCCACTGTGACTCGGGTCCAAGCCCTGTCATTTTGCTGAGGGGATGCAGCTCAAGCGGCAGACCTGAGTCAGAAGGTCCCTGTAATGCAGTATGGACATATTAGCATGGTTGTGAGATCTGGGTCCAGCAACAGTAAACCCAGGTTTACAATGCAATGTGGATATTCAAACACTGACTTGGAAACACCAAGTCCACAAGACCAGGTCCTACAGACCCAGGTTTACAATACAGTGTAGATATACCCCTGGAGGAGAGGAACCACCTGTTCAAAGTGCTCCCAGTGATGGTGGGGGGGTCACTTCTGCACAGTTCTGAGTCCAGAGGTGTTCTGTGGAGTGTGTGGCCCTACTGGGCCATACTTTATCACTAGCTCACCACTGCAACAGTCTCTGCTTCAGAGGCTTCTGCCTGTACCATCCAGAGTCTCTGGATACCAATGGCCTGATGTTTTTAAAGGTGCTAACCACCTGCTTCAGGAGGGATAGCTTGGTGGTTTAAGCATTGGCCTACTAAACCCAGGGTTATGAGCTCAGTCCTTGAGGGGGCTAGTTGGGGACTAGTCCTGCTTTGAGCAGCGGGTTAGACTAAATGATCTCCTGAGGTCACTTCCAACCCTAATAATTTATGATTGACATTAATAGGATTTGTAGGTGCTCAGCACTTCTAAATATCAAGCCACAAAGTGTTAATCTTCACTTACCTTTTCCTATTTTGTAGCCTTTTAACCAAGCAGGATCTCTCAAAGACATATTTCATTTTAAAATGATACTTTTGTGCCATCTTTTTCAACGCTCTTTTAGATTTGAAGCTTTCTAAGGAGAAAACATTTCTCCTGCTTAATGCTCTTTTTCCATCATAATATGCATTTGTACCATTCAATTTCTTTTTCAAACTGTTTGAAGTTCAGTGGGAAGGAGAGAGCCTTCACAGCAAGGGAACATAAAATATCTTGAGATTTGTGGGGCCGAGGCACTACAGAAATAAATTACTTTGACACATCTATATGAAAGGTTAGAGCTTGCTTGGTCTAAACTAAACTCAAGAACATGAAAGCAAGAATCCATCACAAATCAGCCTTAACCTGATGGAAATTCAGAGAGGGAGGAGAATTTGGAATCGAGAAAACACATTTAGATGTGTCACAGCAGCCAAGTAATAGACAAGATTAAAAAGAGATAATTAAGGGTCTGATCCTGCACTCTGTACTCGTTCAACACTTTGCTTGATTTCAATGCGGAGTGTTGCCTGAGCGAGGTCAATGGCCTTAGGGCGTAAGGGTTAGTCCTAGTCTTGAGCAAGCCAAATACAGATCCCAGAGGCACCCTCTGCTCCCCATTCTTCCACACCCGCAAGGCAGCAAGGAAAGCAGTGAGGAAATTGACTGGAATCACTAGACTCCTTCCCCATCTTCCCAGGCAGGAAGAAGAATTGGAGGTGGGGGGGGATGAGAGTAAAATGGAGACAGATAGAAGTCAGTGTCCTTATGTGATGGCCTGATCATCAGTATGTTAGGTTGCTATTTGACAGCATTGGGTTGAGATGATGCAGTATCACTACACAACCATGACAAACATGGCGCAAGGATGTCACTATCAGTGCTGTGTAAATAACTTTTTTTGATGCACTGGCACTTGTGAAAAATAATTTAAAAAAAGTAATTTGGGGTTAAACCCAATTAAAAAAAAAATTCAAGGAACCAAAAAGTTTAAAAAAAAAAAAGTTTGGGGTTGAACAAAATGTTTCATTCAGATTTTGAGTTTCTGGTTTTTTTTAATGAAATTGAAGGAAATTTCTAAACAAAGTTGTTATAAACTGAAAAATCAAAATGTTTCACTTCAAAAAAGTCAAAGGAAAACTTCTAAACTTTTTCAAAAACAATTTTTTTTACATGAACAATTTAGCAAAACTGACACAAGTTTGTGAAACTTTTAGGTGTTCCTGACTATCTATCTTTTGCAACAACAAATAAAATTACAACTGAACGTTTTACCCAACTCCAATCTCAATATGATTATTTTCTGGTTCACCTGAGACTCTATTTGATAATGAATTGGCTCTCTGGATCCTTGAAGCTCAGTGTCACTACTATAGTGGGACACAGTAGGTGAGGTAATATCTTTTATTGGACTAACTTCTGGTATTATAAAATAAAACACAAATAAAAGGTATTACCTCACCCACCTTGTCTCTCTAATATCCTGAGGCTGACATGGCTACAACAATACTGCATACAACTGCTTTAGTGAGTCAGTTACAGTAACTCTTAACACAGCCACAGATAGCCGAAGAGCCAGAAGTGAGGGAGAGGGTAGGGGGAAAATTCTTGGGAGGCTGGAAAGAAGATATGGAAGGTCAAGGGCAGCTCTGAAATCCAGAGACGTCAAAGGTCAATATCCAAGCTGAAATGGGGAAAGACTTGGGAAGCTGAATAAAAGGTTGTGGCAGCCCTAGATGGAAGTGATGTGAAAAGAGTGCTAGGCGGAGGAAAGCTTACAGAGGATGTGGGTCAATTTACACACAGCTCACCCATCGTTTGTTAGTTTCTTTTTCAATGGTCTTATGTGAGGGTCAGTTTATATGTCCGTGTGTGTGTATGTGGTAGCCACTCACAGTGCGTGATGCTGCACTTAAAAATAAGTTTTAGCTGTTAAGTGGCTGTGTGATGTGGCTCATTACACACAGCAGTCCTCAAACACTGACACATATCGGATTTATTAGAAGGGTGCACAAGGTAATAGGTAACATATTGTCTATGGTTAAAGCACTTTGCTCACATTCAGTGACCAACCCTGCCTTATAACCTTGACTATTCGTTGACTGTGTGGTCTGTGTAGCCTATAGGAGAATCAGGAAACCAAACGTTCAGGTAACTTGTTAGCTACTAAAACAAAACTGTTTTACAAATGTGACTGGTGGTGAGAGTGGGGAACCAGGAGACAGAACCCAGAAGGCCTACTCCTAGCTTTGTGAGGCAGGTCACCTGACCGTTCCGTGACTCAGTTTCTCCAATTGGACTGAGGACTAATCAGCTAATCTTTCAAAATGTTTTGAGATCTTTGGATAAAGGCACAATTATTATTATTGTGCTATTTAATAATAGAAAGAATAGATCAAAGGTATTGGTAGTGAAACTGTTGAAATTACAGATGACCTGCACTTTAGAACAACATTTGAGGCCTACTGAGCAGGTTTGTGACACCAGCCTTAACATTTTTCATGTCTTTCCTTAGGTCCATTCCACTGCATTTAATGGACTTTCAAAACACAACAGAATTGGCAAGTACAAGGAACTTGAGCAATTGTGCCCTTAAAATCCTTGTGCATCTGTCCAGTCGAGTGTCTCTAGGATCAGATTAAATGCAAAGATAAAAAAGTGCCTGTGTACCACTCTGTCTTTGGAATGACATGGAGAGAATCTGGGCTGAAATAAATCAAGAGATGATTGGTACTCCCAGTTAGTCAGTGCCAAGATATGTCCTAGCTGAGTTTTTGTGCCAAGATCCTGAGTATTTGTTATTTAAGTACACTTCTACCCTGATATAAAGCTGTCCTTAGGAGCCAAAAAATCTTACCACGTCATAGGTGAAACCGTGTTATATTGAACTTGCTTTGATCCACCGGCTTGTGCAGCTTCCCCCCCACACACACACCCTCCCGGAGCACTGCTTTACCACGTTGTATCCGAATTCCTGTTATATTAGGTGGTGTTATATTGAGGTAGCGTTGTACTTATTTTATGTATACAGGTGACTTCATAATTTCTACTGCTGTTATTGAATGTGGTCTCCCAATTTAAGGCTGGTGAGGGGTAAATCTAAGAGGCTGATTGATGCAGTTCAGATGCTAATTTGAATCTCAGCTGGACCTACTTATTCTGGAAATATACCCAAAAATCTCAGGAGAAGAGATTTTCTTGTGCAAAGCCAGTCTTACAAAACTGAAGCCAATCACAAATGGGGAGGCTAGTGAGAAACTTTCCCCAAATTATCCACTATATGATTTCTTGCACCTTCCTCTGAAACTGGTCACTGTCAAAGTCTGGACAAGGTGGTATCATCCTACCGGGCAAGTTCTATGTTCCCAAGTGTGGGAATTTCCCAGGGATGTGTCACTTCCTCCCTGCCCTCACCAAGATGCTCCCACACATCCCCACTCCAATCCGCTTGAGACAATGAGGCTTCCTCCTCACCAATCAATTTCCTTCAGGCCTCCTTCCCTTCTGATATACACAGCAATTACCTACACACAAGATCTCCTCTACACATCACTTTCCAGAGCAACTCAGGGTTGCCTCTCACAATCACAAACCGTCACCTCCACCAGCATCCTCAGGGGATACAATCTGTCCCTGTGTTGCATGGTGTGCCTGGGGGATGGGAACTCTGTGCCAGCCATTAGGACAAAGGCGCAGATAGCTCCCACCAGTGCCCTGGTCCCACTCCACAGGTTGCTGTGGAAGCCACCGTCCCATCTCTTCCTTGTCCCTCCCTGCCCCTTCCTTTTGTGCAATTAACTCAATCGGGATGGAAGGACACAAAGTCCCTGCTCAAAGGGACAACTAAAGTGAGCAGCCCTCATGCAGGTTCTGGGTGGCAGAGACTTCTTGTATACTCGTCTGCCTTACTGCAGCTATGCAAGGAACCCTCTCAACCTGGTCTTCAGGAGTTAAGACCTTACCCAAGAGACTTCAGAAGGTCAATGGGACTACTCTCTTGAGTATGAGCTTCCAAAATGGGACCACAAGTCCTCGCTGCAGTATCACCCACCTACAGATGAAGTAGACCACAAGTCCTCTCTGCAGTATCACCCACCTACAGTAAAGTATCACCCACCTAGAGATGAAGAAGACTGAGTTATATGGTAAGCCTGCACCTAGAGGGCAAGAAGGATGGCCTAGTGGCTAGGGCACTGATCTGGCACTTAGGAGACCTTGGTTCAATTCAAGGATCAGCCAAAAACTGTCTGTGTAATCTTGGATGAATCAGCTAGGTTAGATTTAATTTGCACTGCATGTAGAGTACAGATGCTGCACACCCAGCTAACACTGGCATAAATAGCCATGTAGACAGTGAGGCATGGCTTTCTCAAGTTAAGCAGAGTACCCTCTGTCACGGGGTCCCTGGGCGATGCTCTGGAACTGCTCCCCACCAAGCCAGTCAGGACTTTGGGGAGCCTCCTCTCCCTTGGAGCAGACTTGTTCAGAGCAAGAAACTCACATGGCTTCATCTCCTGGGTCCCTCCTTGGAGCATTCAGCATCCTCTGCCTCTCTGTGTGCTTCCCACAGCAGGCCTGCCCCAGCAGGGTCCTGGGGAAGCCACAGGGTCCTGCACCCCAACTTTGCAGTCAGACATGACTCTCAGTAAAACAGAGGTTTATTTGATGACAGGAACAGGGTCTAACACAGAGCTTGTAGATACAGCAAACCAGACCCCTTGGCTGGGTCAAGTCTGGGGGGCAGTGAGCCAGACCCCCAAGTCTGTTCTCGCTCCTCATCCCCAGCCAGCTCCAGACTAACAACCCCTTCAGCCTCTTTCCTGGGCCAGGAGGTCATCTGACCTCTTTGTCTCCAATACCTTCAGCTGGCACCTTTGCAGAGGAGGGGCCCAGGCCATCAGTTGCTAGGAGACAGAGTGCCAGGCATTTAGGTGCACTGGCCCCTTCCTCTGCAGCAATTACACACCCTTATTCCACCACCTAGATATTAAGAACTGCATAGGGGACACTGAGGCACCAACACAGTATTCAGAGCAAACATTATGAACATTCCCAGTTTGTCACACCCTCCAAGCCTGAACCCCCAGGGTACATACACTCAGCCAGTGCCTCCTACTTCTATACTGCTATTTTTAGCAGTGGAGTTTCCTGCTTTCTCCCCACTGCCAGAGCCTTTTTCCACAGCAGTGAAAGGCTACAGCAGTGGGGAAAGGCTCTGGCAGGGAGGAGGCAGAGAGAAAAGGCTCCAGAAGCTCCCCACTGCTGGAGCATTTACATGCTGCCTCCCACTGCCGGAGCCTTTCACTGCCATGTGTAGCTACATGCCACAGTGACAAGCATGGATGCAGCCTGCCTTTCACAGCAGCATGTAGCTACACATGTATTTTGTGTACTCTGCATTCCACCATAATTGTAGACATAGCATTAAACGCTCTGTGCCTCAGTTCCCCTCTTGTAAAAGTGGGATAGCACTTCCCTGCATGACGTTAAATTTCATTAATGATTTTGAGGTACTATGTGGTGAGGGCCATATAAGTACCTAGCTAGATATAAAGAATCCAAGAGCGTGCATGCACGAGGGAGAGAGTGCCCCAACTGTGCATCCCTCCAGGAACTCTCATTGGAGCGGTGCACCTCCTCACTTCCCTGCCTGGGCCTTAAATTTAGCCTTCATGTGACTTGCCCAGGGTCACACGAGGAGCGTATGGTAGAGCCTGAACTAGGTCTGGCTCCCAATGCTGTGCTCTGACCATACAATCATCCTTCCCTCTCTAGATAAATAAACCACTATTATAAATAAACTAAGATTTTCCAATCTAATCCTGTGGTCTACAGGGAAAACTTCCATTGAAAATAATGGAGTTTTGCCTCAGTAAGGATATTTTTGCATCGATATTTTGACAAATACTTCCCCTTGCCACCCACCCAATTGTCCCAGCTTTTAAAGTTGGTGAAATAATTTGCTAATGCATAGTTTTGATGAATTTTGCAAAGATTTTTCAAATAAAATATTAAGGCACTTTTCCCCAAGATTTGCAGCGAGGTAGTGATTATTTTACACTGTGTTATGTTACTAAAAATAATTCCTTACTCCATCACTCTTTGCAGGAAGGGAAGTAATGTTGGCTTCTGAGGCTTAAGAGGGAGTTACCTGTTTATTTTGAAAACAAATATTTATCTCTGCTATTCCTGACAGAACATCAGCTTTTCTGTTCCACCCTTAGAATTTAACATAGGAGGTCCATGCACTTTTGTCCAATTTTACTGAACTGCTGCACCATGAAGCTTTATGTGACATTTATTTAACAATATTTTTAGGTCAATCCAAGCCAGTTCCACTGCTATCCTGAAGGCTAGATGGAAAGTTATATGACTGTTGTATCTGTAAACATGCAGTTGATTGAAAAATATTCTTTCTTCTCATGTTTGCTAGGCAGGTAATGCAATTGGGGTTACCTTAGCTGTTTGTCCAATCTTCCTTTGTGCTTACTATTTCTTTTCTGCAACAATACACACTCTGGGTCAAATCCTCATTACTCCTCACCCCCAAAAGGCAAAATCCAAGTAAATGGAGGAGGTCTAAATAGAAGTGGAAAGAGAATGAATCCTCTTCACATTTTTGGCATATAGCCATTACACTGCGGCCACCACTATGCATCCCCTGGGATGAAGGGTGGGCTTGTGGTTGCACACAGGACAAAGAGGCAGGCAATGTGAACTCTATTCCTGGGTCTGCCGCTGACATCATGGGCCTGGTTCCGCACTGCCTTGCAACCTGCAGAATTACTTTCGCCTTTGCAAAGTGTGTGAGACCTGTTGCCATTCCAACTTGGTAGCCTTTTGTACAGGTGAGAATGACTCTTCAGGCTGCAAGGCAATAAAAATCAGGATACTTGTGTGAACTTGAATCTCTAAGTAGCATCTAGAAACTGAAAAATCCAAAATTACTGACCGCTTTCGAAACTGTGGGCTTAATCTCCTTGCCCCTCCATTTCTTGCTCTGTCTAATGGAGATATTTCCGTGGAAATGGCAATAAACTAACGGACTGAAGAAGCAGCAGGTTCCCTTGTATACACCCTACATAAGGGATTTAGGTCTCTGAATCTGCAGTTTCACTGTCCATTTTCCTACCCCTGCCTAGTGCATTTCTCTGCAGCTTCAAATCTGTGTTGCCATGGAACATGGGAACAAGGACACTCTGCATGGCAACTTCACACCCTCTCTCATGCAATGGAACAGAGCCTGTTCCACTGCATTTAGGGCCATTTGCACCTGTGGAACTTTTAACTCTATCCTAGTATTTTCCTTCTACATGTCGCTTTGAGGATGAGGTCTTCTTGATCACTATTACTTGTGACAGACCCAGGCCAGTGTGGTACAGGAGTCTGGTAGAGAGCAAATATACTGGTCACTGGATGAGTAGTTTTCTGTTCCCTGAGTGACCAGAGCAGGGGCTGCACTAGAGTAATCAGGAACCTGCTAGAATCAATTAAGGCAGACAGGCTGATTAGAACACCTGCTGTCAATCAAGGCAGGCTAGTCAGGGCACCTGGGTTTAAAAAGGAGCTCACTTCAGTTTATGGGGGGCATGTAAGGAGCTGGGAGGAAGAGGCACAAGGAGCTGAGAGTGAGAGGGTGTGCTGCTGGAGGACTGAGGAGTACAAATGTTATCAGACACCAGGAGGAAGGTCCTGTGGTGAGGATAAAGAAGGTATTTGGAGGAGGCTATGGGGAAGTAACCCAGGGAGTTGTAGCTGTCATGCAGTTGTTACAGGAGGCACTATAGACAGCTCCAGTCCACAGGGCCCTGGGCTGGAACTCGGAATAGAGGGCAGGCCTGGGTTCCCCCCAAACCTCCCAACTCCTGATCAGATACAGGAGGAGTTGTTCCAGACTGTGGGTTCCACCAGAGGGGAAGATCACTAAGGTGAGCAAATCTGCCAATAAGCACAGAACCCACCAGGGTAGAGGAGGAACTTTGTCACACATTGTAGACACATTTTGTGTAACATAATTGTACTCTGAGTAAAGATGTGTGTAGCTGTATCTGGTATGTCAGGACATCAAAGGAAGTGTGTGTGGGGGGGGAAACTCAGGTTTCTTTTTTCCTTTACCTTCTTGCCTGAGGTTTTTATTGGTCTGTTTTAGCAGCTTACCACTGTGACATTCCCCTGGTGTTATCTGGACCGGTGATCTCCTAGGTCACTCCATTCCTTGACTCTGGGAGCCAGCTTTACCCTGCTCTGCTGTGAGAACCCCCACTCCTGAATGTTCACACACAGTCTCTGGCATGTAAGCTGCTCCCAGCTATGTGAATGAGCACTTTTGGCCAGCCGATGCCTGGATTGTGCAACCAAATAACACTAGACAATATCTCTGGTCCCAGACACAACTTTAGGAACCTCCGTCTTGCATTCTAAGCTGATCTTAACACTTTCAGTGCGTTTACAAACTTAGACGCTTCTCACCACAGGCCTGGCTGGTTGCCCTTCAGCCAGGCTGTCCTTTTTGATCAGCGCTTCATTTGCTTGGTGACATTGTCTGCAGATGGAGGTAGCATGGCAAATGTCTCTTCCTTTTATCATATTCTTTCTTCCCTGTTGTCTTTGCCGCCCCACTTCAGAGTCAGGTGAGCATTACTGCATCGTAGTCCCAAACTGCCAAAAGGAAGGGGGGTGACTCACTCAAAAGTCCAACAGATCCTTTGTTGCTGCCTAGGCCAGTGTCCTTTGTTCCTGTGAGGCTGGGCTGGGTTTGTCCCATACATGCCCTGATGAGGTGTGAACTGCCCCTCTGTTCCTGGAGAGTTTTGCCTGGGCTTGTTTTAAGCCATGAGGACACATTTTCAGACTCATAACTATATACATGAAATTACAACCTATAACATTACTATGACAACAATGCTCAGTGCATCATGAGCATTCCAAAGACACCAAACATAAAAAACTTTACATTGGATACCACACAATCATATTATAAGGATGAACATGGGGCTGCAGGGTGCTCCCCTGAGGTACAAAGTGTCACAACTACTGAACTCTCTGCCACTTTCCAAAGATCAAACAACAGGTAAGCATGTCTATAGTCAGACAGTGTAATGATGCGCACTCACCACCGGTGCAGCCCCCTTGTGTCAGGGTGCAATGTTGCAATTATTTTAGTCCTGGTGTTCTCTGCAGGCCATCTGTCTTTGAACCCCACCCATCCCTTTGGCTGAGAAGCAGCTAGTCCAAATCCCTACTGGGGTAAGAAATGTCCAAATGAGGTCCACATCCCAAAGAATCCACCTGTCCTCAGGGCACTGTGTTCAACCCTTTCCTGGAGTTCCATTGCCTTTTCCTGGCTCTGGTATCAAACACTTTCCCATCCAACCTACTTCTTCCTGAGGCTTCTGGCCTCCTTCAGTCTCTGGCTCTTTGGCTCCTCACAGGAGCCAGTCTGCCTGCCTGTGGCTTCTCACTCCTGACTGAACTCTCAGCCAATTTATCAGGCCCAGGCGTCTGTTGAATTATCACCTTATTCTTCCTTAGTCCCACCTTCTCTGGCTGACAGGTAATGATCTAATTACCACCCAGGTGATGTGAATACGATTAATTGGGCCTTTTAGCCCTTTCTTGCCCATGATGGGGGGTGTTCACTCATCCACCCCTTCAATAGGGTACTCTTTAGGAGTTACTGTGCTGTTTAGTGCAGCCTTTTCTGTCCTTTCACAGAGGATGTCCTTTTCCCAAAGATCTGTCCAATTTCTTTCCTCTTCAGTCCCAATGGGTGTTTGTACCTGTCTAACAGGGTCTGGCCTCCAGTTTTTCTGCCAGCTCCTGTTCGAGCAGCTGGCAAAATTACTTTTCCTGTTCCAATTCTATTTTTGTCTGGACTAATTCCTGTTCCCATTTCTCTGCTTCCATCATAATCTTCTGCCAGGAGGCCTTCACTTCTTCCTCCTCTTGCCTTGTCTCTTATATAATTGCACCTCCAGGCTTTGAAGGTACCTTAAAGCCTCTGGTTGGGCCTTTCAATGTCTCCTTCAAGGACTGTTTGATCTTCCCGCCTGTTCAGCAAAGCTAACCAGTCCCAAGCCTATCAGCTCAGTGGGTGCCCTGTGTTGCATCAGGGCCAGGAAACTCCACTACTCTCTGCCCACAGTTTTGGGCCAGGGAGTTTCCTGACCATCTCAACTTTCTGCCAGCCCTGCTGACTTCATACATTAATGTCTACCTCTGTCATTGGGTACACATGTGTCTCACTATGCACACAAGAATTATGTATTGGCAGAAGTCTGTCCACCTTTATTTACTGAAGACCATTCCCTCACACTAACATCTGCTTTCAGCTGCAGTTGACCTTTACTACCTAGTGCCCAGAGTTAGACAGGTACTATATATGGTAGGGTTCAACCCCTTTTAAGGGAGACTCGTAGGCCACAGACTTGGCTCTAACAGCACCCTGGATAGCTGCATTGCATAAGGAGCGTCTCTTTTTATATGGACAGACTTACTCCAATGAAAACAGATCATATCTTGTTCTTGTTGCCCCCAGTGGTACTTTGCAGGTTTGTGGGAACTGCTGAGATGTTGATAGGCCCTCTTGTCCTTGCAACTTAGAAGCATCTCAGAATTTCTCTCCTCGTATGTCACCTTTGATCTCTGGCATTTGGGGTTCTCCGACAACCCATTTCCCTCAGTACAATATGCTTAATTTAGGCCCTTACTTGGGCAATTCAATGTCATCTGAGAAATAGAGGGTCTCACCATGTTTCTAAATAGGCTTCTGTCGTTGCTACACCTGCTTCGGCGGGGAGAGGCTGAAACCTTCTGATACAACTTCGGGTTCCAGCAGGCAAGACCCTTAGAAACTGTTATAAAACCTCAAATCCAATGCTTTCTTCAATCAGTTCATTTTGGGAGGCAACCGCTGTGTTTCCAAATCCTATAGGGACTGAGCCACCACCTGGGTTGCCCTCCCTGAGGGAATGATTCTACTCTAAAGTGGTGTCTGTAGGTTTCCAAAATTAGACCTAAACAGTCTAAGAGAGCCTCCTTTACAACAATATGAGGCTTTGCCTGTTCACATGAAAGGGCATGGTACATAGCTTGTGCCTCTCTTCAGAGAAACGGGGCCACCCAGGCTGCCCAAGACACCTCATCCCACCTGCCAGCACTGTCACCTGCTCAAGCATATCTAAAAACACCTCTGGATTATCTCCAGGGCCTAGTTTCGACAGAAGTAGTACCAGCCTACTGGGAGTCTCTGGCTTCCCCCAGAGCCACCCATCTGCCAGGGCCCCATTTCTCAAGGCTTTGGAGAAAACACCCATACTGTAACTGTTGGGCCTCCTGCTGCTTCTGTTGCCCTTGTACCATAGTAACAACATGTGAGTCTGTCTCCTGCTGTGCTACTGGCATGTGAACTACTTCCTCCATTTAGCCAACTGAACCTCCAATAACATTAATTTTTTTTTTTTAAAAAAATCTCAGACTATCTCTCATTCCTCCTTCCCAGAGGGGGTCGCAGTCAATCCCATTCTGGTACCATGTGGAATGATGCACACTCCCCGCTAATGCGTCTCCTTATGTCAGGGAGCAATGTTTCATGGGTTTTAGTCTCCACTGCCCACTGAAGGCCACCTTTCTTTCAGATTCATAGATTCTAGGACTAGAAGGGATCTTGAGAGGTCATCAAGTCCAGTCCCCTGCCCTCATGGCAGGACCAAATACTATCTAGACCATCCCTGATAGACATTTATCTAACCTACTCTTAAATATCTCCAGAGATGGAAACTCCACAACCTCCCTAGGCAATTTATTCCAGTGTTTAACCACTCTGACAGTTAGGAACTTTAGCCCTATCGCTGGCAATAATTCTGCATAGCTCCTACACTGCTTTATCTTACAGCTTTTTCTGACTTCTCACCATGTAAATTATACCCACTTAGACTCCCTTGCACATTGGGAAAGCAGCTCTGTGGCATTCTAAGCTAGTGTAAAGGGTTGTAACTTATACCACTGTACACATGCCCTCTGAATTTGGCCCCAAATAAGTCTCAGAAATCAGATGTTGCTTATATCGCTTATTATTCAAAGTGTGTATGGCTACTCATGCCATGAGTAACTTGCCATGTCTTTTTTGGTAGCAAGATTGATCTTGTTGTCATGCAGGGTGCCATAAACAGTAATATTTGCACCCCCCACATATTTGGTTGGCTGACCTGGGCAATTTTCTACCTAGCACCATCTTTCTGTTCTAATCTGGAATAGTATCACAACAAGTACAAGATATTGGCCAGTGCTTTGGCTTTTGAGGCTCCTTGTTCTAGCTTTCTGGACCTACCCCAACAAGGTGATGAGTTTCTGCTGACTTCAGTGCTCAGCACCTCATAGAACTGGAATCTTTGTCATTCTGTGGCACACAAGCCATGGGACCACATGGCCCCATGAAATTATTCATGTTTTGCCCTTGACAAGCAGTGCTCTTCAGTCTTCATTTGAAAGAAGGCCACACTTTTGAGGATTCCTTGTCAAATGGCACATATAAAAAGCAGTAGGACAAGACAAAATTATATGTATCCAGTTAAGCCAGGTGCTCGGTAAAATTTTCCATTTATCATCTCATTGTTCTGTTTGTGAGCTATTAACATAAGCAGTAGGTCAATGAGTTTAAAAAAAAATTACCGATAGCAGTCACAAATTGCCTGAAATAGCCGTTAGCTAAATTTAAGCCTCAATTTAGCTGAATAATTCCTGAGTACTAATGAATAGCTAGCCTACTTTCCTACAGGATCCTGTTTCTCAAAAGAAAATTGCACTTGAGAATGGGTAAGCTCTATCAAATACACTCATGTAATCACAAGCTAGCTCTGCTATACATTGGCTTACGGCTCTTTCAGGCCATTTTGTTTCATTGGTCTATTTGTCTCTAAGGCCTTTTTCATATCACAAAAGATAACAATGTATTTTGTTCTGAAATGATTTTTAGTGTTGGCTTTGGTGATGATAGCTATACCTCCTGATATATGATGATATTATGCATGAACCAGGATATAAATTTTTCCCCATGGGCTAATTTATATTTAATAGTCTTTGCTTCTCTTCCTTCCCAATTTTGGTCCTATTCACTGTCTTCCATGACAAATTCTCTTACAGCGATAAAGGTAAAGACCAATTCACAGCAAACAGATGCATATAATAATGCACTGAGTGTGTTACATATGTCTCTGCTGCTGGTTGTTATATATTTAAGAACACAAGACAAATCAGAGGAGTGTATTGGAAACAAGGTGACTCAACTCTGTAGAAATTCAAAAGTTTACATTCTATTCCCTTCCACCTTGATCTACCACCTATTCCAGCTCTATTTCCTCATTCCCCACATCCTCTTCAGCAACTTTCCAGTAACTGAAACCTTGCGTTTGTACAGCATTTTGACTGCAAGGATTATTTTTAAGCAAGGGTGGATATGGAAAGGGGGGAAATAATGGTATTCCACCAAGCTCTCTCCCCGCCCCAAGTAAGTGCCACCTACTCGAGACACCAAAATGAGATGGCACTGACAGTAGGTCATGCAGATATTCAGAATACGGTCTGGTAGGTTCTATGCTCTTGGCGGGCACTCCTCTGTGGGTTTTAAATCCACCTATGGATTCTGCTAAGCTCCTCAGGGTCATCTCCCCACTGGTGTAGGGTTCAGATGTCCCACTGGACTCCTTGAGCATGGATCCTCCTCACTGGAGCTTGATTCCTTTCTTGGTGAAAAAAATAATTAGTAGTTCTTTCCCAAGTCACCCCAGACTGGTGATGCAAATACCAGACACAGTAGATTGTATATATCTTCATAATATAAGCTGCAGTTTCCTTTCTTACATGCTTTGATCAGCAATGTAATAGTTAAAAATCTTGACATTTAAATTGCCATAATTGGGGCATCTGCATTCACAATTACTGAGGAGAAGGTGTAGTTTCACACACCACTCAGAATTTTTCAGATAGCTTACAAACAGACTCAGGCAGACACGACTGCATTGATCATGTTTGGGTCACATTTTGAAGAGTTTCTTTGCAACCATGCCCTTATTTAGATGAGAAGAAATGTATGTTTTTTCACCTGAGTTAGCTCAGTTAGCACTGTTCAGTTTCACTCAGTTGAAAATCCCACTTGTCTATATTTGGTTTTCAATGTGGGGTTTTCAGCCTAGTTAAGCATGAAAACTGCACAGCTTACACCTACCAAATGAATGCAGATTTAGGCTAGTAAAAGGATAGATTAATGATCTTGTCATTTAGTCATGAGTCTGGAAGTAAGGAGAGATGGATCTCTTCGTGGCTGAGATACAGATGCTCCATGTTACATTTGACAAGTCACATAAACTCCCTGGGCCTCAGTTTCCCATCTATAATACAGGGATATTTACAGTAAAACCTCAGAGTTACAAACACTCGAGTTATGAACTGACCAGTCACCCACACACCTCATTTGGAAACGGAAATACATAATCAGGCAGCAGCAGAGACCAAAAAAAAAAAAGCAAATACAGTACAGCACTGTGTTAAACATAAACTACTAAAAAAAAAGAGGAAAGCAGCATTTTTCTTCTGCATAGTAAAGTTTAAAAGCTGTACTAAGTCAATGTTCAGTTGTAAACTTCTGAAAGAACCCTCATACCATTTTGTTCAGAGTTACGAACATTTCAAAGTTGTGAACAACCTCCATTCCCAAAGTGTTTGTAACTCTGTGGTTCTACTGTATCTATGTCACAGGGATATTATGATGATTTAAAGCTTTTTGATATCCTCAGATAGATGGTATTATAGAAATGCAAAGCATCCATAACATCCCACTTCTGCCTAGGCGTCAGCCACCCCTAAAAACCACAAGCAGATACACTCAGAATCCACTCCCAGTACTGCCTATTATTGTTGATGCTCCAGTGCCTCAGATTCAAACCATGACATCTTAACACTGATCTATAAAATGCCAGTAAATTGAAGCATATCATTTGTTATTTTAACTGTGGTGATGAAATGCATTTTTTAAATCAAGCAGTAAGGTGCCACCATAATAGAAAAATTATATGGCACTTCTTGATCTAAAGAAAAGATGCTGTTTGTGATGGTAAATCAATATAAATGCAGGAATACTGAAATTACCTGTGGAAAACGTCTGCAAGCTTTCTGCTTGCTACAAAATTACATTCCTATAAACTAGTCTTTATTGTCCATTTTCCCAATTCAGTTTTAAAGGTCAGGATTAAAATGTTCAGCTAGACTAGGTTGTTTGGAAGGTAGAATTTTCTGCAGCAGATTTATTTCTACATTGTCAATAAAAGATGAGCAATAGTGTCCAGATCCATATTAAATTATGGGAGCCTTTCTCTTGTAAAAAACATCCCTGCCTAGAACAGTAACATAAATTGCAGTGAGTTATATCAGAGCTAAGAGCTAGGGAGAATATGGTCTGTGAGCTCCTGCAATCCTAAACAGCCTCAGACCATAAACAAAGGAATTGGAGGGGGCATCTCATTATGATCATGGAGAAAGTGATGGCTGCAGAAGAGGCCAAAGAACTGAGAGATGCTCAGGGAAATGCACCAAGACATCATGGATTTGCTCAGGCACCAATCTCAAATGTTGCAGTCACAGTATTATTGATCTACATGTCCAAAGACATCAGACTCAGCAACCTTTCCAAACTTTGGAGAACTACATTCCCCCCAACATACCAGGTGGCAGCATAGTATATATCCTTACCCCTACTACTCCACTCCAGACAACAAAGAGAACAATAGCCACTTGTGAAAACCACAGGTTGGTTTATATGTAATCACAGCCTACTACACTGTAGTAGCTTTTACATACATGGACATAAATGTTCACTGTTTACTTTCTGTTTTTACTTTGGATTTTAAAGTATGGCTCACCCTGTTAAAGTGTCAATAAAACTTTTTTACCTTTGGAAAAAAAAACACCCTAAATCTGCTCTGTAATTTGCATTTCACTTCTGTCCACATACAACAGGAAGTGGCAGTGAGTATCAAGTTATAAGTCAGCTAAAAGCCTGATCCAACTCGCACTGAAGTCACTGGCAATACTCCTGTTGAGTTCTGAGAGAGCTGGATCATGCCCTGATGTGATGGGGGAAGGAGGGGAAAAAAACCTGAAATGATATCAATGCCAGTTTGGCTTGAAATTGACAATTCCCTCATACATCTCAGTTCCTCATATTCCCATATGGACCATTCTGCCTGTGCCCTTCTCAGCTCCCTGCCTTAAATGTAAAGTCAGGAGAATAGGGGTTTTTACAGTATTTTAGGCATACCATTATGCATGTTTATTAAGCTTACATGAACTGCGTTAGGAGTCCACTGACATGGCCAGAGGTTCTCATGATTGCATTCAGCAACCATCAAATTATTTAAATATTTACTCCCAGAGCCATATTTTGGAGGGAACAGGAACATTAGCAGAGGAAAATAACTTCCTGCAATAATTCCTTCAGAAGACCTATTTCCATGTTTGAATCACAAAAAAGTTTAGTTTTGTTTTGAGCAAAGGTCTGGAGTGGTTGTTTTATGCAAACAAGTCCAACTATCCCACCTTTAATCCAATAGCATACAAAACTATGCCCTCATTGCTGACAGTCACGCCCACCGTTCTGAAACCTTCCCATTTTCAGGCCAAGACTCTAACTTCAGGTGTGTGGTGCACATCACCATGTCATTTAAAAACCTGCTTCACATACAGTAGTGAATGTGTCAAAATCCTGCTCTGTATTCTTCTTTGCTTGCACAGGTGCACTGACCGGGGGAAAAAGGAGGACTGTGCAGGAAGTCTAGACACCCATATCAGGAACAATGCTCCCTGAGCCACAAAGACTCTGTCTACACAGCAGAACCAAGAAAACCCACAGCAGCAAGTCTCAGAATCAAGTCTACAGGCTTAGGTTCATGTTATGG